>NC_133617.1:546683356-547306856 GCF_048593235.1 Sminthopsis crassicaudata | reverse complement strand
ATTTGTAATATTCATACAATTTGAATCATATTTCAACAATCATGTGAAAAGTGTTCTTATGAATGTTTTTTTTTTTTTACTTTATTTTTTGTTAGTGGATTACAGGCACAGCGAAACCAGTGCAACAGCATTAATGGTTGCTGCAGGGAGAGGATTTTTGAGTCAAGTAGAACAGTTAATTAGCATGGGAGCCAATGTCCATAGCAAAGCTTCAAATGGCTGGTAATTTTTTTTTAAACTTAATTATGTGTATTTTTATTTCTTTTAATTTATTTACACTTTTATACTAAAAGTTCTTTTCACCTGCATTTTGATAGATGAATTAAAAAGTTATTACATGTTTTTGGATGTTGATTTAAAGGAAAGTTCATCTTAAATTGAGTTTTTGAAATTTTAACAGGATGGCTTTAGACTGGGCTAAACACTTTGGACAGACTGAGATTGTAGACCTTCTGGAGTCATATAGGTAAGGTGATGTTTTTACTTTAAAGAGATTATATATACATACATATATATGCATACATATATAGACATACATCAAAGATCTTACCTTGTTTTAAGATCGTATACTATTATAAAATTGAGACAAATAAATGTACACTAGAATATACTATTAAAGTTATTTAATTTGCCATTTTTATAGGAATATGATGACACTGGATAACTAAGAATCAGTGGGATTTGGCATATTTTTATTAACAGACTGATCCAAAGGGGGTAGTACCTTAAGTTTTTAATTGTAATGAAATAAATGAACATTTTAATAATTTTAAAAACAATTTTATTATCATTTTCAAGATTACTTGTTTTATCCTAACACAAGAATTTTTAAAAATGTGTTACTTTTCCCCAATTGCATGTAAAACAAATTTTAACATTCATTTTTAAAATGAATTTTGAGTTTTAAATTCTCTTCCTCCCTCCCTCTCCTTATCTCACCATGAGGCAGTAAGCAGTTTGATGTAGATTATACACATGCAATCATTTGAAATATATGTCCATGTTAGACATGTTGTGAAAAGAAACACACACCAAAAGAAAACCATGAAAGAAATAAAGAGAAAAATATTATACTTTAATCTGTATTCAGATGCTATAAGTTCCTTTATTGGAGATAAATAACATTTTTCATCATGAGTGTTTGTGAATTGTCTTGGATCATTTATTGCTGAGAATATTTAAGTCATCTACAGGTGATCATCGTACAATATTGTTGTTAGTTTGTACAGTATTCTCCTGGTTCTTACTCATGTCACTTTGCATCACCTTATGTGAGTCTTTCTGAGAGCATCCCATTAATTATTTCTTAACACAATAGTGTTCCATCACAATCATATATCACTTGTTTAGCTGTTTCCAACTAATGGATATTCGCTCAATTTGCAGTTCTTTGCTACCACAAAAACAGGTGCTATAAATACTTTTGCACATATAAAAGTCTTTGATTTAAAAAAAAAAAATCTCTGAAATACAAACCCAGTGGTGGTATTGCTGTATCAAAGTATATATGCACATTTTTATTGCTTTTAAGTCCTTGGGTTCCAAACTGCTCTCCAGAATGGTTGGATCAGTTCTCATCTCTACTAACAGTACATGAGTGTCCTAGTTTTTAACATCCCCATCAACTTTTATAATTTTCCTTTTCTGTTCTGTTGGCCCATTTGATAGGTGTAAGGTGATATCTCAGAGTTGTTTTAATTTACAGTTATCTAATCAATAATTATTTAGAGCATTTTTCATATGACTAGAATTAGTTTTGATTTCTTCTGAAAACTGCCTATTCATATCATTTGATCATTTGTCAATTGGGAAATGACTTGTAGTCTTATAAATTTAAGATCTCTTTATATTTGAGAAAAGAGGCTTTTATCAGAAACACTTGCCACAAAAAATTTTTCCCAGGTTTCTGCTTTCCTTCTAATCGTGGCGGAACTAGTTTGTTTTTTGCAAAACCTTTAAAAAATAAAATAACCAAAATTATCCATTTTATATTTCATCATGCTCTCTGTCTCTTGTTTGATCATAAATTCTTTCTCTTTCCATAGATATGACAGCTAAAGTATTCCTTGATCCCCTAATTTATTTTTGTGACTAAAAAATCATATACCTATTTTGATCTTACCTTAATATATGATGTTGATCTCAAATTAATTACTGCCAAAATATTTTCTAGTTTTTCTAATATTTTTTGTCAAATAGTGAGTTCTTTTCCCAAAATCTTGAGTCTTTGAGTTTGTCAAATACCAGATTACTATGGTCATTGTGTGCCTAATCTGTGCCATTGATCACACTATTTCTTATCCAGTACCATATTGTTTTAATAATTACCATTTTATATATTTTGGGATCCGGTATGGCTAAGCAATTTTACTTTTTTAAAAATTGATTTTCTTGGTATTCTTGATCTCTTCTTCGAGATTAATTTTGTCACTGTTTTCCCCAGCTCTGTAAAATAATTCTTTGGTAATTATTTTTGTATGGTACTGAATAAGTAGCTTAATTTGGATAGAATTGTCACTTTTATTATATTATATACATATTATATAATAATATGTATATGTTATTATATTATAATTGGTCTATTGATGTATAATTGAAATTTTTCCAATTGTTAGAATATATTTGTGAAAATCATTTTGTATTGCAGTCATAATTCCTGGGTTTGTCTTGACAGGTAAATTTCCAAGTATTTTATATTATCCACAGGTATTTTAAAATATGGAATAAAAAAATGGAATTTTTCTTTCTAGCTATGTTGGTAATGTATAGAATTGTTGATGATTTAAGGGGGTTTATTTTTTTTATTTAATAGTTTTTATTTACCAGATATATGCATGGGTAATTTTACAACATTGACAATTGCCAAACCTTTTGTTCTAATTTTTCCCCTCTTCCCCCCCCCCAGATGGCAGGTTGACCAAAACATGTTAAATATGTTAAAGTATAAGTTAAATACAATATATGTATACATGTCCAAACAATTGTCTTGCTGTACAAAAAGAATCGGACTTTGAAATAGTGTACAATAGTTCACAATAGTGAAGGAGATCAAAAATGCAGGCAAACAAAAACAGAGGAACTGGGAATTCCATGTAGTGGTTCATAGTTATCTCCCAGAGTTTTTTCACTGGGTGTAGCTGGTTCAGTTCATTACTGCTCAGTTGGAACTGATTTGGTTCATCTCATTGTTGAAGATGGCCACATCCATATTGTTGTTGAAGTATATAATGATCTCCTGGTCCTGCTCATTTCACTCAGCATCAGATCATGTGAGGATCTCCAGGCCTTTCTGAAATCATCCTGTTGGTCATTTCTTACAGAACAATAATATTCCATAATATTCATATACCACAATTTATTCAACCATTCTCCAATTGACGGGCATCCACTTAGTTTCCAGTTTCTGGTCACTACAAAGAGGGCTGCCACAAACATTCTTGGACATACAGGTCCCTTTCCCTTCTTTAAGATCTCTTTGGGATGTAAGCCCAGTAGCAACACTGCTGGGTCAAAGGGTATACACAGTTGGATAACTTTTTGAGCATTGTTCCAAATTGCTCTCTAGAATGGCTGGATGTATTCATAATTCCTCCAACAGGGACCTGTTTTCCCACATCCCCTCCAACATTGCTCATTATCTTTTCCTATCATTCTAGCCAATCTGAGAGGTGTGTAGTGGTATCTCAGAGTTGTCTTAATTTGCATTTCTCTGATTAATAATGACTTGGAGCATCTTTTCATATGGCTAGAAATAGTTTCAATTTCTTCATCTGAGAATTGTCTGTTCATATCCTTTGACCATTTATCAATTGGAGAATGGCTTGATTTCTTATAAATTAGAGTCAATTCTCTATATATTTTGGAAATGAGGCTTTTATCAGAACCTTTGACTGTAAAAATGTTTCCCCAGTTTATTGCTTCCCTTCTAATCTTATCTGCATTAGTTTTGTTTGTACAAAAACTTTTCAATTTGATATAATCAAAGTTTTCTACTTTGTGATCAATAATGATCTCTAGTTCTTCTTTGGACATAAATTCATTCCTCTTCCACAGGTCTGAGAGTTAAACTATCCTGTGTTCCTCTAATTTATTTATAATCTCATTCTTTATGCCTAGGTCATAAACCCGTTTTTACCTGATTTTGGTGTACGGTGTTAAGTGTGATATGCCTAGTTTCTGCCATATTAATTTCCAATTTTCCCAGAAATTTTTGTCAAACATTGAATTCTTATCCTAAAAGCTGGGATCCTTGGGTTTGTCAAACACTAGATTATTAAAGTTATTGATTATTTTGTCCTTTGGACCTAACCTATTCCACTGATCAACTAGTCTATTTCTTAGCCAATACCAAATGGTTTTGGTAACCACTGCTTTATAATATAAATTTACATCTGGTACAGCTAGGCCACCTTCATTTGATTTTTTTTTTCCATTAATTCCCTTAAAATTCTTGACCTTTTGTTTTTATATAAACTTTGTTGTTATTTTTTCTAGATCATTACAATAATAATTTTTTGGTAATCTGATTTGTGTAGCGCCAAATAAATAGACTAGGCAGTATTCTCATCTTTATTATATTTGCTCCCCCTATCCAAGAGCATTTAGTATTGTTCCAATTGGTTATATCAGACTTAATTTGTGTGGACAGTGTTTTGTAATTTTGTTCATATAGTTTCTGATTTTCCCTTGGCAGATAGATTCCTAAATATTTTATACTATCGGTAGTTACTTTAAATGGAATTTCTCTTTGTAACTCTTAACTGTTGAATTTTGTTAGTGACATATAAGAATACGGATGATTTATGTGGGTTTATTTTGTATCCTGTAATTTTGCTAAAGGTGTGGATTATTTCTAATAGCTTTTTAGTAGAATCTTTGGGGTTCTCTAAGTATACCATCATATCATCAGGAGTGATAATTTGGTTTCCTCATTACCTACTCTAATTCCTTTAATCTCTTTCTCCACTCTTATTGCCAAAGCTAGCATTTCTAATACAATATTGAATAGTAATGGTGATAGTGCGCAGAAATAGTAAAGGCTTTCTTTTCAGATCATGATGCAATAAAAACTACATTCAACAAAAAGTTAGGGGTAAATAGACCAAAAAGTAATTGGAAACTAAATAATCTCACCTTAAAGAATGATTGAGTGAAACAGCAAATTATAAACACAATAATTTCATTCAAGATAATGACAACAATGAGACATCATACCAAAATTTGAGGGATGCAGCTAAAGCGGTAATAAGGGGAAATTTTATATCTTTAGAGGCTTACTTGAGAAAGAGAAGATCAATGAATTGGGCTTGCAAATTAAAAAACTTGAAAAAGACCAAATTAAAAACCCCCAATCAAATACTAAACTTGAAATTCTAAAATTTGTTTGATTTTGCCTTCTAAGCTTACAATAATTTTATTGAAGAAAATTTTGGGAAAATGATTTGTATTTAACATAGGATATCCAGTATTTAAAATAAATGAAACTTTTAGCTTAAGGATTTTACTTATAGAATTCTTTTGAATTTATTACCTGTCACAGGTACAACTATACTAAAATAAGCCTATAGAAATATTTTAAACTAGTAGATAACTCCAGATTTTATAGCAAGTTGATATGAACTTACTGTAAAGATGCTTCAAGTGTCTAAATGCAGGACAATATGATCTTTTTAGGCTGAGTTAATGGTTCTGCCAATTTGTGTGCCTTATTGTTAATTCATCATGGCTTTAATAGTTGTTTGGGCATCATCAGCTTTCTGAAAGTTCATTTATTTTTCATGATGTTGTTTTTCAGATTTCCTAGGTGTTCAAATAAAGAAGGTATAAAACTTTGAATTGATATATGGCAATTAAACAACTCATTTTGTTTGTATATATCTTGATCATTATTTAAAAGAAATTCATCAACCTTGAAAACTAAATTAAAAACAAGCTAAATTTATTTAATAAGCTCTTTTAAAAACTAATTATTTTTATTGATTGGTAGGTTGTATTTTTGTATCACATTTTTCAAATTAATTGTTCCTTTACTCCCCTTGGTAATAAGTCCAGCTTTATAAAAATAAGAAACAGATCAACAAAACCAGCTAATGTACTATTTATGTCTAACAGTATTTGGAATATTCTACACATAATCCTTCTTTTTCAGTGAGAGATGGCAAATGTTTTTAGTTTTTTACTTTTTTCCTAGGGTCATGCTTGTTAATCTCAATTATTCAATGTTCAGTTTTGTTTGTTCTATTCCTTTCTTTGTGCTGT
This sequence comes from Sminthopsis crassicaudata, assembly GCF_048593235.1. Classification (NCBI taxonomy): domain Eukaryota; kingdom Metazoa; phylum Chordata; class Mammalia; order Dasyuromorphia; family Dasyuridae; genus Sminthopsis; species Sminthopsis crassicaudata. Next base: position 547,300,598 of record NC_133617.1, on the reverse strand, counting down.
TGTAATCATTGTGTATATTGTTTTCCTGATTTTATTTCCGTTATTGTCAGGTCATATAGGCCTTTACATATTTCTCTAATTTTTTTCTTCCTTACAATGCAGTAATGTGCTATTAAATTATTTTCCTAGGTAGTCTCCAATCAATATGTTTCTACTTTATCTTCAGTTTTTTGCTACTCCCCCCAAAAAATCCTACTATAAATATTTTGATTTATGTAGTATATTTCTTTCTGTTATTGCCATTTTGTAGAATATGCTCTTCTGGTAGTATATGTGGATCAAAAGTAATAGACATGGGGTAGCTAGGTGGCTCAATGGATAGAGCGCCAGCCCTGAATTCAGGAGGACCTGATTCCAAATATGTTCTCAGACACATAACACCTCCCAGCTGTGTGACCCTGGACAAGTCAGTTAACCCCACTTGCCTCAGCAAAAAAACAAAACCAAAAAGTAATAGACATTTCTGTAACCCAAATACATCTTAGAACAAAGAAAAGGACAAAGATAATTGTATCAGTTCTTTTTGTGAGGACAAAGAATTGGAAATCGGGATGTCCATCAATCAAGAAATTGCTGAACAAATTGTGGTACATGGTTGTAAGACTGTTGAGTGGGATGCTTTCAAGACAAACTTTGGAAGACTTACATGAACTGATACAAAATGAAATAAACAAAACCGTGAAAACATTATATACAGTAACCACAATACTGTAAGGATGATCACCTATGAAAGCTATTCTCTGGAATACAATGGTCCAAGACAATTCTGAAAAACTTATGATGAAAATTGTATCCACCTCCCCAAAAAGATCTGATAAATTCTTAATGCTGATAGAAACATCTATTTTCTCCTTTCTTTATTAGTCTTTTTTTTTTGGGGGGGGGGGGGCGGGTCTCTGTTTTCTTTTGCCCAGTGGCTAATACGGAAATGTTTTTCATGTCCATGCATTTATAATTGATATCATCCTGCATACTGCTTGTCTTCTTCAGGAAGGGGAAGTGTGCAAGAGAGGGACAGGATTTGGATCTCAAAAATTTTAAATGAATGATTCTTTCTTCAACCTGTTAAAATCACTGCCAAAGAAATCATTTATAAAAAATTTTTTTGGTCTGCATCGTGAAGATTGTATTATAATTCACATTTTTATAGAAATTTAAGGTTCACAAAGTACTTTTCCCATTACAACTCTTTGAAACTGAAGATGAATGTTGTTCTCATTTTGCAGGTAAGGGAATTGGGGCTTAGAGAAATTCAATGATTTACTTAGGGTAATATAATCAGTTAAGGGTGAGAGTCAAAATTTGAACTCAGATCTTCTGACTCCAAGTCCAATGTTCATTCTACCATATCACCTAGCTACACAACACACACACACACACACACACACACACACACACACACACACACACACTTTTTAAACAAGACAGAATATCCTATCATTAAAAATTGCATTTTAAAAAGTTTTCAGTGATATATTCCTCTCTGACTCCACTTTGAGTTTTCTTGGCAAGCCCTAATCAAGTGCCACTTTAAAGAGAAATCAGTAACACAGCCTATTTATAATAGACACTGATTTTACCACACATTAAATAAAACAGCAGTAATACTAATAGTAATTGATGTATACTATGGTTCTGTGCTATATTGTGATCTTAGCCAAGAAACGATAGTATTCTTTGTCTCTACACACACACACACACACACACACACACACATATGTACATATATATATATATATATGTATAAATAGTACTCTATTGCTCTTTTAAAAATATTTTGTAATAAGTTTTCTCTTTAGAAAGGCAAGAAAGCTATCCATAAAACTTGATTAGACCAGGGAACTAGACAAACTGTGGCTTTTTGGTGATCCAAGTACAAAAAGCCCAGCTTTTAGTGCTTTTAAGATTTATAAAGTTATTTTACATATGTGTTATATCTGAGTCTAACCACAGTCCCTATGTATTCATTACTGCAGATACTGTCTCCATTTTAGTAATAAGGAAATTTGACTCCAAACTATAATCCTGTCTTTTATGCCATTTATCTTTAAAGGGACTTCAACTACTTTTGAAACCCCAAATAGCAATTATCATAAGTTTATGTGAATATGCCATCTGTTGGAAAGTATAGTAGTGAAATTTGTAATATAATTTGAGAGAATATTGGTTTTTGGATTTTGCTTTTTATAAGAAATTAACTTTTCTTTATAAAATTTGTTTTTAAGTGCTTCCTTGGAGTTTGGAAATCTAGATGAAAGTTCTTTGGTTCAAGCAAATGGAAGTGATCTCAATGCAGAAGACAGAGAATTACTGAAAGCATATCATCACAGCTTTGATGATGAAAAAGTGGATTTGGATTTGATCATGCACCTTCTCTACAACATCTGCCATAGCTGTGATGCTGGTAAATATGTACTTTTTGTTCAATTTAAGGAACCAAAATAATTCTATTTTAAAATCATTCTTGTTGTTCCATTGTTTATGTGAAGTCACATAATAATGCATTAATAGTCCCCAGAATTACTTTACTACTAAAAATTGTCTATATTTAAGTTGTTTTATATGATGGTAGTAGATCTTCACTAATTATTTCTTGTTTGACTGAAGTTGTATTGAGTTTTGTTGGTCTGTTTTTCTTTATTCTTCCCATAGGAGCAATCTTAATTTTCCTTCCTGGATATGATGAAATTGTTGGACTGAGAGATCGCATTCTGTTTGATGACAAGCGTTTTGCAGATAATACACATAGGTAGAATCATAGAATTTTAGAACTGGAATGGTCCTTAGGGATTATCAAGCCATTCATTTTATATGAAAATAAATTGAAACCCAGAGAAGTGAAGTGATTTTTCTAAGTAAAGCTGAACTTTTCATTGCTAATATTCTTTAATGTATTGTTATGCTGTCACTTTTTGTAGGTATCAAGTCTTTATGCTGCATTCAAATATGCAAACTTCTGATCAAAAAAAAGTACTAAAAAATCCACCCTCAGGTATTCGGAAAATAGTAAGTATCATATAAATTTTTCATTTCCATTCTTAGTAATTTTTTCCTATTTCAAGCATTATTTTAAAAATAACATTCTTATTGCAGATCCTTTCTACCAATATTGCTGAAACCAGCATAACAGTTAATGATGTTGTCTTTGTTATTGATTCTGGCAAAGTGAAAGAGGTATGTTTTGTGGTTGTTATTAGTTCCCGTGTGTTTAGCTATTTTTTATGCATATGACATTCAGATCCTCTATCACCAATTGCTTATTGGACATTTTGTATTACGTGTTTGTCCAAAACTCATTAGTTTTTCCCTCAAACTTCAATATTCTAAATTTCCTATTGCCACTATCCTTCCATTTACTCAGATTCATAACTTTGGTGTCATCCTTAATTCCTTGTTGTGACTCATCCCACATATCCAATTAATTTCAAATTTTGTCATTTTTATCTTCTTTCCTTGTTTAGGCTCTTATCATTTCTTGTATAACTATATATACTATAATTACTTATAGTTAGTCTTAAGATATCTAGTGACTTAGGGTGGCAAGGTGGATGGAGTGCCAGCCCTGGATTCAGGAAGACTTTTCTTCCAAAGTTCAAAATTGGCCTCAGACACTTATTAGCTCTATGACCATGGGCAAGTCTCTTAATCCTGTTTGCCTCAACTGAAATGACTAAACCACAGCAAATTAGTCTTATCTAAATCTCTCCCTATTGCATTGTCTTCCACAAAAGCTACAAAAGTTTTTTCCTAAAGTACAGACTTGATCATGATACCTCTGTGATTAATTTTAATTTGGGGAAGATTTATCACCACTGTGGAGAATAGTATTTACTGGGTTTTAATTTTCTGATCCTGTTTATTTTTATATCTTGTGTTGATCTGTTGTACCAGAAGCCTATCAAAGGTCAGAAGAAAAAGGAGTTTGAATTCTTCATTCTGGGGAAGGGATCTAGTCAACAAGAATTGTTCCCATTCTTAGCATGCCCTGGCAATCAAGAAGAGTATTTCAAATAAACAATAATCATAACCTTAGAACTTTTTGTCTGTACTCCCAGGGAAAATGTAATCCATATAAAAAGTAAATTTAGAAAGGGGAATTGTTAGAGTAGAGCATTGTGCAACAATTATGAGAAATGATAATATTCATTCACCAAAATAGAGCAGCAAGCAATTCAGCATTTTAACTAAAGTTTTTTCTGAGTTGAATTGTTCACAATGTTGCTCATTGGAAAATGATTTTGGATTATTTATTATATTACTCCCTTCCATTACTGTTTCTAAGAGATAGTAAAGATTATGTGTTAAAATAATAGTGATAAAACTCTTTACTATTCCTTGTTAAGGGATTTTCATGCTTTTATATTTGAATGTGAACTAAATATTGCAGAAATCCTTTGATGCCCTAAATTACGTTACGATGCTAAAAATGGTGTGGATTTCAAAAGCCAGTGCTATCCAAAGAAAAGGCAGGTAATGTAGATTTAATGTGGATTTTATTAAATTAAGGATAAATAATTTTGCATGTTGATGTTAAAAATTGATGTTGAAACTTGGATTGAGAGGTAATAAAGTGTAATGGGAGAAACTATAATCAAATCCAATTTTATCATTCACTCTTTGTGACATTGTGCATCACTTAGCTCTCTGGGCTTCACAATTTTCTTCAAAATTAGAGCACTAGTCTATTTCAAGGTTTTTAACTTTTTTGGTGTCATGGGTTTTTTTTTTTTCACCCCATTCTGGTAAATCTTATGGACTCATTGTTAGGATAATATTCTGAAATTCATAAAATAAAATACATAGGATTACTAAGGAAACCAATCAAATTGAAAAATTAAATTTATCAAAACATTTAAAAAAAATAAATTCATGGACCTTAAGTTAAGAATCTCTTGACTAGATGAACTCTTAACATCTTTGTAGATCATCTAACTATGAATTGTCCCCAGATCTCTGTTCTAAACTTTTTTCTTATGCTGTACACTTTCTCATGATTACCTTAGTTTAACTCTATTTCAATGATTTGCAGAACTGTCACATCTTATGAATTTCTGTCTGATATCACTAGCTGCTTATTGAACATTTCTAACTATATGTCCCAGTAATATCTTAAAATCAGGATTCTAAAAACAGACAACATTTTCCCCCACTCTTCCAAATTATTCTATTTCTGTCAAAGATGCCACCATTCTTATAATTTCCCAGTTAATTTCAACATTCTTAATCCCTCACACTTTATATCCCATGTATTCAATTACTATATATTATTGTTTCCACTTTGCATCTCTCATATCTGACCTCTTTTCTCTACTCATAAAGCTCTTTATCATCAAAGTTCAGGTCCTTATCACCTTTTGCTTAAATTAATGGAGTAGTCTCTTAATTGGTTTCCCTGCCCCAAATATTTCATTACTCTAATCCATTCTATATATTACTGTCAAAGTGATTTTCCTTAATTGAATATTTGAGCATAGACTCCCCTACTCTATTCCAATAATTCTCCCCATTACTTCTTAAATCAAATGTAATCTTTTCTTTTTAGCTTTAAAGCTCATCACAGCCTGGCCCCCTCTACCTGCTTTTTTTCACTTTCAGTTTTGTAGCCATTGCAGTCATAAAGACTGAAAATGTTATGTCATGTTTAAGGAATAAGGAGAAGGCCAATTTGGCTAGATCATAAAGTACAAAAGGAGAAATTAGAATAGTGAAATTTGAGTTAAAGATACCAATCAAAAAAGCCAGAACTGTTTAAAAAGGATTAAGAAGTGTAGACAATGTATATAGATGACTTTATTATGCAAGGAATTTGGCTGAGAAAGGGAAAAGAGATATGACTTAAGGGGTGTGGTACAATTTAGTGAAGTTTTTTTTAAAGATGGAAGAGTCCTGAGCATATATAAAGGCTATAGGCAACAAATTAGTAGATGAGAGAATGAAGTTTTGAAAGAGATAGGGATGATTTAGACAGCATAATAATGCTGGGGAAAATGGAAGGGAATAGAACCAAATGCAATTATAAAAGAGTTGTCTTTGGCAAAAAGGGTGACTTTTGTCAAAAGACTTGGGAAAAGGAGAGAAATACTATTCATTGATCCTCATTCACTAGTTGTTCAAGATAAAACACATCTAACTTTTAAAAGCCCTTTTTTTGCTGTCTTTTTATTACTTTTGCCAATGAGAAACATTGAGGTCTTCAGCTTTTGTTGTATATTTCTCTTTTTTTAGCTTTTCCTGAAATATTTATCATTTAAGTCAACAGTATTTCGTTATCTATGATGCTTTTAAGCATAATGTATGTAACTTCCTTGCTTTTATCTTTTGTAATCATGTCCAATTTTTTAGATTTTTGTGCTGTAAAAAATTCTGCTTCATCTCCTCAATTTTATTCAGTTTTAAGCATCTTTGTGCTTTAAGTCTGTTTTTTGCAAACAGCATATTCTCGGAATACACTTTTCGATCTATTCTGCTACCTTCTCTTTTATTATGGTTATGAATATTTTTTTCTAATATATCCTCTTAAAATTTTTTGTCTCTTCCTTGCCTCCCCTACTCACATTTTATAAAGAGCAAAGGATGGAGAAGGAAACAAAATGGGATTGATATTAGTAATACATAATTGAAGTGGTCTCATTCCATTTCTTTGCTCTTCTTTCTTCATTTGGCTTAGAGCCCCTCACTGATTTTTATATTCTTCCCACTTAATCCATATACTGTTTGTATATGTGACTCATTTCCCATAGTTGAAGTTGTTTTGCCTCATTTTTCATATATATGCATATATATTACAGTTTTCATACCTATTTCCTTTTTTTTTTCCTTGCAAACTAAAGTGTGTGTGTATGTGTGTGTGTGTGTGTGTGTGTGTGTGTGTGTGTGTGTGTGTGTGTGTGTTCAATCCTTTTTTTACCCAAATACTTCACTAAATGCCTAATTTCCCTAGTTTTATCTCCATGGTTTTTTATTCTTTTTATGGGAGCTCTTGAAAATAAGTCCTGGCTTTTCGTTTTGTTTTTGCTTTTCTTTGTAACACCATATTTAGCATAGTGCTGCTTAACATAGCACAGTATCTGGCACATAGCAAGCACCTAATAAATATTAGTTGTATCATCAATCCCAATTATAAGTAAGAGTTAAATTATGGTTCCTTCTTTATGTATACACTAATGATTTATTAACTTTCCCTTTTCTTTCTTTCTTAAAATCAAAATAAAACCAAACTACTATTAAGCAGGTGTTTGCCTTTATTTTCTTTGTGGTCCTTGGGACTTTGCAAATCTGTCTCATTTAGCAGATAATTTAGCCTTTTTTAAGAGAAGAAACTGACAGCAAATTGCAACAACAATTTAAAGTGAAAACTCAGTTGTATAGGGGTAATGGGGAAGGTAGTAGTATAATTTATATGCATATATATGTGTATGTATACACACACACACACACACATATATATATATATATATATACATATATATATATATGTATATATGTATATTTATATATGATCTCACCAAAATAGAGAAAAACAATTGAAAAAAATCAGCTTGCCATGAAATTCTGCAAAACTAGATTATTATGGGAACATGTATAGGAAAAAGTTGAAAGAAGACAGCAGATTTCAGCAAATTGTGAAAATTATAATCGTTTTTATGATCATCTAATCCCATTGATGATGAAAATAAATTCTACTACTTTAAAAACCTAATGAAGCAATTGAGAAAGTAACAATGTCAATTTAAGACAATGAAATTCATAAGAATAATAGTGTCTGATCAAATATATGTCAAAGATATCTAGCTGGAAGTGATCATTTTAACGAAATTGAGGACTTAATTTTTAAGGTATCTCAAGTGAAACTGCCAAAAGGATGGAATAATTTTTTGTTAGCCAGTTGTTATCAGTAGTTATCAACCCATACCTTCTTTCTCATGTCTTTAAAATTTTTAAGACTACTTCACAGTATTTATTGAAATGTATTAATAACTGGTGCTTTTTTTAGTCATCAATGTTTACAAGTTGTGGGTTCATAAACCATTTTGTAGCTTTACCATATTAAATAAGTATATTACTTATCAAACACATTTGTGTTAGATTCTGTGTGATTAGATTCTGAATGACATTCTACATGGAATGAATAAGAACTCAACAAATATTATTCAGAAATAACAATATGGATTGAAAATGTTTACAACATGTATTTATCAAAAGTTATTAGACAGTCTTGGGAATCATAAAATAAAGTAGATTAAGTCCAGGAAAACCAATTGTTTCTACTTTTGTTTAATCTATAAAAACTTAATATATCATAGAAACTATGCTTTTAAGAATTATGTGAACAATGAAGAACTTGTATTGGTGGGTAAAAGTAGAGTAGAATGAGATAATAATTAAAAAAAAAATTGAACAAAAAATTTCTCAGAATCAAATGCTACTGCAGAACCTAGATTGTGGGATAGAGTGATCTTAGGATGGGAGAGGAGATTAAAGAAATGTGATAGCTGGTAAATGTAGAATTATAGTTTAAGCTTGGAAGGAACTTAAACTATCACATAATTAGAGAGTTAGAAATGTCCATTTAGTTCAACTCATACATAAAAGGAATCTATAGCAATACATGATAAGATGGCATCCAGCCTCTGCTTAAAGACCTGTGGAATTCTGCTTTTCAAAGCAGTCCCTTTCCACTTAGTGAAAACTTTCATTGTTGGAAAGTTTTTCTTTCTGAGATATACCTTAAATTTGCCTCTTTACATCTTCAATTTCTAGGTCTGTCTGCTGGGGGCAAGTTGAATAAATCTAATCCCTTATCCACATCCTTATCCTTATCCTTATCCTTCAAATACTTGAAAACAACTATCACATGTTCTTAGATGCTTTTCTTATCTGTTTCCTGTTCCTTTAAACTTCATATAACTTGTGCTCAAGGCCCATCCTAGTTACCTTCAGATGTGCACCATAATCAAAAACCTTTAAAAGCTTAAACACTTAAAATGACCTTAGAAGCCTTGAATGCCCCTTTATTTTACAGATGAGGAAAACAAGGCAGAAAAGTTAGTGACTTGTATAAGTAACAGGGTTAGAAATATTTGAACATTTTCTTTCTTCATTTTTCAGTCATATCTACCTTTTTATGACCCCATTTGGGTTCCCCCCCACCCCTTGGCCAACATACTAGAATGATTTGCCATTTCTTTTAATGAGGAAACTGAAGCAAACAGGGTGAAGTGACTTGCCCAGGATCACACAGCCAGTACTTACCTAAGACCAGATTAGAACAATGATTCCCACCCTACTATCCACTGCATCATCTAGCTGTCCCAGATATGATCATAAGTCATCTTATTTCCATGTCATTGCACCATACTATTCTTTATGAAGTCTGATAAAAATACTGTACAGTGGGATTTTCACTTTCCTGTTCCTAGATCTTTACAGCCCAAAATCACGTTAACTTTTTTGACTGCCATTTCTCTCTACTGATTCATAGTGAATGTGCAAATCATTAAAATTCCCTGTTTTCAGAATTCCTTTTTGAAAAATCATTTTCAGAATTGCTGCCTAATCATGCCTTCATCCATTTTGTACTTCTGAAGTTGTTTTTATTTTGGTTTGGTTTTTGTCCCCAAATATAAAACTAATCCTATTAAATTCTGATGCTCTAGCATATTCAGATTAACCTTGGATCCTCATATTTTCAGCAGATGTAATAACTATCCTCAATTTGGTCTCATAAGCAAAATTTGATGAACATGCTATCTATGTCTTCACTTAAGTAATTAATAAAAATGTAAACAGCACACAACTAAGCAAACATCCTTAGAGTAATCCTTTGGAGACATTTTTCCACATTGATATCAAACCTTTGGCAAATATTCTTTTGAGTTTGGCCAGTCCATCTGATTGTATCATTACTGGTTAATCTATATCTCTCTCCACCTTTTTCAGAGGAATAGCATTATCTAAAGTTTAGCTTAAATCTAAATAAAATATAGCCTTGGCACTCCCCTTATTTACAAGTTTAGTAATCTTTTAAAAATGAAAATGAAGTTAGTCTTCCTTTTCCAGATGTTCACCAGCTACTTTTTTAAGTTATTCATTTAAAAAAATTTCAGGACTGAAGTCAAACTGACTTCTAAAACCATTATAATTAAGACTATTCTTCCCTCTTTTGAAAATCCAGAAATTTGCCCTTCTGTATTCTAATAGTTCCTTTCCCTTTTTCCATGACCTTTCAAATATAACTGATAGTGGCTCAGCAGCCAGATCTATCTGTCCTTTCAGGACTGAAGGATGTAATCAATCTGTGCTAATTATCTAAAAATCATCAAGGACAGATAGATACTCTCTTACTATCTCCTTATATCACTTGGTTATAAGTTCTGTTATTTTTGCTCTGTAATTCCAGTGTTAAAATTAATTTTCTTTTGAGGAGAAAACATAAACAAGAACTAAGTAGGGCTACTTTTTCTATGGTCAGTTATTGTTCTGTTCATCCCAAGCAAAGGCTATTTTTTATCCCCTTTTTTTCTCCCTTAAAAAATGTCCTTTTTACCTTGACAGCCTCAGCTTATTTTGAGCTGTATCATTATTAAATTGAATTGAACCTTAGAGATTTTCCAGTCCATTTTACAAATGAGGAAACTGAGGCCCAGAGAAGTCGAGTGATCAAGTAGGTATTGAATAATTGAATTGAACATTTGTGATTACTAAATTAAATTGCCCTTCAAATTAGTCTTTTTTTTTTACTGATTAGGCAAATTATTCCAAAGAAGTCATCTTGAAAATAAATTTTGAATTCATTAGAATAATATATATTTTAATTGAAAGGATCTTATTGACCAACATAATTTATTTAGGAAACATTTACTTGAAAAATCACAAGCCACTTTCCATTCCATTGTATCATTAAAAGACAAATATTTGAATTTTTCGTGAATTTACACATATTTTATATACTCAGTCTCTGTTTTACATTTTATTCCTAAGGGCGGGGAGATGTAGGCCTGGAATCTGTTTTCGTCTCTTCAGCAGACTTCGATTTCAGAATATGTTGGAATTTCAGACACCAGAACTTCTGAGAATGCCACTGCAGGTGAGAATTTGATTGAAAACTTTGAACAATAGAATTCACTGATAATGAATATGCAGGTGTGAGTTATGTTTTTATTAAACTAAATATAAAATAAGAAGAAATAGAAAAATAGGAAAAGAAAAAGACAGAAGAAGAAAATTAAAAATAAAAACAAAAGATTGTTGTACCCTGCAGAATAGCAGAGGTTTCAAAATATGTAACAATTTTCTCTTCAAAAAAGCATATACAGTAATAGAAGAGATTATATTTATGACTGTCCTTTTCTTTGTTTCTTTATTATTGGTAATTCTTTTGTTCTCTGCTGTGCACTTTTTACTTTATTTATTTATTTGCCTCTTTCATCTTCTCTACCTACTCAAAGCAGACTACAGTTAAGCCCAGGTATATTTATATACATATACATACATACACATATTCACATATACAAACATACATACATGTATACACATATTCACATATACAAACATACATACACGTATACATATTTTCACATATCTGAACATGCATCCAAAACTATTATTATATAGATTTCTCTCTTGATTGAATTTTAAAATTTGACTTTATCTGAGATCAATGAGTACTTAGTCCTACTTTTTTTTTCTAATAAATTTTATTCCTAATCTTTATTGTAGTATGTGTATCTCTTTTATTTCCTATTCCTGCTAGCTGTGACTTACTTTGAAGAAAACATAATTTCAAAAATTCTAAACTCACAAAGCAAATATTTTAGAAATGTTTATTTGCATTACAAAAGAAGATTTCATCCTTTACAAGTTTTTTTTAGTTATTGCTATCATTTCTATAGTAAATTTTCAATAGTTTCAGTTTATGGGAAATACTTTACATATAACTATTCAGCAGTACGTTTCTTAAGTTTATTTCTATATCATTCTCATGTTCTCAATTGTTTTCAAAGATAAATAAACTAAAGTCATTTCATGTATCAGGGACTTTGTTAATTTTTAAGAAATACATTGTTTCCCCCATTTCTAGTACATTAGGTCATCTTTTGTGTTATCAGTTCTTGCCACTTCAATGTTGTAGGAATATTGATCTAACAAAGACATCCCCTCCCCCTCCCATCTAAGATAGGTAAGCCAGCAATTATTTTTAGATACTTGTCAAATTCTGTAGGATCTGCTTTTTCTATGTTTATAGCTACTACAAAAAAATATAATCTAGAATTTAATTTAAAACTATATGCTTTTTAAAATTTTATTTTAGAGTTTATTTTTAAAAATCATATACTGCTTTGGTAATTGGGCAAAATTCCAAAAGTCAATGTTAGAGGCTAATTTTATTGCTTTTTTCAAAATATATTTGCTGATTTTGATTTACAGGAACTTTGTTTACATACCAAACTATTAGCACCTATTAACTGTCCCATTGCTGACTTTCTTATGAAAGCCCCAGAACCTCCACCAGCTTTGATTGTTAGAAATGCTGTTCAAATGCTCAAGGTAAGTATTTTAATAGCAGTAGTTAATCTGTAATTGCTTTTTGTGGTCTTTTGTATAACTCTTTGTCTTTTAAAAATTACATTTTTATTGATATCTTTTATTTTTAAATCACCTACATTTCCCCCTGTACCCTTTCCATATTCCCCTCCCAGAGAGAGCTGTCTTATATAACAGAATATTAAAAAAATAATAATAAAAAGAGGAAGAAAAGACAACAGCAAAATCAATCAATATAATGAAAAAAAAATCTGAAATTACATACAGTGTTCCACAGTTATGGATCTCCCATCTCTGCAAAGAAGTTGAGGGTAGAAGGTGTCTTCTTATATCTCTGAGTCTTTGCTTATTTTTTGTAATTTTGCAACATTCACTTTCAATTGTTATGTAGTTGTTTTTTTCCATTTACATTTCTATAGTCATTATGTATATTGCTTTCTTGGATCTGTTTGCTTTACTCTGCATCAGTTCATATAAATCTTTCTATATTATGTCTTCATTATATTTATCTTTTTTTAATAGTACAGCCATACTCCATTTCTTTCATATGCTACAATTAACCATTTACTAATTTGTAGACATCTATTTTGGGATCAGTTCTTTGCCAAGACAATAAGTATTGCTATAATTATTGTGGTGTATATAGGAATTTTTTTTTAACATCTTCCTTGATATAAATGCTTAGTAGCTTTCCAAAATAGTGATAACTCTTGTAATTCATGTAATTATTGTAATTCATAACTGTTCTAACAATAAATTAGTGCCTAGTGTATGCAGTCCCAACAGTGACCATTTGCTTTTTTTGTTACCTTTGCCTATTTGCTGAGTGTGTGGTAAAATCTCAGGGTTTTTATTTGCTTTTCTCATTATTAGTTATTTGGAACAGTCTTTCATATAATTAATAAAGATTATTTTTAAGTAAAAGGATGATTAACAATAAAAATAAAGTAATATTTTACCTTTTAAATAAATGTTTTTGAAGCAAATTGTCATGTTTCTTTTAAGAAGATAGAAAAATAATGTCCCTCTTGAAACATTTGAAAGGTTTCCATGTGGAAAAGAGATCAAACTTAACTCACTCTAGCTACAGAGGAGAGACTAGATTCATTGGATAACAATTTTAAGGAGGTAGATTTATCTGAGTATAAGAAAGACTTTTCTAATTCTTAGGGGTGTCCAAAAAAGTGTAATGGACTCCCTTATAAACAAACAAGATTCTCTTCATTCCAAGTGTTAACACAAAGACTTGATGGACCCTTGTTAGGACTCTTGTAGACAAGATTTGTGCATTTATTAAGGAGCTGCACTAGATTACTGTGAAGGTCACTTCTGAGAAATAGTGATAAAATATTTTATTTTGTTTTCTTTAACATTGGCATATAATTTTGTTTAATATGATTAATTACCTGGCTAATTAAACTTGGCTTTGTCATTTATTTAGACAATAGATGCCATGGATACATGGGAAGATCTGACTGAGCTTGGATATCATTTGGCTGATTTGCCAGTTGAACCTCACCTTGGTAAAATGGTCTTGTGTGCTGTCGTTTTGAAGTGTCTGGACCCTATCCTTACCATTGCCTGTACTCTAGCATATAGAGATCCTTTTGTGCTACCCACACAAGCTTCTCAAAAGCGTGCAGCCATGCTGTGTAGGAAACGTTTTACAGCAGGCACCTTTAGCGACCATATGGCACTTCTGAGAGCTTTTCAGGTATTGTCATTTAATATACAGGAAGTGTACAAGTTTTTAGAGATTTCAGGTGTACATAACATGGGGGAGATAAAACTTAAAATCTCAAAAGTATTTAGTCACATTTACCATATGTTATGTGCATTACTCTTGCTAAAATCCTTTTTTGTACATATTGAATACTTGGAAGTTATGGCAGTGCAACAAAAGCTCTTAAAGCAAACTACAAAGACTGAGTATTAGCCCAGTAGTATTTTTTGAGTTCTAACATGTCACATTTTGAAAAATTCATCACTAGAAGGTTGACCTTCAGATGATGGGTATCTTTGATTACAGAAACTCAGGAAATTATCTACTGAAATATGCTTGTGATATATATATATATATATATATATTTGTAGAAGGGGAATATCTGTATTCATGAAATCACAACTCTAAAAATATTTAAACATATGTTACCTTAACCTTTTTTTGTAATAGTAATTTCAAAAAAATTGAATAATAATATTTGAACAATAACTTGTGCATTAAGGAGTATTAGTATCTCTTTTTGCTTTTAATACTGTAGCTCTTAGTGAGATAGTGCGATATGATGATTACAGGATTGTTCTTGGATGCAGAAAGAGCTAAATTTGAATTCTACTTGTGTAACTTAGTAGCCCTGTGATCATAGGTATGTCACTTGACTTCTCTGAACCCCAGACAACTCCCCAAGGCCAAGTCGACAATTTTATGTAACAAACGTTTATTTAGTATATGTGCCACAAAACTGTCCTAGGTCCCAAGTAATAAAATAGCCCCTTCTCTCAAGGAGCTTATGTTTTCTTGGGAGCATATAAGATGTAAGGTAAGTATATACATATTTATTTGAGGATAGGGAGAGCCCTAACAATTAGGAGTGGTGAAAAGGTCAGGAAAGCCTAAGGAACCTGGCCAAAACACTGAGTTTCCTTCCTGGACATCTTGTGATCTCTTATTTTAATTCTGTGTTATTTCTGTACCATTTTTTAAAAAGTTTTCTGATATAATTGCACATACATCTAGTACCCAGTAAATAGAGTAAATGTTTTTGGTTCACATGGTGTTCATGGAGCTAGCAATGATTATTGTATAGTTGAAAATTCAATATATGCCTATTAATTACAAAGAATTATTAGCTGATGGGACCATTAGATTACTAAATATCATTACCTGCCTCTAGATGGATAAGCACAATAGAAGGAATATTGAAATAATGTTTTCTTTAGTATTTTTTATTTTAATTTGCTTCTGTTCCCTCAAAACAGAATTTGGTTAGAAAAGAATGGCATGGGGTCAAGAGGACTTTGTAATTTCTTTGGCTTCCTACTTTTGCTGCTACTCTGCTTCCTACTCTTTTTTTCTAGAGCACCTTCCATTTTACTGCATAGACAGTTTACAAAATCCTTACTTTTCAGTTCCCATCAAGGAAGGTGAGAATTATGGCTTTGCCCTAAGTAACCTATGGCTGCTATAATTTTTGCAGTATATATTATTTTGAAGTTCATTAGAGATTGGATATTCCTCAACCCTAAAAGAACAAGAGAATGAATGAACCATCAATTACAATGTATAATTTTTTTTTGAATGGCAATAACTGAAAGTAAAAAGTAAATTAAATATTGTTGGGCCTTTCTCAATTTGGGGCTTAAGGTAACTTGTTTACATCATTGATGCCCTTCCCTGCACTTAAAGAACAATTTAAGAACCTTTTGCTTCATTTGATAAATTAGAAGATAACAAAGTCAAAGAATTTGAGAGTTAAAAGGGACCTTACTGATCAAGTAATATATGAAGAGGTTCCTTTCTTGAAGATCTCTAAATATGCTAAACTAGCATCTTAATTTTTTTAAGTTAATTAATTTTAATTTTAAAAGTTATTTAAAATATCAGAAGAAGAAAAGAAAAATAGAGTGAGATGAATTAGATCTTAGTTTTCAGTAATACTGCCTTGCATGTGTCCATTAAGTATTGTTTAATCTTTTCTGTAGGCATGGCAGAAAGCAAGAAGTGATGGCTGGGAAAGAGCTTTTTGTGAAAAGAATTTTCTTTCACAAGCTACAATGGAAATCATCATAGGCATGAGAACTCAGTTGCTTGGTCAGCTTAGAGCATCAGGTAAAGTACTAAAGTAGTTACGATATTGAGTGTAAAATTGGTTCATAGTTATGTTATTTTTATTCATGATGGGTTAATTTTGCTATACAGGATACCTATCAGGTTGCACATGTAAGATTTAACAAAATGTTTTGTGGAATTTTTCTTGTCTATCTTATATTTTCTCCTTTTTAATTGGTATTGAAACATCTGAAATTGTAATAAATCAACAAAATAATGTAATGGCATTTTCTCTTTATCCCCCATTCCTTTCTTTTTCCCTTCTTTTTCTCTCCATATACACATATACATACATATCTTGTAGCAAATATCTCATGGCCAACATTTTGACTTGGGAAATTGTAAAAGTTAAAATTTACTTACTCCTTACAGTGAAAAAGGTTAATGCCACACTTCCATGCTTTCTCATCCTGTATGATACTTTTCTACCTGCTATATATTTTCCAGAAGGGTCTACCTGATATGCTAAAGGCCTTCTTTGCCTTCTCCTGACATTAATAATATGACTACATCTGTTTGTCTTTATCCATTCCATGTGTTATGTTTTTATATATTTCCTCTTTTATTCCATTTCTTCTTCCATGTTTTTCACTGGTTTCGTATATCATGGCCTGCTCACACCCATATATTTTTCCATTCCCCTCTGAGATTTTTATTTTCAATCATTTAGTTTCATTTCTTATTGCTTTATAATGCCACCATATAATGTTGGTGTTAAAAGGATAGACCTTTATTTTCATGGGAAACCTTAAAATTATTAAAGCAGCTTTTCTGTTTCCCAGAGGCAATTCAGGCCACTCTATACTTGCTCAATTCTGGTCTAAAACATTGCATTGCCTGTCCAAAATATATTAATGGATGAGTTATGTAGCTTGTGCAAATACATATAGTAATTTGTGTAATAGACAATCTTCATGTATTTGGTCTTTTTCAGTGTGAATGATCAGGCCTTTTTTCCCCCTTTTGAGTGGTGATGGCTCTCTTCCAGGAGGTATCACAGTAATCTAAGACTAGATGGAACCAATACAATGTCATATGCAAACAGTAGCATCTGGAGAACTTCATTATCCTGTTTCAATTTATACTCTGCGTAGGATCTCCTCCATCACAATGACTAATGCCTATGGCGACCATAGATTTCTCTCTCTTTATACTTCACCAGATATTTATAATGAGAAGATCAAGAAACAGAGTTATTTCTGTTATATCTTTCAAAGAACCTAGAATTATTAAAATTTTGGATGGAATATTTATACCTGGCTGGAAGAAATCTTTTAAGGTAGCTTTTTGCTTTACTGAATCACATGTTTTTTTCATAATCCACAAATAAATACAATGGGGTCTCTATCTTTTTATCTATATCTAATATCTATGTATATAGATATTTATGTATCTATAAATATAAATATTTACATATCTATATTTTAATGTTATAAAATAATAAAAGATGTGACCCATTGTTGAATATTGCTTATGAAGCCTACCTATTATTAATTACCTTCATCAAGAATGCCTTTAATTTGTGCAAAAAATGACTTTCATAAAGATTTCATAATGAAAGAAAGTAGTTATAGGTATATTCTTGGTCACGTTTTCTTTTATTATTAATAAGATCTGAAATGTTTTCAGCATCTTTGATATTTCCCCTTCTTTAAATCATAATTGTTTTACCTTCAGTATGTTTTCTTACATATACATTTTGTTCAATTTTACTGCATTTCTAGTCTGTTTTGTTCAGTAACATTTCTGCCTCACCTATAAAGACATCTCGGATTGTGGTATTAAAGTACTAGCTCTATTTTGCTTGATATGGTAAGATGATCTTTGCAGATTTTTCCCATTTTTTTTCCATTTGTTAACTTTCCTTTTATTTTCATCTTCATATGTCCTTAAGATAACTTTGTATCATTCGAAATTTTTGCCAAGCTTTCTTTACCTTAGTTTTAACATTGTTTTCTCTTAGTTTATGATACAATACTATTCATAGTCACCTGTCATTTTCATAAAATTTCACAAATGACTATATTCTAAACTGTTATAGTTTTGGCTGTCATCTATCTCTAAATTAAGTCGAGAGTTTCATGACTGAGGAACATTTTAGACTCTTGTTGGTTTTGTTATGGCTAGTGTTTACATTGGTTAAACTTTAAGATAATTTTTTTTTCTTATGTTGATGTCTTTTCTCATCTGCTTCCTATTTTTCATTATCAGCTATTTTTTAAATGGTTCAAAATTGAATTGTTTTAATTATATGTCATAATTTTTTCAAGTAATCTTTTTATGATCACTTCTTCTTTAGCAAGTTCAGTGCCTCACTTTACATACATAGCTGGTTCAAGTATAACTCCCACATCAATAATAAATCTTTTCCTTTATTAAAATGCAATTGATTTCCTTGTTAATATTATTCAGTGTTTGATTATTTTAATTGTACCAGTTCTTTTCTTGATGAAAGTGTTTACATATAAAGTTTAAAGGTTTCTGTATAGTTGGTACCTTTGACCTCTCTCATTTCCTTTTGAAACATGTTTTGCCATATATCCCATCATCTTCACTTTTTCCAGTCATTTCATTGAAGTCAATAAGTATCAGTACTTTTTGATTTAAGTTGGACGTTTTTATCAAGTTTTACATATAATTTTTCTATCTCTTAAACTTCTGTTGATTGCATTTTTTTGTCCATTTCACAAATTCTATTTTTCAATGAATTGGATTTTTTTCATATCTATTTTGTAAGAAGTTTATAGGCTTATTCCATTTCATCAAATCTATTTTGTAGCAAGTTTTCTTCAGATAATTTCTGTTTGTCCTTTTCCATACCCTCTTGCAAAGATATTTCCTTTTCCCATTTTTCTTCTAATTCTTTTAAGATCCTTTTTGAATTCTTCCAAGAAGGCTTTGTGAAGCATATCTCCCTTTGGGACTTCATCTAGGGTTGACTTGCCTTTGGAAACCTCAGGGTTTTAGGTCTTTTCTCTCTTTCTCCATAAAAGTTGTCTGTGCTCAGTTCTTTTTGCTTTTCTGTTCATTTTTTTTTTAAGGGTTGAGATCTGCTTTTAAGGCACCGGAGCAACAACTGCTTTAGTTTGCCCTGGGGCCAGTGTTTCTCACTGATTTCCGTTTCTGGGTAATCAAGGCTTTTGGGTGTTTTGCAGCAAATCTAATAAGCCACCCATCTGAAACCAGAACAGAGTGGCGTAAGAGGCTCATGGAAGATTCCCAGGTGTGAAGCTGCAATGCTTTGACTCCCCACCCCAACTCCTTGCATGGTGGTTAGACCTCAGCACACTGTCCTCTGCCCTTTTGAAACAGACTTGTTATGAAGTTATTTCAAAGTATCTTCTTCTGGGAATGTGTTGTACTCCAAATATTTGTGTGTTCCCTCACTACAAAACCAGTTTAGAGGCTTAATCTGCTGTTGGTTTGAGAGGAGAATCAGAGGAGGTCACAGAAAGTCGTGTCTGCTCTCCATCATCTTGGCTCCACCCTCCATCTTTTAAACTTTGTGAGAAGAATTGATACATAAGTTATTTTCATAGTGTTCTTTTTGCATGAATATTAGAATACGAGTGGTGACCAACTATTCTGTAAAATAATGTTTCTTTTTGTTTTGGGGCATATAGCAAATTCTTTTTTTTTTTTTTTTTTTTGAGAAGAAACTAAAGTATACCTTAATTTTGCTGCAACTTTTTAATTTATTTTTTTCTTTTTTATAGCAGAATTATTATTAGTCAACTTTTCTAACATTACATCCATTCAATGGTCATTTACAAGAATCATTTAAAGTACCAACAGCTAAGTTAATGTTGATAGGCAGTTGAAAAATTGATTCTTTGTACTTTCTGCCATTTTGCCATTGTCAGTGCAGAAGTAGAAGGAAGTAGTCTGGAATCAATAACTTTTACATTTTTGTGTTTCAGTGATTGGTATGGTCAGAGAAGTAATCACTTAAGTAGACCACTTTTTAAGCAACAAGCTTTGTATTTAGTTAGATTGGTTCTTGAATAAGATTTATTCTTTTTCTAGAGCAGTACTTGAGGCATTTCCAGTGTGGTAGAATCTGCTGAAACATATTCCTATTCTTGAGCCTTTAAGAACCCAATATAACCCCAAAATAAGATATTATGGAGATTAAAATAAAATTGGTAAAGATTTTTAAAATCACCTATTTGTTAAACAGCACTAAATGCCTATTTTTGTTGTTCTTTTTAAGAGAACATTTAAATTTCGGTTTCCTTCTAGAATATTAACTTTGAATCAGTTACTGAAGATGGCATTTCAGTGAGGAGAAATACTTCCAGACCCCCCAAAAAATGCTATTAGGATGGAATAAAGTTTTATAAGAAAGGAAAAAAAGTTTTGATGATTTCATTTTGTATTGTAGCCAACATATAATTTATTTTGATCTCGAAAATGTTCGGTTGTCCATTTGTGGTAGCACCTAGTAATTGATAATGGTCAAGATCTAATATTTCAAATAATAAGTAGGAGAGATCTTAGGACACCATTTATTCTCAGCTGCTTACCTTTGTCTTGGATGACTCAAAATTATGGTATAGGGATCATAGAATGATGACATGTAGGAAAATATTTCGTCAAATCCATTTATTTTATAGATTAAGAAACAATCCCAAGAGTTTGTGACTTTGGTTTATTAAGGTTACAGAATTTACTCATGAAATGCTTTTCCTAATTTAAAAGTTTTCAAGGCAAGGATATATCATAAATCCTTATATATACATATCTATATTTAATTTAATAGAAAGAAAAGAATAAGCTTTTGTTCAGTTTAGGAATAATTTATAATGTATAAATGGGTTTTTCTCCATTCTAGGTTTTGTTAGAGCACGAGGTGGTGGTGACATTCGGGATGTTAACACAAATTCTGAAAATTGGGCTGTAGTTAAAGCTGCATTGGTGGCAGGCATGTATCCTAATTTAGTTCATGTGGACAGAGAGAATGTAGTATTAACAGGACCAAAGGAGAAAAAAGTACGGTTTCATCCAACTTCTGTTCTCAGTCAACCTCAATATAAAAAGGTAAATTCTTCATTTCACATTTAGAATGCAGAAAAAAATAGAATAAAATTTAGCTCAAGAATAGAAAACCAACAATCAATATATTTCCTTTCTTTTGGAATTGAAACATTTAACTATGTAAGATTAAACACTAGTAAAAAGCAGATTTCATAAAGAGATGAGAGAACTAGAGTGAGTGTTTTAAAATTAAATCTCAGGAAATATAGATTTCAGAGTTGGGGTAATAATGTATATGTTAGAATACATATGTATTTCATGAAGAAACATTTTGAAATATTAAAAGTTAAAATATTTTTATAATTCTTAATTTTATTTCTAATTTCTCAAATAAAACAAGTATTACCATAACATAGCACAATAAAAAGGTGATTGTATGTGAAACTGCATATGTTATATCCAACTTGCTTTTCCTTTTAAATATACAGCACAATTATCAAGCGAATTTATTTTCTTTTTTTTTCTTCCTCCCCCACACCCTGGAGATAGCTACCATTCAACACACACACACATTCAGAGATATCACAAACATATATGTAAAATTATTCTATGCATGCTTCTGTTTATCAGTTCTGTCTCTTAATGCAGATAACATCTGAAAGTATTCTCCCGGTTTTGGTCATTTTATTCATTATTTTATACAAATCTTTCCATATTTTTTTCCTAAAATCATTGAGCTCCTTATAATAGTTACTCCATCACAATCATATACAACAGTTTGTTTAGCCATTCATCATTTGATGGACATCCATGACATTTCCAGTTCTTTGCCACTACAAAGAGAGCTACTATGAACATTTTAAACATTACAAAGATTTCCTGATTTGATAAAAGGTCAAAAGATATAAACAGGCAATTTTCCAGTAAAGAAATCAAACAATTTATAGTCAAGTTTTTAATGTTCTAAATCATTATTGTTGAGGGAAATGCAGTTTAAAACAATCTTGAGAAACAGTCCTTAATGGATTGGCTAAAATGATAGAAGTGGAAAGTGGCAGATGTTGGGGAGAATGTGGAAAAAATTGGGTACCAATTCATTGTGAAATTTTGAACTGCTCCAGCAATTTTTGAGAGAATCTGGAATTATGCCCAAAAAGTTGTTAAATAATCTGTCTCATTTGACTCAACAATACTATTACTTGGTCTGTTTTCAAAGATATTTTTATAATTTTGTAATTATATATTTTAGTTTTTATAATTATATATACTTTTTTTTGTGTGTGATTTTACCAGATTCCTCCAGCTAATGGCCAAGCAGCAGCTCTTCAAGCACTCCCCACAGATTGGCTTATATATGATGAAATGACCAGAGCACACAGAATAGCCAATATCCGATGTTGTTCAGCTGTAACACCTGTCACTGTTTCAGTATTTTGTGGGCCAGCAAGGTTGGCAAGTAATGCTCTTCAGGAACCTTCATCTTTTAGAGGTAAATGTATGCTGAGTTGAATAAAACTCAGTATTATAATTAAAAGTTCTTATTAAAACAAGAATATTATGAAGTGAAAAAAAATTATCCAGTGACTATCATGTGTAAAGTGCAATGTAAAAGTTCTTTCCCTTTATATTTTCTCATGAGACAAATGTATACCCAGTTTAATAGGTCATACTGTGCTATAAAGTCATAATGTACTAGAAAGGCTTTGAGTATGATCTCAGCAGCAGAATGAATCACCTTTCTAAGAACCTATTTAGCTAAGGAGAATCACTAGCACGTTGTCCACTTGATGATAAATTCATTGAATAGGCCAAACAAATGAAAAAAGAAAAATGCAAATTGACCCTTAGTCCTTGAATTGACAGAGTTCTGAAAGAGTTCTGAAAAAGTGAACAGAGAATATTAAGAATTACACAGCTTTTAGACCATCTCTCAATTTTAATTTAGCTCTAAATATGAAATCTTTGACCAGTATCAAAAGAGTAGGTATACTAATTGAAGAACTGAATCATATCAATGACAATATTTTCATTATAAATTAAAATCATAAAAAAGGGAAATTGCAAATTGAAGAATTAATGAAATGACTTTCATTAGGTGTCCAAAGGCAACAAAAAACATCATTTCATAGGATAGTATTTCATACTGTTGTGCCCAAGTAGTCTCAAAAAAACTACCATAGGAACAAATTTAACTTTGCATGCAAAGTCATAGAATAGTTCTGTGAAGAATTTGCTAATTCTCCAAATCAAACATGTATTTGACTTCAGTACAAAGATGGAAATAGGAACAGTGTGACAATTGTGATAAACATCGGAAAGTATGGAGCTGGAATAAATATGAAGGGAGAGGTCAAAATTTGTGGTTTCCAGAATTAACTTGTGACTCCACATCATAAATTCTTTCTTCAAAAAAAAAAAAAAAAATTGGAAAGCTCTGGCCATGGTAAACACTAAGTGACATCTCTCTCTCTCTCTCTCTCTCTCTCTCTCTCTCTCTCTCTCTCACTCTCACTCTCACACACACACACACACACACACACACAAATGATTGTGTTAACAGATAGGAAATTTGAACCAATACATTGCTTATATAGAAGTAATTTGTAAATTGACTGTCTATACATTCAGACCTACAATTTATTAGAGCAAAAATCTATATACAAAACTGAAAGAAAAATTGAGAAAAATATGATATGCATTAAAATAACTTTAACCTAATCTTTTTTTAAAATAACTTTTCAGTATTAAAAATGGGATATATTTTGGACAACAAAATACCTTGATGCTAAGTATTTCTTTTTTTTTTTTCCTAAGGCTGGGGTTAAGTGACTTGCCCAGGTTCACACAGATAGGAAGTGTTAAGTGTCTGAGGCCAGATTTGAACTCCGGTCCTCCTGATTTCAGGGCTGGTGCTCTATCCACTGCGCCACCTACCTACCCCCTCCTTTAGAAATTTCACTGACAGACATAATTGTCAAGGAGATCAAAGAGAGACCAGAAGAGAGAAAAAAACCACCTAAATTACCCTCATTAGATAACATTTGACTTCCTTGCCAAGAAAAAACAGCTGATATTCAAGAGCAATAGCACCAGTTAAAAATATGCAATCTTAATAGAGAGGGTGCTAAGTATTAGATTCACAGGTTATTTGAAGAAAAGATATGAAAGACATGAACTTTAAAAAAAAAATTTTTAAATAGAAAGCTCAAAAGCCTGTCAACAACTGTTGATATATATGCCTACTTTCCAATCCAGTTTTATAAGAATAATCTACACTTATTTCAGAGGAATCCTTAATGGATAATATAAGTAGGGAGTGAATCTGCTTTCTTAAACAGTGTTCCACAAAAGATCATATAATTTACTGATAGACGTAAACATAAAAATCTCATTGTGGGCTATTAAATAATCATTTCAATAAGTAGTTCAGAAACCATAATCTTAAAGGCCATCTTTGTACCAGATCTTTCTCATACATGTATCAGAATTGTTCACAACATCTTGTTTTCAACATAACAGCAGATAATAATTTTTATAATACTTTTTTTATAATACTTTTAAGATTTATAAAGCATTTTATATATGTTTTCTCTTGTACTGGGTTAAAATGAAGTAATATAGGAATTTTACAAATACCTTGATAAGACCCGTCAAATCAAATCTATCTATACTTGGTAACTTTAGTGGAAATGAAGGAGAAGGTGAAGGTGGAAAGAAATGTATAGGAAAGTATGAAATTGACTGAAGACTTGGAGAGGGGCCAGGAGTGTTATATCTCTATGTCATTGAAATTTTCATCAAAAAAAGAATTAGTAGGCAGTGGACAAAGTGAGCATGAAGTAACTTTGCAAAGAATGAAATTGATAATGTTTTAGCTTAAAAAAGAAGCATTACTGCCAGAGAACTTATTGTTTAGTCACCTATATGTATATCGCTAAGATTAGGATCTGTAATAAAGAAAAATGATAAACAATTAAGATAATTTAACTCTGAATAATTTAAACAAGCTACTTCAAAATGGGAAATGACAACAGAAAGGACATCAGTATCAACTATAATAATTTCATCCAAAAGTTAAACCAACATTTATTAATTCCTACAGTAAGGAGACCCACAAAAGATTCCAGAAAGCACTTTTGCAAATAATTGATTTGCTGGCCAAATAGAAAAAGCTGACAAAGGCAACACAATTAGGATACAAAATAATCAGCAAAATCTTATGAAAAAAAGATGAGGAATTATTATGATTGCTATTATTTCATAGAGAACACAGAAGCAGTGGAGAATAAAACCACTTTAAATAAAGTGTGGCAAGTCATCTTAAGTGAAAGGGGGAAGAGTCTATAAACAGAAGAAAAATGGGGGAAAAAAAGTCTATAAACAAAAGAAAATGGAAAAGTTTTGAAAAAATTTTCAAAAACAATACAGGTCAGCAAGGATAAAGAAACCATCACATTTGAGCTCTTAACATCATAGTTTCTGTAGTACTTACAGATGAAGAGGACAACGATGGAAAAAGCAGCCAGATTTAATTAAATGTACAGCTATTCCTTCCACATTGTAACTTTCCCCAGCACAGTTTCAGTATATTGTGGAATGACATAAGAAATTAAATGGAAATTCTTTGGAAGTTTTGTAGAAGCTGCAGATAACATTTGAAGTCCAGCAGGTGATTCAAAATCTGTGACCAAATACGTAAGCCAAATTTTACAATAAGGTACTGTCAACATCCTATAAAAGAAAAAATTCAGATTTCTGGTATGAAAGAAGAACCAAAAAATTTTATGTAGATTTTCCAGATCACAAGGGAGCCATAATGTCATCCTGATGTCAAAGGAATAACTTTACAATGAAGACACCTATTTTTATGGCATTAAAATTGAAAGGGTTTTGAAGGATCAATACACAAATTATTTTAAGGATAAGATACCAAAGATATAGAAGAAAATATCACTTTTTGATACTAAAAAAGGGATGTATATGCCTGCTTTTTTAAACATATAAAATGTTTCCAAGAGTCATCTATAGGGGAATTGAGGGCTTCCCTAAAAATAATGAATAAGCAAGCTTTCACAAGTGATTTCTCACAATGGACTATATAGGGAATGACATCCTGTTGTGCTCAGTATTTATTGGTTATGAAAAGCTACTTAACTTATCATTATAAGGGGAAATGCCATATGTACCTGATGACTAGAAGGGAAAGAATGCTCCAAAAAAAAATCTGAAATGAATGCTCTAAAATTATAAAAAGCAAACATGACTCCAAAGGAAAGATACAAAAAGACAGAGAGCAAATCCTACCCCACCCCTTTGCAGAGATGCCTGATCCACAATTGAAGTACATTATATACATGTTTTAGACTTTAATTAATCAGTTTTGATTATTTTTTCTTTTAAAAAATATTATATAGGATAACTGGTAGAACTAAGCATAACAGAAGGAAATTTTGATGACATAAAAAGGTCAAAAATCTTCAACAAAATTTCATTTTTAAAAGGCTAACTTCCAGACTCTTTTTCAGCATGGTATTTCTTACCTCCTATCTCCTGAACATGAAAATCTTTTAGGATTCCTTGGAAGATGTAACAGCAGAAATGACTAAAGTTCAAGCATGGTATAATACAATGGGAGTTACATACTTGTCACAAGTATTTATTGTGATGGAGAATATCCAGTGCAGCAAAACAAGTTGAAGAAGGATTCCTTATGGTAGTGTTCTCCACATGTTCCTATTTTGAGGGTGATGTTGTATTTGCTGCATTGAGCCCCAAATCATTACAGATGTTCCTGAAAGAGATCTATAATTACTTAAGAGTTTGGCTTATCCATCCTCATGGAAAAAAACAAGTAGACGAAAAATATCTATTGTTCTGATTTCAGCATGTTTCATCTAAAACATTTCAACATGGACATCCAATAGAGCTTGTACAAAGTTTGTACAGATGGACAGTGAGTTGAGCCTAGAGTTAAAAGTAGAAAAAAGAGAGGACTGGGTTGCTTTTATTAATCCAAAGCTTCCCATAACAGCAAAAATCCCTGTTTTCAATATAAACACATCACCAGTGTTGCTTGTAAGGCAGTGAGACCTGGAATCCCACTTCCTTGAAGAACTAAACATTAACAGAAACTATAGTGAAAGGGTTCATACTAAATGTGAACAGGGACCTAGAACCCATGAGGAAACTCTGAAGAACAGGTAGAAAAGATTTTGTTAATATTAACATAGATGGGTTGAGCATATGGTGAGAGAAGGGGGTCATATATAGGTGGCTAAAGTGTTCCACTGACTCCTATGCAATGTGAGGAAAGTGAGGAAGATAGGCCTGAAACACATTGAATAGATGTCTTCTGGATAACTTTGGGGAGGCCAAAAAATAATAATTAGCCAGTCTGGATTATGATCTGCATCATTGTAAGGGATACTTAAATTTACGAAATCCCAGATCATCATTTTGATGATTTGTGTATGGGATTTCTGGACTTGATCTGACTTAATTGGGCCCAGTATTTCAGAGTCAGTATTGCAACAAAATGTGATACTTGTAGACTATTTGGCAAAATTAATTTTGCTTAATAATGCCAAAAAACATTTAAATAGGATATAGCATCTATTTAGTGACCCTGGAAAAGTCAGTTATCCTGTTTGTCTCATTTTCCTTATCTATAAAATGAGTTGGGAAAGCAAATGGCAATTCACTATAGTATCTTTGCTAAGAAAATCACAAGTGGGGTCATGACTGAACATGACTGAAATGACACAATAGTAATAACAGCAGCTGCAGCACAAAAAGTATAGCAAAGATATACCATTCATTTAGTTGTACATAACTCTCCAGCCTTTGTTTTTTGCCTTGGTGGTAAGTTCTTAATCACTAGGCTTTTATATTTATGTTAATGCATTGAGCCTTAGACTCCAAAACAAATTAAAGGCAAGAGGAAGAATCAATTTTATGGAAAAACTAGCCTATCTTATGTGCATGAGTTGTTGCTTCTACCAATTCTTGGATTGTTAATGTTATGTTTGCCATTGTCAAGGAAAATTCTAATGTAAAGTCCAAGTTGAAGTAGATTATCTAGAGTTGATAAAGACCTCCATTGACACTTACTTGCAGTTGAAATTGTGGTGATTGTTAAGCCTGAGAACATTCTGGAGTTTCCTGAAAGATATCCATAACTGTTCAAAGGAGTTTGGTCTTACCATCCACATAGGCAAAAACAGGTGATTGAGGAATGTTTATTGCCCAGATTGTAACATGCTGTTGGATGAATATAGTGCTTGTTCATCAGTGTGTGTTAGGAAATTGCAAAGCTCTTTTAATGGCCCCATATTTCTCCCAGATAAAAAGGTTCATCTCTTTAAAACCAATATTAGATTTGTAGGTTATGCAATACTACAGTTTCTCAAGAAATTAAAAATGAGCACCACATAAAAGGTAATGGGAAAGGATATGGTATGTATGCATATATAGGCTATAATATATCATGACAACAGTGAAAAAAGAAAAGTGAAGAACAAGAGTAAAATATTAAGTCCTCAAAAACGGAAATGAGCTAATTATCTGAAAATATGAATAAGAACTGATGGACAGCTCCAGTGCTGGAGAAGACCATATCAGGTAGACTATTTGTGATAGCAAAATTGCAAGGAGACAAAATACAAGAGTTACATTGAATATAATAAGTTGGCATGGATAATTTGTGATCTTTATTGTTGGAGAAAGCATATATGAAAGCACAGTGGATTTGAGTAGGGAATACAAGATTATAAAGTTTTATTATGATTAACTCCAAAATAACTTTGTAGGTCCATTCTTGACCATAGTAATAATAACTAAATTTATATATTGTTTTAAGTTTTTACAAATGTCTTCATTCTTGAGCTTTCCTGAAAGATGTTTTCTTTTATTCGATCACCTCTCTTCCCTTTCTTCCTTGCTGGCTTTTGAGACGGGGAAAACTAGAGGAAATCTGTCCACACAAATTTATAAGTCAGGAAGATTTATATAAGCATGATAACATTCTTTAGAAGCATTTTTAAGACTTTTTCTGCTCTGAAATATGCTAAAATTTGCATTTTTTTTTGAATAGTGGATGGTGTTCCTAATGACAGCAGTGACAGTGAAATGGAAGATAGAACCACTGCTAATTTGGCAGCATTGAAACTGGATGAGTGGCTAAATTTCAAAATGGATCCAGAGGTAGCTATCTTTTAGTAAATATATAAACATTTGGCAAGTTTGGCAAGTTTGTGTTCATATGTTGTGTTCTGTCTTGAATATTAGGGGAAAAACTTTCTTTGGTATTATCATGTAGATGAGCTTTTTGCTTAGTCAGAGGAGAGATAGAAAAATCAAACTCATGACCATAAAGAAGGAATTATTTTAAAAGTTAGAGAACATTTCAGTGGAACTGGGAAAATTTATGAGTAGTTCCTTATAGACCAGAAGGAGAGAGTATGGTACATAAGCATGGAATTTAAAGTTATAAAAATTAGGTTTTAATCCTTTCTGTCATTTACTACATTTCTTATTACATCTTTAGTCTCAGTTTCCTAATAATTGTAAAATTAAAAAGTTGAAGTAGGTGATTTCTGAGATTTTCTTTCTCTGATCCCAAAAAGTTCTTTCTACTTTCTATTTATCTAGAGAGGGACAAAAAAAAGAAGTGGAAGAATAAAAAGAGAGAGAAACAGAAAAAAGGAAAAGGAGATAGAACAGTGTTCCTCTAAAATTATGAGAAAAATATAAATCACAAGTTTAGTTCACTGAAAACTGTAAAAAAAAAAAAATCCTAAATGATGGATTTTTTTTTTAATTTCTTCTGCTTCAGTACAAATTCTAATTGAATAAAAATTAATTACAGGCTGCCAGTTTATTGCTACAGCTCAGACAGAAATGGCATAGTTTATTTTTGCGCCGTATGAGAGCTCCTTCTAAGCCTTGGTCTCAAGTTGATGAAGCAACTATAAGAGCAATTATAGCTGTTTTAAGCACAGAAGAACAGTCTGCAGGATTGCAACAACCATCAGGGATTGGCCAAAGACCAAGACCAATGTCTTCAGAGGAACTTCCTTTGGCATCTTCTTGGAGGTCAAATAATAGCAGGAAGAGTTCAGCAGATACTGAATTCTCTGATGATTCTTCTAATGCAGAAAGGTAAATGTTTAGATTTTTATGAAGGTTAGCATTAATCATCTGAAGAAAATTCCTGAATATAGGAAAATTCACATTTTCTAATTATCCCTTTCCATCCTCTCCTCCTTTTCCTGTTTTCCTTTATCTTCCATTCTCTACTCCCCAGTTTTCCTCTTCTCTCAGAATACAAGGACAAAATTAAAACATTTAAACAAAGCAAATATTGAGCAATGATCGTAGTATTAGTATAAAATAATTGCTCTATTGAAATCCGCTTCCCTCTCCTAAATTCAGAGTAATTTCTTTCTAGGTCTAGAGGCTCTAGTAATAGGCTTCAAAGTAAAATCAAGATAGGCATAAGATGTCTTGTGAGAGATGGAATTTGAGCTGAATCTTAAAGAAAACCAGTGATTCTATAAAGAAAAGGTGAGGACTCCCAGGCATGGGAAGCAGTCTGTAGAGGCAAAAGGCCTATCCTCAAGTATCTTACATTTTACTTCAAAATTCAACATATACACAGGGAAATATGACACTAACAGAATTGAGAGAGGAGAAAGTGCTGACTCCTATGGAGATAGGGAAGGCTTCATAGAAGAGACAGCATCTGAACTGAGCCTAGAAGAGACAAAGCTTCTAAGAAGTGGGGAGCAGGATAAAGGGAATTCCAGTCACATGGAACGTCTCTTGCTGGTGCACAGAGCCAGAATATATGTGTGGTCCTAGAAACAACTACTAGTCAGGGTAGCTAAAACATAGAGGTCATAGAGAGAAATAATTGAAGAAAGACTAGAAAAATGTTAGCTAGATTGTGAAGGGATGAAAATATCAGCATAAAGAGTTTATGTTTTATCCTATACAAGATGGAGGCACTGAAGATTTTTTTTAATCAGGAGCTTTCTCACTGGGAATCCTCTATGTTGAAATCATAGGGTTTAAACTGGGGGAGAGGTCGGGAACATGCATATATGTATAAATTTTCTTCCTTTTGGAAATTTTAAATTTCAATTTATTTGCATATTAATAATATATAGCAGACACTTGATAAGTGCCTTTTGATTAATTTATTCATATGTCATAAGCTTTTCATTTCTTACTTACAGTTCAGCCTAGTTTGAACAAATTCCTCTTCTGGCTTAAATGTGAGAGGAGGCTCAGACATTAATTTGGCCATAAGTCTTATATAGGCCTGTACATTTTGGAAGCTTTATTGATCTGATGTCTTCAAAAACCAGAAATTCCACGTCCAAACCCTTATGTATGTACTGCATTTATAAGTGTAGAAGGAAGTCAGAAATTTTGGTGGGGCATGAGGCTTGTATTTAACTCACTATTTAACCTGGACCTATTTACCAAATCCATTATGTTAGTGATTGAAAAGAATATCCTTTCAGTTGTTATTTTCCAGTTACTTAGTAGTCTTTCAGGTATGCATGGCCTTGCTAGTCTGAGCAGTTTCAAGTGTTCTTAAGTCAGCATGGAGATCTGAACCCTTTTATATGGAATGCTTTTGTAAGGCTCACCAAATTCAATAAACATCAAACCATTTTCAAGAATCACCTCACATGTGTATATACACATACATATATGTAGATGTACATATATATAATGTATATATGTATACATATTTGCCCTAAGCATCAAACCATTTTCAAGAATCGCTTCATATAGATAGATAGATAGATAGATAGATAGATAGATAGATATAGATGTAGATTTAATTTATATATTTGCCCTGATGTTTCCTAGTAACATCCTGGAATTAATGCTAGGTCAATGAGATTACTGAAAAAACCTTTTTGGGGTACACTTAATTAAGCTTGTCTTGAAATCAGAGTATATATAACTTTGAAGAATTTTGTAAAATTTGTAAAATGTTGAAAATTGAAATATCTTATTCACAGTAT
Organism: Sminthopsis crassicaudata; assembly: GCF_048593235.1. Taxonomy (NCBI): domain Eukaryota; kingdom Metazoa; phylum Chordata; class Mammalia; order Dasyuromorphia; family Dasyuridae; genus Sminthopsis; species Sminthopsis crassicaudata. Next base: position 547,268,207 of record NC_133617.1, on the reverse strand, counting down.
GTAGAGAATTGTGGAATGCTGGAGCTGAATGGAACCTAAAAGATTAATCCCCTCATTTTATATATGAAAAAAATTGAGGCCAAAGGAGGCTAGTTAGTAACAGAGCTGGAATTTAGAACCCAAGTTTCTTGACTAGTTTTCATTCTGTTGTGCTGTTGAATATATTTATTCTGTCAATTGTACTTAGCTCTTAGAAGTTTTAAATTATTTTTTTAGATAAGGCTAGTACCATGATGCTATATATATATTATTCATATCTGAACCAGATAAATTTAAGAGATACTTAAGTATAAAACAGGTATATAAAAATTTGTGAGAAGTTTCATGGCTTAAGCAAGTTACAACCTTTCAGTGGTTCCAGGTAACTAAGACTACAGATTAATTATAGATCAATTGTCATTCCACAATGATTAAGGGAGTTTCTTCCCTGAGAGCCAATGAAATCAAAATCTGTTTTTAAAAAATAATAATTTTAAAATTTATAGAACATTACTATTGATTCCTAAAGGCAATTAGGAATTTTTCAAATAGGACTGTATGTAGAATTGGCTGATGAAACATTTTTAGCTCTTGAGAAATTGATCAATTTTTTAGATGAAAGTAAATGTATAATCCAGATTTATATTTTTAAATTCCAAATATTGATATAGGAATCACAATTTCTCTATAAATTGCTATTTTATAAAATATAATCTTAAAACCTTTACTTGCATTTTAAAAAAATTATTGGAACTAAATTCATTTTATTTCTATTTTTCTAATTCTCCCAAAGAGTCTTGATGAAGTCTCCATCTCCAGCATTCCACCCACCTCAGAAATACAAAGATAGAGGTATTTTGCATCCTAAACGAAGTTCTGATGATCGATCTGACCAATCTTCTGTGAAATCTACAGATAGTAGTAGTTACCCTAGTCCTTGTGCCAGTCCTTCTCCTCCATCTTCAGGAAAGGTAGAGTATCTATTTCTATAAACTTAAAAACAATTGAATATGACCACATTTTTAGCTGTGGTTTTCATATTGCATGTATTATAAGATCATTCCAAGGTCATTATGAACATGCAATTAGACAATTTTGTATATTCTTTCTAATTTATCCATTCATAAACAATTACCTTTGGGTCATAAAATGAGTATCTTAGTTCTTGTGACATGGCTTATATTCATTTCAAAGGACAGTTTGCAAACCATATTTAATCTTTGGACTAAATCTTTTATTATATTTAAAAAGTTGACTGAAGGAAATTCAGCAAACATAAACACATTTATTAAGGACCTGCCATGTGCAAGATTTTACAGGGATAGGTTTGAAAGAGTAATTTTTTTAAGGAATTAATTATATGAATAAATAGCCTCATATCTTTGATAATTTCTTGAGACACAAGTGTGTATTATATGTGTCTTTATGTATGTTACACACTTATATGTTCATGTAAATATTGAATTAAAGACTACCCAAATTTTGTTGGTTCACATAAATTTATATTTCCAAAAATTAAATAATGAAAAAAAAGAATTTGTATATTCATTCTTAAGAAATTGTATCTTAATTTTATATCAATAGCAAGTAGATCCTTTAATCTTAATAGGTTCCTTTTTTCCATAATAGATCTTTTAGACTAAAATATGCACTGTAGTTCTACCAATTATATTTTATGGATAAATTTTATCACATTAGAATTTTTTGACTTTTAATTACTTGTTAGGTTAGTTTCTCCAAATGAATTGAATTTCATTTTTTACAGGAGCCCATAAATAGGTTTGGGAAGCTTTGGGGTAATGGAACTTACCCAAAATTAAGTGGGATCAAAATAGGAAATTAAATCTGTTTTAATACTGAAAAATTATATTAAGTATGAAGTATTAAGTATTTGGATACATACATAATTTTATATTTAACATTTTAGAGGGAAATACACTAATATCAACATATTCTCATGGAAAACTAGGATTCTACAGAACACATTTTGAAAAGTGTTCTGTTAGATTATTTTGATTTGTCTTTTTGTAGCACTTATGAGTCTCTTTGGATTTTATGTTACCTTTCAAGAACTTAGATACTCTTTTGCAGGGCTCAAAATCCCCTTCACCAAGACCAAATATGCCAGTTCGATACTTCATAATGAAGAGTAGCAATCTGAGAAATCTTGAGATTTCTCAACAGAAGGGTATATGGTCTACAACCCCTAGCAATGAACGGAAATTAAATAGAGCCTTTTGGGAGAGCAGCATGGTTTATTTGGTGTTTTCTGTTCAAGGATCTGGACATTTCCAGGTAAGTTATCCTAATACAATAAAATGGTTTTGGTTTTAATTTTTTTTTCCCCATTTGACTACAGATTTTGCTATGGGCATATATTCACCAATTGAAATATCTTTATTCTTGTCCTCCCAGGTTCTCCTCACTGCCCCTATTCCTCCAGTTTCTTTTGTTACTGCTTTGCATTGACCTCTCTGTCCTTTGTACTTTTCTAAATTTCTTTTTTTAAAGTATCTGATTTCTTTTTATTCTGGTCAACAAATACCACTCTGTAAATCATAAACACTTAAATAGATATTGAGACTTTGTTTACTTTATTATCATATCTGAAGGCATTATTGTGATTTAAAAAAAACTGATAAAGTGAACTTTATGGTATGTGTATCTAGAAACTATTTTTAAAACTAATAATTACAATAGTTCACATTTTATTGTGTTTTACACTCTATTAAAAAACCCTCTTAACTACAGCCTTGTAAAGTAGTAAGCATCATTCCCAGAATTAGATTTAAAGATTTGTTCAGTTACATAGCTACAAAATGTGAAATCTTGAACTTGAACTTTCAATTTTAATCCAGTACTCACTCTATATAACGCCTCCCACTACTTCTGAGAAAACAAGCAAGACTGATGATAATAATGATAACAATAACTAACATTTATATAGTCTTTAAACTTTATAAAATAAATGTTAACTCATTTGATCCTAACAACTTTGTAATGTAGATGCTATAATTGTCCTCATTTTACACATCAGAAAACTGAGGCAGGCAGATTTAAAATGTTCTAAGTATCTGAAGCAGAATTTAAAATCAAATTTTTCTGATCCCAAGTTCAACACTATCCATTGTGCTACCTGGGTACCACATTGATAGCAAAGGAATTCAGGATTAGGTAAAGAATGTGGTGAAGATTCTAGTGAAATTCTCAGTGTTATTCTAATTCATTTTTTGTTAATTCCCTGTCCCTCTATTATATATAAGACTGCACAATTATAGGATTCATTGTACAGCTAAAGAACATTGTGATGCATTGTGAGCCAAATCTCTTGAATTTAAAAGTCCAAAAGACTTTTAAGACTAAATTTACTCTATAGTCCCAGTTCTCCATGGGGAACAGAAAGGACTCTCAATTAGCAATGTAATTTCAAATGTACCACACCACTTTAACGGAACATACAGATTTTTGCTTCAACCCAACATTATTTCTTTCATGAAAGCTCCCTCCAAGAACTGGGCTACATTTCTACTTTGTAATCAATTTGGTTTTTTGGATTTCTTTTCTTGGGCCTCTGGAGTTCATTTTACTATTTACACCCTAGAACTTCAGGCCACTCTGTATTGACTTTGAATGCATCTCCCTTTACTGAAAGAGGATAAAGTTCAAGGAGAATGGTTATATGTGTCTGGAAGCCTGGAGTTGTACTGTGATTCTCTGATTTATTGGTGTGTTTATATGTATGTGACATGTTCAATTTGCTTAAAATATATTCACTAGTTTATTGTTAAAGCTGGTTCTATATTTCAGTAAAACTAGATCTCCTGAATATTAAGCTAGTGCCTAAGCCCAGTCTAGGCAGCAACAGTTTTGCCTTGATAATAATAACTGCACCAACAAACTTATCAACTCTTGAAAAATTCTTGTTTCCTGTGATATAAAAAAATTACTTCATGTACAGATAGAGATGGAATCTGTGGTTTCAAACCTTGGTATAGAATTCCTTGGTAAGGAAATTCCTTTGTAAATTGTAAATTAATTATTGTAAATAAACATTTTCTACAATAAATCTTACTGAGTTGCCTAGAATATTTAGAGATTAAATGACTTGTCCAGGGTTATAAAGCTAGTATGTCAGAGAGGGAACTTGAATCCAAGTCTTCCTCATTCCTTGAGCCCTACTTCCTATCCATGTCACTATGCTATAAATAAACAGAATGAAGTAGTTTTCTCCTTGGAAAGAAGACATTCATTCCTTAAATATTGAAATTTATAAGATAATGAAATTCTTATTTTTGTAGACTTTTAGAAATAATTATTAATATGGAACAAATACAGACAAAAATTGCATTATTTAATACTGTCTGTTAATTTTGTGTTTACATATATATGTCTCACACACATGCACACGCATGTACACCTACATAGATAATAAAGATTTAACACAGTTCCTAATAAGTACTTCCTAGTAAGTGCTTAATAAATGGTGTACAATAAAAGGCACTGCTATATAGTGGATAGTGGTCTATTATAGTCAAGAAGACCTGAGTTTAAGTCTCACTTATGTGGAAGGACAAGATAACAGAATTCTTGTCCTTCCACATAACACAACCTCTCAGTAACCTCCACAACTGATAAAGACTAAGTTGCAGAACAAATGCTGATCTATTTGACAAAACCATATGGTCTGATTTTTAAAAATAGATATTTAAAGTTATTATTACCAGAAGGCTGATGATGCTTGGTATATTTGTTCCCCTCCCCCCCAAAAAAAAATTTAGGCACATTAACAAATCAATATAAAGTTTTGTAGATTTTTCTTGTTACAATGTTACAATTGTTTGTGTTACAATGTAAAAATACATTTTAAAATATTAAATTAAAGCAGACATTTGGAAAATCTTGAATTTTTTTTCTCTGAATTTCACTACAGGGATTTTCTAGGATGTCTTCAGAGATAGGACGGGAAAAGAGTCAGGATTGGGGCTCGGCAGGTCTAGGAGGAGTGTTCAAAGTGGAATGGATACGAAAAGAAAGTCTTCCTTTTCAGTTTGCACACCACTTACTCAATCCTTGGAATGACAATAAGAAAGTACAAATAAGCAGAGATGGACAGGTATATTAAATATGTTACTTTTTGATAGTATTAAAAAATATTTTTTCCTTTCTGTTGTCCAATATTTGGTTTTGAAGATTACTTATTAGAATGTTGACTGTTTACAAGTAGAAAATAATGGATTGACTTTAGGTTATTATAAATATCATTATTCACATTTTACAGGTGGGAAAACTTCAGAATTAGGCTAAATATCATTGACTTATGTTAATTTCACAAATCTTACTACTACTAATAAAAAGTTTTTCAAATTTAGCTTTCTTACTTTGTTAAATTATAAAATCTTCAAGTAGTCATGGCATTTTTTTTTGCCTTCCTGATTTTTTTGAATATGTATTAGTATATTTTTTTAAGAAAACAAAAAAAATTGAAAATTTATCTATAATAATAGTTTTAAAATCAGTAGAATGGTTTCTTTTGTCAATGGGTATCTTCTAGATTAGTTTGCTTTATGGGTATATTCTAGATTAGTCATAGAGTGTTCTCTGTTTATTTGTGATTATATTTTAAAGGTTTGCAAAGGTTTAAAACTATCTTCTGACCTAAATATTAAAAAGAGAAAAAAAACAAGTTCTACCTGTGTAAAATCTAGGACTGAAAGGAATATCAGAGGCCATTAGGGGTTAAGTAAATTCTTCCCAACTTATAATATGAAACCTTGCTTTTCATGTATTTTGATATCTAGACCATGAAAAAAATGTTGCTTTCTTTTATGTTTACTTTTTCTTACATTTTTTATAGGAATTGGAACCCCAGGTTGGAGAACAACTTTTACAGTTATGGGAGCGTATCCCTTTAGGAGAGAAAAATGCAACTGATTGACATTTAGCTTATGGTAGCATACCTTGAGGTATTGTTGAAGTTTCTAAATACTGACTATTTTATGTTGATAAAGGACTTAAGCTAAATATTTTAAGCTACTTTAAAAAGATCTTTAGATCCTGAAAAATGTCATGTTTGTTTATGACTGGATGCACTGACTCTTAAAAACTGAAGGTGGGGATAATGCCTTATGACTGGGCCCTTGTAATTCATGATCTCACTCTAGAATCACCATCTTACAAAAGAAAAAAGGATAATTTTAATTTTTGAAGATCATAGTGAATGATAATACAGTGTATGTTGGCAATGTTTTTAATTGAATAAAATTGGAATAAATTTGTTTCTTTGTTTGACATTGGCAGTTATTTTATGTTTTCAAATTTAAAAAAAAATTTGAAATTATTTACCATATTGTCGTAAGACTGTTGTTGATAACTTTTAAATGTAACATTTTTTTCTTTCTCAAAAGTCCTTAATTGGATCCATAATCCGGGTAAAACTTTCAGGATTTATATCATACTGTTGAAAACAAAAATTCTCAAAATGTCACTGTTACAGAACTCATAATGGACAAGGGCTAGTTATTTGACAGTAGTTAACATAAGACATGTAGAGGGGGAAATATATTTTTTAATGATTACATAACACCATTTATATTAAAATTTGAATAAAAGAGGTTTTTCTTGATTGTAGACTGGAGTAGTCCCATTTAACATAGTGTTTTTCTTCATTTATTTTGTTGAAATCTTTAATGATTCTCATCATACATGAACATACTAATTATTACATCTTTGTTTGGACTAGAAGGATTTGATTCAGCTTAGCAAGTAACCATCCTTATTAAGTTGAAATCAAAGAACATAGCAAAAAAATCACCTACCAGTACGCAATATTAATTAAAACAAAAATGACAAATGTCTTTTATGCTAAACATGAATTAACAAATTTTGAACTCTCTTTTTCCGCTTTGGGGTTTTTTTTTTTTTTTCACTTTTTCCTCATGGAATCATAGGGAAATATTTTTTAAATCATTGACCCATTTTTGGTCATTTGAAATTTAAGGCTTTGTTAATGTTGACACAAGATTTCAATGCAATTTTGATCAGCTAAATGGTTTGGAATGTCAGTGATTTTTCTAAGTATTTTTTGACATTTGTTATTGTTTTTGAAGCATTTACATTTTTTTCTTCTTGACTCCACTCATATTTGCTATTACAGATTACATGTTTAAAACTGTTTCCTTAGGCTTTATGAAGGTTATGGTTAATGATTAAGAAGTTCAAAGAAAACAGCAGAGATTATAGTAACTGTACATGAAGTAGATTTGAGTAACACAACTCCTAGAGAAGGTTTTCCTCTTATTCATTTAAGAAAAATTAGAAATATCTTAAAAAAAAAAAAAAAAGAAAGAAAGAAAGAAAGAAAGAAAGAAAGAAAGAAAGAAAGAAAGAAAGAAAGAAAACTCCTAAACTCTAAGAAACGAAAAATCATGAGTCAACAAAAGACCTTGAGAATTCTTCCATTTATTTCTGGAAGAACATTATGTATTTATGTGTGCACATCTGCATACATTCAGAATATGAGTTCAGTAGTTGGTATTCCCATTTATATCTAAAAGTTTCACTTTTTAACATGTGCTTCCAGACATTTCATTTGAATTATATATTAACAGTATTCTCAGTTATATTGTATTGTTATAGAAAATTAAGTGATAATGTAAGTATTTTATTTAGATTCTCCTTTAGCATTTTACAATGTTAAGGTTTGTTTTTTCCCTTCTTGAATAAAATTCATTTCAATTTTGTTCTGTACTTCAAATTTTAGTCTTATAAAACTTGTGAGTTATTAGTATATAAATGAATTTGTTGAAAATGAGAGTAATGGTATTGGGAGAAACATTAAACATATTTAAAAACAGTGACATTCTGATAATAATTTATATGTAATATATATATGAAATGCTATATATACTAAGATACTTGGAGAATTATATTCCTTGAAGGTTTTTTCTTATTATAAAACTATATAATCACACAGATTTTAATTCCCTCACATCTCATGTTTGTACCTATGTAAACATGCTATGCAATAAAGCACAAAATGAAACACAAAAAAAGAGAGAGAGAGAGAGAATTATATTCCTCAAATATTGTCACATTTTCAACACTTGAAATAAATTAGTCAGCTATGCAATTAAATTCTGGAAGAAGTTCTCCGTGAAAACAATATTAAAAGGAAACGAATGGTAAATGTTAATGACACATTTACAAAATTAAGTGAACTTAAGAATAGTACAGCAATAAAGTTCAAACTGATGTATTGAGTCAGTATTAGGAAGTTGCCTATATTGTGTAGAATACCTCAAGCTTTAATAAATATGACTTTCAAGTTTTTTTAACTAATTTTTTCTCTGAGCATATAATAGAAAATAATTAAAAGAATTTTTAGTTTCATATAAGTTTCTCAGCAGTATACAATTTGCATTGCTGTGGACAGTTTAACCTTCTTATGAGTAGTATATAGCGCTTTTAAGCTGCTAGGCTATTTAATTCCTTTTTTTACTCATGCACTCTTAGTGGTATTTTGGGAATACAAAGAATTGGTGAATTCCCAAATCTTCAACTTAGTTACTCCTTACTAGTATAATGGTGATTAATATTAAGTGAATAGAAAACATGTTCTCTTAAAACTCATCTGTGTATTCATGTTTTTTCCTTTGAGCAAAAGAAGTTAGTATTTATAATTAGCCCTTATTCCCATATCATTCTCTTTAATATTAGACAGAATTTGGTTTTCTGAGAGAAGTTGGAAACAATCTATCAAAGATTGATGAAGTGCCTAGTATCTGCCAGCACTGTGCTAAGAGCTGAAGATACAAAAAAAAAGCTAAAAATATTCAAGCCTTCAAGAAGTGCACAGTCTAATGAAAATAATTGATTAGCCATTTGTCAAATAAGATTGAGTGCTTACTTTGTGAAGGAATTGTCAAGTCCTATATGGAATACGAGTTAACAATCCAGTCCTCAAGAAACATATAATCTAGAAAAGATAAGACAAAACAAAAACACAACAGGAGGTAGCTACATGGTGCATTGTTCTATTTGGCACTGGGCACTGAAGTCAGGAGGACCCGAGTTCAAATGTACCTTCAGACACTTAACACTTACTAGCTTTGTGACTAGGCAAATCATTTAACTCCAACTGCCTTGCCTCTCCCCCCAAAAAAGTTGCAAAAATAATGATAATAATCACAGTTCAAGGCTTTGGGTGATATGTAGTGGTACAAAGTTTAAAGGAGGAAAAGATTACTTTTGGTTGGGTGATGAGATAAAACTCTTTTAAGCATTTGAACTGGCCCTTGAAGAATGCCTAATTTAATTTTTTCAACATGCTAATATTTGACGTGGTACATGTTTTCTTTACTATTTTAGAAATCTTGAAACCGTTTAAATGAATTAGGAAGAAAAGCTGTTTGAATTCAGAAATCTTGTCTATATTCTTACATTTTTAGTTATTTGAAATGATTTTTTCTTTCAATATAACAAATATTTGTATTAAGCAATTAAAATAAAAACTAACATTTACATGGTGATAAAAAGTTTTCAAAGTAAGTGCCTGAAATACTTAACTCAGTTACTATCAGTTGTAGGTAAACTGTGTGCTGATCGATATCTTACTATTGAGAAAACATATTTCACTGAGTTTAAGTAACTTCCCCATGGTGATATAACTGTAAAATAAACACCAATAAGATGTCAGGTCTTTCTCAATCCAAGTTTGACATTTTATTCCTCATAATATATTATTTCCAATACTAAAATCATGTTCATTTTTTCCCTTCAAGTTGATTAAACTGCCTCTTGAAACATGAGTTTTCCCTACAACATTTAGTTGTACCAAAAATACATTTGGTATTTTTGGTAAGATATAATTGGTGATTAAAAGCAAGGTCTGATAAAAGTTTTCTTTTCTAAATGTGTCAAATCTCACTTAGGTGGCAAAGGAAATTGTAGTACAGCAAAGTTTAGATGAAGAAAGGCAGCACCATATAGCTCCTATAACTTATCACTATTCAGGAAGGAAGGAAGAAAACAGATGCCATTGAGGAATAACTCAATTTATTGCTCCCATTGCCTACAATCCTACAGTGGCACACAGTGGAGTGGTTCCAAATAGGCAACTATGCAAAGGTATTTACACTCCAGGCTTAGAGCTCCTGAGGACTCAAATATATAAAGAGTTTTAGACAAAGAGCCAATGTGACACTAAGAATGCCTCATAATCCTCAATTAGTATACATTTGTTAAGAATTGGCTATATTATATACCAGGCACTGTACTGGGGTTACAAAGAAAGGTAAAGGACAGTCCCTGTCCTTGAGCTCACAATCTAATGGGGGGGGGGGTGAAGAGGAACATTACTCAATCCTATGCCCAATGAAGCATATATGGAAGATAGTATCTGTGAAATGAAAGTATTTCTAAATTACTTAATAATGAGTGAGGAATAAGGTAGAAATTTAACTCTGTACAAGGAAAGAATAAGACTGAGGCTTAGGATAATAGAGCTGTTGTCTGGTCACTAGTTCACAGAGATTTCATGATCCCATTTGTACATTTTTAAATGTTAATAAAGGGGCAGCTAGGTGGCACAGTGGATAGAGCACCAGCCCTGAATTCAGGAGGACCCGAGTTCAAATATGGTCTCAGACACTTAACACTTCCTAGCTGTGTGACCCTGGGCAAGTCACTTAACTCCAGCCTCAGGGGAAAAAAATGTTAATGTATTTTGGGATCAGTAGTATTTATGCCTTGAACACAAAAGACTTATTGATAAATGCTGCAATGAGACTTGAATAATCTATTTTCCAAAACATTTTTCCAGTCATTAAGGATAACATCAAGTAAATTTTTGATTGGTTTAACACTTCATTGTTTTTGTTTTGTTCCACAAATATATCCCTATACATAAACTGCATATTGGTTCTTTATTCTTATTCAAACTTCCAACAAAAGTATACATATAGAACCAGTAAATAGAAATTACACCTATCATTCAAGTATTTTTTTTACATGACTGAACATTTAAAAAAAAAAAATTTTGAGTGCTAGGGGTCTGCTGGAATTAAATTAAATGGAAGTTTCTTGACTTTATTATGATCATGTACATTTGCTTAGCAAATAATCTCTCCGAGATATTATATAGGATATTTTAAATGTCATAGATTCATTTTTTTGTCCCTTTAAATAAAGTAGCAATATTATACTCTCTGGAAATAAAATTAGTATCTCAAGTAGAAGCCATCAGACATTTAAAGATAACAGGGAGAAAGCACTTTCATTAAGGGGGTTAAAGAAAAGCTTCTTATACAATAAACTGGGAAAACATTCAAGTCATTCTCCAAGCTAAATATAAATGGTCAAAGGATATGAACAGATGAAAAAAATGAAACCATCTCTAGTCATATGAAAAGTGCTCTAAATCATTATGATCAGAGAAATGCAAATGAAGACAACTCTTGAGATACCACTACATACCTCTCAGATCAGCTAAGATGATAGGAAAAGATAATGACAAATGTTGGAGGAAGGATGTGGGAAAACTGAGATACCAATACATTGTTGTGGATATTATAAATGGATCCAACCATTCTGGAGAGCAATTTGAAACTACATTCAAAAATTATCAAACCATGCATACCCTTTGACATATTAGTGTTTCTACTGGGCTTAATATCCCAAAGAGATCTTTAAAGAAGGGAAAGGACTCACATGTGTAAAAAATGTTTGTGGCAGCCTTTTTATAGTGGCAAGAAACTGGAAACTTAACTGGAGGCCCATCAGTTGGAGAATGGTATATGAATGTTATTATTGTTCTATAAGAAATTATAAGCAGGTGATTTCAGAGAGGCCTGGAGAGATTTACATGAACTGATAAATGAGCAGAACCAGATCATTGTACACAGCAACAACAAGATTATATGATGATCAATTCGGATGGACATGGCTCTTTTCAACAATGAGATGATTCAGGCCAGTTCCAAAGGCCTTGTGATCAAAAGAGCCATTTACACCCAGAGAGGACTGTGGGAACTGAGAGGATCACAATATAACATTCTCACTCTTTTTGTTATTGTTTGCTTGCATTTTGTTTTCTTCATCATTTTCTCTAATGGTTTGATTTGATTTTTCTTGTACAGCATGATAATTACATAAGTATGTATATATTGGATTTAACATATATTTCTACCATGTTTAATGTTAAAAAAAAAAAAAAGGCTTCTTATAAAAGGTGAGATTTTTGACAGAGAAGGCAGAAATGAGAAGGGAGATCATCCCAGTAGGGAAGCAGCTAGTCCCAGTGTCACTAAGTCACAGAAATTATTGAGCTTTGTTGTTTGTCCTTCATTCTCAAAGAGGACCATGATATTAGAAGGGTGCATGATGCCATGGCATGCTAGTGAATTGGATTTAAGTGAATGAGGGCTGTGCCAGGTCACTTGCCTCATCCTTCCCTCCAGAGTTATCTGGGACCAGTGGCCATATGTAAATCAGGACGTCTGGAGATGGTCCTGGATGTAGCACAAGACTTTGGACTTATTTTAGGTAAGAGGAATTGAGGATATAAGATTGTAAGTATGGCTGCTTAGGAGGATGGTTGTATCCTCTATACTACTGGGAAAAGTTAGGTGAAGGGAGGCCTTGGAAACAGGGAAGATGGGAAGATAATGAGTTCAGTTTTGGACATAATGAGTTTAAGATAATTGCAGTTCATCAATGTACAATATGCAGTTAAGATGTGAGATCAGAAGTCAGGAGAGGTTAGAGTTAAATAAGTAAATTTGAGAATCAACAGCATATAAGTGACAATTGAAAAGGCTAATGAGCTCACCAAGTAAAATAGTATGAAGGAAAAAGATGGTCCAGGACAGAACACATATTTAATGAATGCGACCTGAATGAACTCTAGTAGTGTCACAAAAAGCTGGGGGGGGGGGGGGGCATATATATATATCAAAGAGAAAAGGATGATTTATAGTGTCAGAGACTGCAGAGAGTTCTAGAAACATGATTGAGAAAAGACTTATTAGATCTGGCAATTAAGAGACCATTGGTAACTTTGGAGAGAAGAGTTTCTGTTGAATGATGAGATCAAAAGCCAGACGATTAAGAGTTAAGAAAAGATTCAGGGGAAAGGAAGTAGAAGCATCAATTGTATCAGGCCAGTCAAGGAGTTTAGCCACAAAAAGAGAAAAAAGATGGGACAATAGTGGAGAGTAGACATACCAAGAGAGGCTTTTTGAGGATAGAGGAGAGACGTGCATATTTGTGGGCAGTAAGGAAGCAGTCAATGGGCAGGAAAATATTGAAGATAAATGAGAGGATAATAAGGTGGACAACCTTAGAAGACAGAATGGAATGGGGTCATTTATGAATGTTTAGGAGTCTGCCCTAACAAGGAGAAGGGGATCTCGACATATGAGATAGGAATTAAGAAAGAAATAGAAAGCATCTGGGAATATGAGGGGAAGAAGAGAAAAGAGGGAGCTCTAGGAGAATAGCCTCATTTTTTTTTCTATGTTAGACAAGATTCTTATTTGAGAGGGTAGAAGAGTAAACAGGAGGTTTAAGGAGGGATTAAAAGATTTAGAAAAACCATTATGGTGAGTAGGCTATTAATGAGGTAGGTGTCAAAAGATTGCCTTGCAAAAAATATATAGATCCAGTTAAGGTGATGTCACATAAATTTGTTGTGGAGCCAGTCAGCATAATTTTATGATTTTCTTCAACTTCATTCAGCAGCACATGAGTAGGAGCACAGATCATGAATGGTAGGAGTAATACAAGGCTGAGATTTGACAGGTAAGGTTGGCAATAGAATGAGGGAGCAAGGGACGTTAGGAAAGAGTACAATTTTAGAGTTGAACTGATTCACCAAAGGATAAAGATAGAGAAGGAGGATTGTAGCTGGTGTGCTGGAGTGAGAACCTGGGAAACAATTGAGAAGGTGAGAGATTAGGGGTTGTGGTGAGGGTGAGAATAAAGAACAATATTCAAGTTTGTAAAGCAGAGGGAATGGTTGCAGTTAGATCTGGGAATTTCAGAGTCCTGTTACAGGAAGAAAGGAGAAACAATGGACCTAACTAAAGTTGTGAAGAAATGCTGTTAGATATTAGGCCTATTAAATACCATCTGATAGCAGTGATGAGGTTCAGAGTCCTGTGAACATGGAAGTGGAACATTTGTGGGTGAGGACAAGATCCAGGATATATGGCTGTGTGTGGCTCAGTTGAACTAGAGGAGTAGAACATAGGAGATGCGTTATGGTGAAGAACTGGGAAAATACAGTATTAAGAGACTAAGAAATCAAGACACAGCTATTAATTTCTTGTTCATTCTCTCTTTAAAATATTTGTCAGGAAAATTTCCCTAGTAGTGCCAAATATGCAATATAGTCCAGTTCTAGTGGTTTACTGACAAAGACTGGGAATAGGAGACTAATGTTCTTTCAGTTTATTTATTGATGTAATCAGATGTTAGCTCCTTGCTATGTAAAATCTCACAATATTAGATATTTTATAGAATTGAATAGCAAATTAAATTCTTGTATCTATATATAAACATCCCAATCTACAATACAATTTTTTTTTTTTTTTTTAAGGCTGGGGTTAAGTGACTTGCCCAGGGTCACACAGCTAGGAAGTGTTAAGTGTCTGAGACCAGATTTGAACTCGGGTCCTCCTGAATTCAAGGCTGGTGCTCTATCCACTGCGCCACCTAGCTGCCCCTACAATACAAATTTGAAATTTACATGTTTTCTTAAAAAATATTTTCATCTACCATTGGGATCCAATTATCAGTATTTATCTAATTTGTGCATATATATTCCTCTGTGTGATCTACATATACTACCTGCATCTACTTCCTATTCCCTTCTGCAAGCTTATTCATATTCTGGTTTATATAGGCTGGTTATTGGTATCCTCTTCTCCTGCCTCCTGCAAATTAAATGGGTTTTTCCATAAATCATTCTTTGTAGGTCTTTGTTTCTTATATATGTTTCCCATACCCAAAATATTGTAGGATTGTTTTTTTCTAATACAATTTGTCATTTTTTCCCCATTTTATTGAGTTATTTAATCCATTCAAATCTAAAGTTATAAATTAGTTATATATTCACTCCATTTATCCCTAATATTGGCTGGTTTTGGTTTTTTTAGGATTTTTTTCCTATCTTTTCTAAAGATAGTACTTCTTTTCATTTATTTTAGCTTGATCTCTCTTATTCCTACCAATGCCCTTATTGTCACTCTTCTCTTCCCCTCCAATTATTACTCCTTTCCCTAGTTTTGGAATTTTGTTTAACTTACTCATTCCTTTTTCTTTCCTTTTATGTAGTTGTCTTTTTTTTTTTATCTTAAATAGTCAAGTTAAACTTCCCATAGTATTTTTCTTAAAAGAATTTCTTTCTCTTCATTGTTAATCCTCTTTTTCTGCCTATTCTAGATAGGGGTGTGTATTTGTGTGTGTGTGTGTGTGTGTGTGTGTGTGTATGTCATGTTTATTTGTTCTTTGTTTAGTCTGTATCTTCCTTATGGAATTAAAATTTCTTAAGATAACTATTTTGAGTCCTCTCTTCTAAACAATTTCTTCGCTATTTTCTATGATTTTGCCCCCTTTTATGTCCCTCTTTTTTTGGTAATGTCAGTTCCTGTAGGAAATAGCTGTGGTGAAGCCATATAGTATTTCATAGTACCTTGGTTCCCTGTTCTTCAGAGTGGTCAGACTGCAATCCCAGTCAGAAAACCTTTTTGTTTTCCAATGGCCATTGTGGGAAGAAGGGAGGAAGAAAAGGGGGGGGGAGGGTTAAATTATTTTGCAATCCTGCTTAGGCAGCCTTATAAGGTGGCTGGTGGGGATAAGGGATTGCAGAGTGAGATCAGACTTCTCTCCTATTAGTTTGTCAAGTTGATATCTTGATAGAGACAGCTGAAATAGTTTAAGCTTTTGAACATAATTCCCATTTTAGAAAAGTTTGAGAGACCATGCTGGGCCAGTCAATCCTAGGACAGCTTGGGCCAGTTAATCCTAGGACAGCTTTTTGTTCTTTTAGAGAAAACCAATCCCTCCTGTTACAGAAAGAAAGGAGAAACAATGGACCTAACCAAAGTTGTGAAGAAATGCTGTTAGATATTAGTCCTATTAAATACCATCTGATAGCAGTGATGAGGTTCAGCACAGGGCAGAGAGTTGTGGGAACCCCTTCTGGTCAGCGCAGGTCCATCGTAAAGGAATTTACAAACCTGAAAAGTTAGATTGGCAAAAAGAAATTTATTGTTGGCCCTGAGAAGTCAGCCTTTGCTAGGAAGACTGACTTCCTCAGTGGCAAGGTTCTGACAGAAAGTTTCTAGCAGAGAAATCTTGGCAGAAGGATAAAGAGGAGTGTTAACATTGAAAAGAGGGAGTCTCTTCACAGTGGGCAGAGGGTCCTCGAAAGCAGCTATGCCAAGGAGATAAAGAGGTTCCTTGGCATGGCATGATTCCTGCTTTGGCCTCTGCAAAGAATTGAGCTAGCAAGTGCCTAGTTGAAATCAGACCTAAATCTTCCAATTAAATAGAAGATTTCCAATTGCATGAGTGTCTCTGTACTAATCTTCAGCTCAGCAGAGGGTGTAATCAATAGTGAGTATAGCCCACAAATCAGTCATCCCGCACCTGATCTAGAGAGTTTTAATTTTACCATTTTAATTTTTAATTCTTTTAAGGCTTTTACTGGATTTTATTTTGAACTGGATTTTTTCTGGGATAGGCAATACATAAACAGCCAATAACAACAATAACACAATAATAAAATAAAATTACAACCCACTCAGTTTCTGACCAAGGGATGACCAAAATGAGGGTCAAAGAAAGAAAAGTTAAAGGGAGAAAATTAAGCTAGAGATTCTAGGATTTTCCTCCTTCATTCAGAAGGACCAAGTTTCAACTCCCAGTAATATGCTCCATTGTGGTGATACCAAATCTTTGTAGTTCCTGGTATGTTTCCTAATACAAAGTAGTAATGATGAATCAGCAGAGTCAGGCACATCAAAATTGACAGCACAGATGAAGACATCTCCAGTAGAGTAACAGATTTCTTCTCCTGATGTGAGAAACTAAGCATGAGCAAGAATAGCTTGATAAACATCAGAGGTACTTCTGCTACTGTCAGAAATTCTTTATCATGTCTCAGAGACATTTGTAGTAAAGTAACTAAGAAGCCATAATTCTCTTGTATGCAACCTAATATGGGGTTTGAGTTGGTACTGAGGCTTTCCCTATATGAACATATATTCACTACTCGGGGCCAAAACATCCCCCTCCCTTAAAACTACATTAGGGAAAGGAAAGAGAAATCTTTGCCCTCTTAGAGGGCTCTCTGAATGGGCTACCTTCTTTCACAGGGACTAAATATTCTTTTTCCCTGTGCAGGGATTCAGATATTCCACCAAGTGAGTTAAGGTCCTTTTTTTTTTTCCCAAGCAAATACACTCCCACTATAGCTAAGTTAACAACCCAATGTTTTTACAGAATTAGCCACTTCTCATTTGTACCACTTCTTCCACTCCTAAATCCTTTCTAGGTAGGAGTTGTCCCAATAATTTGAAAGAATTGTCAAGTAAGGGGGACATGAGATACTTTTTAAGGGTATAAGAAGCCCTCTCAGGGCAAGGACTAGAAAAGGTGAGCTGGATTTGTAACCAAAAAAAAAAAAGTCCATTCATATCTGGTATGTAATTCTGGACCTTGGATCTGAGAAACCACTGAAACAAAGAGTCCTTCCCCTTCCTAAGATAGCACTTACTTATCATAAACACGACTAATTAAAGATTGGAAACAATCTAGACAATTTGGAGGACAATTTTTCTTTAGCAGGAGCATCTCTTCCAATTTTTTCTATCTCTTGCTCTAAGATGAAAAAATGCCTTTTTGCCAGTTGGGTAAAATTTGAGGACCACTTGGTAGATGAGTTTCTATGACTGGTCCAAAGACTCCAGCTGGATAGAAATAACTTGCTTTTTTTAAGGGGAATCATGGAATCCTGTGCCCAGCACAACATGGTACCACCATCCTGAAGTCTAGATTGGCAATGGACCCATTCTCCATGCTCTTCTATTCTAATAATGATCCCAGCATGGTTGTTTAACACATGATGTCCCTACTGATTATTTACATGCCTCACAAACTTTGCAGTGGGAGGGATCTACTAAATTGCTCCATTGGTTATGACTCTAAAAGAAAGAGCCTTTGTTAACGTCTCTACTATCTCAAGCCCCAGACCAGTTAGCTAGCCCCATGGCCACCACCTAGAAATTGATATAAAGATCTTCTGTGTCCCATCCCTCAGTTTCACAGAGGATACATGCAGCTTTAGTTGCTCATTCCAGTGAGAAGCCCTGGCAGGACCCTCAGGCCCTCAGATATCTGCTATTACCACATTAGTGATTTTTTAATGCTTCTCATAGAAGGTGGGATCAAAGGTGTACCAGTCAAAATGATGCTCCTAAGGAGCCAGTGGCCATCTACTGGACCAGGAGGCAAGGTTCAAGGATCTGGACTGGGGACCTGAGTCTCTAGTGTGGTTAACTTCTATTTGTGAATGGGGAATAACACTGGAGGACCCTAGGAAAGCATTATTGTGAATATCCTTTTCATTGAGCAATAGAAGTCTCCTATAGTCTATTTATCTTGTAGAAGGACTGTATTTTACTACCCAACCTGTAACAGACAATTCTGGACAAAGGCAACCCTTCATCACCTGTTCAATTACAACTAAGGTCCAATAATGGAGTTTTCACAGGTGGTATTGTTAATGCATGACTGCTTTAGAGAACTTGGAGCTCCAAATGCCTAACAACTGCTTGATTCAGCCTCCTTTTGATGCTTTCCAAAAGGCTCTGTTTAATTATATCTTTATGGATAGAGACCTCAAAAATCAAGGGCTTTTCAGTGACAGAAGCATCCAGAAAAAGATACCAACTTCTGAAAACTGCTTTGAATCTTTCATGATGTAGCCACTTGAAAGAGTATACCCAGGTTGGAAATGTGGGTTTTCCCAAACTTGGAGTACAATATTTCTAACCTTCTGACTTTCCTACTTAGATGCATTTTGTACTGTGCTCTAGGTTTTCCTATACTACTATACTATACTACTATATTTCCCCACATGGGTTTGAGCAAGATCTGCTTTTTCTTGGGGTTGATTTCTGATTCTTTGTCCCTCATGTGGGATACCATCTGATCTAGGGCCTTTGTCACTGTGGCCTTATTCAATCTGGTCAGTAGCATGCCACATCTATGAATTCAGGGAGGGAAGACAGGTCTCTGCTTACCATAATTTGACAGTTTGAGGAAGAGTTCAAGTTGTTCTTTAGAAGGGTGGTGAAAGTATATGCGAGTCCTTCCCTGGTGAAAGCAAACTACTGACTAGTTTCAGTCACAGGAATAGAGAGAATCATAGACAAGGTTATAACCTTGATAAGGTCAAAAGTAACTAGTAATGACTATGACAACTTTGTTAGCCCTCTAGTCTACTATAAGCTTCCATTTATCATCTGTCTTGCCCAGAATTAGTGTAGATTTATTCTAAGGGGAGTTTGCATAATGCAATGCTTTTACTTTATCATTAGAGAAAAAAATATCTTAAATATCTTTCACCCTCTGAAGAATCCAATACATTGGGTGATTTAGATAACTTTTAAAGTTTTCCAGTACTTGGGCTTATATCCCAAAGAGATCTTAAAGAAGAGTAAGGGACCTGTATGTGCAAGGATGTTTGTGGCTGCCCTCTTTGTAGTGGCTAGAAACTGGAAACTGAATGGATGCCCATCAATTGGAGAATGGCTGAATAAACTGTAATATAGTGAATGTTATGGAATATTATTGTTCTGTAAGAAATGACCAGCAGGATGATTTCAGAAAGGCCTGGAGACACTTACATGAACTGATGCTGAGTGAAATGAGCAGAACCAGGAGATTATTATATACTTCAACTTCAACAACAATACCATATGATCATCAATTCTAATGGACATGGTTCTCTTCAACAAGGACATGAACCTATCAGTTCCATTTGTTCAACAATGAAGAGAACCAGCTACACCCAGCGAAAGAACTAAGGGAAATGAATATAATCCACAACATAGCATTTCTACTCTCTCTGTTTTTGTCCACTTGCATTTTTGATTTCCTTTTCAGGTTATTTTTTACCTTATGTCTAAGTCTGATTTTCTTGTGCAAAATAACTACGGATATGGATACATATATTGTATTTAACATATACTTTAACATATTTAACATGTATGGGTCTGCCTGCCATCTAGGGGAGGAGGTAGGGAGAAGGAGGGGAAAAGTTGAAAAAGAAGATTTTTGTAAGGGTCAATGCTGAAAACTTATCCATGCATATATCTTGTAGATAAAAAGCTTAAAAAAAAAAAATGAAGATCATTTTGCCTATGTTTGTTCCATTAATTTGTCTTACTGCTGCAAGTGGCATTTTTAGAATTCTTTTAAATATTGGTAGCAACAAAGACTGCCCTGTTTTATTCCTGTTGTTATTAGAAAAGCTACCTATGTTTCATCATCAAAATAATGCTAGTTTTAGTTTATAGTTTGTAGATAATCATTTGCCACATTAAATATCCATTTATGCCTTTAAAAAAAAAAAAAAAAAAAAGTTTCCCAGTACTTCTAAAGTACCCTGCTTGATAATATACCTTGAGTTGTGTTTGAAAGGGCCTTTAAATTAGTCCATGGTACCTCTTCCATCCATAGTCTGATTTCTGTAGTTTCCCCTAAAACTCAGAATGGGATCATGACTTTATAAGATATCTCAGACTTGGAGGGGACTGGAAAGTTCTGGTGCTGAATTTCTCTACAGTTTTACTAGCACCTGTTAACAATAGGCTGGTTAGCAATTGTTTTCTTGTCAATTTCACATTTCATAATCTATATACAAAGTTCTATTTGGGATAGGCCTTTGCCTTCTGCCCACTTAGCAGAGTGGTGAATTCTGAGACTCCTCCCCCAAATCCCAGATTGTCCATTTGCATTGACAGTAGTTTTTGTCCAAGCCACCATGCTTCCAACTTGTAAAATTGTAATGCTTGAAGTCATTCTTTTGGAGATTCATGCTAAAGATAGGATCTAATTATCTGTGAGACTGACTGGGCATAAAGTGTGGCTAGTCAGGGGAAGGAAATAACATAAATCCAATCTGTCAAATCCATTACCTTTTGAATCTTCATCTCCTTTCTGATAGATCTCCTTGAAGGGGCCTTGGTAGCTAGATGGTCCTTGTCTGAGAGAGTCTAATTTACCATCTGGAAGCCTATCTACTCCCTGAGGCAAGCTGGGAGAAGCACTGAGAGGATTTTAAGTGGACCTTTTTAATTTAGATTAAGACTTTGGGTTAAGTGGACTTTATTTCAGCCCCACCCCAGGTGAAGGTCTCTGGGAGAATTCTTAGCTTTGCATTGATAATACTCTCATAACTCCACAGTTACTGTATCCAATCAGAAAGCCAAGTTATGTCAAACCCTATAAAAGCTATAAAAGAGCTGCTCATACTATGACTCACCACTTTCTCTTTAATTAGCTAGTCAATATCATACTGATTTATGGCATCTTTCTCCTGGTTATACCTAACTATTTTTAGGGTGCTAAATTCCCCTTTAGGATTAGCTCACTAATCAATGGCATAATCTGACCTCTTGGTGTCTTTTCTTTAATGATGTCTTCCTCCTAGTTACTACTTAAGCATCCGCCTTCCCCCTCCTTAATTGCTAAAAACCCTTTTTTCTTGCTAAAAACTGTTATGGATGTAGCCTGCTCTTATCAGCATAATAAAATCTTTGTCTCTTAATTTGGAAGATGGTTAAGCCTACAAATTCTTCTGAGACAACTCAGAACACCTGCCTGTATCCCAATATACTTTTGGTGTATCAACTCCATATCCCATCATTTTTATGCATAGCCTCAACATTTTGATGACCAAATATGGGAAGCACCTAACTACTCATTACTTCAACAGGGAGATAGTGAATATTGATCACTGTGTAAAGTCATCTTTATATAGCCACATGGAAATAAATTCCCATATAAGCTACCTAAAAAAGGACTATGTGTTCTGCTTATAAGTTCCTAATAAATTTAGTTGATTGTAAAAGTATATTCTCAGAGAACTTTCGAGCCTACAGATCATAGAAAATGTCAACATTGATTGCCTTAGACTGCATCCTCAGTGAGTTAGCTCTAGTTTGTGTTTGAATTCCTACAAGTAACCCAATACTTTAGTGGAGAAGGTCTGTGCAGCTCTGCTCCTTCAGAACTGGGAGTCACCATTAAGAATAATGTTAAGATTTGCCTCGAGTTTTCTTGCTACTGCTGAGAGTTATCAAATCTCTCCCTTTTTTTCATCCTGTCTTTTTTTTTTTTGCTCTTTCAGAAAGGAGTAAGGTGAATTGCCTTCAGTCTCCAGCCCCATTAGAAGAAATCTGTTCCCTTGTGTATCCTTTCAGCTCCATTAGTTGTCCCTCAGCTTTCACAGCTTTCATTACACATTTCCTGGAAGCTGAGAACCCTATCTTTGCTGGCCCAATTTACTTAAATTTTATTGGACTGACAGTTATGCAAAACAGTCAATAACAAGCAGAAGATGCTGTTTGTTGCTTTGTTTGTCCATCTAATCCTGGTAGGTCAATGAATGCAAGAGCCTACCTGATCATGTTGAGGATCTTAGAGGTTACCTAAGAGGACAAACAAAGCAACAAATAGCATCTTCTGCACTTATCTCCATATCTTCCATATTTGCAGCACTTTTTTCCTCAACTCAACCACAAAATGATCCACAAAGCCATTGCATGATATTCTATTTTGCTATAATAAAATCAGACTGTTAAAGATAGTTTTAATTCCCAATGTAATTAAACTCTCCCAAATCATTGAACAATTAACAAATAGATAATGTTGCCCTAACAGTAAATTAGCTGTATGCAGCAAGGATTACATGCCATGTAACTTCCCTGGACACTCTCTTCCTCCTTATCTCCATTTTGAAACATATTTGGTTGGGATACAGAAAGAATATGGTGAGTTGAGATATAGTTACTTGAATTGTCTTCAGAACTACACCAAGTTGCAAGGGTCCTTATTATATGTGGTGCCCTAAGCTAACCAGGAAGTTGAGTCAGGGAAATAAGCCAATCAGATCCCAGTACTGCTTTATCTTCTTTTAGTGAAAACTAATTCTTGTCAAGGGAATGATGAATTGGCTTAATTTATTTTTGGAAAAAAGCTGATAGAAAATGTTCCAACCATAGAGGGAAAGAAGTTGGGGCTGACAGGAAGGAAAGAAAAAGATAGAGGAAATAATCTCATTTTATAAAGATACACAAGTAAAAATTTATACAAAAAAGGAAGGAATGGAGGTGGGAAATGGAAGCTTAATTTAAAATGGTCTTAGGAAGGAAGGAAATACACACATAATTGTATACAAAAATACATTTCATTCAGAGAAACAAAAAAGGGGGAGAAATTAAAGGGGATGAAAAGGAGACAAAAAAAAAGAGGGAATGGTCCTAAGTTAAGCAAATTAAATTAAATATGTACAAAGTGTTCATAGTGATGAGGTCTAGATTTCAGGGTTCTATTTGGTCAGGGAAACAAATGATGAGGTTAGAGGCAGGTTCAGGTTCAGGTTCAGGGCTTTTATTGAAGAGGTTTGACTCCCCTAAGTCCCCTTTAGGATCAGCACAAGTAGGGAGTTGTGGGAACCCCCTTTTGGTGGCACAGAGGTCCTTTGTAAAGGAATTTACAAATCTGAAAAGCTAGACTGATTAAAAAAAAAAGTTTATTATTGGCATTTGGAAGTCAGTCTTTGCTATAAATGAATAGAAAAACTGAATTACTTAGTGGCAAGGTTCTGACAGGGGAGTAAAGTAGTGGAGGAGTCCTGGCAGAAAAGTAAAGTTTCTAATAGAGAAATCCCAATAGAGAGGTAAAAAGTCTTATTAGGGAAATGGTAAGGGTAAAGAGAGGGTAACACTGAAAGAGAATATTCCAGTGGGCAAAAATTTCCTTGACATGTCATGGCTTGGCATGGCATGGCATGGTGTGGCATATTAGGTCCTCTGCAAGGATTGGGCTTAAAATTGGCTCTTTTTATAATAGAAGCCTTTGGCTACAAGTCGAAGCCTGCTCCCAATGAGGGCTAGTGTGTGGGGCTGAGCTGGAATTGAATAGAAAATATAAGAATTGAATGGCTTTTTCTCCAGTTCAATGGACTTAGAATCTCCAATTCAGGTAGTCCCATGTAGAAAACAGAATGAAGCTGTTTGTCCTGATACCAGAGGCCAGAATTCAAGGAGACTTTCTCCTTCAGATTTTTTGAGAGTTTTGGGGCTCCCTTGTAAAGGGCTAGAACTGAGCAATGCACTTGGATAATGAAGCACGTGAGACTAATTGCCAATTAGATGGTTCCCTATTAACTTGTTTGAAGGTTGACCCTCCCCAGCTGTTCTGTGCTGACTTGATTGGTGGGACAAAGAGGGGGAAGTGACTTGTATGGGAGGAGTAAGAGAAACTTGGGTGGTGGAACTCATGCTCACTTGCACTCGTGACCTGGCGTTGGAGGTGACGGTAAAGATCTAGAATAAAGACATTTAGTGGTCCTGACTCCTGCTGATTTCTGGAAAGATAGAGTTCCAGCACTCCCTTGTCAATAGCAGTTCTTGTGGTAACAATAAATTGAAAAGTGACAGGGTGCCCCATCAATTGGGGAAATAGAATTATGGTATACAAGATGAAATATCATTGTGCTAGAATAATGAAGAAATAACCTGGGGAAAACATGAATTAATGCAGAATGAAAGAACAATCACCAACAGAGTGATTTACAGAACAAGTGTTGTAAAGATCACTTTGAAAGATTTAGGAAAGTGTAACCTCCCATCCAGAGGTTACAGATTGCCAGTTTACCTAATCCCTAGTCTTGGTAGTCTCTGACCCCACTGCCTCGCTGAGCACTGGTTCTTGTTCAACAGAACTCCTGCACACAGTGACTTGCAAGCACAAGTTTTTTCTATGCAATCACATCCTGCACTACCACTGACCTCCTTCCAAACTCCAGGTCAATTCCTACACTCCTCCCACTTCCTGATCCCCACTGCTTATATAGGGTCTATGAGGTCATAGGCACAGCTAATAAGGGAAGGAGACATCTCCCATTGATGCTTTCTCAATGCGACCAGAGGTTCCGTTCATGAGGTGGTTAGTGTTATCTGCAGAGATTACATCCAGGTGCCTCAGCCATCAAAGCCTCTTTACTTCCTCTTATACTATATGAGGTTCCTCTTGGACCCTTACAGGAACTCTGATGAACATAATGACCAACCATGATTTCAGAGCACTAATAAAGAAACATGCTACCCACCAATTGATGGGTAATTACTTTTTCAGGGGATATGGCCAGTAGGGATAATTTGTTTTGATTGACTATAAATGTTTGAAACAGAGGTTTTGTTTTCTTTAATTGAAGTGGGAGGAATAGAAGAAAGGCTTTTATTGATTAAAAAAGCAATAAAAAAAGATGATAAAACTAAAAGCCAGCATTATCCATAGGAAGCTTTTAGTTAGATCAGGAAAAAAAGAAAGATTTCCATTATCTTCATTTTTATTCAGTAAAATCATAAAAATCCTAGTTATTGTGATAAGATAGGGAAAAGATTGAGAAGTGGAGCCAAAATGGTAATAGAAAGCCAGGGACTCCCTGAGCTCTCTCCCAAACCACTCCAAATTTCTTTAAATAAGGACTTTAAACAAATTTTAGAGTGTCAGAACACACAAAAAGATGGAGTATCACATTTTTCAGCCAAAGACAACTTAGGTCAGCAGAAAAGATCTGTAGTATTAGAATGAGAGTCCAGCATGCAGTCCTGTGAAACAGCAAAGTAGGAATGTGCCTCCATAATTACTATGAAGAAATTATGATGAAAAATGCTATCCATACCCAGAGAAAGAACTGATTGTGTCTGAACACAGACTGATACATACTCTTTTTTTTTTTTTTACTTAATTTTTCTTGAGGGTTTTTGGGGGGAGGGAGGAAAGAGAGACATTTTCTTTTATATTACTTTTTTGGGAAAACTTCACATAACTTCACATGTGTCTTCTTAAAAGGGGCAGGGATGAGGAGGAAGGGAGAGAATATGAAATTCAAAGTTTTGAAACCAAATATAAAAATGTTTTACATGTAACTGGAGAACATAAAATAATTTTCAAAAAAATTTTAAAGACAGAAAAAGAAATTGAAGGAATAAGCATAGGCAAAGAAGAGGCAACATTATTGTTCTTTTGGCAAGTGATATGATGGGAATCCTAGAGAGTCAACTAAAAAATTAATTGAAATAATTAACCAATCAAGTTGCAGGCTATAAAATGGACCCATATGAATCATCAGCACTTCTGTAGTATTGCCACCAAATTCTACAGAAAGAATAAATTGATTGAGTTACTTGCCAAAACACATGTTGTAAAAATAAAGATATGAAACAATTGCTGGAAAGTTGACCAAATTAAGATAATAAAAATATCAAAATTGAATAATTAGCTTATTTAATCACATGCCAATCAAATAAGCATGCCTTTTTAGAAAAATTATAATTTGTCTGAAGGAACAAAAGGTTTCTACCCTCAAGGAGTTTGTATTCTTGTTGAGATAGGACACATATCAAGCAATTAAATAATAAGAAAGCAAGCTGCTTTTTTCATAGTGGCTAGAAACTGGAAGATGAATGGATGTCCATCAATTGGAGAATGGTTGGGTAAATTATGGTATATGAAGATTATGGAATATTGTTGTTCTGTAAGAAATGACCAGCAGGATGAATTCAGAGAAGCTTGGAGAGACTTGCATGAACTGATGCTGAGTGAAATGAGCAGAACCAGAAGATCACTATACACTTCAACAACAATACTGTATGAAGATGTATCCTGATGGAAGTGGAAATCTTCAACGTAAAGAAGATCCAACTCACTTCCAGCTGATCAATGATGGACAGAAACAACTACACCCAGAGAAGGAACACTGGGAATTGAATGTAAAATATTAACACCACTGTCTATCTCCCCAGCTTACTTATACCTTCAGAATCCAATACTTAATGTACAACAAGGAAATTGGATTTACACACATATATTATATCTAGGTTATACTGTAACACATGTAAAATGTATGGGATTGCCTGTCATCTAGGGGAGGGAGTAGAGAGAGGGAGGGGAAAATCTGGAAAAATGAATACAAGGGATAATGTTATAAAAAAATTACTCATGCATATATACTGTCAAAAAATGTATAATTATAAAATTAATAATAAAAAAAAGAAAGAAAGCTGCAAAATTCAAATTAGGTGCCAATGACAATGTCATTATCTTGGTTTTGGGGTTATTCAAAAGGAAGGAGACTAAGTTATGGCTCTAGTTGCCAAGGAAAGAATCATTAATGAGGTAGTACTTTAGGCAAACCTTTCAAGGATATTTTAACAATAAAGATTACTAAAGAAGTTAATAAAGTTAATAACACTTTCCCAAACTCCAGATTCAGGGATTGGTACAGATCCATGGCAATTGTGTATTAGTCTGCAACACTTTCTGTAGAGAGCCAGAACTCTGGAGAAGTATACTTGAAAAAAGTATATTTGAAACAAGGTGTTAACACAGAGGAATTGATGAGACAATGATTATGTAGTTTACATATACTTGGTACTTAGCATGATGATGTAATAGTTCTCTAGTTCATACATATTCAGTATGCTGTAATGATGTAATTGTAATAGGGTGTATAAGAACTGGGGACAGGAAGTCAGACTGAAGTCAGACTGGCTGAGGGAAACTGGGTTAGACTATGACAGACACAGACTATGTAAGAGTTACATTATAGTAAAGACTTTGGACTCTTATTTTTGTCCATTCTTGTGGTGTCTATCCTGCTCCAGAAAGCTAGCCCAAATATTACATTTCACTATTAAGCATCCTATAATTTCAAGAGAACTAAAACTTTGTTAAAGCCTGCAAACCTAAAAAATGATTTTTTTTCTTCCTCTGCCTTTTTATTTTTCACTTGATCTTGAAAAAATTATGGATGCATTTTTGTCTATCTCTGTAGTGCATATGTATTCTGGGGAAAATGTCTACACTTGTGCTTGTGCTAGCAGACTGTGTCCCCAGAGCATACTTCCTAAATCTTTTCTTGGGACCTAGGGGGTAGCAATGAAGGAAGAGCTAGATTGCATTCTTAATATAAGCCTCCAACAGTGGGCTTCCCATTATTATTATTAATCGATATCAATTAGTCAGCTAAATCATTTATAAAATATAGAGTCTAGGAGAAAGAAAACTCAAAACATTTCCTTAATTTTTTTCATCCCTTCCTGACATAGGCATGAAATTCCCTTCAGATATGGATATAGCTCTTCAATTAGGCTCTTCATAGACCTTTGGTTATTTTCTCCTCACTTCTAATCACTAATATGTACACAATCACTGCTGTCCCAAGGATACTACTAGGATGATTATTTTTTTTAAGAGTTCAAATTCTCTTCTCTGCTGCCAGGCAGTTGAATCACTTTTTTGGAGCTAAACTAGCTCTATTTTGTAGATGACCCACAGGACATGAAAAAATTTCATTAGCCAATCTAAACACATATCCTGTGTGCGCCTAGATGATCAAGTATTTTTCCCACACTTGAAGTGATTCATCTGCCTGGCAGCAGAGAAGAGAATTTGTTTATCAATTTTGTAGCAGGCTATAACTCTGAAAAGGTATACTTGAATCACAACATGGTGCTTATGGCTGCACATGCTCAATGTGATATAGTGAAGTAATTGTACTGAAGGATTTAAGGGTTGGGGAGGGACAGAAAGCTCTCTTGGCCACAGTATTCTCAGATAGAGAAGACTTCAGGCTCCAGACTTCAGAGTCCAGATTTCATCTTTTGCCAACCATGTGGCAGCTCTCCTGCCTCTTTCACTTCTCCACCTAAAGACTAAGAACTCTGGCTGATCCCAAAGTTCTCTAGAGAGCTAGCCCAGACATTACAAATTTTATTCATTTTTTAAAATCATTTTTATAGAGGATTTTTGTTTCTAATTTATTTCTTCTATAATTTTCAATATCTCATTTTTTTGTACTTGGTTTTTTATTTGGTAGTTTTCTCATTTATAAGATATTCATTTCATTAAAAAATTTTCTTCTTTCTATTTTGCTAATAGACATGAGTTTTTCCCCTAAGAACTACTTTAAATACTTCTCATAAATTTTGGTATATTGTTTTATTATCATCTTTTTATTTTACCCAGTTATTTATTGATCTAATCAGTACTTAGGATTTCAGTATTAAGTCCCCATTTGAGTATATTTCTGGTTCCTGAACCAATTTCTATTTTTATTGCATTATAGTGCATAAAGAGTTATTAACTATTTCTATTTTTTAATATTTATATGCCATTTCTCTGTGCCCAATGAATATTTGTAAAAGTTCCACATCATGCTGAGAAACATTTGTATTCTGTTGTTGGTCCAATCAGAAAAATCCATATCTTTTAATTAATTTCTCCAAAAATCTGTTCAATTCTACATTTTTTAAGTTTATTTTTCTGTGAGACATCCAAAACTGAGAGAAAGATATTGAAGTGTCCTATTATTGTTATGCTTCCATCTGAGTATTTTTGTAGCTCAAATAATGTTTATTTCATGAATTTAGATAGTAGAGCATCTGAGGTATATGTTTATTATTTATATTGATTTGTTATCCATAGTTCTTTTGGCATCATATATTCTACTTGTTTATCTCTTTTTATATCATAAATATTTATTTTTACTTTGTCAGATGACATGATTACAACAACTCCTATTTTGGATTCACTTGATGCATAGTAAATTTCTACCCCCTTCTCAGTTTTTTGTTTATGTTTATTGTAGTGTTGTACCCAATCTGTCAGTCAATGCTATGTAAAATCTAAGCTCAGTTTTTCAAGGATAGTGGAATAACTTGTTCAGTTACTGCTGTATAAGCTCCTAAGGTTCTGAGAACTAGAACTACATGAGATCTTCAGGGCCCCTGCCAATAAAGTTTGTGATATTGAAGAGAATGTGGATCTGGCTCTTACAGCACAATAAATCCATGGCAACCATTAATTATATCAATTAAAAGCATCCTTTTCTTGACCATTCTATAACTTCTTTTTTTTTTTTTTAAAGGAAGAAATTACCTTTAGTGATCCTTAGCTAATGCACGTAACTCTGTCTACTGTCAGACTATCTACTGTAAGGTTAATACTTAAGGGATGTAAATTATTTCCAGATAGACTTGGAGCAGGAGATTTTCAATAACATTTTATTGTTGAAAAGCTCCTTCCTTCATATGGTATCCCTCCATGAGTGGAATGTTTTGTTTTTGTTTGGGTTTTTGCCTGGGAAGGCAGGGGTGGGGTAGAGGTAGGGATGATGGTGGTGGAATTGATTCTTTTTTAGCTTCTGGATCCAGATCTGGAGTCCTACCTGAATGCTGAAAACAATTAGGCATGCTTCCCTGGATTATTCCAAATCTTACTTCCACCATCGTTCTAGCACCACCAAAAAATCAACATCCTGCATATATTTGAAGTGGAGAAATTGCATGTCCCATATCTCCTCTGAGCTTTGCCTTATAGGGCTGGATTGAGGATTTATTTCCTCCCAACCCCCACTTCATATTTAATGACCAGGTAAGTATCCCTGGGATGCCTGCCATTCCACAGCTCCTTTAATATGTTGTCATTATATCTATAATTGGGCCTTGGCTCTTTAAACTCACTTCCACAATAATTGGTTCCCAGTCTAGAGTCTTGGAAGCTAGGCTCTGTGCTATCTAAATGAATGAAAATCAGCCACAGAACTGTACTTCAACACTGCCTTTTTATTCTGTTTCTCTCCTTGTGGACCCATCTCATGGTTGAGAGCTCTTTTTTGTCCCATTAATGAAACTTTTAAAAAACTATTCAGCTCTCCTGTACTATTGGAGTTATTATCTAAACACCACTGGCCAAAGTCTAGAATGTCTTTCCTGAAATTTACTCCTTGTTTTCCTGAGTACCAAATGCTGCTGCTGGCTGCAGAATCCAGACTGAGGAATGCCTGCATGCCAGAACATTATCTTGATATTTTGCATTCAGAAGATTGGAGGCTCCAATTCCTTCATCTAAAATTGAAAAGAACAAATTCAAAGGCCAAGAACTAAAATCCTTTCGTATGGCCATATAACTTCAGCCTTGCCTTCACTCCTTAAAAATCTATGTCCATGAATTAGGATTTTCAGTTCTACTCTCAATCAAATTCAAAACAAGAAACTAATTGGAATCTCTCTTCCCATCTTCCATGACTCCCTCCCTCCACTCTGTTGTGGAGTAGGGGTCACACAATCAAAGAGTCGGGTTCTTCATGAAATAGTTCAGAATAAGTTTTACAGAAAAACCAGATAAAATCACTAAGATGAATGGATGGAAAAAACTCAATAACTTACATATGCAAAGAGCTGATATGAACTACCTCATTATGAACTGTCTTGTTATATATGAGTTTAAAGAAACTACAGAAAAGTTTCAGATGAAATCTGGAATTGAGCCCAGTTTTGATCTGGAAACACTTGATGAATGAATCAAAATTTATGAGATGATATTGAAAAATCAGATTCAGAAAACTATTTCATTGATAAATAGCCTAAATCCAGAGCTGTTAGACACAAATCCATATCTTTATTTTCATTTATAGCAACAACATTTGATTGAACTAATTTGGCAACGTGAAACAGAAGTAGCATTGGAATTTGCTGCAATTGGAGTTGGTAGAAGAAGAAAGTAGAGAATACTTGGTAGAAATGGAATGTATTTTAACTTTGCTTGCCTTTGATAATCCTGAAGAATCACCCTTTGCAGATTTGCTTAATATAGTACCACAGAAAAAGGTGTCCTAAAATATGAAAATTGTGAATCAGCTCCTAAGTTGGCAAAGTTACAGAAGCTACTACTATGGGCTGAACCAGAAGAAAGTAAAATATTCTAAAATGACAGGCCTCAGACAAAGGGACAATTGAGGAATCCATATCAAACATGAGCAGGATAACAAGCACATCATTATTTATAGCCATAGTGTGACTGAAAGATTTTTATTACAATACAGGACTTGGGTTTTTGGATTTGGGTTTTTTTTAAGCAAACATCTTTTTTTATTTATTTTTATTTTATTAAAAAATATTTTTAAACATTACTTTATGATTCATATTGGGAGAGAAAAATCAGAGCAAAAGGGAAAAAAAATGAGAGAGGAGGGAAAAAAAACAACCAGAAAAAAGAAGTGAACATAGCAAGGATTGGTTTACATTCAGTCTCTTTAGTTCTTTTTCTGAATGTAGATGACATTTTCTGTCCAAAGCCTATTGGGATTTCTTTGAATCACTGAACCACTGAGAAGAAATGTGTTTCAGTGCACATTCTTGCTATTATTATGTACAATGTATTACTGTTTCTGCTTGTTTCACTCAACATAAGTTCATGTAAATCTTTCCAAGCCTGTCTAAAATCAGCTTGTCCATAATTTTTTATAGAACAATAATATTCCATTACCTTCATATATTACAACTTGTTTAGCCATTCACCAATTGATGGGCATTGACTCATTTTCCAATTCTTTGCTACCACACACACACACACACACAAAAAAAAGCTACTACAAACATTTTTGCCCATGTGGGTCCTTTCCCCTCCTTTATGATATCCTTGGAATACAGACCCAGTAATAGCACTGCTGGGTCAAAGGGTATGCACAGTTTGGACATAGTTCCAGAGTGGTCTCCATAATGGTTAGATCACTTAACAACTCTATCAACAATGCATTAGTGTCCCAGTTTGCCCACATCCCCCCCAATATTTATCATTATCTTTTCCTGTCATCTTAGCCATTCTGAGAGGTGTGAGGTGTGAATTATTTTAATTTGCATTTCTCTCATCAATAGTGATTTAGAGCATTTTTTCATATAACTATAGATAGCTTTAACTTCTTCATCTGAAAATTGTTTGTTCATATCCTTTGACTGTTTATCCATTGGGGAAAGACTAATATTCTTATAAATTTAACACAGTTCTTTATATATTTTAAAAATGAAACCTTTATCAGAAATACTGACTGTAAAGATGTCTTTCCAAGCAAATATCTTAAAGGGGAGAAATGACCCTTTTAAATGCTGGGGATGAGGAGGGGAAATGTTGCTTTGGGAGGTGTTTTCTCTTTGAAATTTGATTTAGGCTATATGATATGATACATTTTAAAGAATTAGATAAGTTGTATTTTGCATTTTAACAACCCAGTGCTTTTCTGATTGGCCACTGAAGGGTTTTCATTTAGTAAGCATTCAAGCACTGAATTATGAATATCAGTTCAATTGAATGCTTCACACTTAAAATATTTGTAGAGTACTGATTATTTGTTTTAAGCTATAGTAGCCAGATAACACATTTTTTTCAGCACAAACTTCTGTCAAGTTTTCATCAATATTTTTCTTTTGGATCCCACTCTTTTTTATCATAGGAAAAAACCCCCACATATATGTATACACACACACACACACACACACACACACACACACACACACACACACACACATATATATATATCCACATATATCAACTTGCAAATTGTCATTCAAGAACTTTACTGAGGGTGTTGTGTTTGATTTCTCTTTGGTATTTTTGGAGAACTTGTATGGTTTCTGGGGGAGTATGTGTGAGAGGAGGGATTGTATGTTTTAATTTTATTTATAGTATTTATATGGGGAGAGACTAATTCACAATGGAACAATGAACCATCTTTATTGCAGTGAGATTTGCTAAAAACAAAGTTTTCTTTCTGATTTAAAAAAATTAATTGGAGAATGAACATAATATTCAAATATTACTTTCAAAAACTATGCTGAATATAAAATTATTGAGGTTTTCTTTGTAATTTGCAGTTTCACAAATTTACTAGTACTCTCATTAAAGAGAAAAATCATATAATATTAGAGACAAATAGAAAAATAACTTTAAATATGAAAGATTTAAAAATCCAATAAAATGGAAAAAAAAAAAGAATGACAGATTTTTAAAGAAACAAAACACCACAATTATTTCTTATAAAAGGAACACTTAAGGGGGGCAGCTAGGTGGCACAGTGGATAGAGCACCAGCCTTGAATTCAGGAGGACCTGAGTTCATATTTGGTCTCAGACATTTAACACTTCCTAGCTGCTGTGTGACCCTGGGCAAGTCACTTAACCCCAGCCTCAGGGGGGAAAAAAAAAAAGGAATATTTAAAAAACAAAACGACATAGAGCACAAAAATGAGGGGTGGGGAAAAGATTTAGCATGCATCATATGAAACCCACCCCCAAAAAAAAAACTTGAAGTAAAACAAAAGAAGTTATAATCGTGTTATCAGACAAAGTAACATATACTCTCCAAATACCTTACCATCTAAATTAGATTTGCTGAACAACAAAAATACAAAGATGATAACACAATAGTGATAGGAGATTTCAATATCTCTCGATTTTGTATAAATCTAAAAGAAACAAAAAATGTAGAAAATATAGAAATAAAAACATTGCTGAAGAAACAAGAACTAAAATACTATGCTTTTTCCAAATGGGAATGCAAAGAATATATATGCTTTCTCAATACTATAATCTATTAGGGTACAAAAATATTGTAAACAAATCTAAAAAGAAATAATGCATTTTAAAAAAAAATTTTATTTAATTAAATACAAAATAGGAAAAAGCAAAATGTAGAAAGACAGAAAAAGGAAAATTTAAAAATATATGTTGTCATGTGCCCAACAGAACATCAAGGAGGATTCAAAATATGTAACAATAGATTTCAATTTTAAGAAAACATACATAATAATAGAAGACACTATATTCATGATTGTCTAGCTCTTCTTTGCTCCCTTATAGGTTATTCTTTTCTGCTGCACACTTTTTACTTTATTCTTTTTTTTGTCTTGCACCCCCTCTATCCTCCCCAAGGATGCTACAGTTAAGCATAGATACATTTATAGATACATATCTATATTAAATATATATAATATATTCACACACATATACATGCACACATACATATACCTACATACATAATCACATTCATAGACATATATGTGTGTATACATATATACACATACACATTCACATATGTTGACATGCATCTAAACAATAGTAGTATGACTCTCATATAATATATATTTCTCTCTTGACTCTTTAAGTTTGACTTTGTTTGAGAGCAATGATTACTAGCCTTAATTTTTTTTCCTAAAATTTTACTCCTGACAGGAAAAGATAACAAGAAATGTTGGAGGAGATATGGAAAAACTGGGACACCAATACATTGTTGGTAGAGTTGTGAATTGATCCAAGCATTCTGGAGAGCAATTTGGAATTATGCCCAAAGGACTATCAAATTATGCATACCTTTTGATCCAGCAGTCTCTCATTGAGTCTTTATTTCAATGAAATTTTTAAAAAGAGAAAGGGACCCACATGGGCAAAAAAAGTTTGTAGCAGTCCTTTTTGTGGCGGCAAGGAACTGGAAACTGAGTGGATGCCCTTCAGTTGGGGAATGGTTGAATAAGTTATGATATGTTAATATTATGGAATATTATTCTATAAGAAACAATCAGCAGGATAATTTCAGAAAGTCCTGGGGAGACTTATATGAATTGATGCTAAGTGAAGTGAGTAGGAACCAAGAGATCATTGTACACAGCAACAACAAAATATATGATGAGCATCTCTGATGGATATAGCTCTTTTCAACAATGAAGTGAGTCAGGCCAATTCCAATAGATTTGTGATGGAGAGAGTTATCTGCTTCCAGAGAGAGGACTTGTAACTGAATGTGGACCAGAACATAATATTTTCATCTTTTTGTTGTTTGCTTGCTTTTTTTATTCTAATTTTTTCCTTTTTGATCTGATTTTTCTTGAGTAGCACAATAAATATAGAAATATGTATAGAAGAATTGTATATGTTTAACATATATTGGATTATTTGCTGTCTAGGGGAGGGTTTGGGGAAAGGAAGAGAGAAAAATTTGTA
This sequence comes from Sminthopsis crassicaudata, assembly GCF_048593235.1. Classification (NCBI taxonomy): domain Eukaryota; kingdom Metazoa; phylum Chordata; class Mammalia; order Dasyuromorphia; family Dasyuridae; genus Sminthopsis; species Sminthopsis crassicaudata. The sequence continues at coordinate 547,232,097 of NC_133617.1, read as the reverse complement.
AAGGTTTTGCAAGGGTAAATGTTGAAAACTATATTTGTATATATTTTGAAAATAAAAAGCTATTATTAAAAATATAAATAAAATTATACTGCTGATTCTTATGTTTGTGTATATCTTGTTTTCCCATCCCTGCTAATTATTCTCGTTTTACTCCAACTTTCCCCATCCCTTATCTTCTTCATTTCACTCTTTGCTTTCTTTTTTATGTCATTCCCATCACATACCTCATCCCACCCCCATTAATCCAAACACCTTTCTGTACTTCAACTTCTCTTATTCTGTCCCTGCTTATTCCTTTATAGATTTTGGAGGGAGCTCTATTTTCTTCATGTTTATATACATATATATAGAAATATATATATATCTATATCTATAGAAATATATATATATATATATATATATATATATATATATATATCTATAGATATAGATATATATATATGTATATGGATGGATGTATATATTGTTCCCTGTTTAGCCCATTCCAAATGGGATTAGATTTTCAGAGCTACCAGGCCTCTTCTCCCATCTAATGCCTCTAAGTCAGTTTTTCCTCATTTATATAGAGTAATTATTGTTTTTACCTTTTCTTAGATAATTTTGCTTTTTTGAGATCATACTCAGCTCTGCCCCAATCTTTCTTTTAAACTACTTAATTAACTGCTGTCAGTCTTAGACATATATAGTTTATATTTATTCATATAAAGCATAACCAATTTGTCCTTGTGAGTCCCTTGAAATTAGTCTTTGATGTTGGTTTTTATATGTTAAATTTTCTAATGAATTCAGGTTTGGTTGGGACAAAATCTTGAAAATCTGTGAGGTCACTGAATGTCCAATTTTTTTTTCAATATTATGCTTAGTTTTGCTGGATATTATATTTTTGTCCATAGACCTGATTCTTTTGATTGATAATATATATTATTCCAGTGCAGTCTTCTTTTGTAGCTGCTGATAAGTTTTTATACAATTCTAATTTGTAGCTCCAGAAATTTGAATTGTTTTTTGCTTTGTATCTTATAAAATTTTCTCCCTCATCTGGGGGTTTTGAAATTTATCAAGAAAATCAAGAAAATAACCTACCATAATTCTTTTATGAAACAAATGCTCTAATACTTAAAGCAGGGAAAGCTAAAACACAAGGAAAATTATAAACCAATATTAATAATGACATTCTAAAAAATTTTTAATAAGATTCTGTTATACAGACTACAGAAATTTAGTTAAGAAATTGTTCATTCCATTGATTTTGGATTGTGCCAGAGGATGGTCCAACATTAGGGGGGAGGGGTAATCAAGAGTTGATATTAAAATTAAAAATATCCAAATTTATATGATTATCTCAATAGACTTAACAAAAAAGCCTTTAACAAAACACAATATTCATTTATGCTCTTAAAAAATCTGTAAAGCATAAGCATAGAGGGTCTTTGTTTCATATAAAAACATCTATCTAAACCCAAAAGCAAGCATCATATGAAATGGACATACATTAAGACCTTTTCCAAAAAATATAGGAGTGAAGCAACAATGCCCACTCTCTTCATTCTGGAAATTCTAGATACAGCTAAATACAATAAGACAAGAGAAAGAAATTAAAGGCATAAAATAGGTCAAGAGGAGATAAAACTATCACTATTTGCTGAAGATATAATGGTATACTTCAAAAATCCTATGAATCCACAGATCTTAATTCAGCAAAGTTGCAGGCTGCAGAGTAAACACTCAGCATTTCTACTGATAACAAGAAAATTCAAGAAGCAATAATATAAATGAAAACCACATTCTAAATATTTGTAAATTTCAAAAAAACCCTAAGAATTAACTACTAAAATACATAAAATAATTACATATATATGTAATATAGTCAAGTTTCCCTTATTTTATATTTAGAATATATTCTAATCATTATATCCAAATTTTCATTTATGTAATCCTTAAAGCTGTTGTGCTTTTCCCTACAAAATGACATACATTTCATTCAATCATACATTCATTTTTATATGTATTCATATTTCTATTTATTTATATGGTCTGGTTCAAATTATGGTTACTAATATTTTCCTGATTATCATTATTATTATTATTACTTTTTGTTTCTTCAACTGTGTTTTAATAATAATAGTAATCCATTGCCATGCTATTTAATATTATCTTTAATTAAGTCATGCTTCTAGATTTTGTTTTTAATGTATTACATATAGATCTATGCATATGTATATGTATAAACTACATATATATATGTATATATATATATATATGTATATGTATATATATATATATAGTACCTAAAGCAGAGACAAAATTATAGTTAACTTATAAAGAGATAAATAGGACTTTAGAATTAGGGATATATGTAAAGTGAAAATAGAAGCAGTGATAGCAATAGTATTCATATTTCCTTTTTTTTTTTTTTTTTTTTAAGAACACAGTAAGAGTTAATAATAAGGACAGCTTTAGGGAAAGTAAAGGGTTACAGAAAGAGAACCATGGGACCAGAGTGTGGAACACAACAGCATTCTCACTCTCTCTATTGTTATTTGCTTGCATTTTGTTTTCTTTCTCAGTTTTTCTTTTTCTTCCTTCTTGAACTGATTTTTCTTGTGTAATAAGATAACTGTATAAATATGTATACATATATTGGATTTAACATGTATTTCAATATATTTAACATGTATTAAACTACCTGCCATTTAGGGGAGGGAGTGGAGGAAAAGAGGGAAACATTTGGAACAAAAGGTTTTCCAAAGGTAAATGTTGGAAAAATGACCTATGCATATGCTTTGTAAATAAAAAGCTTTAATTAAAAAAAAAAAAAGAAAAAGAAAAGAAAAGAAGAAGAAGAAGTAAATGGTTAGACATTAAGGACTATTAAATGAATAAGTAGGTTTAGGCAAATATTGAAAAGAGTGATAGACATTAATATTACAGTTAGGGAAAATACTCCAGTATTTGAAATGGTTACATTAGTTCCTGACTAATGGTATCTGAAAAGAAAGAGATTGGTTTGCACAACTGCATAGTAGATTTTCTATAGTTTTATGTTTCAAATATATGTGTTTTTTCTCCCTAAATTTTAGAAAAGGTATGTAGAGTTAAACAAAATACTTGAGAAAATACCATAGACAAAAACACACTTTCAGTTGTATCAAATATTAGTTAATATTTTGCATTATAGTATAAGAATCATGAGCAAGAATTCTTCAATTTATAATCCCAGCACCTGTTGAAAGACTTTGCTCTATAAAGAAGCCCCTATTAGGCCAATGAGGAGTCTTCCATCTCCCTTCATTTCTATTTGTGAGGATCTTCAGCCTTGAAGATCTGCAGTCAAGAGTTAGCACCACCCATTGAAGACGTAGACAATAGCCAAAGTGAGAACTAAAAATTAGAATAGAAAGGAAGATGACACAGGACAGATTTTTCATGAACAAGGAGAGAATAATTATTGACAAAACGAGTATTCTGAGTTCTCCTCAGATATCGTTAATTGAGATAGCAGAAACCAAAAAAAAGAGAGAAATTGATAATAACATTTTAAATACTAGAGTGCCACCATGTAATTCCATATAGCTGTCTAATTTTCAAGAAGAATGAATTGACAATTTTAAGAATTGTAAAAAAATGGACCAAATTTTAAAAATAATTTATCAGATTTTCAAGAAAATGCAAGGATATTTAAGTGCAATGATACTCAGATAAATTTTTAGCCTAATATATTTAATGTGATACAAAATGACTACTTACAGAGACTAATAGTACTAATCACCTTTACGCCATTGTGGTTGTCATTTCAGAAATGTCTGACTCTTCACAACTCCATTCTGGGGTTTTCTTGGCAAAGTTACTGGAGAACAGTTTGCCATTTCCTTCTCCAAATCATTTACAAATCAGGAATTAAGGTAGCCAACAGGAATGAGTGACTTGTCTGAGGTCACACAGTGAGTAAGTGTCTGAGGCTGAATTTGAACTCATGGAGATGAATCTTCCTAATTCAAAACCCATTGTTCTACCCATTGTGCCACCTAGTTGCCCTAATCACTTTTATGCTTTCAAGGAAATAACTCATGAGACATCACTAATACATCATATCCTAACAATATTATATGAATATTTTTCTTTCTTTTTAATAGTATTTTGTTTTCCAATTACATGTAAAGACAGTTCCCCCCCCCACCCCAGGCTGGGGTTAAGTGACTTGCCGAGGCTCACATAGCTAGGAAGTGTTAAGTGTCTGAGACAAGATTTGAACTCGGGTCCTCCTGAATTCAAGGCTGGTGTAAAGATAGTTTTTAACATTTTTTTTTTAATTTTGAGGTTCAAATTTTCTTCTTCTCTCTTAGCACTCCCTCAATAAGACAGTAACCAATTTGGTATAGGTTATACATGTGTAAGCATATGATAAATAAATATAAATAATATTATAAATAAAAATAAAACATATTTCAATTTATCATATTGTGAAAGAATTAGGCCAAAAGAAAAGAACCACAAATTAAGTAAATAAGTGAAAATAGTATGCTTCAATCAACATTCAGACTCCATCAGATCTTTCTCTGGATATGGATAACATTTTCAATTCTTTGGAATTGTTTTGTATAGCAGAGAAGAGCTAAATTGTTCATAGTTGATTATCTTATACAAAGTTGTTGATATTATGTATAATGTTCTCCTAGTTATGCTCACTTTGTTTTGCATCCAGGTTTTTCTGAAATCTGCTTGCTCATCATTTCAATAGAATTACCATTATCATGTGAATATTTTTTAAAAGTATCTGAATCCAGTGCCCCTACTTGTACAATTTTACATGAACAAGGACCTAGTCATTTGAGGATCTATTTATTCCTAATCAAATATATGCTTATTTAAAGTGCTATGATAAGAGAACAGAATATTGTCTGTTACTGTTATTCTGTTGTAAAATAACAATATTAGATGCTAGATATGAAAAAAGATCCAGAAGGGCATGGCTTAATGATATTTTAATATTTTACTCAAAAATAACTATGTTCTGAAGGAATTAATTAATATGCTACACCATATTAATTTTCAAGAAACAGGAAAAGAATCTGCATTCCAACCAAAGACCCATGTCTTTAGGTTAAACTATGACTAAAATCGGGGGGAGCCAAGATGACGGAGAAGATACACATGAATTTGTAAGCTCCCTTCTTCCCTCATTACTAATTAGTTAAATCAGCCTCAAAAATAACTCTGGACTGATAAAAAACACAAGGATTAGAAGCACAACTTACCAGCTAGAGAGAATCTGGAATTTCAACACAAAAGGTTGGTTCCAAGGGGAGGAAAAAAAAATACCAGCACAGACAGGGTTAGGTGCTAACACACTGTGCCGATCAGGCTGGGGAGAGCTCTGGGATCAGAGAAGCCACTGAGATAGAGGAATTTGGCACAGGCTGATAGCTCTTCTCTGCTTGTAAAACAGCAGTTCAGAAGAGAAATCAAGCCAACTTAAAATATAAAGCCAGATCCTAAATCTATAGACCTGGAAAATAGAAAATCTATAGACCTGGAAAATAGATCTAGGAGTGATAATCTGAGGATTTTTGGAGTTCCCAAAAACTATGATCAAAAAAAGAGCCTAGATTCTATTTTACAGGAAATCATCAAAGAGAACTGTCCAGAGATAATAGAAACAGAAGGGGAAATAGGCGTTGAAAGAATTCATCAAACACCTTCTGAAAAAAAACCCTAAAGAAAGAACTCCACAGAACATTGTGGCTAAGCTGCAGAACTACAAAACTAAGGAAAAAATATTGCAAGCAGCAAGGGAAAAACAATTCAAATATCAAGGTGCCCCAATAAGGGTCACACAAGATCTGGCTGCCTCCACATTAAATGATCAAAGGGCCTGGAACCTGATATTCCAAAAGGCAAAAGAACAAGGATTGCAACCAAGAATCAACTACCCAGCTAAGTTTAGCATTTTCTTCCATGGAAGAAGATGGTCATTTAATGAAACAGAGGAATTCCATTTGTTTCTAAGAAAAAACCCAGACTTAAACAAAAAATATGATCTACATCCACAAGACCGAAGAGAAACAGAAAAAGGTAAAAAGAACTCTTGAGAACTGTATCTCTGTTGTGGATATACAGAAAGTCTGCATGGATAATTTGGTTTTACTGATATAATATAAAAAAGGGGAAGTAGTAAAGGGAACGGGATAGTATCAGGAAAAGGGGAAGGAGTGATAAAAAGAGGGAAACTACATCCCAGGAAGAGGCATAGAAAATCTACCACATTTGAGGGAATTTAGAGAAGGGGAGAATCATTGTGTGAATCTTACTCTCATCAGAGTAGGCTCAAAGAGTAAATAATTGACATATTTGTTTCTCAGAGAATTCTCTATCACTTCATTAAAAGGGGGGAGAGGAAAAGGGAAAAGGAAAAGAGGAATAAGGGAAGGGTACAAGAAAGGGGAAGGGACTTAAAAGGAGGGGGGAGGGATACTAAAAAGAGAGGGCTGTGTGTCACAAGTGGGGTCTATAAATTAAATATTGGGGAAGGGCTTCAGGGGGGTCAAGGAAAAAAAGCATAATCTGGGGATAATATGATGGCAAGAAATACAGAATTAGTAATTTTAACTGTAAATGTGAATGGGATGAACTCTCCCATTAAATGGAGGTGGATAGCAGACTGGATCAAAAGTCAGAACCTTACAATGTGTTGTTTACAGGAAACACACTTAAAGCAGGGAGATACATACAGAGTAAAGGTAAAAGGTTGGAGCAGATTCTATTATGCTTCAGGTAAAGCCAAAAAAGCAGGGGTTGCCATCCTTATCTCAGATCAAGCAAAAGCAGAAACTGATCTAATTAAAAGAGATAAGGAAGGAAAGTATATCCTGCTAAAAGGTAGCATAGACAATGAAGCCATATCAATACTAAACATATCTGCACCAAGTGGTATAGCATCTAACTTCCTAAAGGAAAAGTTAAGAGAGTTGCAAGAAGAAATAGACAGCAAAACTATAATAGTGGGAGATCTCAACCTTGCACTCTCAGCATTAGACAAATCAAACCACAAAACAAATAAGAAAGAAATTAAAAAGGTAAATAGAACATTAGAAAAACTAGGTATGATAGACATTTGGAGAAAATTGAATGGTGATAGAAAGGAGTATACTTTCTTCTCAGCAGTTCATGGAACCTATACAAAAATTGACCATATATTAGAACATAAAGATCTCAAAATTAAATGCAGGAAGGCAGAAATAGTAAATGCCTTCCTCTCAGATCACAATGCAATAAAAACTACATTCAGTAAGAAGTTAGGGGTAAATAGACCAAAAAGTAATTGGAAACTGAATAATATCATCTTAAAGAATGACTGGGTGAAACAGCAAATTATAGAAACAATAATTTCACCCAAGATAATGACAATGATGAGACATCATACCAAAATTTGTGGGATGCAGCTAAAGCAGTAATAAGGGGAAATTTTATATCTTTGGAAGCTTATTTGAACAAAATAGACAAAGAGAAGATTAATGAATTGGGCCTGCAACTTAAAAAGCTAGAAAAAGACCAAATTAAAAACCCCCAACCAAAAACCAAACTTGAAATACTAAAATTAAAAGGAGAAATCAATAATATTGAAAGTAAAAAATCTATTGAATTAATAAATAAAACCAAAAGTTGGTTTTATGAAAAAGCCAATAAAATAGATAAACCTTTGGTAAATCTGATCAGAAAAAGGAAAGAGTAAAATCAAATTGTTAGTCTTACAAATGAAAAGGGGGATCTTTCCACCAATGAAGAGGAAATTAGAGAAATAATGAGTTACTTTGCTCAACTTTATGCCAATAAATTTGATAACTTAAGTGAAATGGATGACTACCTCCAAAAATATAGGCTTCCTAGATTAACAGAGGAGGAGACAAATTGCTTAAATAGTCCCATTTCAGAAAAAGAAATAGAACAAGCTATTAATCAACTCCCCAGGAAAAATCCCCAGGACCAGATGGATTCACATGTGAATTCTACCAGACATTTAAAGAACAATTAGCCCCAATATTATATAAAATATTTGAAAAAATAGGGGATGAATTAGTCCTACCAAACTCCTTTTATGACACAGACATGGTACTGATACCTAAACCAGGTAGATCGAAAACTGAGAAAGAAAACTATAGACTAATTTCCTTAATGAATATTGATGCTAAAATCTTAAATAAGATATTAGCAAAAAGACTTCAGAAAATCATCCCCAGGATAATACACTATGATCAAGTAGGATTTATACCAGGAATGCAGGGATTGTTTAATATTAGGAAAACTATTAGTATAATTGACCATATTAATAATCAAATTAATAAAAACCATATGATCATCTCAATAGATGCAGAAAAAGCATTTGATAAAATCCAACATCCATTCCTACTAAAAACACTTGAGAGTATAGGAATAAATGGACTATAGTTTAGAATAATCAGGTGCAAATATATAAGACCATCAGTAAACATAATATGTAATGGAGATAAACTGGAACCTTTCCCAGTAAGATCAGGAGTGAAACAAGGTGGCCCACTATCACCATTGCTATTCAATATTGTATTAGAAATGCTAGCCTCGGCAATAAGTCGAGAAAGAGATTTAAGGAATAAGAGTAGGTAATGAGGAAATCAAACTGTCACTCTTTGCAGATGATATGATGGTATACTTAAAAAACCCCAGAGATTCTAATAAAAAGTTATTATAAATAATTCACAACTTTAGCAAAGTTGCCAGATACAAAATAAATACACATAAATCTCAGCATTTTTATACATCACCAACAAAATGCAACAGCAAGAGATACAAAGAGAAATTCCATTCCAAACAGATGTCGAGAGTATAAAATATTTGGGAATCCATCTACCAAAGAAAAGTCAGGAATTATATGAGCAAAATTACAAAACACTTGCCACAAAAATAAAGTCAGATTTAAATAATTGGAAAGACTTCAGTGCTCATGGATAGGCCAAGTGAATATAATAAAGATGACAATATTCCCCAAACTAATCTATTTATTTAGTGCTATACCAATCAGACTCCCAAGAAACTATTTTAATGACCTAGAAAAAATAACAAAATTCATATGGAAGAATAAAAGGTCGAGAATTTCAAGGGAATTAATGAAAAAAAAGTCAGGTGAAGGCCGTCTAGGTGTACCTGATCTAAAGCTATATTATATAGCAGCAGTCACCAAAACCATTTGGTATTGGCTAAGAAATAGACCAGTGGATCAGTAGAACAGATTAGGTACAAAGGACAAAAAAGGGTACAACTACAGTAATCTAGTGTTTGACAAACCCAAAGATACCATCATTTGGGATAAAAATTCATTATTTGAAAAAATTGTTGGGAAAACTGGAAATTAGTATGGCAGAAAATAGATATGGATCCACACTTAACACCATATACCAAGATAAGATCAAAATGGGTCCATGATTTAGGCATAAAGAATGAGATCATAAATAGATTAGAGGAACAGAGGACAGTCTACCTCTTAGACCTGTGGAGGAGGAAGGAATTTATGACCAAAGGAGAACTAGAGATCATTATTGATCACAAAATAGAAGATTTTGATTACATCAAACTAAAAAGTTTCTGTACAAACAATACTAATGCAAACAAGATTAGAAGGGAAGTAACAAATTGGGAAAATATTTTTACAGTTAAAGGTTCTGATAAAGGTCTCATTTCCAAAATATATAGAGAACTGACCCTAATTTATAAAAAAATCAAACCATTGTCCAATTGATAAATGGTCAAAAGATATGAACAGACAATTCTCAGATGATGAAATTGAAACTATATCTACTCATATGAAAGTGTTCCAAATCACTACTGATCAGAGAAATGCAAATTAAGACAACTCTGATATACCACTACACACCTGTCAGATTGGCTAAGATGACAGGAAAAGATAATGATGAATGTTGGAGGGGATGTGGGAAAACTGGGACACTGATGCATTGTTGGTGGAGTTGTGAAAGAATCTGGCCATTCTGGAGAGCAATTTGGAACTATGCCCAAAAATTATCAAACTGTGCATACCCTTTGATCCAGCAGTGCAACTATTGGGCTTATACCCCAAAGAAATACTAAAGAGGGGAAAGGGACCTGTATGTGCCAAAATGTTTGTGGCAGCTCTTTTCGTAGTGGCTAGAAACTGGAAGATGAATGGATGTTCATCAATTGGAGAATGGTTGGGTAAATTATGGTATATGAAGGTTATGGGAATATTATTGCTCTGTAAGAAATGACCAGCAGGATGAATTCAGAAAGGTTTGGAGAGACTTACATGAACTGATGCTGAGTGAAATGAGCAGAACCAAAAGATCACTATATACTTCAACAACAATACTGTATGAAGATATATTCTGATGGAAGTGGATATCTTCAACATAAAGAAGATCCAACTCACTTCCAGCTGATTATTGATGGACAGAAACAACTACACCCAGAGAAGGAACACTGGGAAATGAATGTAAATTGTTAGCACTACTGTCTATCTACCCAGGTTACTTATACCTTTGGAATCCAATACTTAATGTGCAACAAGAAAATTGGATTTACACACATATTGTATCTAGATTATACTGTAACACATGTAAAATGTGTGGGATTGCCTGTCATCTAGGGGAGGCAGTAGAGGGAGGGAGGGGGAAATTTGGAAAAATGAATACAAGGGATAATATAAAAAAATTACTTATGCATTTATACTGTCAAAAAATTTTATAATTATAAAATTAATAAAAAAAAAAAAAGAAAAAAACTATGACTAAAATCTATGCCTGGGTCCCACAAAAAAAGATTGGGCATTAAAACTCTAGGAGTGGACACTTCCAAATAGGCTTCATGTCAATTGAAAGTTACAATGAACATAGGTTTCAGAACTAGAAAGACTTAACAGATCATCTAGTTCAATCCCCTCATTTTATAGATGAGCTATAGATAGATTAAATGATATGCTCTGAAGTCACATGTATCATACTGAACAGAGACTAAAATTCAAGTTTGACACTAAATCCATGGCTCTTTAAAGTATACTGTCACTCTTTTTAAAAAAATCTGCAATGAAAGCCAAAAATCCATTACTAGTTACTTTAACAATTTTGTTTCTATCTCATAATTTCTTCATGTTCAATCATCTTTAAGTGCATCTGACTCTTCATGACCCATTTGGGTTTTTTCTTGGCCAAGATAATAGTGTGGTTTGCTATTTCCTTCTCAAGGCAAATGGGGTTAAGTGAGTTCTCCAGGATAACACAGCTAGTAAGTGTCTTGAGACCAGATTTGAACTCAGGAAAATGAGATTTTCTCACTTCAATTTTTTTTTCAATTTATTTGATTGATTCTTGACAACTCATGTAGTCATTAATTACCTTCCACTTGTCCAATGTTAATTTTTAAGGAATTCTTTTCTTCAGTGAGCTTTACTACCTTTTCATTTGACCAATTTGGCTTTTTGAGGAATTGTTTTCTTCAGTGAATTTTTGTACATCTTTTTTCATTTACATTTCCTTTACCAAGTTTCTGACTCTTTTTTTTCCCCATGATTCTCTGGTATAACTCATCTTTTCCCAGCATTTCTCATATCTCTCTTACTTGATTTTTAAAACTTTTTTGTGCTCTGCCTCTTTTGGGGCTCAAGAACAATTTATCTTTGAGACTTTATTATATAGGTATTTTGATATTATTATCCTTTTATGAATTTGTGTTTTGATCTTTCCTGTCATCATGATAGCTTTGTATGGTCAGGTTTTTAGAGAATCTATTCCATGACTTTAAAAATTGAACTCTGGTCCAAAATATGCCATTTTTAGAATTTGTGTGCCCCCCCCATACCCACACTTAATTCATCCCCTTTGGTAGTCCATTTTCTTTCTGATCTACTTTATTTTTTGAGATTAGGTTAAGAGTTCTATCTTTTCTTCTGGAAATTCCAGCAGTTTGATTTTTGAAATTATTTCTCTATTTTTCTTATTTTCAGTTTGTTAGTATATAATTGCATATTAGGTTCTAATTGTTCTTTTCATTTTTCTGGTTTTGTTATTATTTTATATTGCTCATTTGACATTTTTTGATTTGATTTTCTGCTCTCTTTTAAAAATCAGATTTACTAAAGGTTTATCAATTTATTAGTCTTTTCAGACTCAGCTTTTCATTAAATTTATTATTCCTGCATTTTTGTTTCTAATTTATATACTTTTCTAAATTCTAATATATCCTTTTTGTGGTTTTTTTGTGTGTTTTGTTCGTTTGTTGCCATTTTAATTTCCAAAAATGAATATTGGCTTCCTTAATATTCCCTTTTTCTAATATGTTAATATGTATAATATGTTAATAGGGATATAATTTGTCCCTTTACCTGTTTTACTGGAAGGAAGGGATAGAATTTGGAACTCAAAACTTAAAAAAAAAGTTAAAATTGTTTTTACATGTAAGGGGGGGGGCAGAGAATAAAACACTATTACAAAAAAAAAAAAGAATTATGTAGTCTTCAAGAGTATCCTCAATCTCCTGGACTGATCAAAGCGCTCTCTAAAAGCCAATATTGAGCCCTTATCCATCCCTTTTAAAAAGGGGAAAATAAAGTCACTGCTCCTTGTTGTGTCAGTGGATATCAAATAGATCTTTCATGGGAGTAAAGCTACTAGTCTCAGGCTGGATAGGCTTTGTTACCTCCTATTTAGTGATGTAGTGAAAAATAAAATCAAGCATGACTTTGCCACTTGCTTGAATGGCTTTATGGAGAGTTTGGTAATGAGAGTGCAATTGTATCAGACTTCTGTATCCTGACTTCAAGTCGTTTCTCAGCAGATATTTACAAAGATTCCATAAGTGGGGGACAAACAATGATATTTTATCCCTAGTTCTTTGGCCTCATAAAGGGTCTAGAGGATATTAAAGCAGTCAGTTAAGTTTATATTCAGTGGCTAATTGATAAACAGGATTGGAGTGAGGTATATTTTGTCATCTCTCTGGCTCCAATTGCCAATTTTTTTTAAATGAGGAAAGGATTTTTTACCCAGTTTTGGTGTGGGGCACCAAATAAAACATTCTCTCACGTATTCTGTCACTAAAGTCTTCAGATGAGTGGGCTGTTGTTACTCAAATGAACAACATCATGTTAAATAAATCATTAGATTACTGGAAATTACCAAGATTTAGTTTCAGGATTGGAAGAGGTGCTTAGTCTAAATTTAGTCATCTGTGAACACAACTATACTGCTGCTGTCATAAATGTAAATAAACCTTATGAAACTAGATATTCTGCTTTTCAAATTATCCATATATCAAATAGCTTATTATATGGTTTAATAATGTCACAGAGTATATACAGTGATAGTGGGGGCTCTGGGAAGTTGGTGTTTAGCTAATACCTTAGTATTATCAAAATTGAAAAATAAATTATGCAAATTTCATGAGGAAATTGGTGATCTGGTACTCAGATAAGATACAGGGAGATAATATATTATCGGGTAAGAATTTATAGAATCATTATTTTAGGATCCAGAATTTCCCAACCAAGGAAACTTCAAGTGTCTCCCCTACCCCCCACCAATGGGCAAGCTAATTGTACCACAGAAAGAGGCAGGGAGCTCCATTATAATTATATGAGTGGTTTAATAATCATATGGGTTACTTACATAGGGGTTGTTTTGGGGTGACTGCCAGACAACACATTGGATCTCTGATCCCTACCAGGTAATCTGGAATGGTGGCCAAACCATTTAGTGGATCCCACAAAAGACCTCTCCAAAAAGCCCAAGGCAATTAATTGAAATCAAACAAAGGGAAGAGGAATGCAAAACACCATTATATATGTCATTGTGGATTTGTATTATGCTTAGCAAGCAGTTTTAATCTGAGTCCTGGGTTCCAAGGCTTCCGCCTCGTTGGGTGAGTACCTAGACACCCAAGGCTATGTGGTAGATACAGTGAAGGCTATATTCTAGTCACAATGTCCTTCCTTTTTCTTGCTAGAGCTTGCACTCAGTTATTATATCCATGTTATGGTTTTCAACCCAATAGGGACCTGATAAGGCCATGTGCAGGTCAATTTGAGTAAGTTCCCAGATACACACAAGGTTATTTGCTATGCACAGTCTCCTTGTAATAGCTTTTACCCTCCCTCCCTTGGAATGACTTTTGCCCCAATAGTATGGTTTTCATCAATTAAATATATTTCAATAAAAAAGTTTCACCCCGCAAATATACTAGAAATAAGTATCTTTATATCATTATATTTGACTATTTGTTCTCAAGCTGTGGTAGAACCTTCCAAGACTGTATTGGTCTGGTCAGATACAGTTGACATACTATACATCAACCATGATGTAGTGATGACATTTTGGTCCTCTTTCAGTATGAAGGACAACAACCAAACAACTACTATGACGTAATTGAATTTGAAGAGTCAGTGCTACTTTATGCAAAACTGTTTCATAAATTAAATTATTTTGCTTGTTTTCATATGAAACATATTTATGTATAAATATCCATAAATTGAACTAGCAAAACTATTTTTAAATTATTCTGAAGGATATATTTATCAGAAAGAAAATTCTGAAATGGACCATTATATAACTATAATATGCATGCATTAATTCAATAAAAATACCATATACTTTAAAAGAAAAGCAAGCATATCATAATAAACATATGCAATATCATGTGCAGATATTTTTTCCATTTTGCTACTATAGAATTAAAAATTTTGTTTAGAATTTTGTCAGAATAAAATTACATATTTTTAAAAATTATAACAAGGCATGAGCCTTCTGTATAATCCATATGTCTTTGGCCTTTCATTCTCTAGTATTGAATCATACTTTCCTACTTATTTTGCTCACATCTTTACTCTCTTTGAATTGAAATCATGAAGACTCAAAAAAGCAAAATATATATAAAGAAAATTCAAAGTAATTTTTTAGTAGAGGACAACTCCCAAATGTGAAGATCAAGAAAGGTCATATGTAGGTTACACTAAAGTTCTAAGAAAGATAGTCTACTGAGTACTGTTAAATTCTTGATTCTTCATTAGTTGTTAATAAGCTAGAAGCTAAGAAAAGGGCAAAAATTATGATTGAGGAGCTGACAAAATTGATTTATAAGAAAAAGTAAAAAAATTAAATAAGGAAGATTTAGCCAAGCAGTAAAATATATATATATATATATATATATATATATATATATATATATATATATATATATATATATATATATATATATATTGATACCACTGTATAGAGGATGAAAATGTAGTTGGCAAAATCAAGGTATACAGAAAATAATAATTCAGGAAAAATTAAGTAGCTTAATATCAAGCAAAACTTAATCATGGTTTCTTTCACATTATTTCTCAATTTTATAAAAGTTTAAAGTGTTGAACCACTTTTCTTTTTTCACCATATAAAAGGAAATAGGATACTCCATTTTTTTTACTACAGAAAACATTGGTTTAAAAATAATTCCATCATTTCTGGGATTTAGCTAATAATTTATACAGCTAATCAGAATATGTGGGAATGGAATTGGATGGAGGTAGCAGTGGTTAAGGTTTTGGGAGAAAAAGAAGAGCTCAATATTAGGAAACAGATTGTAGGAAACACCTATAAATCATAATGAGGTTAGATAAATAAGTGATTTTTTTAAACCTTCCATTTCTGTAATTCAATAATTGAATCCAAAGTTTTGCCCTTATAATTGTAGTTTTGAAATTACTGATAGTATAATTCTTTCACATCTTACGTTTCTTTAATTCAGTGAACTGAATCCAAACTTTTGCCCTTATAATTGTAGCTTTGAAATTACACAAATATATATTTCTTACTGAGAACACTTATTAAAAGTTGATAAAATAAAGGAAGAAAAAAACTTAGTGACCTTGAAATGCATCATCTGTATTCCAGTGATATACTTCAGAGACAAAGATTTGATCACAAAGAAAAACAAGAATTGAGAATAAAAGAAATTCTAAAATTGGCTCTTAATTATTCGTTTGTCTTTTGGCCCAGCAATAGCTGGACTCAAAAGTATTATTTTAGTGTTCAGAAACAATGAATTCTTCTAATCTCTGCATATAATGCATTAGCATTAGATATGTCAATTTTAACAATTTCAATTTGGTTATGAGGTTTGTTAGAAGTGATTTATTTGTGCATAAATTATTTTGGGAGAATAAAACATTCCAAATCAGTGGTGAGTTATTTTTAAGGGGATGTTAGAAATTGAGTCATATTACTATTTTGGCCTGAAAATTAGGACATTTAGTATAAAACTATTTCTTGAATATTAAAATGTCCAGTGAGCAAAACACAGGACTGGGGAGGAAATTTGAGATCTCAATATAAAAAACTTAAGGAGATCTCTGGGCTATGTGATTAACAAGATGAAAGAGCAGCAATTTCCTCTGACTCCCTCAATCTCTAAAATTTCTCTAAAATAGAAATAATATCCCAAAGATAAAGCAAGTTAATCTGTATCCATGAACTAGGACAATAGGAACACAAAAGATTAAAAAACAACAAACCCATGAATTGATGTCTACTTTGAACTCATTAAACACACTTCCTCATTACATATACTACTGGTAGTGATGTCTTCACTAGCTGATCCAAGAATCCAGATTGTAATTTCACTTAAACTCTGCACCATACACTTAACTCTTTCCAGTTTCCTAGAGACTCCAACCTCAGGCTACAGAATGCTGCTGCAACACAGTAATGGCAGTCTTCTATGGTTCAAAAGTTCTTTATAAGAAAGGAACAGAATAGAGAAAAGGGGGAAGGATTTATATGGATTTGAAAAAGAACTCAGCTCTAACCCCCACCCACTTATTTCTGGCATCTTGAATATCCAAACTACAGATATCAATCTTGTAGCACCATCTGTTAGTACAAGGCCAGAAAACAGAGAAACAAAAAGAGTGTGACAGAACAATGGACCAGATCACTCTGTGTGGGGGATTGTGTGGTACTACGCTAAGCCTAGGAAAAAGAGTTCAGCATCAAAGTGGAATCAATTATGTCTCCCCAGACAATCCTAGTTAATAGTCACACAATTTTGCTATTACTATGTACAATGTTCTCCTGATTCTGCTTACTTCACTAATCATCACTTCATAAAAATTCAGGTTTTTATTTTCTGAAATCCATCTGCTCATCTGCTCATTATTTCTTTTTTTTAAAAATATTTTTCATCATTTCTTTTAGAATAATAATATTCCATTACATTTATATATCAATCCCCAATTGATAGGCATTTCCTCAATTTCCAATTCCTTAACATCACACATACACACACACACACACACACACACACACACACACACACACACACAGTGGTTACAAACTTTTTTGCCCATCTGGGTCCTTTTCTCTTTTGTTTTTCAAAGATCTCTCTTTATGACTTAAGTTGTCTTTAGCTGGAAGAGTATCTCACCCTGATGATTTTTTTTTGTCTTTGTCAACTTCTCTCCATGCCCCCTGAAAGCATATTTATCTCTTGCCCTTCTACATCACCTCATGGTTTCAACAGACATCCCTGGGATAGGCTCCAGCAGATATTGGTCAATAGGTTCCTTTCTTTCTCTTCTTTTTCATTTTGGGTAGAAGAGAAAGTCACACAGGATAAGCAGGCATCCTGCCTATAACACATTATCTTTCTTCCCCACCTCTGTCAACTAAAAACCTCACTCATCTTCCAAATATCCCTATTAGTATCAAGAATATCACAGTCCTTGCAGTTGCCCAGATTCACAACCTTAATGTCATTTTCAACTTCTCATATACAGCTTCATCAACATATATCCAAATCAGTTGCCAAATATTTCCATTTCTTTCTCCACACTTCTTGCATCTGTTCTCTTTTTCTATTCATATAGGAACCAACTTAGATCAGCACCTCATCATTTTTCTCCTGGAAAAGTTAGTTTCTCTATCTTATCTCTCTGTTCTATAATTCATCCACCAACCAGTTGCCAAAGTGATTTTCCTAAATTATACATTTGATCATGTCATTTCCATATTCACTAAATTCCAATGATTTCTCTCAACTCAATTAGTACCCCATATTTCTTTTTTCTCATTTTAATGACTATTTTTATATATTTAAAATTAATTATAAATTTTATGCATATAATTTATAAATAAGCAATAATACACAAATTAGAGGAATATGTTCAGAAACAGAGAACAATAAAAAATAAGTTTTGAGACCACTGGGATAAAGTATCTTATTACTGAAGCCAAAGTAATATATTTGGTTCCCAAAATTATCAATATGTTTCCTTCAAATCAAAATTATAAACGATACTAAAGGCAGTACAGTTTTTAAATGTGTATCATAATTTCAACAGAGAATTGGAAGAGTATTTTTGTATTAATGCAAATATTTCACCACCACAAGCAAAAGCAATTCAAAATATATTATATCAATGTTATCATTTTCCTACACAAAATTTTATATAGGTAAGGTAGAGATAAGATGAACAGCAACATTTCTCTGTCCTTTTGAGAAAAAGGTTAATTTAGATTTATTTTCTCCTTAAGTATTAGCTCTAGATCCTAATACATAGTTATAAAAATAATATTTGCACAAGTAGGCGTTAAGATAAAGTAGTATACTGTAAATTTAACATAGTTTACTAGCATGCCAAATAAATCTTGTTCTGTATAAGTTTGGTAGTCTATATGGATTTATTTTTAATTCTTTGTATCTGTGCATTTGTGTCCATGTGAATATAAATGCATATGCATAGACGGCCACACAAAAGAAAAAAGGGCAATAAGAATGTTAATCATACTGGTATTTCTAAAACCATTCTAGCTCTTCAAAAGATTGCTTTTCTGTCAAATGTATGTCTTTTGTAATAGAGGTATTCTTTTCTACGTGCACAGTAGAAATTATTTAATTATCTAAGAGCTTGTATATCTTTAGTAGAAATGTTTTCTGTAGTAACCTCTTTGGAACTTCTAGTATTTCAATAAGATTTTTTTTTCATTTACTACTTATAGAGATGTCATTTCTCACTCCTCTTTCAAAAACTTTTGAATATACCCCCCATCACAAGCAAAGGAACAAGAAGCTGGAAATGAATGTTTGATTATATGTTTTTGTTTTTAAAGTAATACTTTTAACGCCTAAATAAAGAAGCTCTGACATTATTTGATCTCAAAAAAAGATAAAAGTGAAAATGTTTTGCTTAGTAGAAGAGACTGGATACTGGATATATTTATCAGAAGAGAAAAGCAAAGCTTATGGAGAAAGTATGGCAGGAATCAAGCTGAAATGCAGATCAGTCACACTAATGCAGGACAGAACCACAGGAAAAGATGCAAGGTCAGTAAAGCTACCTTTTTCCTATTTTTGAATGGTGAAATACTGTAAATGAGGGCAATGGTAATTTGAAAAACCTTTAAAAACCCTTTAAAAAGGGGTGATACTTTCCTATTTTTCATTACTGTCTTTTCTTATTATGCTTCTCATTTGCCTATTTCTTTTAAAGGTTATGAATCTTTAAAATTATATTTAGAAGGTTACACATTTGTAGACTGCTGATATTCATTAAATCTTTATTGAGTTCTTTTGATACAGTTGTATTTGGAAAGCCTATTACCATTCCATTTAGGAATTCTAATTCATGAACTAGTAAAATGATATAAGTATATTTAATCATCATCATTAAAGAAAGTGGTAATCTTTTCAGACAGCATGCATTTTTTAAAACTTAGGACACCTCCACTATTCCTGTCATT
Organism: Sminthopsis crassicaudata; assembly: GCF_048593235.1. Taxonomy (NCBI): domain Eukaryota; kingdom Metazoa; phylum Chordata; class Mammalia; order Dasyuromorphia; family Dasyuridae; genus Sminthopsis; species Sminthopsis crassicaudata. Next base: position 547,212,325 of record NC_133617.1, on the reverse strand, counting down.
TAGGTTAGGCGATGTCTAGTCATCCTTCAGTCTATATCTCCACCCTCATATCAATTTATTTCTCCTCTCTTATCAATTATTTCTCTATAAGATCTCTCAAATTTATCTCTTCTCTACTCATACAGCAATAACTAGTTCAGGCCCTCATAATGTCTGGCTTTGAAATATGGTAATAGCCTTCTAACTGGTCTCTCTGCTTCTTGTCTTTTCCATCTCTGATCCCTCCCCCACAAACTGCCAAACTTATCTTCTAAATTGTAGATCTTGAGACTCCTGAGCCCAAGAAGTTTTTTAGTGCCCAGATACCAAAATGCTATTAAATTGCTTGTAGTTCCAGATACTAGTCTAGATTCTAGTTTTTTTCATATAAATTATGGTGACACTGAATTAACTCAGATTTGGAACTAGATTCTTTTTGCATTTAATGAGATGTTTTACAACACCAAGATACTACTCTCTGACTTTTACAGCCCACCTCTGCTAACTCAATTTAGTTTTTGCACTTAGACTCAGAAGCTGCTGAGTCAACCTAACTTCTATTTTTCCTCTCCCAATACTACTAGCTTAAGGCATATGTTCCAAGGATCCTAGGCTCTGTTATTCTGATTCAATCTTGTTTCTTCAGTGGTCCATTTCTGCAATCACCACATCTAGTCTTCCACCTGAATGTCTAGAACAGAGATCACACCAGCTGTGGTGAGTCTTAAATGAAACAAAGGAGTATTGGCCTGTTTTTTCATATTTTGATTCAATTTTCATTTTGCTTGATATTGCATTTCATCCATTTGTAGGTGTTTTTAGACAATATTAATGTCAAAATATAGGCAATGTCAAAAATGTTTACCAGAGGAAGCAGCTTCAGACTTTTAACCATATATCTCCAGTACTGGCTACAACTTCACCTAGTCTCACTAATTCACTGTTTTAGTAAAATGATGGCAGTATCAAAGGAAAGAAAGAGGTATATACAAGAAATATTGCAGAAAGGAAATCAGTAGGCCATGGCAGCAGATTGGATATGGGGAGTGAAAAGTAGTAAAGAATCAAGGACAGCTCCTAGGTTGTAAGCCAATTAATTGAAAAGATGATGTGGCCCTCTAGAATAATGAAATAAGATAAAATAAATAATACTTCTTGCTCCATATTAGCATTAGGCTCTCCTCCTACCTTTATCACTCAGTAATCTTTCTTACTTTGAAATTAATGCTATTCACATCTGTCACCTAAACAAAATCCAGGTAGCTATTACCTCTGAACTCTCAGGTCACTCCCCTTCTTTCTGCTTTCTTTTCTGAATTCTATACCTCATATGTCAATCATATACCTCCAATTCTTAATTCTTAATTTTTGTTGTTGTTGTTGTTGAGGTAATTAGGGTTAAGTAACTTGCCAAGGGCCACACATCTAGGAAGTGTTAAGTGTTTGAGATCATATTTGAACTCAGGTCTTCCTGACTTCAGGAATAGTGCTCTATCCATTTCACCACCTAGCTGCCCCTTAACACTTAAATTTTCTACCATAGTGGCTAGTCTCTCCTGCACTAGCCACTCTAGCTTTTCTCCCCTTTCTTGATCCCTTTGTGAACCATTGCAATTCTGCACTCTTTTTCCTCTTGAATCCTTAACTCTCTTTCTTATTTCATCACTGATTATGCCCAGCCAGGTCACTACTTTGGATTATTCCCCAAATTTGCCACCTTTGTTCCTATACATATGCTGCTTGAATGAAGGTAGAGAAAATCACACAATTTTAAGTAAATCCACTACAAATCTGTTATACAATCTTAACTAAGTCCACCCTGCTCCAAGACAATCTTCTATCAACTCACTCTCCTACTCTACAAACAAGCTGTTCCAAACTTTTTTGTCTTTTCTTAAACTTCCCATGGCTCCCCATTTCCTTACTGTGCTTAGACTCTTGCCTCTCATTTCACAGAAAAAAAAACCTGAGGCCATTCACTATGGGCTCTTTCTTCTCCCCTATCACTCAGTTGCCTTTTGCCACTATCTTCTCCTTTACACATCTCTTTCACATGATGCCTTACCTAAATGAATACTTCTCCCTTTTCAAATGATCCCATTTCATCCTGTCTCTTCCAAAAGACGGCTCTTTTGTCAGCCCAACATTTCCACTTATTTTCAATCTCCACTGCCTGCAAACATGATCTTTTTTTTCCACCTTGAAAAAAAATCCTCATTTGATATTTCCATCTATAATGACTTTTAGTTTATATCTCTTCTGCCTTTTGTAATGAAATTCTGCAAAAGGTTATATGCAATAGGTACCTCTACTTTCTTTCACTTTCTTAATTCTATTACAATCTGATTTCTGATCATATCATTTCAGTGAAACTATTTTCTCCAAAATTAACAAAATCTCTTAGATGCCAAATCCAATGGCCTTTTCTTAATAATTATTCTCTTGAAACTTTTGAAATTGTTGATCACCCTCTCCTCCTTAATACTCTCTTCTCTCTAGGTTTTAGAATACCACTCTCTCCTGGTTCCTTATATGATTGCTCTTGTCTTACTCCTTTGACAGATGCTCATCCAGACCACACCTTCTAACCATTTATATATCAGTATTCTGTTCTGGGCCCTCTTCTCCCTCTATATTATTCCACTGGTGATCTCATCCTCTCCTATGTACTTAATTACCATTCCTATTCAGATGATTCTCAAATCTACCTATCCTGCCCCAACTTCTCCACTGAGCTTCAATCTCACATCTTCTTCTTTTTTTATTAATTTTATAATTGTAAATTTTTTGACAGTATATATGCATGAGTAATTTTTTTATAACATTATCCCTTGTATTCATTTTTCCAAATTTTCCCCTCCCTCCCTTTACTCCCTCCCCTAGGTGACAGGCAATCACATACATTTGCATGTGTTACAGTATAACCTAGATACAATATATGTGTATAAATCCAATTTTCTTGTTGCACATTAAGTATTGGATTCCAAAGGTATAAGTAACCTGGGTAGATAGACAGTAGTGCTAACAATTTACATTCATTTCCCAGTGTTCCTTCTCTGGGTGTAGTTGTTTCTGTCCATCAATAATCAGCTGGAAGTGAGTTGGATCTTCTTTATGTTGAAGATATCCACTTCCATCAGAATATATCTTCATACAGTATTGTTGTTGAAGTGTATAGTGATTTTTTGGTTCTGCTCATTTCACTCAGCATCAGTTCATGTAAGTCTCTCCAAACCTTTCTGAATTCATCCTGCTGGTCATTCCTTACAGAGCAACAATAATTCATAACATTCATATACCATAATTTACCCAACCATTCTCCAATTGATGGACATCCATTCATCTTCCAGTTTCTAGCCACTACGAAAAGAGCTGCCACAAAAATTTTGGCACATACAGGTCCCTTTCCCCTCTTTAGTATTTCTTTGGGGTATAAGCCCAATAGTTGCACTGCTGGATCAAAGGGTATGCACAGTTTGATAATTTTTGGGCATAATTCCAGATTGCTCTCCAGAATGGCTGGATTCTTTCACAACTCCACCAGCAATGTATCAGTGTCCCAATTTCCCCACATCCCCTCCAACATTCATCATTATATTTTCCTGTCATCTTAGCCAATCTGACAGGTGTGTAGTGGTATCTCAGAGTTGTCTTAATTTGCATTTCTCTGATCAGTAGTGATTTGGAACACTCTTTCATATGAGTAGATATAGTTTCAATTTCATCATCTGAGAATTGTCTGTTCATATCCTTTGACCATTTATCAATTGGACAATGGTTTGATTTTTTTATAAATTAGGGTCAGTTCTCTATATATTTTGGAAATGAGACCTTTATCAGAACCTTTAACTGTAAAAATATTTTCCCAATTTGTTACTTCCCTTCTAATCTTGTTTGCATTAGTATTGTTTGTACAGAAACTTTTTACTTTGATGTAATCAAAATCCTCTATTTTGTGATCAATAATGATCTCTAGTTCTCCTTTGGTCATAAATTCCTTCCTCCTCCACAGGTCTAAGAGGTAGACTGTCCTCTGTTCCTCTAATCTATTTATGATCTCATTCTTTATGCCTAAATCATGGACCCATTTTGATCTTATCTTGGTATATGGTGTTAAGTGTGGATCCATATCTATTTTCTGCCATACTAATTTCCAGTTTTCCCAACAATTTTTTTCAAATAATAAAATTTTTATCCCAAATGTTGGTATCTTTGAGTTTGTCAAACACTAGATTACTGTAGTTGTATCCTTTTTTGTCTTTTGTACCCAATCTGTTCTACTGATCCACTGGTCTATTTCTTAGCCAATGCTAAATGGTTTTGGTGACTGCTGCTATATAATATAGCTTTAGATCAGGTACACCTAGACGGCCTTCACCTGACTTTTTTTTCATTAATTCCCTTGAAATTCTCGACCTTTTATTCTTCCATATGAATTTTGTTATTTTTTCTAGGTCATTAAAATAGTTTCTTGGGAGTCTGATTGGTATAGCACTAAATAAATAGATTAGTTTGGGGAATATTGTCATCTTTATTATATTCACTTGGCCTATCCATGAGCACTGAAGTCTTTCCAATTATTTAAATCTGACTTTATTTTTGTGGCAAGTGTTTTGTAATTTTGCTCATATAATTCCTGACTTTTCTTTGGTAGAAGGATTCCCAAATATTTTATACTCTCGACATCTGTTTGGAATGGAATTTCTCTTTGTATCTCTTGCTGTTGCATTTTGTTGGTGATGTATAAAAATGCTGAGGATTTATGTGTATTTATTTTGTATCTGGCAACTTTGCTAAAGTTGTGAATTATTTCTAATAACTTTTTATTAGAATCTCTGGGGTTTTTTAAGTATACCATCATATCATCTGCAAAGAGTGACAGTTTGATTTCCTCATTACCTACTCTTATTCCTTAAATCTCTTTCTCGACTTATTGCCGAGGCTAGCATTTCTAATACAATATTGAATAGCAATGGTGATAGTGGGCCACCTTGTTTCACTCCTGATCTTAATGGGAAAGGTTCCAGTTTATCTCCATTACATATTATGCTTACTAATGGTCTTAAATATTTGTACCTGATTATTCTAAACTATAGTCCATTTATTCCTATACTCTCAAGCGTTTTTAGTAGGAATGGATGTTGGATTTTATCAAATGCTTTTTCTGCATCTATTGAGATGATCATATGGTTTTTATTAATTTGATTATTAATATGGTCAATTATACTAATAGTTTTCCTAATATTAAACAAGGCCTGCATTCCTGGTATAAATCCTACTTGATTATAGTATATTATCCTGGGGATGATTTTCTGAAGTCTTTTTGCTAATATCTTATTTAAGATTTTAGCATCAATATTCATTAAGGAAATTGATCTATAGTTTTCTTTCTCAGTTTTTGATCTACCTGGTTTAGGTATCAGTACCATGTCTATGTCATAAAAGGAGTTTGGTAGGACTAATTCATCCCCTATTTTTTCAAATAGTGTATATAACATTAGGGCTAATTGTTCTTTAAATGTTTGGTAGAATTCACATGTAAATCCACCTGGTCCTGGGGATTTTTTCCTGGGGAGTTGATTAATAGCTTGTTCTATTTCTTTTTTCTGAAATGGGACTATTTAAGCAATTTGTCTCCTCCTCTGTTAATCTAGGAAGCCTATATTTTTGGGGGTAGTCATCCATTTCACTTAAGTTATCAAATTTATTGACATAAATTTTGGCAAAGTAACTCCTTATTATTTCTCTAATTTCCTCTTTATTGGTGGAAAGATTCCCCTTTTCATTTGTAAGACTAACAATTTGATTTTACTCTTTACTTTTTCTGATCAGATTTACCAAAGGTTTATCTATTTTATTGGCTTTTTCATAAAACCAACTTTTGGTTTTATTTATTAATTCAATAGTTTTTTACTTTCAATATTATTGATTTCTCTTTTAATTTTAGTATTTCAAGTTTGGTTTTTGGTTGGGGGTTTTTAATTTGGTCTTTTTCTAGCTTTTTAAGTTGCAGGCCCAATTCATTAATCTTCTCTTTCTCTATTTTGTTCAAATAAGCCTCCAAAGATATAAAATTCCCCCTTATTACCTCTTTAGCTGCATCCCACAAATTTTGGTATGATGTCTCATCATTGTCTTTATCTTGGGTGAAATTATTGTTTCTATAATTTGCTGTTTCACCCAGTCATTCTTTAAGATGATATTATTCAGTTTCCAATTACTTTTTGGTCTATTTACCCCTAACTTCTTACTGAATGTAGTTTTTATTGCATTGTGATCTGAGAGGAAGGCATTTACTATTTCTGCCTTCCTGCATTTAATTTTGAGATCTTTTTGTCCTAATATATAGTCAGTTTTTGTATAGGTTTCATGAACTGCTGAGAAGAAAGTATACTCCTTTCTATCACCATTCAGTTTTCTCCAAATGTCTATCATACCTAGTTTTTCTAATGTTCTATTTACCTTTTTAATTTCTTTCTTATTTGTTTTGTGGTTTGATTTGTCTAATGCTGAGAGTGCAAGGTTGAGATCTCCCACTATTATAGTTTTGCTGTCTATTTCTTCTTGCAACTCTCTTAACTTTTCCTTTAGGAAGTTAGATGCTATACCACTTGGTGCAGATATGTTTAGTATTGATATGGCTTCATTGTCTATGCTACCTTTTAGCAGGATATACTTTCCTTCCTTATCTCTTTTAATTAGATCAGTTTCTGCTTTTGCTTGATCTGAGATAAGGATAGCAACCCCTGCTTTTTTGGCTTTACCTGAAGCATAATAGAATCTGCTCCAACCTTTTACCTTTACTCTGTATGTATCTCCCTGCTTTAAGTGTGTTTCCTGTAAACAACACATTGTAGGGTTCTGACTTTTGATCCAGTCTGCTATCCACCTCCATTTAATGGGAGAGTTCATCCTATTCACACTTACAGTTAAAATTACTAATTCTGTATTTCTTGCCATCATATTATCCCCAGGTTATGCTTTTTTTCCCCTTGACCCCCCTGAACCCCTTCCCGAACATTTAATTTATAGACCCCACTTGTGACACATAGCCCTCTCTTTTTAGTATCCCTCCCCCCTCCTTTTAAATCCCTTCCCCTTTCTTGTACCCTTCCCTCATTCCCCTTTTCCTCTCCCCCCTTTTAATGAAGTGATAGAGAATTCTCTGAGAAACAAATATGTCAATTATTTACTCTTTGAGCCTACTCTGATGAGAGTAAGATTCACACAATGATTCTCCCCTTCTCTAAATTCCCTCAGATGTGGTAGATTTTCTATGCCTCTTCCTGGGATGTAGTTTCCCTCTTTTTATCACTCCTTCCCCTTTTCCTGATACTATCCCCTTCCCTTTACTACTTCCCCTTTTTTATATTATATCAGTAAAACCAAATTATCCATGCAGACTTTCTGTATATCCACAACAGAGATACAGTTCTCAAGAGTTCTTTTTACCTTTTTCTGCTTCTCTTCAGTCTTGTGGATGTAGATCAAATTTTTTGTTTAAGTCTGGGTTTTTTCTTAGAAACAAATGGAATTTCTCTGTTTCATTAAATGACCATCTTCTTCCATGGAAGAAAATGCTAAACTTAGCTGGGTAGTTGATTCTTGGTTGCAATCCTTGTTCTTTTGCCTTTTGGAATATCAGGTTCCAGGCCCTTTGATCCTTTAATGTGGAGGCAGCCAGATCTTGTGTGACCCTTATTGGGGCACCTTGATATTTGAATTGTTTTTCCCTTGCTGCTTGCAATATTTTTCCTTAGTTTGGTAGTTCTGCAGCTTAGCCACAATGTTCTGTGGAGTTCTTTCTTTAGGGTCTTTTTCAGAAGGTGTTTGATGAATTCTTTCAACGCCTATTTTCCCTTCTGTTTCTATTATCTCTGGACAGTTCTCTTTGATGATTTCCTGTAAAATAGAATCTAGGCTCTTTTTTTGATCATAGTTTTTGAGAAGTCCAATGATCCTCAGATTATCTCTCCTAGATCTATTTTCCAGGTCTATAGATTTTCCCAGTAAGTATTTGACGTTATTCTCCAGCTTTTCTTTTTTTTTTTTCTTTTGTTTGACTGACTCTTGGTTTCTCAATGAATCATTCATTTCTATTTGTTCCATCCTGATTTTTAATGAGTTATTTTCTTCATTCACATTTTTTAATTCTTTTTGTATATGTTCTGTTAGGATTACTAAGTGAGAACTGAGGTTGTCTGGATGGTGACAAGGTGAGAATTCAGGTTTTCTGGACAATTACAAGGTGAGAACTCAGGTTGACTTGATAGAGGGGGCAAGCTCATTGGCTGGGGTGGTTCTTCCCAGAAGCCCTTGCATTATCCCACGCCCATTCTCTGGGAGGATAAAAAGAGACAGCACTGGGCACAGAGAGCAGATCGGCCTGGAGAAGGATAAGAGCTGGAGGAGATTCAGAGCCAGGATTCAAGAAGAAAGACTCTCTGCATTACATCAGGCCTGACGGGGCTCTCTGCAGGAAGGGAAGTCACTTCTAAGGACAAGAGTTAACAGCAACTGCCTGGAGGCAAAGGATCCATAGGCTCAACAGGAACAGATTTCACTTCTCCAGGGAGTATCTCGGTAGTCTCTACTGCACACAACTCTATTTTTCCTAATTTCAATCCCTTTCTTCCATCTGATTGCCTTTTGGCTGATTGATCGTGTCTTAAAATTCTCTGGATGTAACCTCGGCTGCCATCATGCCCCACTTGGGGGGCTGAAGCTGGGTCCCACCTGTCATTTCCCTGGGTCAATCTACATTCGGAGGCCCAGTGGAGGCCCTTGTGACATTTTGGACATGGAGTTTTAGGTCTTCTCTCACCCTGTCTTCTCACTTTATCTCCGTATCTACACTGAGCTCTTAGATGCCCAATTTTTCCACATTGAAAACATCGCCGAGTTTCTCTAGAAGTCCCTTGCCAGGAGGGACCCTGCCTTTCCACATTCATCATAGTCCGGGTGTAAAAAGCATTTGTTCCCACTGTAGCACAGCGTCTTATGATCTCCTCTAAAGGAGCATCTTTGTCTAATCCCCATATAATTCTTTTGCAAATCTCATTGGCATTTTCCTTAGCCAGATGTCTGGTCATTATTTCTGTAGCTGAATTTTCTCCAATAGTTCTTTTGACAGCAGTCTAACCCCTGCGCTCAAACTGGAAGCGTCTGCCCGGAAACCACAGACCCTACTTCAAAGGTCTAAAATCTACTTCAAAGGTCTAAAATCTACTTCAAAGGTCTAAAATCTGTTGGGGTTTGCCCTTGGGGTAAAGAAGTTTATTTATTTATTTACCAACTTCCTCCCAGGCTGGAGGTAGAATGCAACAACCCTGTAACTGGGCTAAGAGAGAGCTCTGGGAGAGAGTTCCCCTCCCTCTTCCCCAGAAATGCCTCAGAGGTGGTTAGCACCACTGTGCTGCCAGGAGTGCCTAATGAAGGACCCCGATGTGTGGCCTAGCAACTGCCCTGAGGTTTAAGGCTGAACAGTGAAAGTGTCACAAACCCCAGCCAGTGCCTCATGTGGGGCCGTGGATATCAGCAGCTGAAGTGAAAAACCCCTGCGCTCAAACTGGAAGTGTCTGCCCGGAAACCACAGACCCTACTTCAAAGGTTCTGCTTCTCTGGGAGTTCTGCTTCTCTGGGAATTCCGCTTCTGCTAGAATTCCACTGCCTCAGGCTGAACCCCACACTATATGGGTTAGAGGCTGCCTCAGGCTGTGTCCCCGCTGTTCAGGCTCTTAACTACCCCAAGGAGAAGCCCCAGGCAGCAGAAGGTGGCTGCACAGCAGTGCCGAGATCTATTAGGTCACTTCCGGATTGGGGTGGTTCTAGGATCTGGCTTTATATTTTAAAGTGGCTTGATTTCTCTTCTGATCTGCTGTTTTATAAGCAGAGAAGAGCTAATAGCCTGTGTCAGATTCCTCTATCTCAGTGGCTTCTCTGATCCCAGAGTTCTCCCCAGCCCGATAGGTGCAGTGTCTTAGCACCTAACCTTGTCTGTGCTGGCCTTTTTTTTTTCCTCCCCTCAGAACTGACCTTTTCTGTTGAAATTCCAGATTCTCTTCAGCTGGTAAGTTGTGCTTCTAATCCTTGTGGTTTTTATCAGTCCAGCATTATTTTTGAGGCTGATTTAACTAATTGGTAATGAGGGAAGAAGGGAGCTTACAAATTTGCGTGTATCTTCTCTGCCATCTTGGCTCTGCCCTCCTCCCAATCTCACATCTTCAATTCTCTTTCTGTTATCTTGAAATCCATGCCTAATTGACATCTTAAATTAAACAGATCTAAACAGAACTCATTATCTTTTCCCCTAAACCCTTTCCCCTCCTACTCTTCTTATTATTCTAGAAAGCAAAACCATCTCTCAGTTCGGTTGGCTTACAACCTAGGAGTTATCCTTGTTTTTTTACGACCTTTCACTCCCCATGTCCAACCTGCTGCCATGGCCTGCTGGTTTCATCTCTACAACATTTCTTGCATATGCCCCCTTTTCTCCTCTGATACTGCCACCATTTTACTAAAACAGTGCTTGGACTATTATAATAACCTGTTGGAAGATCTGTGAATTGATAATTAATGGAATTATGAAATTACTGTAAAAGTCTGGAATTTGTCAAGGATTTACATAGCATAGTATCAAAAAACTCTAAGAGCAAAGACTAAATGGTTTTCCCTGATTCAGCACATTTTACCAGGATGTGATATTTGGTTCATATATGATATAATTTGTAAAGATGATTTTGATCTTTGGGATGGTTAGTCTCTATACCCAAACCACCACTAACCTTGAGAATTATATTCACAGAATGTATTTTCCACCCAAGGAAGAGAAGAAAACAATGTCTGCTCTACCTGGGTAGGATCTCATTATTACATTATTAGCAATGTTATTCAAGAGACTGAACTTTTTAAAGTCAGGACTCTAGAAAAAGGAGAACTATCATTTCCTTCAATAGGTATGGGGTGGTCAGGAGGACTGGAACAAGAAACAATTTTTAACACAGTTCTGCCTCTAGTTTCTTCCCACTGGAATCCAATTTTCCATTTAGCCACAAAAGTGATTTTCTTAAAGTACAGATTCAGTCATGTCACCCCCTCCTCACATATTTAATATATTTCAGTGGCTCCCTAAGTCTCCTGAATTACATATAAGCTATTTCTAGTTGCACAAATATTGATAGAGAAGTGGATTCTTAGGGAAATAAAATTATCTTGGTTTTGGATATGTTGAGTCTGCATACCAGTGGGACATCTAAATAGAAATGTAAACAACAACAACAACAAAAAAAAACTTAAGATGGCTGGAGATATAGATTTGGCAGGAATTTTTATAGCATTGTGTTAAGCATCAGGGCATAATTTCAATACTTGTTCCTTCCCATGGCAAAGTTAAAAACATTAAGCTCTAATTCAAACTGCCAGACTTTAAATAACAGCAATAGGTCACATTTCTATAATATTACAAATTTCTATAGTATTATAAATAAGTACCATTCGTTATTCCACTTTGTGGATAAGGAGACTGACCATTTAAGTAACTTATTTATAGTCCCATAGCTAGTAAATATGTTAAACCAGAATTTCAACCTGGGCATCTTGATTCCAAATCCAGTGTTTTTTCCAGAATAATACATTGTGTCATCATTCTCATTTTCAGTGTCATCATTCTCATTTTCAGAAAACATTTATTTATTTAAAATGTATCCCTGTCACTTTCCACTTTCCCTCTTCTCCCAAATTATTATTTGTAATAAAAATATTACATTAAAGCAAAACAAATCAATACAATAGCCATGTCTGAAAATTTATCTTTTATACCACATCCAATACTTATCATTTCTGTACATCTCACCTACTAAATTGATCAGAGTTCTGAAGTTTTTCAGTATTCTTTATTTTTATTTTATTGTGGCCATAATGTATTTTTTCCTGTTTCTGCTTATTTCACCCCTATGTGTTTTTGAAAAAAAACATCATTTACCTCTCAATACATACCATACATATAATACATACCACAGACACAAAGCCTACCCAGTATCTATGGCATAATTACACAGGTCCAGGCCCTATACAAGATGAGTTATATTGCATAGTGTCTGGTTTCTAAAGAATCACAAAAAAACTTTATGTGATCTTTGCCTCTTTTCACAAGAGATGTAATTACATCTACCTGTTTATGAGAGACTTGAGTGAAACTCAAGGAATTCATGAAAATGTTCCTCTGCATATAAGTAAGTAGGCATGAATTGTGCCTAGAAAGACTTGAAGCCAGCCAGACCTGGATTGAAGTCCTACCACTGACACAATGTCTGTGTGACCCTGCAAAAGCCAATTAATCTCTTGTACTTTATACAACTCTCTAAACTACAAAGAAGATGCATCATAAAAGTGAAATCACAGGTCCAGTCTCTCTATCTCTAAACAGATATGGTGAACCAGGCAAGATGACCTAACATCAGAAAAAGTTGCTTTCAGAGGCTGTCTCAAAGCATGAATAATTCAAAAATCCTCTCTATCCTTGATGTGTTGTTTAATATTCTTTGTTGTGCCAGATCAGCTTTGTTTCATTATTTTCCATTTCAAAGAGCTGTCAGCAATATTCAAATTATATTGGCTTCCCTTCCTCACACTCAACCATTCTACCTTTCAAAGATATGTTAAAAAAAACAAAAAACAAACTATATTTGTTCATAGAAGATCCAAGGCAACTCATGATCCCTATTCTCAAAAAACAAACAAAACATGGGTGTTAACAGACCTTTTGAGACCAATGATTAATCAATAACATTATTTCTTTTAAAAATATTATCTTTTTATATCTACCTCAAACATATAATGGATGCCTATGTTGAGAGGTAGCCTAGTAAAAGGAAAATTATACTAAAATTGAATGATCTGAGTTTGAGTCATTGGCTCTGCTTATTAGTTATCTATGGCAGTAGTTAACTTTTCTGTTTTACAAATGTAATTATTATCTTTTTCATTTTTAAAAAGAGATCATAATAATCATATTACAAATCTCATATGATTATAGTGAGGAATGCACTATATAAACTTTAACGTGTTGTATAAAAGTGAATTATTTAGTATTGAATTGCTTAAGCAATATCAAACTTTTGTGACAAACAAAATGTGATGCAAATACTTAGAGTGAGAATCAGAATATTTGAATTTTTGTCCCAGCTTTAATCTTTATTATTTGTGATCATATTACTTAAACATGCTGAGACTCAATTTCTTCATTGGAAAAGTAAGAAAACTGAAGGAAATGATTTCTATGATTTCTAAAAATCAGTGATTGTTTGTACCTATTGCTTTCTCACCCTGGAACAGCCACCACCATCACCATCATCATGCCAGTGCCTTTTTCCCAAGAATTGGAGAATTCTATGTGGGGCCTCCATTTTGGAGACAGGCACAAGCCAGCTTGACCAAATTCCCTTCCTTGTTGTCTTTGACACTCTGGACTTTATCATCATGTTCCCATGTGGGTAATTTCTTTACTTCTACTATATGCTTTTCACCTACCTTTCATGTCCTTTCTCTCCCTTCCCCACCATTAAAAGGCAAATTCTTTGTGGGAAGGACTGTCTTTCTTTTTCCTAGATCTTATATCCCTGGCTTTTATCCCTAGTACATAGCAAACATTTAATAAAACCTGCTGCCCATTGCTAGAGGGAAAACTTTACTGTGTAAGCTATTTATTTGACTTAAATCAATCAAATTAATTTATCAAATGTCTATAATGGACAGAACATTGTGATAAATAATAAGTGAGATATAAATATAATTGTGACATGGCTTCTGTCTTCTCTGGATATCGTCTTTTAAGACACATATAAAAATAATTATAATACAAAAAGGATCATAATTCAGTGGGATACAAATAAGCTGACAAAGTAAAATAATTAAATTTGTGATATACAATAAGCTTGTTACATATTTAGTTTCTTCCATAACTGAGCTCAAGATACAAACTGTTATCAACAACCAGTTTTAATAATCTGCATTTAAAAAAAAATTAACTTTCTAAACTAGCAGAAAGAAAAAAAATCTATTTGCTTAAGAGCCATTGCTCTAACTGAAAAAACTATGGCCATATTTGACATGTCTACTGGTGCCTGGGGACAGTTTCCAACATTACATTCTACTGAACCAAAGGGGAAGAAAAAGTTGGGCTAGAGGAAAGACAATAATCAAAATAAGCCCCGTGAGAGGAGGCATTCGTGATCTCAGAGACTTTTCTTCCTTTTCTTGAGAGGGTCATCCCAACTCTTGTTTTCCATAGTATAACGATACTGTTACCTAAACACTACTGTTACCTAAAATACATTTCTCTCTAGCCTCTCAGAACCCCTTCTTTCAAAGACTAGCTCATATGCTATCTCCTATGGAAAGCCTTTATATTTTTCTCTCCTCAAATAATCTATATATGGATAATTTATTTGTTTGCAAGTTGAATCTTCCAAAAGAATATAAAATTTATGTCAGCAGAAACTTTTTTTTTATCTTTGTCTATATATTGCCAGCACTTATATAATGTCTTGCACAGAGTGGATACAATAAATTTCTATTGAATTAAATGCTCTTTGCTATGCGCTGATTATACAAAGATACAAATGTGAACTTATATCTGCCCTGCTCCTCCATAAATTATGCTACAAAGTAAACTCAATTCGAAGTAAGCAGCATTCTTTTGTAAAAAGCACAAGAAATAAATAATAATTCAGAATTTGTTGGTCTATATCTGGTAACATACAATGTTGGCATTTATGTTACAGAGATCTGTAAAGACAAAGTTCATATGTACCCTGGAATGCAACCAAATTAAATACATTTCTATTATATATCTAATTTAGGTAGAAAGATCTACTTCACTTTTATTAAAAATATTTATTTTTAAAATTTATGACTCAGATTTAAAATTTTATGGTTTCATTACCATAAGAAGCCAAAAGGGCTTTTTATTTTGTTATAAGAAATAATTCATCATAAATTTTCCCCATTTTATTATAAAATAGCAGTGATTTTACATAATATATCAGATACCAATATAGGAAATGGGGAAAGAATATTATGCTAGAAGTCCTGAGTTCAAATTTCAGACCCATTGCTTATTTTTGGTATGATAATGGACATGTCCTTTAATCTCTTAAGTGTTCCAGGAGTCCTTAAGGCCATAAATTGTAGTACAATCTCTGTTAATTTATCTATAAAATGGAAAAATAACACTTAAATCACTTCTTCCCCATATTGATATAAGGAAACCACTTGTTACATTAAGTTATAGAAATGTTAGTTGTTTTAGTCATGGACTCTTTCTTCATTTCTGGTTATCTTCATGGTATTGGTCGTCACTAAATATTCTGGTTACCCCAATGACTATGCCTACCTTATATTTTCATACATTGAAGAAATTGTTGGAATATGTGAGTCTTTGTGGTTAGTTGCATAAATAGTGGCTACAAAGGGAAGAATGAAGGTAGCAGAGGAGAGGAAGCATTACAGCAGAGCTCCCCCAATATTCTCCTCCAAACAATTTCAAAACACTGCCTCAAATAAAATTCTGACATGGCACAGTCAACAAACTGTCAAAATAAGACAACTTAGGGGGTCTGAAGAAAAGGTCTGATGGAGACTGGTCTGAAATATGCAGTGGCAACATATTCTGTGGACCTGGGAGACAGCTGCAACAAAAGTAGCAGCAGCTTTGGGTTCTCTTATCTTAGAGACTTTAAGGAGATTGAATACTGATCAGAAAGATATTACTGGGGACCTTTGAGGGCGCAGACCTGTGCTCTGTTTGGCAACTTCATTGTCCATGTGATTCCAGATCACAGTTCATGGGCAGAGAGTAATACTTGCAGTCAGAAAGGAGTAGGGGCCTGGGTTGCATTCCAAAAATGAGATAGGATCGCTAGTGCTTGTAACGTAAAGGAACAGAGGTGATTACTGGATAAGAACAGATCTTAGACCAAGATAGCAGTGATTCCATCTTTCCCCATAACATACCACTTTTGAAGCACTGAAAACTTGCAAACAACCAGAATTAATTGTGAAAATAGAAGGAAGGAAAACCCTAAAGTTTGCAGCATGAGCACAGCCTTTCCAGTGAGCACAGCCTAATATTAAGGTAAGATTCAAAGTCAAAAATTAGGGGGAAAGGGAATGGGCCAAAAAGAAACAAACCAAAAAAAAAAACAAACCTCTGACCATAAAATGTTACTACAATGATAGGGAAGATTGAAACAAAACTCAGAAGAAATCAAAAGTGAAAACACCAAAAATCAAAGCTTCAAAGAAAAATGCAGATTAAAAACAAGCCCAAAAAAGAATTTCTAGAAAAGTTAAAGAAAAGAGCTAGGGAAATGCAATCAAATATAAGTGACTATAGAAGAAAAATTTAGATGGTGAGAAAATGGATACAAGAAAATCATGGAAAAGGATACAAAATAGACTGAAGAAAACAATACCTTAAAAAACAGGATTGACCAAATGATAATCTATGAAAGATTAAAGTACAGGAAAAAAAAGATGAATGTTCTCACAACTCTAGATTCTATTCTGTACACATTTTCTTTTTTTTTCCTCTTTCTTTTTTTTATTATAGCTTTTTATTTACAAGACATATGCATGGGTAATTTTTCACCACTGACCCTTGCAAAACCTTCTGTTCCCACTTTTCCTCTCCTTCCCCCCCATCTCCTTCAGACAAATTTTTTTTAAAAAGGAACAAAACATCACTGATGACAATAATGCTTTAAAAAGCAGAATTGTTCAAATAGAAAAAGAGATACAAAACTACACTGAAGAAAATAATTCTTTAATATCCAAAGGGCAAGTAGAAGCCAATGAACACATGAGACATCTAGGAACAAAAAAAATTAAGTTTAAAGAATTTTTTAAAAGAAGAAAATGTGAAATATTTCATTGGAAAAACAATTGACTTGGAAAATAGATTGTGGAGAAATAATTTTAAAATTATTAGACCAGGCAGACTTATGAATAAGGAAGAATTTATGTACAAACAAGCAAAAGATATAAAAAGAGATATAAAATAGATAATTTTGATTATATTAAATAGAAAAGGACTGACACAAAGGAAACAAATATGTGGTGCAGTGAGTGAATCAAGCACCAGACCTGGAGTTAGGAAGACTTGAGTTCAAATCTGATCTCAAACACTTGACCTTTACTATCTATTTGACCCTGGGCAAATCACTTAATCCTAATTGCCTCATCAAAAATAAATAAGACCTTTTGTACAAAGAAAACCAATGTTATCCCTCCTTTTATCTTTTCCCTTCTCACCAATGTTTTGCTTTTGACCACCACTTCTCTTAATCTGCTTTCACTTCTATCAGACTGCTCTTCCCCTTCCCCTCCTACTTTCCTATAGGGTGAGATAGATTTCAATATTTAACTGAATGTGTTATGATATTTCCAAAGATAATGTTCAAACATTGATCACTTCCTCTCTTCTTTCCTTTACTATTATACTTTTTCATACCTCTTCATATAATGTAATTTGCCCCATTTTATCTCTCCTTCCTCTTCTCCCTCCTTTTTTCCACCCCTTAATTTTTCTTTAACATAAGATCAAAGTCAACATATATCCATGCCCTCTGTCTAAATACATTCCTTCTAGTTATCCAACTTGAGATATAATTCTCAAGAGTTATAAGCATCCTCTTTCCTTATATGAACATTTTTACCTTATTGAATACCATTTAAAAAAAATTTTTCCTGTTTTACCTTTTTATGCTTCTTTTGAATCCTGTATTTGAAGATCAAATTTTCTGTTTAGCTCTTGTCTTTGATAATCAGAAAAGTTTGAAAGTTGCCTTTTCACTGAATGTCCATCTTTTCCCCTGAAAAAAATATACTCAGTTTTGCTGAGTAGTTCATTTTTTATTATAATCCAAGTTCCTTTGCCTTCCAGATTATCATATTTTAAGACTTCAGATCCTTTACTGTAGAAACTCCTATGTAATTCTGATGGTAGATGCATGATGTTTAAATTATTTCTTTCTAGCTGCTAGCAATATTTCCTTCTTGACCTGATAATTCTGGAATTTGACTATAATATTCCTTTGAGTTTTCATTTTGATATCTCTTTCAGGAAGTGATTTAAGGATTCTTTTAACAACTATTTTACCATCTGGTTCTATGATATAGATAGAAATTTTCCATGAAAATTTCTTGAAAGATGTCATCCAGTCTTTTTTTTGATCATGGCTTTCAGTTAGTCCAATAATTCTTAAATGACCTCTCCTGTATCTATTATTCAAGGCAGTTGTTTTTCCAAGGAATATTTTACATTTTCTTCTATTTTTTCATTCTTTTGGGTTTTTTGGATTAATTCTTGATGTCTCATAGAGTCATAAGCTTCCACTTGCTCATCCTAATTCTTAAAGAGTTATTTTCTTCAGTGAGCTTTTGTACTTCCTTTTTCATTTGGCCAATCCTACTTTTAAAGGAGTTGTTTTCTTCAATGGATTTTTTTCCCATTTGGCCAATTGCAGTTTTTAAGGAATTTGTTTTCTTTGACCAATTTTTGTGTTTCCTTTTCCAAGATGTTGATTCATTTTTAGAATTCTCTTACACAATTCTCATTTCTTTTCCCAATTTTTTTCTACCTCTCGATTTTTAAAAACTTTTTTGAGCTCATCATAGAGGATTTTTTGGGGCTTGAGATCAATTCATCTTCCCCTTTGAGGCTTCACATGTAGACATTTTGACATTGTTAGTCTCTTCTGAGTTTGTTTTGGTCTTCCCTGTCTCCATAGAAACTTTTTATGGTATGGCTCTTTTTTGTTTTTTTTCCTCACTTTTAAAAATTGAACTCTGCTTCTGGGATAAAGGAGGTATTGTCCCAACTTTTTTATACTGTGATACAGGGGTCTGGTCACTGCCTTTCTACCTTAGGGCTCTTGGGGATAGAGGCTTGCCCCACTGTTGCACCTAGTCACCTAGTCAAGCCTGTTGTGCTCTGGGTTCCATGGTTGACAGTTTGCCTGTTGTAATGGGATTGGAGGCCTCACAGCTGTCCTGCTATGACACTGGCCTGCTGAGGCCAGACTGTGGGGCCTTGTTGCTGATCCACTGTTATTAGTGGAGCTAAGTGATTATTTCTAGATTGCCTTCTAGACATGCCTTTTTTACTTAAATCAGACAGATCTTTCCTGTGTCTTCCAAAATTATTTGTGAGCTGGAAAATTGTTTCACTTTTTTTTTTTTGTGGATTCTGCCACTCCATAATTCTTTTAAAGGCTTAGTTTCATGTTTCCAATGGAAACTAGGCAGCACCCAGATGTCTTCCTGACTTCTCTCTGCCTTCTTGGCTCTACTTCCCCTCCCAAATTAGTGGTTTTTCAAGAAGATACAGAGATCTCAGTTGATAATCAAAATTATACTTTTCACAAGTACATAATTGTAAAAATTTTACAATCAAATTTCTAAAAATTTTTACAAGTTCATGATTGCCTTGATGCATAGGCATCAAAAGGCTAGTTATAATCCAACAAAATTAAATATTAAAATAATTAATAAAGAATTAATTGATTTATAAGGTTTCAGTATTTGTAAAAGCCTTCTCAGGATTTTCTGATTTTTTGGTCATTTCTTACAGAACAATATTATTGCATTATGTTCATATACCAGAATTTGTTCAAACCATTCCTCAACAGCCACCTTCTTTTCCTGTTCTTTTTTCCCCCCTCTTCTTGTTTCTTCTTCTTTCTTTTTTATTTTAATCAATTCTTAAATATTCATCCTTCAAAACTGAGACTTTTCTTTGTTAATTCCCTACCTGCAATAATCTTTCCTCTCAATTCTCTCCTATATCTCTTTGTGTGTTCACATTAAAACTATTATTTTCTGATTCAGAAAACAGTGGGGTCCATTGGATGCCTGTTCCTCTCCATCTCTTCCTCTATGTTTGTATAAACTTCTTCTTTTAGTTTCTACACTAGTCTATGGCTTCTTTTCTTAAAACCATCAGAATAAAACATTTTTCAACTCTATCAATAAACATCATTCAAAGACATTTAATTCTTAGGGCACACCAATTTCTTTATCCCCGTTATAGCAGTCAGAATACTTTTATTAAATGCAAAAAAACAAAACAAGTAGGATTACAAAGGGTATCAATAATGTGGAAACACACTTATCAAAATACTCTAAAAAGTTCATGCTTAAGAATCCCTATCACCATCTTTACTCTGCAGGGACAGGGATCAGGACTATCCAGCTGTTCCAGGTGCTGCAGATGCTTGCCAGAGGGCTCGCCCCCGAGAGGACCCGCGTGCTTGGCGCAGTTAGCGGCGCACGCTGTGAAGGGCTCGTTGGCCCACATCTCCACTGTGCGGGAGGTGGGCGAACTGGCGGTCTTTCTCCAACGCCAACAACTGGCAGGTGGCCGCGAGCAGCGTCATTTACTTCTGCCTCAGCCTACTCCTGCTGTAGATGAGAGACCTGCAGGTGAATCCAAACACCACTTTGACAATGTCTTTGGCACAGACTGAATTTTGCAAGAATTATGAATTTGATCCTCAGAG
Source organism: Sminthopsis crassicaudata (assembly GCF_048593235.1). Lineage (NCBI taxonomy): Eukaryota > Metazoa > Chordata > Mammalia > Dasyuromorphia > Dasyuridae > Sminthopsis > Sminthopsis crassicaudata. The sequence goes on along the minus strand of NC_133617.1, from coordinate 547,191,788 downwards.
TCCCTTTTGTGCTCACATAATGCTGTCAGGAACAGTCACTAAGGTGAATGATAGAGAAATGGCCTTTGCAAAGAAAAAAAAAAAAAAAAGTTATTATTCAGTCATCCCCCTGAAACAGAATCACCAGCCTTTAGGTCAATAACTGGTTCTTTGATGAATTGGCTGTAACCAATATTTGGGGCATAGACTACTTTGGTGCCAAAACAGTGACACCTGAAGAGTATTATAAAGGCATATCTTACTAAAACTTTGGCTTCAATTCTGTCATGATCGTATGGTCAATTTGGTCATGATACTTAAGTTACCTTGTTTAGGATGCATAGAAAAACTGCTTAAAATTTTTCTGTGCAATTATTTTTTTAGCCTAGTTTTTTTACATGCTTACTGTTTTGATCAAAGTATTTAAGTATGTTTATGACATTTAAAAAAGGATTTTTTAAAGAAATATTATTAAGGAATCTTGATTCCACTAAGTGTTAAAATAGTTTTCCCAAAAATGAAAGTTGCAAGTTTAAAATGGGTTTTCAGATGGGAAGTCCTTTCAATTTATTAAATATTTAATTAAATAAATATTTATTAAAAATTTAATAAATATATTAAATATATATTTAATCCTGGAAATCTCATCACCCACAAAACCTATTATTCATTTACCTGCTGAGTAAGGTCTCTGGTAGTTATATCTCATTAGGATGAAAAGTTGTTCATTTGCCCATATATTTAATTGCCTGTATCTTGCCAAACAGAGAAAAAAAAAAACTTTATTTAAACCCAAATGGAACTTCAAACACTTTATCAGTATATATATTATATATGGTAATTCTAGAGGGTCATGCTTGTTGCACAGGTACAAAGATAGGCTCTGAAGAAATTGCTATGATAATAATATTGAATCAAGTAGGCATATTAATTTCCTAAATTTTATTTTATATCTTTTATTTAAATGTTTTTCTTCTCATGATTCCCTTCTCCACTTTAAAAAAAAAATAGATGTTTTTATCTGTAAAATGAAAGGAGAGAAATTTTGTGAGTAATTGAGATCTTGATTAATCAGAGGAGTCCATGGTTTCAGTTGTAGTATCAAATTATAATTTTACCTATTCTACTATGTCCTCTAACTGTTGTTTTAAATTTCTTACTTTTAAGTAAACAGGGTCATTCAATCTTATTTAGTTGGTCCTTCCAAACCCTCTTTAAGAAAACCATGAGAAGGGAAGATTGCATAAAGAAAATAAAATATATTTTCCCCCAAATTAAATGTAATGGGGACATAATAATTGATAATTATGATGATTATAAAAAATGTCTGAATACTTTTGAAAAGCATGAAGATCAATTTTCTTAAATGGCATGAGGAGCAGTGTAGTAGAGAGGTTAGGAAGACCTAGTTTCAGCTCTCACCTGAAATATACATACTGAATAGAGAATGCTGGACTAATGATTTTACTTCTCAATATTCTAGGCAAGTCTCTTAAAGCTATTAAGCTGCAGAAAAGATGCCAACCTGAATTGGTAGAAAAAATTTTCTTGCCTGGAAGTTCCCTACAACAATTAAATCACAGGTGCAGTTCCCGTCCTCTCTTTGAATTGTATAAAATTGGTTGTTTTAAGAATATTTTCACTTTCTTCCTAAATATCATAGACAAAATTATTATTTTCTAAGACTCCAATAATGATTTTTAGGCAAAATTCTTTTTGAAAGTGTGTTGTATAAGCAATAGCAGTAGTGACAATACTTCTTAGATTCTCTGTTAATGAATCATTTTAAAATGCTTTATTATTAAAGTCATCTTTGAGGGGATGAAATAGGAATGAAACCTTACAGCACCATCTAAAGTCCTTTTAGAATTTCATTAAGTAAATGAAATCCTATAAAACCTTGCTTTATCCTGAATTCTTTTTTGCAATGAATAATAGTTATTAAACAAATATTTGTATTGTAAATTGATTGTTCTTTGAGTTTCTAGCAAATTTATGTAGCTCAGGGAAACACAATGTTTGAAAGGCTATGGAGATGTTTCAGATGGATTTTATTTATTTTTAAGACATTCTTAAGATATCTTAAAGAAAAATTACTCATTAATATATACAAAAATAATTTTAGTAGTCATGACTCCTTTCAAAGTGAGTATTATATGAAGTTAAGTGCTAAATTCAGAAATTGCAAAGTGAAAAAATTAATATCTTTGAAAACTACAAAATTGGCCTATTGTATTTTGTGGAACTCAAAAAATGCTTTAAAAATGTTTTCTACTAAATGTCATTATGAAGTGGGTCTCTCAAAGCACTAGTAATTAGAATTTGCTTTAAAAAAATTTACCTGTCATAATTTCATCATCAATTTTCAATTTCTCAAATAAAGTTACCTTTCTTGACACTCTTGACACTCATTTTTTCATTTGTATCAAGGTTTCTATTTGATGTTGGTCCTTTTTTTTTTTTATCAGCAATGTTTAAACGCCCTCTTTTTCATGTTTTCCATAGTAAAAATTCTTGGTTACCTAGAGATCTTTTGCCTTTTGGACTATGAAATTTCAAGATGTCCTTTCATTCCTACTAGAAACTGCTAGTGATCCTGATTATTTTTCCTTAATAATGGACTTGAATTGGACTGAATAATGGACTAGTAATGTTTGAAGTATTTCTTTTAATATGTAAACTCTGAGTTTTATCCTTCTTAGAACTTTTCAGAAATTGATTAGTGGATTCTTTCTGTTCTCACTTTGCTTAACCAATCTGGGCAATTTTCATTTGCGACTTCTTAAAATCCAGGCTTTTTCTTTAAATTTTTAAAATATATAATATTTCCCCAAAATTCTATATTAAAACAATTTTTTTTATACTTTTGAGTTTCAAATTCTATCTCTCCTTCCTTTTCCTCCCTCCCCTTTCCCTGAGAGGGTAAGCAATCTGATAAAGTTTATACAAATGCAATCATGTAAAACATTTTGTATAAGACGATTCCGATTAAGAAGGAAATGAAACGTACCATGCTTCAGTCTGTATTCAGAGAATATCAGTTCTTTTTCTGGAGTCAGCCATCATTTATCCTTTTTTTTTTTTCCAATTTATTTTCACTTTATTTGTTTTTTTATTAAAGCTTTTTATTTTCAAAACATGCGCCCAGATAGTTTTCAACATTCATCCTTGCAAAACCTTGTGTTCCAAAATGTTTCTCTCCCCAGACAGCAAGTAATCCAATATATATCAAACATGTACAATTCTTCTATACATATTTCCACAATTATCATGCTGCACAAGAAAAATCAGATCAAAAAGAAAAAAAAAAGTGAAAGAAAACAAAATGCAAGCAAAAACAACAAAAAGTGAAAATACTATGTTCTAATTCACATTCAATTCCCACAGCCCTCTCTCTGGGTGCATCACGAGACCACTGGAGCTGGCTAGAATTATCTCATTGTTGAAAAGAGCCATGTTCATCAGAATTGATCATCATATAATTTTGCTTTTATTTTGTGCAATTATTTCCTGGTTCTGCTCATTTCACTGAGCATCAGTTCATGTAAGTCTCTTGAGGACTTTCTGAAATTATCCTGCTGATTTTTTATTATAGAACATTAATATTCCATAACACTCATACACCTTAACTCATTCAGCCATTCTGCAGCTGAGAGGCATCCACTCAGTTTCTAATTCCTTGCCACTACAAAAAGAGCTGCCACAAACATTTTTGCACATATGAGTCCCTTTCCCTCTTTTATGATCTCTTTGGAATAGATACAAGCCCAGTCTCAGAATAACTGCTGGATCAAAAAGTATGCACATTTTGATAATCCTTTGGGCATAGTTTCAAATTGCTCTCCAGAATGGTTGAATCAGTTCACAATGCCATGGACAATGTATTAGTGTCCCAGTTTTCCTACATCCCCTTCAACATTCATCATTATCTTTTTATGTCATCTTAGACAGTCTGAGTGAGAGGTGTGTAGTGGTTGTCTTAATTAAATTGTATTAATTTCTCTAATCAATAGTGATTTAGAGCACCTTTTCATATGACTACAAATGGTTTCAATTTTTTCATCTGAAAATTTTGTGTTCATATTTGACCATTTATCAGTTGGAAAAACAGCTTGAATTTTTATAAATTTGAATCAATTCTCTATATATTTGAGAAATGAGTCCTTTATCAGAACTCTAGAATGTAAAAATTTTCCCCCAGTTTATTACTTTCCTTCTAATCTTGTTTGTATTGGTTTTGTTTGCACAAAAAAAATTTAACTTAATATAATCAAAATTACCCATTTTGTATTCAATAACATACTCACGCTCTTCTTTGACCATAAATTCTTTCCTTCTCCACAGGTCTGAGAAGCAAATCTTTGGTCTTCTAATTTGTTTATTTTAGCACTCTTTATGTCTAAATCATGAATCCATTTCAACCTTATCTTGGTATAGGATGTTAGTTGTGAGTCAATGCTTAATTTCTGCCATACTAATTTCTAATTTTTTCAGCAATTTTTTGTCAAAGAGTGAGTTCTTATTCCAAAAGCTGGAGTCTCTAGATTTGTCAAACACTAGATTACTGTAGTCATTGATTATTGCGTCTTATGAACCTAATCTATTCTACTGATCAGCTACTGTTTTTTAGCCAGTACCAAATGGTTTTGATGACTGTTGCTTTATAATATAGTTTCAGGTCTGGTACAGCCAAATCACTTTCATTTGCAGTTTTTTTCATTAATTCTCTTGAAATTCTTGACCTTTTATTCTTCTGGATTAATTTCTTTCTTTTATTTTATTTTATTAGCTCTGTAAAATAATTTCTTTGGAGTTTGATTGACATGGATTAATTTAGGTAGTATTGTCATTTTTTATTATATTGGTTTGGCCTATCCATAAGCACTTCATATTTTTTCAGTTGATTATGTCTGACTTCATTTGTACCGAAAGTGGTTTGTAATTGTGTTCATATATTTCCTGAATTTGCCCTGGCAGGTAGACTCTCAAATATTTTATATTATGTGCAGTTATTTTAAATGGAATTTCTCTTTCTGTCTCTTGCTGCTGGACTTTATTGGTAATATATAAAAATGCTCATGATTTATGTGGATTTATTTTGTATCCTACAACTTGGGTAAAATTGTGGATTTTTTCTAGCAGTTTTATAATTGATACTCTAGGATTCCCTAATCTACATATCATATCATCTGCAAAGTGTGATAATTTGATTTCCTCATTACCTATTCTAATTCCTTCAACCTTTTTTTCCCTCTCATTGCCAACACTAACATTTCTAATATATATTGAATAGTAATGGTGCTAGTAAGCAATCTTGTTTCACCCCTGATCTTATTGGGAATGGCTCTAGTTTGACCCAATTACATATGATATTTGCTGATGGCTTTAAATAGATGCTTCTTATCATTTTAAGGAAAACTCCATTTATTCCTATATTCTTTAGTGTTTTTAGTAGAAATGGTGTTGAATTTTGTCAAATGCTTTTTCTGCATATATTAAGATAATCTTCAATTTTTGTTGGTTTGGTTATTGATATAGTCATTTATGCCAATAGTTTTCCTAATATTGAACCAGTCTTGCATTCCTGGTATAAATCCTACTTGGTCATGGTATATTATCCTGAGGATAACTTGCTGTAATCACTTTGCTAATATTTTATTTAAAATTTTGCACCACTATTCATTAGGGAAATTGGTCTGTAATTTTCTTTCTCTGTTTTGATCCTACCTGATTTAGGTATCAATACCATGTCTGTGTTATAAATAGAATTTTTCCCCTTTCCCTATTTTTCCAAATAGTTTGCATAGTATTGGAATTAATTGTTCTTTAAATATTTGGTAGAATACACATGTAAATCCATCTGGCCCTGGAGATTTTGTCTTAGGAAGTTGATTAATAGCTTGTTCAATTTCTTTTTCTAAAATGGGACTATTTAAGTAGTTTATTTTCTCCTCTGTTTCATTCCTTTCACTTAGATTATCAGATTTATTGGCACACAGTTGTGCAAAATATCTCCTAATTATTGTTCTAATTTCCCTTTTCATTTTTGATACTAACAATTTTATTTTCTTCTTCCCTTTTTCTAATTAAATTAAAGATTTGAATTTTTTTTGTTTTTTTCATAAAACCAACTCTTAGTTTTGTTTATTAGTTTAATAGTCTTCTTACTTTCAGTTTTATTAATTTCCCCTATTATTTTCAGAATTTCAAATTTGGTATATGCAGAAAAACCTGCCTATCATTTCTTATAGTGTGATAATATTTCATCACAATCATATACTATAGCTTGTTTAGCCATTCTTCAATTGATGGACATCCCTTTGATTTCTAGCTCTTAACCACCACAAAAAAAAAAAAATGCTGCTATAAATATTTTTATACAAATAAGTCTCTTTATTCCCCTCTTTTTGATATCTTTGAGATATAGACATAGAAGTGGTCTGAATCAAAGAGTATGCACATTTTTATAGCCCTTTGGACATAGTCCCAAATTGATCTACAGAGTAATTGGATCAGTTCTGAACTCCATCAACAATGCATTAATGTCCATTTTCCCACATCCTCTTCAACATCATTTTCCTTTTCTGTCATAGTAGTCAATGTAATTTGTGTGTGCTTTTACTTTTTCTTTTTCTTTTTTTTTTTTGAATTGTGATTTTTTTAAGGTAACATTCTTAAATTCAATCATCTTAATGTATTTTCCAAGTTAGTTGTTTTGATAGTAGAGTGTAATGATCTTGGTGGGTTTTCTGGAGGTCTCTGGGAACAGCCTTCTTTTCATTAGATGAATCAACACAAGAATAGCCAGGTGTTAAAGTTCAAAAGTCTTTATTGTCTCCTTCGCCTGGTGCTCAGCTAGCTTTTTCATGGCAGTCAGAGGGGACTTGGTTTCAGTGGAGAAAATGCTGGAGTTTAGGCCATCATAGTGTGAGATGAAGTGAGTCTGAGTCCAAGGGTTTCTGCTCAGCCTCCAGCCACCACAAATATGGATGATGGAATGAATCTTTCTCTGCCTCCTTTGGCTGAGTTTGTCTCAGCTTATATGCTCTACACTGTGTATAAATCAATCATTATATCACTAGGAAACCATTATTTGTTGTAAGATTAAATCAATCATACTGAGTTAGAGAACTATTAAGCATCATGCTATACTAGATAATCATCAAGTCCACTGACTTAACACCTTGTAAGAATCCTTGTTTCAAGGTCAGAATTCTAGCCCGTAATAGTACAGCTCTTACATTTCCTTGTATTTTTTTAATCTTTTAATCTTGTTCTTGTTGTCTCATAGAATCAGTATTTTCCATTTATTTTATTCTCATTTTCAAGGAGTCTGTTATTTGAGTAAGAATTATAACTTATCTAATATATTCTTTCAGTTCTTTTCTCCAGTCTTTATTTCATTTTTCTTAAAAAAAAAAAAAAAAAAAACTCTAAATTCATTTCTACCAAGTATTCATGTAGTCATTAGAGAAAATCTGCTTTTCCTTTGAGCCACTGTATTATCTAAATTGAACTTTAAAGTATTTCTGGTTTTCTTTATAAGGGTAAGTATTTTGTTCTGTTTATCTATGTCTTTCCCCTTAGTTCCTGAATTAGAATTTTGTACATGGACATACTGTAGTCATGCCCCACTTTGGGTGAGCTGCCAGCTCTCCTTAGTCTTATTCTGGGTCACCTGGGTACCTTGCTGATTTCTAGCTTTCAGGGAGTGTGTATAGTTTCTTATTGAATTTCTTTATCATTGTTTAGTTGGGTGCTGTTTTTAGATTTTATTTTTCCTTCCTTAAAGTGAAAGTTGGTCTGCTTCCCTCTATTCAGGCAGCCATCTTGGCCATAAATCCCAAACCTGACCTTTTAGTGATTTTCTTCAGACTCCAGATTGGGGAATGTGAATGACTAATGAATCTGAGGGTGGGAATTCTATTAATTATCTGGCTTTATCAGGACTGAACCCAGCCCATGTCTTGTGACCAGAACTGAGAGGGATCCTTTAGTGGAGAGGAAAAGGGAGAAGAGAAAAAGGATTCAGATTCAATTATGGTTTCACATGAAACACTTATAAATCATTGAACATTTACCACAGCAAGGTTATACAGCACTTGTCTTTGATGAGGAGTAAATGATGAGGAGTAAACTGAGGTCTAAGCCGAGATGGGTCACTTCCTTTTCTCTCTCTCCTTCCTTCCCCAAAGTAACCAAGGGTGGGTTCGGCAGCAAAGGAATTTGCTACTTAATGCTGTATGGAAACATAGTCTTTATTGATTAGAATGGAAACACCGGAGAGCCGGTGGGCAAAATGGCTGCATGGTACAAGGCCCATTTTGCAAAGAGTAGATTTTTGAGGACTTTTTTATACCAGAGCACAATCATTCAGATACAGTGATGTAAGGAGGTTCAGGAGAGTGATGTAAATAAGATAAGGATTCTCTTGTTATCTTTTGGGGACAAACAGAAGTCTCTTCCCAAAAAGGAATTTCCTGATGGCATTTGGTCTATCTAAGCAAATTAGAATGCAGGCTGTAAAACCCTGGCTACCGCCCTCAACAGTCTTCATCTTTGGTATGTCTTGCTAGAATATGGTGCTTCATAGGTACCCACCAAGTCTGAGAGACCCATATTCCTAGTTGAAATATCCCTAAATGACCAGGAAGCTGCATTGGGAAAGCTGGGGCCAAAGGAAGTTTTATTATGATCCTTAGGGATTTCTTGGGGAGAAAGATTTTAAGTTTCTTCTAGAGGACTTTTCACTATTTAATTGCTTACAGGGCCTGCAGTGAACAAACTTCCTGGCAGAAGAAGGAAATAGGCTCTGACCTTGCTAGGACTAGCTGATGCTTCTGTATGGTTAATAGAAATCATCTGAAAAACCCTTTCCCAACTTTAAGGAAGTTGTCTATAATATAGATTAGAGTTGGTAGTTTAATTTTTTTTTTTTTTTCTTTTGGATCTTACTGTGAGATTTGTGTGTAGATAAGGAAAGAACTGTTTGGTTCCAAATGGTTTTTGTGGAGATTACAATGCAATTGAAAAAAGTTTTCCTTCCTGTTATAATTGCTTATTTACTAGTTAGGCTAATAGAGAGGCAGCATAAAATATCCAGAGTTTAAAGACAATCAAGGTAATTCCCTGGAATTTTATGATTGTTTAAAAACTGTGCTAAAGGAACTGTTGGAGTTTTTTACTTTACTCTGGCATTTGAGAGATCATTGGGAACTGTTACATGGGCTTTATTGCAACTTATTGATATAGGAGACTAGAGAAGGTACTTGAAAGCACAATATTTCACTCTCCTTAAGAGTCTAGTAATGTTTTTGGAACTGGAAATGTGGACAAGTTAGGTCAGCATACCTTTATTAAGCACTTGCTTATCATTGAGGATACAAAGAAAAGCAAAAATAAAGAAATAAATGAATGAATAAATAAATTTTTTAAATCAAAACAATTCCTGGACTCAAGGAACTCATAGTCTAAGGGGGGAGGGAACATGCAAACAAATGAATAAACAAAATACAGGAAGAATTGAAATTTCAGAGGGAAGAAAGTAAATATAAAGAGGGTTAAGAAAGACTTCTTGCAGAAAGTGAGACTTCAGCTGATACTTAAATGAAGTTGAGTACTAGAAGCACAGATAAAAAGAAAGAAAGTTTGAGGCATGGAGAAGAGTCAGTGAAAATGCTGGGAGTCAGGAAATGCACTATTTTGTTTGGAGCACAGCAATTAGGCTAGTGTCAGTGATATATATATATCACAAGCAATATCTAGAGTAAATTTCAGAGGCAAATCACCAAATAATTTATCTTGCAGGAGAAAAGGACAAATACAGAAGAATGAAAGGCTTCCCTGAATTTCTTCAAGTCATAGTTAAAATCCTACCTTCTTCGGGAAGCCTTTCTTAATCCCTCTTATTTTTAGTATTTTCCCTTTGTTGACTATTTCTAATTTTACTTGTTTGAACAGTTACTTGCATATTTTTTCCCATATTAGATTTTGATTGATTAACTGATCCTGGAGATAATAGGGAACCATCAGAATTTATTGAATGGAAGAGGTGGTGATTTGATCAAACTTAAGCTCTAGGAAGATTAATTTTACTGCTGAGTGGAGGGTGGATCTGAGTAGGGAGAGATTTGAGAAAGATACCAAATAACAGGTGATAAGGTGATAAGGACCAGAATCAGAGTAGTGGCTCTGTCAAAGAAGAGAAGAGTGTATATACAAGGGAAGTTTTGAAAGTAGAAAGTGATTGATTGGGAGAGATGTGGGGAGAGAAAAGAGAATTGAGGAGTTAAAGTTATGAGCCCTGGTAAGTGGGAGAATATTGGTAGCAATAGGGAAGTTAGAAAGAAGGAAGTTAAAAAAATATGAGGATGGGACATACTGAACTTAAGGTGTTGATGGGAAATCTAGTTTGATATGTCTAAACAGGCAGTTAGATAGGTGAGATTAGAGATCAAGAGAGAGGTTAGGAGCCAGATAAATAAACTTGAGAATCATCTGCATAAAAATGATTATTAAGTATAGAAGGAGGGGGGGGGACACCAAACAATTAACAAGTATGACCTAGAGTTAGATCCAGAATAGGGCAATATAGGACAATCCCACATATGACTAGTGATAAAAGAAGCAGGAGAAAACAATGTCACAAAAGCCAGAGAAAGGAAAATATCAAGAGGAGGATAGTTGATTGATGTCAAAAGCTGTAGGAAAGTAAAGGAGAATTAATATTATAAAGATGCCATTAGCTTTGGAAATTAAGAGATCATTGGTATCTGAAGAGAAGTTTCCATTAAATGATGGGATCAGAAGCCATACTAAAGAAATTTCAGAAGAGAATGTGAGGAAAAAGGTATTGATTGCAGATCACTTCTGAAGAAGGTTAGTTAGGAAAGGGACAAAAAAGAGAGAGAGAATATAGGGGTGGATGGATTAAGTGAGGGCTTTTTGAGGATATCTATAGTTGTGGGTAGTAGAGAAGCTAGAGAATTAGGAGAGAGGAAGAAACTAAAGATAAGTGACAGAAGTTAAAAATAAGTGAGAGACATTCTACTAGAGGTGATGGAATGAAGTAATATTCTATTTGCATTTGATTTACTAAGGAAAAATACAGATGAATCCAGTTAAAAAGAGAAACTGATTCCACTATTACTCCTAAACTATGAACTGTTACTGTGAATTGTGAACTATAATTCTGTATCTCTGCATCTGTCATTCTAAAAAATTTCCTATTAAGGGTTTCTACCTGGGCCAAGTCCCATGCCTAAGGTTCCCTCCTCCATAGTTGAAATAGCTACTTGCTTACAAATAGTAAATAGAACAACTTGACCTTAGTTTTGTGAAGCCCCTGATCACTTCAGGCTTGGACTGCTGTAATAGCCTGCTGGTGAGTCAGCCTGCTTCTATTATCTCCCCATTCATTCACCCCCCTATTCAGCCACTACAATGATTTTCCTAAAGTGAAGGTTCAGCCATGTTTCTTCTCTACTAAATAAACTCCAACAGCTCCCTATTGCCTTCAGGTTCAAATACAAAATGCTCTGTTTGACATTCAAATTCCTTCATAAATAAGCTCCTTTCTACTCTTCCAGTATTCTTACTTCTCTGATACTTACTTTTCAATCCAATAACACTGACCTCCTGGACAAAACACTCCATCTCTCAGCTCTACAAAAAACAAAACAAAACAAAAAAACCCCAGAAAGACAGAAGGGAAATCTTGGTGGTGAGAGAGTTGCTTTGGGATAATAGTGATGACATTCTGAATGGTGGATGTGGTGGGCAGAGAGAAACTGAAACTGATAAACTGACAACCCTAATCTTTCCTGGAGCAGACAGGAAGAAGGCTTTAATAGAGATCAGTTTAGTTAGCAGTTTAATTTGTGGTCTCACCCTCTATGGGTGTATAATCCAAGCAGAAATCCAAGTTATACAAAGTCCCTGAGGCTAAATTTTTTTTTACTGAACCTCCTTAGGTCAATCCCCTATAATATTCGGTCTTGTGGTATCTCTCCTAACCCCACTATGCCTTATGACATCTCTCCTCTCAGACTCCACTTCTCTTTTAGGGTGCTAAATCCCTTCTAGCCTGTTACTTAGGGGAAGCTCCAATCTTATGGGGTGTTTCATTTCTCCTGGTAAATGGCATATTCCATTTGGGAACTTGCCCTTTCCATCATTAATCGTTAAAACCTCTTTCTATGCTCTCCAAATTCTTATTTCATATTTACCATTCCTTGTATCTATTTCATTATTTCATTTTATCTGTAACCTCTTCTCCTAAATAAGCTCACCTTTTGTCAAAGAGAATGGCCATTATGACTTCTTCTCATGATCAAATTCTAACATTTGGTGCTTCTCCTAAAGTACATCGCCTGGTGCCACCTCATTTGCTGCATCAGCCACATTAATAGGATTAAGGGAAGGGCTATGACTCTAGATCTGGAAATATCCAGGAAATATTTCTGAGATCTGTCTTTTATGGAATTAGAAAAGTTCTACTGTATGCATTCACAGAGTCTTTGGAAAGAATAAGAATAAATGTGCTCTTTCTGGAACACTTTTTTCTCCTTGTACATTTTCCTTGAAAATATTTGATCACCTTGGAATGATTTGGCAACACCGTTATTGATTAAAAATAACATAAGAGCAACATAGGACAACATTTAAAAATAAGATAAATGGTAATAAAAATGCAAAAGCTTAAAAACAGAACACAAGTTACCAACGTTCATAAATCTGGCAACAAAACAAGACAATATTAATGGAACAAAAAGGTTAGAACAGCATAAATGAAGCTTACAAAAAAGGACAACAGTAATTTGTTTTTAATTACTGTACCATTTTTAGTGTATATAATACTTCATCAGTATGTAATTAGATATTATTCATTCACTTGGCCATTTTTGTATTAGTTCAATAAAATTCAAATCTAGCAGACCTTAAGCAATTCCATACCTTCCCCCTCATCGCATTGGAAACAACTTCAACAACAAAGTTCCAAATCCTTGTTAGAAATCTGCTTATACTCAACAAGATGAACATCAGTGGAAAAAGCTAGAAGAAAAAGAAAACAAAAGTTTATGTAAAATACCTTTTAAAATATCAACATTTAGGTAAACCTCTAGAATTTTTATTAGCTTCTCAAGGTAAAATTCATTTATCTTCAACTCTAGTTTGTTGATTTCCTTGGGAGATGTCTTTATTCTGATAAACCTATTTTGTTCTTCATTCCCTCTTATTTCCTTAGTGTGGCTGTTTGGTTATATCTTACTTGGCTAAAAATCCCATACTTCCAGCAAATTCAATCTTCTTGGGAGTGATTTAATCCAGTTCATCAGCTCCATTGTGTCTGGGTCATAAAGTTCTCTTAAGTCTAATGTATGGGCCATCATTCCTGACCAAAATTTATTATATGAGTGTAAATACTGGTACCTCATCATTTTCTTCTTTTGTGTGTAGAGATGGACCAGCTGTTAAAAGTGGCTTCCACATGTCACTGCTGCCTCAGCCAAAAGATGCAAACACACAAATATAAAGTTCATTAGAAGCCAATTCTACAAGCAGAGTTGTAGACAATTCCAGGCTTCAGTACAATTGTGCAATTTCCCTTATTATCCATAGACTCTTCTTTGATAGAATCAATGAAGTTGATTCACTAATAACATCCACTACCACCATAATGAAAAGAACTAATCTAAACACATAAAAGACTAAAATATGTGAGTCTTTGAAGTATATTAAAAGGAAGGAGACCAAAAGCTTCTTCACATAAATACAGGCTTGCACCAAAATTCCATATTGCTCCAAATCCCGAATTTTGCCCTCGGAAATTCAGATGTGTTCATCTGACTTTAAATGAAGAAACCATTCAATAAAGCTAGTGAGGAAAAGTCAAATACAGCATCAAGGCTAAGTGGAACAAGTTTCCTTTGCCTATTAGTAAAACCTCCAGTTTTCAGGTTTGTTTTGTTTGTTTATTTTTTCCTGGAAATTTTTTGTTGTTTACATGGAGAGGCCAAGTGATTTTCGTCCATTATCCCAAGCAGAGTATCTTAGAAGAGAGAATCTCAGAGAAGAGACTTGAAGCCAGATTTTATGCCAGATACCTTAACAAGATTGGTTCTGATTCCCATGTTTTAATTCTAGCTAAAAGTCATTCAGCTTAGTCTTTGGACTAAGACTTTGGACTGAGACTTTAAATTAGCATATAGAAGACATTAAAAAGGGGTGACCTCATTTCTGAAATGGACAAAGGATTGGCTTCCTTTCCCCTCCTTCACAAGGGCCTTGGGCTCACAGAGAAATGTTTGCTCAAGCTAGATTAAAGAGGTGTTTTGCACTTAAAAATGCTCGATCCACAATGAGGAGTATCTATTCCATAAGGATGGTTGCCTAACAATGTTCCATAACCCTGATCTCTCTCAAAATAATCTATGTCAAACATCTGCCATTGTAAACCCCCTATTTTTCCCCCTGTAAGCGCAAAGTCAAGTCACTGTTTAATGTCAAATGTAACCTCAAGACTGACCAGAATGCTTATAAACCTGTCCCTACTTCTGTTCTGGACTGAACTCTGTGAGTTCAAACTCATATTGTTGAGGGCGGTAGCCCCTTTGGTATTCTTTGTTTGATCTCCAACTTCCTTTGGGACTTGGACCTTTGATACAAGATGTGGTCAAACTAATTTGGGCTATCTGAGGTGGCCAGGGTTTTACAGCCCCCCATTCTAATCTGCTCAGATAGACCAAATGGCATCAGGAAATTCCTTTTTGGGAAGAGACTTCTGTCTCTACTCAAAAGATAACAAGAGAATCCTTATCTTAATTTACATCACTCTCAGGAACCTCCTTACATCACTGCATAAAAGAGAGAACCGGAATCTTCTCTTTGCAAATGGCCTTGTACCATGCAGCCATTTTGCCCACCGGCTCCGGTGTTTCCATTCTAATCAATAAAGACTATGTTTCCATACAGCATTAAGTAGCAAATTCCTTTGCTGCTGAACCCGCCATTGGTTACTTTGGGGAAGGAAGGAGAGAGAGAAAGGAACAGAACCATCTCGGTTTAGACCACAATTTACTCCTCAATTTACTACTCATCATTTAATACTCATCAATCTGATGATCTTGTCTGATAGTTAGAAAGTTCTACAAATGTGAATTGACTTGTTTAAATGTCACCTAGGAAGCAAACAACAGAACTGGGCTACTTGATCTCATATCTTTTTGCATTATTTCTAGGTAGCTAGATAGTATACTGAATAGAATGCCTAACAGGAAAGCTGAAAGTCCAGAGTTCAATTTCAGTCTAAGTTATTTACTAGCTGTGTGACCCTGGTCAAGTCACTTTGCTCTGTTTGCTTTGGTTTCCTCCTCTATAAAATGAGCTAGAGAAGGGAAGGGTAAACCCATTTCAGTTTTTCTGGGGGAAAAAAAAAAAAACTCTAAATGGAAACACTGGAGAGCCGGTGGGCAAAATGGCTGCATGGTACAAGGCCATTTGCAAAGAGAAGATTCCGGTTCTCTCTTTTATGCAGTGATGTAAGGAGGTTCCTGAGAGTGATGTAAATTAAGATAAGGATTCTCTTGTTATCTTTTGAATAGAGACAGAAGTCTCTTCCCAAAAAGGAATTTCCTGATGCCATTTGGTCTATCTGAGCAGATTAGAATGGGGGGCTGTAAAACCCTGGCCACCTCAGATAGCCCAAACTAGTTTGACCACATCTTGTATCAAAGGTCCAAGTCCCAAAGGAATTTGGAGATCAAACAAAGAATACCAAAGGGGCTACCGCCCTCAACAATATGGTATCTTTCCCCTTTGTTAATAGTAAGGCTCCACTAAGGACTTTAGCTCACGTTTTTCCTCATGTTTCTAGTCAATGAGTTTGAACCATATGAGGTGAGATCTTTCAAGACAGTTGTGACAATCGATCGAGTAAGGCTTCATCTACTTCACAGTTTGAGTAGGTCTAAAGGTCTTTGAGTATGGATTCAAGGGCATACTTAAGTCCCCTTCCTGCTATACTCCCATAACATCATTTTCTCCTTATTTTGATCAAATATGGGCAACTATGTACTTATTGGTCAAGTTCAATTTCTTGGGGTAGTTCCCAAGTTTAGAATGTAAGACCTTCAGCCAATGAGGATGAGGGTCAGTGGTGGGAGGGGTATTTGCAATAGGGACTATTTAAAGTGTCAAATCTGTCTTAAAAGGTGCCTCCTCTCTTCCATTGCTTGCTCAACTTGAAGGATGCCTGATTCTCATGAGAAGGTACAATAAACTTTTGCTTTGCTCCTAGAAATCTCTCCAGCTTTTTTTATTAAATGGTGACCCCTCACCATTCTGAGCCACACAAGTTCATAAGGAGCTATTCATTATGACCCTTAGTAAGTGGGTAAATTCCTTAAGGAGTTAGAGGGGGATTAAGCCATTGGCTGGTGGGCTAAATTCTTAAAAAGAAATTAACAAAGAAACTGGTTACAAGTAGGTTCTTTTACAGGAGAAAAATAATCTCAGAATTGACATCTATAGTTTGGCCTCTATATTAGATATAATAATTATGGGGTCATGATAACAAGGGCCCACTTCAATAAAGCCCCACTTAAGCATTACAAAAGACCCACTTAAGGTCAAGCTAATCCTTTTGATGTCCCTTCCTACTTGCCTCAGGGAGTAGCTGTGTGAATTCAACTAGGTCTAGTTGCAACAAAGATCCCCTTAAATTCAACAAGTCACCTGTCAATACCTGTCTCCATAGCTCACTAGGCTACCAAGGACCAAGGGTTCCATAACTATTATATTAGTTAAGTTACTTTAAATTAATTTTTAAAAAATTCATATTCCTATTGGCTGTTTTCTTAATCCTAGTTCTCTTCCTTTAGCGTTTGCTTATTAGTTACTTTTTATCTTTTCTCTGGTTACATAATCTCTCCTCCCTGTTTTTCTATTAAAGTACTCTTCCTCATCTCCTCCTCATCAATGAATTCTATTCATTAATTTTTAACATTTCTCTTTTTTTAGCCTTCTCTAAAGAGGGTTTTTTTTTTTTTAATTCTCTTCAATATCTATCCTTTTTTTTTCTGTCTATTCTATATCCTCATTCTTTGGTTCATGACCCTTCTAATTATCCAGTCACTTCTCTGTATTCCTCATAGAATCAAAATCTCCAAGTTAATCATTCAAGGCTCTGCTATTTGGGCAGTTTTTGATACTGTCTTTATAGTTTATTCTTTGGATTCTTCTTTTAAATTGCATATCACTCCCTAAACAATGCCAATTCCTACAGCTGACCCAGAGGACACTCTTATATGAAAGGACATTCCCAACTCCCTACCACAGCCCTGATTATGCAGCTCACTACTGATCCACTCCCTGGCCTTGATCATCTTTTTTCTTCATCTACTTCAAAAATCTCCTTTCTGGATCCAATCACTCCTACTCAACCAGGATGAATTCTATGACCGACCTTTCCTTTCTATCCTCCCAAGGTAGGACGTAAGTTGTGTATATGAACTAAGTAAATTAAATTAAATTAAATTTTTAAAAAATCAGAAGTTACCATGTAAAAACTAACATTCAGAAAATTAAAGGAAACTATATTCAGCTGAAAGGATCTATAGACAACAAATCAATTTGAGTCTCTTGCTAGTCTCTCTGCTGTCATTCCCTTACAGTTACAGTAAGGCTTCTTTATTTGTTTATCCCTCCTGCATTTCTGTATCCAGTTTGAAAAGCAAATGATCTCCTTCAATTCTAGTTTGTTTTCTAGGAATATTTCAAATGCCTCTTTAATCTTGAATTCCCTCTATTTTCATTTATGATTAAGCTCAAATTTCTGGTTAGGTCATCCTTGGTTGAATCCTTCGAGTCCACTGCCCTTTAGAAAATAAGCTTCGTAAGCTATGGATCAAAACTCCATATATATAATTGAATGTGGGAGTTGAAAAAAATTGACAACAAAAAAACAAGGTTTCTGAATGTTCCCCATTTAACAATAAGTATTCCACCACAATTTAATTCTTTATGTAAAAGTAAGCACATTCATCTTGGGGTACAAATTTGCTTTCATCTTTAATAAATGGCAAAATTATATGTATACCAAAGAATTATTTATTTATTTATTTATTTCCTGAGGCTGGGATTAAGTAACTTGCCCAGGGTTACACAACTAGGAAGTGTTAAGTGTCTGAGACCAGATTTGAACTCGAGTCCTCCTGAATTCAAGACTGGTGCTCTATCCACTGCACCACCTAGCTGCCCCCCCAAAGAATTATTTTAAATTAATTTCTTTATAATTATCAGTAAATGATTGATTTATATACCTATATGGCTGAAGTCATGTAAAAATTTCTCAGATGAAAAGGGGTCACAAAAAAATTTAAGAAGTCCTGCTTTATAACACATTTCCTTCCCTCTTCTATTTTCTGATGAGTGTGTAATAGTCTTCTGTTACTCAAATTTCCTTTCTTTTCTATCTGAAAGTCTTTGTCCTAATCATTTGCTAAATGAAGTGTTCAGTTTAATCACTTGTGATTAGAGTTTGCAACCTTGGATTTTTTTTTTCCTGGAAACTGAATTTTTTCATTTAGTATTCCATTTTTCTGAATTCAAAAGTTCAGGACAATTTTCTCCTATGGTATTAAGGTTCTTTGTCTTGTCATATTCTTCTGGAAGACCTATTGTTGAGTTTCAAAAAGAAGAACCCAAAAGGTTGGGGGTTTGCAGATCGGTGTCACAAGGTGTCTCAAAAGAATTTGCAGGCTTGAACCCATCCAAGTCAAGGGGCAAAGTTTACTGTAATTGTAACACCAATTGAATCGGGCTAAATTCCAAAAGAATTTAGCAAAGAACCAAGAGCAAGAAGATAGATTTACAGTACAGTTATACCAGAGCTTCATGATACTTATTTGTTAATTTTATGGCTTTCAGGTAGGTTTGACGGGTGATCTATTCACTATGGTCTCAGGAACTAGATTATATTGACCAACAGATTATCTATCAGCCAGTAATGTTTGTAAGACTATTCTAAGACCAGAAGACTTAAGAATCATTGACAGATTGTCAGAACAATAGCACTCAGAGGGTTTCAGGATAACTAATATATCTTCCCTAAAGTCTAAGGGAAAAAATATTATTCTATTCTTAGGCCAGAAGACTTTTACAATCATTGATAGACAGATTGTTAGAACCAGAAGCACTCTTAAGGTCAGGGCAAGAGCAGAGGGAAGGAGGGACCTTGGGATCACTGATTCTAGGAGTGAAGGAATATGGTATAGAGTTGAGATCTATTCCTAATCAAACACATGCTGTACACTTTTCCTTCTTTTGTTCCCCTGCACACAGAACATTGTCACTGAAGCTCTGGCTATCTTTCATGGCTCCTGTAATCTTCCATAGCCTGAAGTGTTTAAGTAAAACTGGTTATCACAATCTCAACAGACTTTTGCAACCTGGAACCTATATCTCTGGAACATTGGGAAAAGTAATAGAGGACCAAATTATGGTGCAAAATATAGTGCTGCTTTTTGGTGCAAGCTTATATTTTGTGTCCTTTTATTTGTTAATACATACAACCAGACTGATGCTGAGTAAACTCAAGGTTAAGTGTCTGAATAGGTGTGTTTGTTTTTTAACATTCCAGATATCCTAAACTACCTATCATGTGTCACCAGAATATGTTTCTTCAGTTAATAAAGAAAAGTTTTCCAAAAGTTTAAAAATTAATAAGGTAAAAATGTTAATAGCATGTCTTAACAAGATACTGAAAGGGAGAAAAGATATGCAAAATTAAAATAAAAATCAGAATTCTTAAAACTGGTATAGCATTTGTTCATTTATTCTGATGTTTGTTTTAAAAATCAAATAATTATAAGCGCAGCTCTTGAAATGGAGATGGATAAAAGGTAAGAAAAATAATTAAAGGGTACTATATTAATTATTCTGACTGAAAAGTGTCTGGCATATTCTGATCACATATAGATTTCTACTTCCAACAATACTTTGGCAAATCAGAGAATACAATAAAAATTGATTTATTTTGGTTTACAGGTCAGCAATAAGGATTGGCACTTTTCCTCTTCTCGCAAATGTTTTCTTTTTTTGAAAACTTAGTAGAAACAAACCTTATTTAGACAATAAAAAATAAAAAAAGCAAATAGAAAAGCTAAATACCATTCTGATTGTGGCTTCAGCAAATTAAAACTTTTTAATCATTCTTTTGTAACAAATGAGACAAATTTTTACAAAGGCAAATTTTATGATTATAGATATTTATCTAGGATATTTTGATTGAAGTTGAATTCCAGATAAAGTATAAGAAAATAACTGATATTTATAGAGTACTTTAAGGTTTTCAAAGTTCTTTGAATATATTACCTCAGTATTCATCAAAACAAGCTTACTTATTAGCCTCAGATTGAGTGACTTATCCATGATGACATAGTTTGTAAGTGTTGGAGTTGGAATTGAACCCAGGTCTCTGTTGATTGAAGTTTAAGCACAATATGCTTTCATTCCATAGCAATGCTTTTCTGTGTTTCTTTATAAAGGGAGAAGATTGAAACAGATTTCTATGAGTCTTTACAATCTATTATTCTATAATTGTTAATAGTTTTACTTCCTCCCATTTCTCTATTTATTTAGCGTATTATATGTTAATTAATTGTGAAATATCTAAAAGCAATGAGGAGAAAGGGGGGAAGATTTTTACAATATATAGCTCAGGATAATGTGCAATAATGATAATAAATAACATTTATATAGTACTTACTCTGTTCAGTTACTGCGCTAAGTGCTTTCCAATTATTAGTCCTATTTGATCTTCATAACAACCCTAGGAAGTAGGGCTATTATTATCATCTCCATTTTCTACACATGGAAACTGAGGTTAAGTGTTTTGCTAGAATCACATAACTAGTGTCTGAGGATAAATTTGAACTCAGATCTTTCTTAATTCTAGGTCCAGTATTTTATATACTGATCCATCCTACTGTCCCAATATGGATGATTGAGACAGTGAAGTGATTCAATAGATAGAGTTGGAGCTGTAGTCAGGAAGACTAAAGTTCAAATTCAGCCCCAGACAAATCCAGCTATGTGACCTTGAGTAAATAATTTAACTTCTGTTTTCTCATTTGTAAAACTGGAATAATAATAATAATAGCTGTTTGTTGTGAAGATAAAATAAGATAATACATATAAAATACCCTACAAATCTTAATGCTCTACATAAATGCTAACTCTTGTTGTTACTAAAAATTAATAGTGATGGTTTAACATCTATATAACATATAAGTTAGCATTTATATAGAACTTTGATGTTTGCAAATAATGATTTTATTACTTAAATCAATATTTATTCATAATGAACCTTGAACCTTAATTATTAGATTATAAATTCAGTTTGTTTTTATTTAACTTTCTATAAAGTTAATACTGCCAAACAGAAATAGAACTTATATATATAATCTTATTAAAATCACAGCAAAAGGTATTGGAATGTCAATTACGGCTTATATAGCAGCATAATAGGATCTAACTTTTGGCAATGCATTTCTTAAAATTGGAAAAAGAAAAAATATTAGAGTTTCTGCTAGTTTTAAGTACTAAGATTATGCCACTTTACAATATCTGTTTTTTCTTTCACATAAAATTAAGAAACTCCCTCTAAAATCTTACATTTCCTTTCAATAACAATCTCCAATTCTAAAATATTATTTGTAATAATAATACCATTATATGTACAGCATTCAATCAGCAGCATACAAACATTTTAAGGACAAGTTATTGTGCTAGATGCTGGAGAAGCTACAAAGATGTAAGCAATCAGGATTTCTGTTGAGTGTAGTAGAACAAGGTGAATAATAGATACATAATATAAATGAGAAAATAAAGTATAAATGTATAAAAAGAACATAAAGTCCTATGAAATCAAATGGATGAAAAATAATCTAACTGGGTGGTCAAAGAAAAAGAAATAGTTGATCTGGGCTTTGGAGAATGAAGGATTTATGTGATGATACTGTATTTTTGTAATGATAGTTCTGTTATTGTCAGTGTTTAATCATACTATGAGCCACCACTAATTCTATTTATCTAAATTGTGTAATGCATAGATGAATGGTGGGTGTAAGAGGCAATGGAGAGAATGAAAGCAAAGAAAAAAGATTTTTTAAAATGGGTTCTCTTTAACATTCTATTTTAAAACTATCCCATATTGTTTTGAATACTTATTTAGCAGAAATAAATGAACAAATATTTGTGCCTCCCTCTAGCAATATTTTATGTTAGTATAAAGAATAGGGCCTTAATGATTATTGCAATTACTTTTTTAAATATAATAAAATGTCTATATAATGTTCTTTTAGAAGACATGTCTATCATTTGGCTAGTGTGTTATATTAAATTGTGTTATAGCTGATTTATAGCTGTATTGTGGGAGCAATGATTTAGAATTACTTTGTAAATTAAATATCATCTAGTCCAAATATATCCCTTTTACAGATGAAGAAACTGAGACTTAGAAAGACTGATTTGTTCAAAGCCAAATGGTTAGTGACTGTAGCCATATTTAAACCTATAAGCATAAGGGGTTTCTGCTGTATATTCAAAATGTAGAGCAGATAAAAGTCAACCCCTTGTATAATTTATATTCCAGCAAACTTGTTTTATGTGCTGTTTGCCATACCTTACTCTTAGTCATCTTGGTCTCCTTGCCTTTGCTTCAATACCTGGAACATTCTACCTTTTCACCTCTCTTTACATCCCTTTAAGGCTCATTTACAAATTATATATCTTTCCAAAAAAAAGAGACCTTTCTATATTTCTTCACTTGTTAGTTCTTAATCTTCTGAAACTATTTTTGGATGTATTTTACATTTATTTGTGTAAAATATAAGTTCCTTAAGGGCAGAAATTGTCATATAAGGTTCATTTAAGTATCAGGGTATACAAACTAAGTATTTTTTAAAAGTATACTGTGGTTTGAACTTATTTGTAAACAAATGGGTGTGTAAAAAAGCTAAAATTTGAATAATCAAATTACTTGATTTATTAAGAAACACATTTTAAACCCTATCATCTAAGAATGGTACATGAAATTTCTACTTTTTAAATTTGAATATATTTTGTGGATTAGTATGACCCCTTGTGTTGAAAAAGGAAACTCCAGAAACTCTTGTGCCTTGCTAGGAAGATCAAGGGAACAAATCTAATATTCTGAAACATATTACTTTTGTCATTCTTCCTTTTTTATGCTTACCTCAAATATCTATTGAGTAACTGAAACTATATTGTTTATGCTCAAGAATAGAAACACATATACAAATTATATACATGACATAGATACAAAATAATGTAAATGAACAAAAAGAGATGAGAAGCAGTATAATGTTGACAATTACTTTGTAAAGATTTCTCATTTTTCAATCTTCAGTTAACACAAAAAATAGAAATGATGAAAAAATAAACATTTCTAAACTGCATATCTAATAACGATATAAATAAAAAATCCATGATATGATTATATTACTAATGTATATAAGTAACATATTACTATGTAACAAAGTGATAACAGTATAAAGCAATAAAACACTAAGTTACTAATAGACCAATAAGTATGTCAACAAGACTATGATAGTGGATCTCAAAAATATATAGCCAATTGTTAATAAGAGCTAAAGATACTATAAATCTGAATTCCAATTTTTTTTTCTTTTTGGCAATCCTTAATGTTGCCATTTTATTTTCTTGCACACACATTGCGTTCTATGTCTTCAGAACTCTGAGGGTTAATGAAAATTGTATACAGTATTTATATTTTAATACTTCAAAGAACTTTTTTTTTAATTGATGTAGGTATCTAACACCAATTTTAACCTTACTAGAAAGTCTTCAGAAGTTGTCAGTTGGAATAACAACAATATCTCTACCACTTAATGGCCAAGCATAAGACCATAGGGCTGGTTTTGGTAAGAGATAAACAATTGATTTCCTGGTGGTATTCAAAGCTTTTTCAGAACCATTAGTACAGTCGTCCTTAATCCAGTCTCATATTCATACAATGATGAAAAGTCAGATCAGAACTTTAATGAAGGCTTAAGCAATAACAATAAATAATAACAGGCCCCTTCTAAGTCAATGACAAAACAATCCTATATTGTAATAGGAAAACATAGGATGTAAAAGAAAGCAAAGCTACTATCATCCTGTGTAATAAAGAGAATTTTCATAGGTCCTACATCTACCATTCTGAAAATTGTCTGATGCCAAGAAAGTCACTCTTTTCCTTAAGAAATTTTGTGGAAAAACAAACAAAAAAAATTATGAGATACTGAAGATTCTGTCTATTATAATGCTGTAAAATACAATTATGAGTAGTATTTGGATTTTTTATAAATTTCTTTGGATTTCTTTCATCTTTGAGTCTGAAAAGTTAAGAAAATACCAGCTTATTAAGTCAGAGAACTCATTAAAGTATTCAAATCTTTAGAGATGCTTCTATTCAAGCACATAGAGTAATTGAAAGAATACCATGAAAATTTTATCTTAATTAGAAAATTAAGCAGTGTAAATTGGCTATGTGTGTTAAAATCTTTTCTCCATTCAAATCATTTTATTTTTAAAAACAAGCTAACAAAAGTACTCCTGGTATTAAATGTTTTCATTTATTCAGCTTTTGGTGTTTACTTAACTGACCCAATTAAGACCTTAAGGCTTTTTCATGGATATTAATAACAACAATAAAACAATGCAAATAAAATTTCAAAATGAGAGAGAAAAAAAGTATTTTAGACTACAGAATCTAATCTCCTGGCTAAATGAGTTTGATTTAAAAATAATCCTTCAAAAGACGTTACTTATTAATGAAACTTTTGATTATGAAGGTACAGAAACCAAATGTTCCCAACAACAGTTGTCACTTAGAAATTAATAAAGCATGTTTGTTCTGATCAGATATTATCTGAGTCAGATTTCTCATGTGATCATAGAATTCTAATGTCTGAGAAGCTGAGAAATATGTATTGGGGACAGCCAAACTATCCTTACCTATAAATTGTGGCTGTCATATTGTGGACCAAGAATAATGGGGAAGTGTGTGTGTGTGGAAATTCTGAAAGTCAATTATAGTTTATTATTGGGAATAGTTACGTTGTCCCCCAAACATTCTTTTGATCATTTATTAAATATAAGGAAGAAAAAACATCTCTTCAATTCACATATTACATTTGCTAAGAGATCTAATAAAATGAATTATTCACTTTATACTCTTGGAAAAACACAGAGAGAAACAGGCAGCAGGTGACCAACTTTAGGGATGTTGCAGAGTAGAATATCAAGAAATTGGATCCAGCTTAGCAATTCAATTACTTAATGAAAGTGATCCTCTGCTCAAGGTATTTTTGCCAATCCATTAAAACAAATCTCCATCATGCTTAAAGTCACTGTTTTCAGAACAAATTTTCCAAAGGCCAATACAGGAGTTTTCATCTATCTGACTTGGCAAGAATGTTAATTCACAAGAAAATTTGGGAGAAGAGCCAAGGAATTGCCATATTTCGAAACATGACGGTCGGTCAGTAAGAATTTATTAATTACTTACTATTAGCCAGTATACAAAGAAAAGCAAAAGGTAGTAGTCCCTGTCCTCAAGGAGTTTACAATCTAATGCAAGCAGTAAGCAGGAAATTTTATTATGTCGTTATTTTTCATTATAGTTCCATTTCTCCAGTTATTCTTTGTGAAATGCGTTAACATTACAAAATATGTCAATAATTTGGTGTGTGACCACCCCTTACTAATTAGCTGACAAACACTTTCCCTCTCTTAGTAGCTTTGCTTTCAGTCAAAACTAGGTTTTGCTGGAGGGAGTTTCGAAACGCCACTTCGTTCTTCTATGTCTGTGTTGCAGGTAGGCGGAACCAGCCGAGAGAGAAAAGGAGGAGCTGGAGTTGGAAGGACCTCATCACCGAGATTCAACCTACACTGAGATCTACTTCCCTGGACAGTTCCCCACGTGGACACAGCTTCCCCAAGGACAGGGAAATCCTAGTGATCCTTCAGGAAGGCAGACAGCCAGATCGAGCCAGAGAAAGCATTCTTAAAAGCCTGGGACACCACTCCCTCGATGTTTCTAAAAAAGCATAAATGTAAGAGCTCTCAAAGTTATAGTTTAGGATTGGGATTCTCGCCCCGATCCCTCCCCCTTTTCAACTCCAACACATGGCTCTTCTAAGAGATCACGGACTTTTAAGTGGATCCAGAGGGCTGCTTTAGGGACCCCCATGCCATTCCCAAATCTCTCCAACTCCATCTGTTAGATAGTTTGCTTTTCCTATTCATTCCTTGACAGTCAAATCGGAGACTGGAATTTAAATTGGTTCTGAGACTGTTAGGGATGGGGAAAACACTCTTAACAAAGAACCTAGCAGGAAAATGTGAATCAAAGAACCAGGTTATCTATGCTATGCCAAATGTAGGAGGTTTGACACGGTCACCCGGCGAACTTTTCTACCTAGTATCTGGTATTCTCACGGTGACTGCTACAACTACATCACTAAGACTTCTCTTTTTCAGGAGCGTGATCTAAAACAGGTCAGAAAGGGGAATAAGGCAAGTCTTGTTTAGTTTTGTTAGTAGAGGATACAAATAAAACGATTCCCATGTACCCACTACATATCCCAATCATAATACACCTTTCCTTTTCCAAGGACCCACTGACTTTTCCCTTCTGATAAGAGATTGAAGGGGCATTGTAAATGAAATCAATGAGCAAGGATTCATTAATGCCTAATTTGCACTGGGACTGGTGCATAGAACTGAGGATACAAGTAAAAGAATAAAATCCCTACTAGTAAGAACTTGGTTTGGAATAGAGAGGACAACATAGCAAAATATACAGGGATACATAAGTTGATAAATATAAATTTATACAAAAGAGTTAATATAAGTTAATTTGAAAGGGAGAGCATTAGACTTTGAGGGGATTTAGAAAAACTTCATGCAGATGTTCTGTGAGTTGCTAAAGAAAAGAGACTTTTAGGTTGAGAGAAGGAATGGGTACATTCCAGGTATGTGGGACAGCCAATTCAAAGGCACAGAGACAGAAGATGGAGTGACGGATGTGATAATCGATAGACGACCAGTTTGATTGAATCAAGGAATGAGGATGGGGTGACATAGCAAGAGATCAGTGGCTCCTTGTATAACTTGTACTATTGCAGTAGAGAGGCTAGTCCGGTGATAATCCTTACCAGGCCTCCGCCACCACCCGCAATGTTTCTTCTAGCTGCGCTGCTGCCTGTCCCTTAGTTTCCCCTTTGCCTCAGTACCTAAGCAAGTGAAATCACCCGAGCCAGAGATTTGAACCACCTTTTCTACTCTTCTCTTCGCTTTCCCCAGGAGATATTCTGTGCATTGTATCCCTCCTCTCTTCCTTCCCCGCCCCTCTTCTCAACCCAGTTCCATCAACTCCCCTTCCTTCCCTCTTCTCCCCTCCTCCTTTCCCCAAAGCCCAGCACTGCAACTCTCTCTCTTTTACCCGCAGGTGATGTCATGCCCGTTGTTTTGGTACGACCGACCAATAGGACTCACCTCCTCGATTCTACAGGAGCCGGGATGGGCCCTTCCTCTCACCAGCAGCAGGACTCCCCTCTCTCTACCATAACGCATTGCGCAGGGTGCACCACCGCCAGGTCTCCCTGCAGCTTTAATAGTTCTGATATGGAAACCTCATTGCAGTTGCAGCGAGGCTTCTTTCCCGAGCAGCAGCAACAGCAGCAAAACCAGCAACAGCCGCAGCAGCAGACGCAAGACAAACCGTGCCTCTCCTTTCAGCAGCACTCAAAGCAGCATTACTATCACCACCAGCAGCAGCAGCAGCAGCCGCCGCCACAGATACACCAGTGGCAACCGGGCAGTAGCGGCAGCAGCTCATGCCTTCAGTGCAACAGCTGCGCCTCCTCCAGCGCCCAGGTGGCGGGGGGAAGGGTAGGGGATAATCTGCCTCTGCTGCTCCGCACCTCATCACCCGGCAGCGTTTTTGGAACCCGCAACTCCTCGCCTGTTTCCACCTCATCCTGCTGCTGCTGTTCTTCTCGGAGGGGCAGCCAGCTCAATGTGAGTGAGCTGAATCCATCTAGCCATGCCAGTGTCCCCAGGAAGCAACAACAGCAGTTCCCACAGTACCAATACCCTTCCCAGTACCACCAGTGCAGCTTGCAGCAGGCTGCCAGCCCCACTAGCAGCCTCAGAAGCAGCGGCGGTGGCAGCGGGCATCTCCACCACCATCGCCATCACCACCACCAGCAGCAGCAGCTGCAGCAGGTTCGCCGGGAAAGCAACCCCTTCACTGAAATAGCCATGAGCAGCTGCAGGTACAACGGAGGAGTGATGCGTCCACTCAGCAACTTAAGCTCCTCCCGCAGGAACCTGCATGAGATGGACTCAGAGTCTCAGCCCCTGCAGCCCTCAGCTTCTGGAGGATGTAGATCTAATTCCCCAGCTGCAGTGGTTCCTCCTCCTCCTGCTGCCCCCTCTTCCTCAGCCCCGGAGATAGTAGTGTCCAAGCCCGAGCACAATAACTCTAACAATCTAGCGCTGTATGGGAGTGGTAGTGGTGGTGCTGGTGGAGGAGGAGATGGAGGAGGTGGGGGTGGAGGTGGGAGAAGCCCCGGACCGGGCAGCAGCAGCGGGACCAAGTCTAGCAAGAAGAAAAACCAGAACATAGGTTACAGGCTAGGCCTTCGGAGAGCCTTGTTTGAGAAGAGAAAGCGGCTCAGCGACTACGCTCTCATCTTCGGCATGTTCGGGATTGTGGTCATGGTCATTGAGACTGAGCTGTCCTGGGGCGCCTACGACAAGGTACACTCTTCCGACTCAAACACTTTCCATTCCCTACCCTAGGATGACTGGGCACACAGAATCACTAACCACTCTACCTTTGGACCGTTACACTCCTTAGATTAGACAGGCACAGTCAAATATGGGGTGGATTTGTGCTTGGAAGAGTGGGGACTCTTAAAGACATTTGGGCCTGCATAGCTCCTTCCTTTTCTGGAGCTCTTTGGTTTCATTCAGGATGCCTACTTTGATCCAGAGAGCATTTTGGAAGTGCCTCTTGCTGCTGCCCAAGGTGCTGGGAAGAGTTCTGCCTTGTTATTCCTGCAAATTAAATAAATAATTCAGGGTCAGCAGAAGGAGGTCTACTGTGTGCTAGTGTTTGATTTTGCTTCCTTTCTACTGCACCTTTAAACTCATAGTAACTTTTTTTTCCCCTGGTTTCCTCTTGTTCAGTTAGTCTTCTGTAGTTCTGGGACTTTTAGCTGGGTCCCAAAGATCACCTTCTACCTTATCCTCTTTATCCTCAATGCCCTGTTAAATCCCAGAGGCAGAATGAAGGGCAGTTAGAGAAAGAGGGAGGCTTCACTTCCTTAGCAGAAACTGCTTGTCTCTGTGTGTCATTGTAGGGGATAGCAAAAATTGACACACCATTTTAATGTGGTTTTAAAATAAAGTTATTGTCTCTTTTTCAGGCATCCCTATATTCCCTAGCTCTGAAATGCCTTATCAGCCTCTCCACAATTATCCTGCTTGGTCTTATTATTGTGTATCACGCCAGAGAGATCCAGGTAACCAACATGCTGTTTTTGTGAATTGTGGAAATGCTTTATGAGCGAACCAGTCAGACTTAGGGGAAAAAAAAAGTTTTTGTTTTTATTTTTCCTGGCTTAATGGGGTTATAAGGACATAGCTTGCAAGTCTAAGAGAGTAAACTGACATAAAAAACAAACTTAGTGAAATATTATGTGATTTTCATATTAAAAATTGAATAGAATAGAATGTTTCTTGTTGCCCTCAACAGAGCTGTAAATATCTGTGTAGGAATATAACTACTTCTTGGGTACTTTAACTCTAGGAATTAAAATTTTTATATAATTTTTTTCTTTTAATAATAATAGCTTTTATTTTCAAAATACATGCAAAGATGGTTTTTGACATTCACCTTTGCAAAATCGTGTGATCCAAATTTTTCTTTCCCTTGTCCTCACTTCTCCCCTCACAATTCTTTAATTTAAATAGTTGGATTTTTTTTTTCTCTTCTCCTCCTGTTCATCCTCCTCCTTTTTCTCTTATCATTAGGGTTTTTTCCTTCTCAAGACCTTAGCATGCTTGATGTCTTCATGTTTCTCTTTATATTCAAGTATTGTTAAGTTGTTTTTTTTATTTTTTATTTTTTTAATGTTTTATTCCTTTTCAAGTGTGAAGGAATATGTAGAGGAATTCATAGCCATCTAGTGGGCAAACAGCAAAAAGTAATTCCCTGTGAGTCAAGCTTTAAAAAAGGAAATAAAAATTTAAAAAAAAAAAATTAAGTACAGTTTTTCAGCTTGCTTTCCTCTTATTAATGAGTATTTTATATATTATAATGAAATATTCTTTCTTTCTTTAAATCGATATATCTGTAGGTAGGAAGTTTGGTTTAGTGTTAGAGCTAGGAAGATACAAGTTAATTTTGTCTCTTGACACACATTGTGTGACTCTGGGCAAGAAAAATAACCTCAGTGTCCACAGAATACCTTGTGATAAGTTGCTGTGTGCTTATGCTTTTTAACTGGCATGCAGAGTTCCTCATTGGAAATTCTCCACACCAATGACACAAGACTGAAGAGTCATAGATTGTAAATAATTTCATTATTGACACTTAGATGTTTTGAAGTGAGTGCTTTTTATTTTGAAGGATTAGAGAGGCTTGATTGGTTTTATCTTGTAATTAATTCTATGACATTGTTATAAATATTTGCTTTAAACATTTAAACCTCAAATTTATGCTGATTAATGCTTTCCTTTAGGAGTTATCTTATTTAGCATACCAGTTAGTACTTTCAACTGAATATCTAGCTAACATTTAAAGGGGAAAAGTTTTAGATAGTTTAAAAATACATATATGTATATGTACATTTCTATAACTATATACATATGCATGCATGCATACGCACATGTATATTGTATGTTTTGGAGATTCCAAAGAGAAAGATGTCATCACTTTTAGTTTTGGAATACTCTGGAATAAAGGAAGGTCACATTTAGGAAGACAAGATTAGGGGAGAGAAACAGGTTAGGTATAAAGACTGAATGAAATCTTACTTGCAGAGCAACCTC
The DNA here is from genome assembly GCF_048593235.1 of Sminthopsis crassicaudata. Classification (NCBI taxonomy): domain Eukaryota; kingdom Metazoa; phylum Chordata; class Mammalia; order Dasyuromorphia; family Dasyuridae; genus Sminthopsis; species Sminthopsis crassicaudata. The sequence goes on along the minus strand of NC_133617.1, from coordinate 547,160,654 downwards.
AAACACATACAGTTTAAATTATATACCTCTTTATTAATTTTAGAGCTTTGCTTTTTATTCCCAGGTTGTATCACAGTAGATTGTTCTAATTAAAAAAAAAGTATTATACAATTATTTTAAATACCTACATATAAGGTATTACAAGATATAATTTCTAAAATTCAGTAGTTCTCTTATTTTTGTGATCAAATGATACCCTTTTATCCCTCCTCCCCCCAAAGCCCCCCCACAAAATGGTGCTGAAACATGACAGTTATATTTCTTTGATTCAATTATGGAAAATTTCAGTAATATTTAAATTTTTTTCTCAACTTTGAGATTTTGATTAAGAATGACTTTTACTACTCAATAATTTCCTCCCCTGTAGTTAATGTGATAATAATTCATCATCAAACAACTTTATGTTACATTTTGCTTTCAACCTTAAAGCCAGAGTAGTTACATTAAATTACTCAACAGTCACAAAAGACTTGACAGTGTCACAGGTAATATTACATGTCATAACTTCATATGTTCTTGGGAAAGACTATTAAAAAATAATGACAAGGAGTATTTTCTTCACCTGTTTAATGTGTCCATAACAAAAGTACCTTACTAAGAGGTTTAAATTATTATGATTATTGCTTTTCTGTGTATATAAAAATAAGACCATACAGAAACCTAATGCATGATGACAATATATTAATATACATCCATATGTAATTTTGACACTATATTAGAAGGAAGGTCACATTTAGGAAGACAAGATTAGGGGAGAAAAACAGGTTAGGTATAAAGACTGAATGAAATCTTACTTGCAGAGCAACCTCAATAAACAATACAGTTTAAATTATTTACCTCTTTATTAATTTTAGAGCTTTGCTTTTTATTCCTAGGTTGTATCACAGTGGATTGTTCTAATTAGAAAAAAAGTATTATACAGATATTTTAAATACCTACATATAAGGTACTAAACCTTAACAAAAATTACTATGCTAGAATTAGGGAAGTGTATTTGCTCTGCCTGAAATGTAATAGCTTCCTCCTGGACAGTTTATTCTAATGAATTTGACACTAACATTTCAATAAGGTAACATTTCCTTTTTCTTATTAGAATCACATATTGTATTACTTTTGTCAAGTCAAGGCAATAAACATTTATTAAGCACATTTTATGTTATGTGCCAAATGTGGGCAATATGCAAATAATTTCACAAACAACATTTATTCAGTATAAATTGGAAACCATCACAGAGGGAAGAGCTATCATTAAGGATTGAAAAAAACTTCTACAAGTTTGGATTTTATGTGACTTGTGACTCAAATCACAATATTAAGAATCTTTTGTAAATTCAGGATAAAAACTAAACACTATCATACAAATATCATTTATCCAATATAGATATACAGCTTTTAAAATTTTATGTCTTAAGTGTTTTTTCTTAAATGAAAATCATTTTATCTTTGATGTGTTTTTTTAAAATCACATTTTCCCCTATTCAAAAGATGCTTTTTAAATCAGCTGATAAAAAGGAAGGAAGAAAAGGTAAAAGGAAAGGAGGGAGGGAGGAAGAAGGAAGAAAGAAAAAAGGGGGAAAGGGAAAAGAAGGAAAAAATTATTGAGTCCACCAATTTATAGAGAGCAACAAAAGTATCATGTTTTCTTTTAACTCAAGAATGAATTCAGGGGCAGCTAGGTGGCGCAGTGGATAGAGCACCAGTCCTGAATTCAGGAGGACCCGAGTTCAATTGTGATCTTAGACACTTAATACTTCCTAGCTGTGTGACCCTGGGCAAGTCACTTAACCCCAGCCTGGGGGGGGGGGGTGGAGAATGAATTCAAACATGTACGCAAAATGTTACATATAAATCTGTATTACTAATAGGGAAAAGTTCTATTTCATTTTTATTGTTCAGAGGTATTCTCTCTTCATGACCCCATTTTGGGGTTTTCTTGGCAAAGATACTGAGCTTTGCCATTTCTTTCTCCAATTCATTTTACAGTTGAAGAAAGTGAGGCAGACAGGCTTAATTAAGTAATTTGCTCAGGCCACACAGCTAGTAGGTATCTGAGGCCAGATTTTAACTCAGGAAAAGGAATCTTCCTGATTCCAGACCTGGCACTCTGCACACTGTACATAGCTACCCTTTTCACCAGGTGACTTTAATCACATGTATTTTTGCCTCAACATACAGTATTACAGATGTACGTCCTGCATATATGTTGATTCAAGATTAACATCCATATTCATTATAAAGAAGCCTCTTTGATTTGCCAAACATTTTAGTATAATATGATAGGAAATCAATATTTTGTGAATTGATTTGTTTTTCAGAACTTCATCTTGAATTTATTTTTATAATCTAGAATATCCAGCTATCATTTTTAATATCTTCTCTTTATGGTTACCATCCTAGTATTGAGAGAGAGAGCTGGCTTTGGAGTCAGGAAGACAAGTTTTAAATCCAACTTCTGCCACATGCTGGCTATATAATGCTCAGCAAGTTGATTAGTTTCATAATGTCCCAGTCAACTCTCTATGACTATGTACTTGCAAAGTAGTAGCACATTTACATTGGTAGATTAGTTCACTCTATTTCCTATACAGATAAAATCACAGATTTGAACAAAATAATAACAACAAACATAACCTATTGATTTAGAAGATTACAAGGTGAGTAATAATCTACACAGGGATGCATTGCTTCTTCAGCCCATTGTTTGAAGATCAACCTAGCTGAATTTGGCTATAGAATAAGAATGAGAAAATAATTGGACACAAAAACTTTAAGTTTAAGCAATTGAAAGATTGTGATCTATTTTGGTAGAGGAAGGTTGTTTATTTTATGGATAGGAAACTGAGTCTCAGAGACATAAGATGACTTGCCCCAAGTCACACAGGTATTAAGTCACAGTTACAATTTGAACCTGTGCAACCACCCTCTTTCCTTTATTATAGGTGGGTAAGTCTACTTCTGGGAGAGAAGGTGACCTTATTGATGAAGTTAAAAGTTTTGGGAGCTTTCCCCCCACTTAATATTACTTCATTTTTATAATTACATGTAAAAATACTTTTCAAAATTCATTTTTATAAGATTTTGAATTCCAAATTCTTTCTGCTTTCCTTTTCTCCCTCTCCAAGAAAGTGAGCAATCTGATATAGATTATATATATATAATCATATTAAAACATATTTCCATATAAATCATGTTGTGAAAGAAAGAGAACACGAGAAAGATAAAACCAAAAACACACATAGAAAAAACCTGTGCTTCAAATTGCTTTTAGACTCCATAGTTCTTTCTCTGAATGTAGATAGCATATTCCATCATGACTCTTAGAATGGTCTTGGGTCACTTTATTATTGAGAAGAGCTAAGTCTGTCACAGCTGATCATCTCACAGTGTTGCTGTTACTGTGTACAATGTTCTCTTGGTTCTACTTACCTTAAGTAAGTGCCAGTTCACATAAGTCTTTCCAGGTTTTTCTGAAATCTGCCTACTGAACATTTCTTTTAGCACAATAGTATTCCATTATATTCATATGCCACAACTTGTTCAGCCATTCCAGAATTGATGGGTATCACTTCGATATCCAATTCTTTGCCACCACAAAAAGAGTTGCTATAAGCATTTTTTATATGTAAGTCCTTTCCCGTGTTTTTGTCATCTCTTTGGGATATAGACTTAGTATCATTATTTCTGGATCAAAAGTTATGAACAGTTTGGTTGCCTTTGGGGCATAATTCCAAAGTGCTCTCCAGAATGGTTGGATCAGTTCATAACTCCACCAACAAAGCATTCATATGCCAATTTCCTCCATAGCTTCTCCATAAGTTGAAAGTTTTTTAAAAAAATATCTCTGAACTTCTTGTCAAATGCAAGTGTTACCTTGTTAAAGTTTTAAACTTTTTTTTGAGAATTGATTATTTTGTCAATGTTCTGATGCCATTTAGTTCAAGAAATCATACATTAGAAATCTGTTAGATTTTGTCATTTACTTGGCTATCGTTTGACTATATAAAATTAGAAATCCCTTGCTCTCGATTTTAGGTAGAGATATTTCTATTAATAGCTAGGCTGTTGGGTACAGGGACCGTAATTTTTAAAAAAGTCTCTCTCTTTTTTTTTTTTTTTAAACAAATTAGGGATGTATTTGGTTTGAAAACATATGAGAAGGAAGAAAGAAGGAAAGGAAAAGAGATAGACACAAGAGACTCACTTAAGTGTTTGGCCTTTCTCTTCCCCCATCTACACTTTCACACTTTGCCTTACCTCTCCTTCCCCCCTCCCCCCACCTCCAGCCAAAGTGGATTGCAGTAGTTTAGTATCTATCTTAGCCTACTTATCTACCTCCCATTGTGTTGGGACAGTTAGAATAAGTGGTTGCTTTCCAAACTGAAAAGAAAATGTAATAGCTTCCCCCCCACACACACTTCTTTCCAAATTCTGAAAACCTATTTACTTGGCTGATACCCTCTTTATGCAAAATTCTTAACTGACTTTTTTTTTCCTAAGGCAGTTAGGGTTAAGTAACGTGTTAAGATCACACAACTAGGAAATATTAAGTATCTGGGACTAAGTTTTAACTGAGGTCCTTTTGACTTCAGGGCCAATACTCTATCCACTATACTGTCTAGCTGCCCCATGTGAAATTCTTTAAAGAAATGATAATAACCTATTATAGACAAATAATTTTATTCCTATTCATTCACTAATTTCTGATAACCTATCAATTAATGATATGATTAAGGACTATTTCAAGGACAAAACAAACTGAAAGCATTTATCTGATTTAGGGAAGAGAGCAGGGAAGAAGAGATTTCCCTAGAATTGTTCTTTATGCCCCTATTATGATAGAATTATAGAGATTATATATACTGACACCTATAGGAGATCAGTAAAAACAAACAAACATGAAGGAAATATTTTGTTATGTTGTGTTAATGACTAGTGTCTAGGTCATCAGCATATTTCACATTTCCTGAAATGAGACTCTTAGTTCTTATAACTTCATGTATACAGTAGTAACAAAATCACTCAGGACTAATTTATTCTACCTGCCTGTTTAAAGACCTTTGCATTATTAATGTATTTGGCACTAAATAAAACCATTCTGATGTGTTTACAGTGTAGCATCACAAGTGAATTAGGAATGATACTTTGGGGTTTACCACAAGTGGTTTGGCTTATTCTTTCTTATCTAGGTCACATCATAGCATAGCCAAAAAAAAAAAAAAAAAAAAAAAAGGCTGCTGCCAGCAGAAACTATTATAAAGCTAAATCTGGCAAGCTACCAAAAAGCTCTAAATGGCTTTAATAAAAAGGCAATAAAATTAAAATAGTTTATAAGTAATCAATTCACTTCAGGAGTTTCTTCTTAAGCCTCATAAATCTTTTGTTTGGTTTCCAAGACATATTATTTCACTGGTGAAGAGACTTCCTCTTGTGGAAACTGTCTACTAATGCAAATTTGCAATTTGTCAACTAATAATTTTGAAAAATTCTCTAAAATTTAAAAAGGAAGTGAGAGTGTGGCATATCCATTGTCACACAGCTATTATATCTATAATTAAGGAGAAATTCAACATGGGTTCTTCTAACTCAAAGGCTAACCAAAACCCTAATTTTTGCCTTTCTAAACAATACCTTATTAAATAATAAGAATAGCGTTTGTATCTAAATTTTTTTAAAAGCCAAAAATTTTGGAAGAGCACAATTATTTCTTAAATAAAGCTATTCCTAAGCAACTTGGAGTGAAAATACGGTAATATTATCATACAGGTTATTCCCTGGAAAAGATGTGAAATCATTTTTTCTGATATCTCCATTGCAATTTCTCATATTGACTAGACTAGTTAAACAATGACTTTTTATTTGTGAAGTAAAAGTTTGATATCTGCCTTATAGGGCTTTTACAAAATTTACTTTCAGAACTTAGAATATCATGTAATACAATGGTTAGAGTGCTAGCTCTAGAGTTAAAAAGACCTGAAGTCAAATCCAGCCTCAAATATTTTCTAATTGTGTGTGACTTGACTAAGTCATTTAACTTCCATTTGCCTCAAGTTCCTCATCTCTAAAATGGGTATAATAAAAGCACCTGTCTTTCCAGAATAATTGTCAGGATCAAATGAGATGATATTTTGTAAAATACTTAGCATAGTGTGTAGCACATAGCATGTACTATATAAATGTTAGCTATCATCATGATCTTACCTAGAGCAATAAGTAGGCAATAAAACATCAATATATCATAGTAAGTTAAAGGAAAAGTAGGAAGGGGCCAAATTATTAGGAGGAATCCATATTTGATCATAAAGATAATGGGGGTGTAGGAAGTACTGGGTAAGGAGTTGACAGGTGAGTACAATAGGAAAATCACTAGTCTTCAATGGAGAATGGTTTATAGTAAAAAGAGGCTTGATTCTGAGATAAAAAAGATTATTGCAATAATCTATGCAGAGGAAATGGGGGCTTTAACTAGAATGGTGGTTGAGTGGAGAGAAACTACTGAAACTAGTGATATTCTAAAAATAGAAATAATATTTACTGGCACATTGGATGTGAGGAGTTAAAGATGATACCAAGTTTGTGAGCCTGAGAATATTGTTGTATTTTTTAAAAATATAACTTATTTTAGACATTCTTTTTCTTAAACTATGAGTTTCAGATTCTCTTCTTCCCACCAAGGCAAGCAACATGATAGAAATTATATAGGTGAAATTATGTAAAACATATTTATTTATTAGCCATTTCACAAAAAAAATATAGTGAGAAAATTTTATTTCAATTTGTACTCCAAGTTCATAAGTTCTGTCTCTGGAGGTGCGTTGAATTTTTCCTCATGAGTCTTTTGGAGTTATTTTGGACTAATGTATTAATCATAGTAGCCAAGTCTTTTATTATTGGCCATCATTATAGCATTGCTCTTGCTGTGCATAATGTTCTCCCGGTTTTTCTCATTTTACTTTGCCTTACTTCATACAGGTCTTGTCATGTTTTCTTGAAACCACCCTCCCTTGTTATTTTGGATGGCACAGTAGTTCTCTTATCACAATCAGACATAATTTGTTTGGTCATTCCTCAATTGATGATCATCCCCTCAATTTCCAATTGAAGTTCCATAAGTACAATTGTACATATAAGTACTTTTTCTTTAACCTCTTTGGGGTATAGATATAGTAGTGGTATTGCTCAATCAAAGGGTAAAAGCCTTTGGGCTTAGTTCCAAATTATTCTTGATAATAGTTGGACAAGTTCACTACATTATTAATTATCAGTAATATAATAATTCCAATAGACTTGTGATGGAAAATGCCATTTGCATCCAGAGAGAAAGAACTATGGAGAGTGAATGTGAATTAAAGCATAATATTTTTACTTTTATTGTTGTTGTTGTTGTTTGCTTGTAGTTGTTGGGGTTTTTTTCTTTCTTTTGGTTTTTCCCCTTTTGATATGATTTGAACAATGTGACAAATATGGAAATATGTTTAAAAGAACTGCACATATTTAATCTATATCAGATTGCTTGCTATCTTGGGGAAAGGGAAGGTAAGGGAGGGAGAGAGAAAAATTTGGAACCCAAACTCTTACAAAAATGAATGTTGAAAACTATCTTTACATGTATTTGGAAAAATAAAATTCTATTGAAAATTCTAAGAAGAAATTATTTCTTCAGTGAGCTTTTGTACCTCTTTTTCCATTTGGTCAAGTCTACTTTTTAAGGAATACTTTTCCTCAGTGAATTTTTGTGCATCTTTTACCATTAAGCTAATTGTTTTCTTGAGGTGTTATTTTCCCCCAATTTTTGGTACCTCATTTATTAAGCTGTTAATTCTCCTTTTATAATGTTTTTGCATCATTCATTTCTTTTCCCAATTTTTCCTCTACTACTCTTATCTTTTTCTTTAATACTTCCAGGAATTCTTGTTGGATTTTTTGTCCAAATAGCATTTTCCTTTGCAACTTTGGTCCTAAGCTGTTTTCTCATTGTTTTCTTCTGAATTTATGTCTTGATCTTCTTTGCCACCACAGTAGCTTTTTATGCTCAAATTCTTTTTGTTGTTGTTTGCTCATTTTTCCAGCCTACTTCTTGACTTTAAACTTTATGTTATAATTGGGTTCTGTACGCTTAGGGTTGGAGAGGTACTGTTCCTAATTTCAGACTTTTTATACTGTTATTTTCAGTTAGTTCTGGGGATATGCAAGTTTTAGTGCTTTCAAGCTATGGTGATTCAGGGTGATGTGTACTATTTTCCTGGTCTTCACATTGGTTTTCACCCCGGAAGGCCCCCTGTTCCCTTGTGGACACGTGTCTAGCACTACTTCTCTTGGCCCTGGATCTATGACTAGATCCTTTGCTCTCCTGTGCCACAAGGAATATATTACCATTAAAAATCTGAAGTGAAAAGAAGCATGAGGCACACAAACATGATCTTGCAATTGCCAATAAGCAAGATCCTAAAACCCTTCAGTGGCAAAGGATGCATTAGAACAATCAGAGAGGTCTTTTATATGGTTAGTAAAGGTGAACTTACATTTGGCATTATCACACTGACTTTCTTGCAAAAAAGGGGTTTCCAAAGTCCCTGGTAAGGGAAAAACACAGAGTAGTCAAGATCCTCTGGATATTCCTGGAAAGTCCCTTGTCAGTGACTGTGTATACTAGAATAGTCCTATGCTAGGTTTGTGCCCAAGCAAAACATTTTTATGATCATGATTTAATGAGTATGGGCTTTAGTTCTTCTAGAGAAACGGGCAAATTAACTCTTTTAAAGTCAAACTGTCTTATAAACTCTGTTAAGTAGCCAAACTTTTATACCAAACTAATTCATACTGATTCCAGTGATTAGAGTTTACTAGACCTGCTAATTATTAACCTATCAGTAAGCAATATCACAGGTAGTAATCTTCTTTGCCTTAGAACTATAACTAGAGCCCTTGTTCCCTTGTGACCTACCATAAGAGTTCCTCTCTTCCCTGGAACTATGTGACCCAGGACACTACATTGGAAGTAGAATTGCCAATTATGACCAACTATACCCAGTGCCAAGAAGGGGTTCCTTGCAACCCCTTTTTGCTTAATTGTCCAGCCTTCATCTCTGGGGTGAGAGTTCTAGAAGGTGTTACTGCTTCCACTTTCACAACCATATCCAAGGCACTCATGGGGTTGCTGCCATATGTGCTCCTTCCACCCCAGTGTCACAAACCTCTCTTGTGAATCTCCCAAGTTGTCTTAGCTGGAGAAAAAAATGTCTTCTTGAACTTTTGTTAACTCTGCTGTTCCAAAAGTTAATTTGAAGAAATATTTGAAAGTTGTTTGGAGGGAAATGTTGGAAAAGTTCAGCTGAGTTGCTGCTTCATTTTGGTTCTGTTCTTGATTTCTGAGCTTCTTATTCACTACTTGATGGAAAATAGCAGTTATTTGTTAATTGGAATCCAAGTAGTCCCAAAGAATTACATTAGAAAGTGAACAAAGAGAATACTTTTATGGAAAATTCTAGTGTTTAATCATTACTTCAGAGATCAAAAATGACAAGAGTTTTCAAAGGATTATGTTAAAAGACATATTGCTTCTTTTCTATTTTTGTACTTTTATGTGATTTTAAATTAAATGGCCTTGTTGACTAAAAACACTGATTATGAGAGTATTTTGAAGGAATAAGATAGTATGTCACAATTGTCAAACTACCATGCTGTGTGTTGTTTGCCTTACTAAATCCTGGAATAATAGGATACTGTTTAAAATTAAGCTTTAAAAAAACACAACTTAATATATACAGTGTAACATTTTTTTCATTTTTCAAAATAATTTCCAACTTTTTCCTAGATTCTTTCCATCTCTTTTTATGATCGTATGATCCTTTGAACTACAAGTGATGCATAGTTTACCACTGCTTACCACTAGTTTCAAACAGCATACTATTAATCTGCTGAATTTTAAACTTTGATTTCTAAAATTGTATTGGATAAGTAAGCATATTTTGTCTTCACAAAAGCTGGTGTTTCTTCATAGCCTTTAGGTCTATTTAAATAGAACAAATCATTCATCTCATCCCTTTCATTAATAGATTGAAAAAAAATTCCTGAAGCCATACTTTTTTAAAACATTGCTGAAATAACTTGTAAGCATTAATTATTCTCTTATTCATTAAAAAGCATTTATTGACTGCTAACTAGAGCCACTGTATTAAGTGTTTTAAGACAAAGACTGATCACAAGGAGCTGATAATTTTTAATTAGATAACTTATTGTAAGTTATATGCAAGTTAACTTACAGTATAAGTTACAGTATAAAATAGACTAACTATTAAGAAAGCTGCAAAGTACTAAAAGGATTGAAAGAAGACATTTTACTAGTTAAAACTAGTACAACTAGTACTAAAAACAAGTTAGTTTTCTCAAAATTCAAATTAATGTCATTAAATTAAGCAGCTTTGGAGACAAATTAATCTTTTAGATCACTTAATCTTAGCCATTAGAATTCATACTGTTTTTGCTGATTAATTAAATTTTGTATGTGTAGGGTTTTTTTGTTTGTTTGTGTGTTGGTTTGCCTAGACTTGATTTTCTCAATGCAGGTAATTCCTAATGAGTAAACTCTCACTGACAATAAAAATGTATAGTAAAATTTAATTTATAATAAAATAGTAAATAATAATAGTAAAAATAATAGTAAATACAAATAATATAAAGTAAAAATAATAGTAATAATAGTAAATAATAATAGTGAAAATAGTAAAAAAATATATAGTAAAATTTAATTTATGATTTTAATAGATTATCTCAGAAACTAAGAGGTTAAGGGATTTACCCATAATTACACAGCTATGACATGTCAGAAACAAAACTCAAACCCAAGTCTTCCTGGCTCTAGCTGCCTCTTTTTTCCATTATAAGAAACTGATGTCATTCTATAATCAATACTACATTTACAAATTTGGTTTAATACAATTATTTCTAATGGTATAAATTCTCAATTTGTTTTTTGTTATTATGGGCATAGGTTAGTATTTTTTTCTTAGCTATTCAATATAGCTTCTGTTTTAATACTAAAAATACTTTTGATGATTAAACTTTACTGAATAACTTGTAGGGGAAAGGCAGATTGGGCTTTTTTTTTTTTAAGCACTGAATTGCCTAAAGGCCATCAATTTTAAAAATAAAATAAAATAACCAAGTGAGTTCTTAGCTTCTTACCTGTACATACTTGATAGGTTTGTTGTAGAGATCAGTTACGTCTATAGACACTGTATAAACCTTAAAGTATTATGCTATCATTTTGAATATGTTCCTAATTACAATAAGAATATATATGTGCAAGCCTAACTTCTGAAATGTATCTAGTATTTTTAAATGTTTCTTTTGACAAATGATATTTAAGGAAAACTGATTTAGTTTCATTCTAGCAGCTAAGAAATCTAGCAAGTTAATATTAAATAAACTAATAAAACTTGAATGATTTTTGTCACTTAACCGTTAGTGTATTTTTAAGCAGAATCTATTTTGAAATACCCGATGGCTTAAAAGCTTGAATTTATTTATTGATTTTGCATGTAATATTACAAACATTTTAATGTTAATGTTGAAAAGATGGAATGTTTTAGTTTTACTCTTATTCTTCTAAAACTACCCCTCTCTTGTGATCTTTATTAATCTCATTTTTCAGTATCAAACAAGATATTTAATGAAAATGTACACACACACACATACACACATACACACGTGATCATTCCTCAATTTTCATATATATATATATATATATATATATATGTTTTAAAAAACAGCATAAATGTAAAAAATGCAATTGATATTGCATGAAAATGTAAAATACATTGAACCGATGAGAAGTAGGGGGTTAGAACCAACAAAAAACTGTAATCTTTCACCATAGATTGCCAAAAAAATACGTCTTTCTGCATACAATTCTTTATAACAAAACATTAATTTCAATCATTTGTACTTTTCCTGACACATAAAATAATTCATGAAATGTAGTACACAAAATTAAATTGGTAACATGCAAAACATTTTTTCTCATTAATAATTTCCTTCCTGTTCAAAATATAACTAACCATTGATTCATTAATACTAAACACAGCAATAGCAGCGGCAGCATTCTGGTAGGAAGCCTTTTTAGTATCTTTATTTTTTCATTAAGCCACATTACTGGCTGTACACTTGAACTTAAAGCCCAAAAGATTTGCATTAAGCTTTGGGAACATAAACTGCAGTACAAAAGAGTTTCAGAGGCAAACAGTGAAAATATGCCACAAATGCAAAGGAGCTCTTTACAAAAGAAGAGTAAACAAGACCAGTGAAGTGCTTAGTAGGATATTAGCCATTCCACAAACTTTTGAGCTTCTTGTTTCTCTTTTACTTCTTCTCTACTATGTGCTAGATTGCCAATATGACAATAAAAATGAGATTACTAATAAAAATCACAAGAATACTGAAAGTTAAACATGTAAACATTGAGAATTAACTGTGTATAAATACACACATTATCTGTAAATATATATGTGTGTATATTATATATATATTTTTATACATAAACATACACATTTTATATACATATTTATACTTATATAGCTGCAGTGTAAAGGGAGCATCTCAGATATTTATTAAAGAAACTGTTTCCATTCCAGAAAGAGAACTCCCTATTGCTGTATTTAATTTTATTGGTATAAAAGCCATTGTCTTTCATATTCCTGTAATATTTGAAAAAAGCTTATGTCTGGCTGTTTTTCTCTCAAAGCTGGAAAAATGCCCTATTTTAGATATTTCTTTCCTATTTACCATATATATGTATTTCGATTATTCAAATCATTTTCATGGATAAATTTTAACTCTTCAATATGTGTTTTTTGTGTACATATAGAGGAAGAGAAGACCTATTTTTTTTAATAGTTCTGGTCTAGCTGTCTGGTTCTCTAAAATCAATATCGTTTAGTAACATCAATTTCTAAGTACTTTAAGTATCTAATGTTATTTTTCACACTTTTATATTAACTCAGGAAAAATATAGAGACTAGTTTTAGTATTTTCCCAATATCCTTATTTTTATGTTATTATTTAATCAGTTATTTACTGGTTATGAATAATTAGCATATTTATTCTCAAGCAATAAATGTTTTTCACCCTTTTATCATCAAACTACATAGGTGGAAATTTGTTGGCTAACTACAGAACTAATTAGAACTAGATAATAAATGAAATCTTTCTTTGTTGGAAACCTCCCTTAAGGTATGAACTAGAATGAGAACAAAAAAAGTCAATAAAGGAATAGCTAATGAAATAAAGCAGTTTTTGTAGGGAAGGGGTGACATAAGGTTGAATGAAATAGACTAATACAACAGAGACATGAGTGTAGCGAGCTGTCGTCTCTAGAAGCTGCTGGATCGCTCTCTAGGAAGAGAACTGCTGTGTCTACTCAAATCTCTCAGACAGATTCTTCTTCCTGTAGTGAACCGTTGTCTCCAGACAGTTGCTGTTAACTCTTGTCCAAAGAAGTGACTTCCCTTCCTGCAGAGAGCCCCGTCAAGCCTGATGCAATTCAGAGTCTTCTCCTCTTCCTGGAGTGCTGTCCTCTTTATCCTCCCAGAGAATGGGCGTGGGATAATGCAAGGGCTTCTGGGAAGAACCACTTCAGCCAATGGGCTTGCTCCTTCTATCAAGTCAACCTGAGTTCTCACCTTGTAATTGTCCAGAAAATCTGAATTCTCACCTTGTCACTGTCCAGACAACCTCAGTTCTCACTTAGTAATCCTAACACATGAGTATGTATTTATTAAATTCAAATAACTTCTGGATTATTTGTGCTTTCTTCCCCTATTAGTTTGGATAATGGACATCAATCAATACCCAGTCATAAATTATTTTAGCAGGTGAAAGTCTCTTTTAAGACAAAAGAAAAAATCAACAATAGATATATTGATATGAGGTACTATTATGAAGAATTAGGTTTTTGGAAAGAATAGAAAAATAGATGTTCAAAAACCACTTCATTAAAGTATATATCTAGTACTAGAAGAGTCCCTTTCTACTACATTTTTGTAATTTTATGGAAGTTTTTTTAAATTTAATTTGGGGGGAGGGGAAGATTTTAGAATTTGTTTTCACTTAGGAGTTTTCAGCTAAATCTGAGGTCCCAGATAACTAGGTGAAGTTGGCAGAGAAAGTCTAAAGTACTGCTAAATTACTTCTTGAGGCAAGCAGGGAAGAACATTAATGGGGTAAATCAGCTCAGCTTTATAGTCCCATCCCTGTGGAGATCTTGTGTAACCTCCACCTTAATGTATCCAATCAGAAAGCCAAGGTATGTCAAATCCCCAGGTTAAATTTCCCCTATAAATCCTAGGCTATCTTTCCCCATTCCCTTTAGAATTGGCCTTGCCTTGGTGTTCTGCCTAGGGATGTCTTTCTTCTCTTTCTCTCCCCTATGCCTTCTGATGTCTTTCTCCTTGTAGTTTAATTAACTCTTTTAGGGTGCTAGACTACTCTATGAATTTAGCCTGCCAATCAATGGCATATTCCTATCTCGTGGTATATTCCTTTTTTCCTGGTTAATTGTGAATTGCCCTAGGGAATTTGTGTTTTCCATTGTTAATTGTTAAAAACCACTTTACTTGCCTACTATATGCTCTCCCAAATCTATTTCATATTTACTACTACTGGTATCTATTTTACCGCTTCATTTTGTCTAAAACCTCTTCTCTTAAATAAATATACCTTTTTGGCAAAGAGAAAGCTATTGTGACTTCTTTACATATGAATTGCTATCAAATCTCATCAACATTAATAAGAAGAATTTGAGGATTTATTATAATCTCCATGTATTCCTGCATCCAAAAAATCAGCGTACAAAGTGATATGTTTCATTTCAGCTTACTTACTAGTGATATTTTTGTTGTTGTTTAAAAGGAATTTTACACCTACTAAAATTATTTGTGATTGGGCCGTGATTGATGCCATTATCCAAACTAATAGAGGGGAAAAGTGTGAATAATTTACACAAATAACATAAGTTATTTGTATTTAGCTAAAATATATGTGCATATCTCTGCTACATTTCTTTATCTCATTCCTCCTTATTTCTACTGTCTTCTACGAAAACTGCTTTACTCTATTAACCATTTTAAAAATTGACTCTTTGTTCTCCTTCTACTTAATAAGCACTGGACATAAGTGACAGTTCCAGAAAATTGTTCACTTCTGTATAAGTTTAAATGACAGTCTGAAAATGGAAAAAGTAAAGATACTACTTTATAAAAATAAAATAGATACCTTTTATCACAGTAGAGCTTGTGACTACAGGTCAAGGTATGCTAGTGTAGAGACTAGAAGCAGATATTCTGAGAAGAGGTCTCCCAGATAACCCCAGATTTAAGCGAGGCCACAGATCAGGACCAGAGTATCTGCTAAATAAGAAGTAGTAATACTAATTTATCTTCTACTCTAAACCCCAAACACACTTCTTCAAATCTGGTGCCTTTTACCAAAATCTCTCCCTTCCTAAATGGGAAACTGCCAATCTAATAGCTACATCTGACAGGTATCTCTTTTTTACTTCCCAAATGCATTCATTCATTATGTAGGAGGACTCAGGAACCCATCATGTAATCTCAGGGTTTGCCAGCTGTTATCAGTATGAATACTGATGTTTTTTCATGATTTTGTGATCCAGATATAATCCCTCTACTTTAGACCTTCCAAACCGGAAAAAAAAATTAAAAAAAAAAGATGAGGTCTTTCAGCAAGAACTTCTTCTTCCCCATTTCATTTCACTCCATGCTTTTGGCTAGTTTATTTTCCTTCACCCCTGTCTCATGTAACCAGGTGGCCTTTCTTGCTTAAACAATTCCCTGTATTGGTACAGGTGATCCCATTCTTTCCTATTTTCTTCATCAAATTGTTCCCTGTATTCCTGATCTACGTCTCTTCCTGTCTTCTGGCTGCTACCTTATTGCATACAAATATGTCCATGTCTCCCCAATTCTCAAAAATCACCTGTAATTCCCTTAATTTCTTCAAGGCCCATCTCATGATCACTGTTAATTTGTCACTTATTTCCCCTTTATCCTGCATATAGCTTGTTTGTATATTGTTTATATTGTCTCTTCCATGATTCTATTAGCTTTTTGAGAATAGTGTTGAGGTTCAGAAGGGATCCCAAAAGGTTGGGAGTCACAGACTTGTGTCTGGAGGCTTGAACCCATCTCCAAGTCAAGGGGCACAGTTTATTATAATTGTGATGTCAATTGAAGTGGACTAAGTTCCAAAATAATTTAGCAAAGAACCAAGAGCAAGAAGACAGATTTATAGGACAGTTAGACCAGAGCTTCATGTTACTTATTTGCTAATTTTATGGACTTCAAGTAAGTTTTAGAGGTGGTTTATTTACTATTGTCTCAGGAACTTGGTTATCACTGACCAACAGATTTTCTGTCTGTTAGTAATGTAGGACTGACTAGGATTATTTTAAGGCCAGAAGACTAACAGATTGTTACAACAATAGCACTCTAATGTCAGGGGGGTCTCAGGATCACTAATATCTCTTTCCTAAAGTGTAAGGAAAGAAATATTATATTTCTAGGCCAAAAGACCCTTACAATCATTGGTGGACAGATTATCAGAATAGAATCTCTCTAAGGTCAGGGGACTTCAAAATTGTTACTATATTTCCTCTAGAAGCTATTCCCTATCATTTTTCTCTTCTCAAGCAGTTTGACTACCAAATTCATTTGAGACAAAGGGGTGGAGATCTCATCTTTTGGAGCCATTTCACGCTGATGAGGGGTATAGAGCTGTGCCTGCTTAGTGGGGTCCAAACTGAGGAGGGGGAGAATGCAACTTGAAGATAGAAGCAACATTCAGGGGTGCTGAGTCTCAGAATCATTTAGACAATGGTGTTCAGGTTGAACAAATGCTTGGAGGTTCATAACTCGGAGTTTGGAGGAAACAAATCTCACAAGTAGATTTGTTTCCTCCAGACTCCGAGTTATGAACCTCCAAGTATTTAACCTCACAAGTAGGTTAAAAATGAAGGGGACCAAATATGAACAAAAGAAGACTAATTAAAAGTGGAGTTAGTATAGGGGTTACTAGAGACAATAATCAGGAACCCCCCCCAGAGGAATACTGGGGGGGAGGGGGTTAGACAAGGCTCTCATGAACATCTCTCATCTAGACAACTTCTCCTAGGGTAAATACCAAAGAACATTTCCCCAAAATTCCTGCTTTTGTCTTCTCAAAAGAGTAGGGGTAATGGATAAAATAAAGTGGCATTACACAGTGAAAGGAGTGTTCAGGCAATCTAAGTTGCAAACACCATAATATTTAAAAGGCATTAAGCATTGGGTAGAGAGGATGACATGCAGAGTAGGGATAATTAATCTTAAATGGGTTTGATCTCGATTAGCAAATCTGAGCCTTTTCAGTCTTATAAGGGAAGGATTTTACTCAATTAGTAAAAGTGACAACAAAAACCAAAAGGAGTTTGAAGTCCCTGCAAGGGGGCATATGTGTAAAAATCCATCTGCCAGTCCTTCCCTGGGTATATACCCCTCCTCTGGGTGGGCTTTAGGAAAAGGGGGGTTTAAAAGCCCTTTCAGAATTTACTTGGGCACAAACTGGGCAGTACTGACATATATCTTTAATTATTTCTCTTAGTTTGTGAACAGTGAAAATAGATTTCACAAGGGATTGAAGAGCATTTTTTCCTAAACGAGTATTTTAATTTAGGCCAATGAGAAGTTCCCACTAGCTGTCTCTAGGATTAGAAGTTGGCCTGAAGGTGTTTGAAATCACCCAAAAGGAGAAACAGTGTATGTATCCCAGTTCTTTAGCAAATGGCTCACTCCTGGGATCTACATGAGGGTGTAGGAGTTGGGGAATTAAAGGTCCCATGGTCAGAGGCAAACAGGCAGCAGCACGGCAGCTGAATCTGCAAGACTTTTTTTGTTTTTGTTTTTGTTTTGGTGTGAAGTGAATCCTCTTTCTGTGTTCTTTCCAAAACATAACAGAAACCTTTCTAGGTCCATGGACAGCTTGCAATAATTACAGAACTTCCCCTGCATACTTAACAGGAATCTATTTCTTTATTTTTGCTGTCAAAACTCCCCTTTTCTTCCCATATAACCCTAGGAGCATGCAAAACATGAAAGGCATATTTGGAGTCAGTATAGATGTTCACTCTCATTCCTTTCTCCAGTTTTAAAGTTCGGGTGAAAGCAAAAATGCTCTGAATCTCCTGAGCAGTTAGAACCTCCAATGGTTGTTGAACTTAGAGCCTTCCTCAATTATAAGGGCTTTGGCAGCTAGCTCTAGGCCAGGAGGGTCACCCCCAAAACACCAAGTTTCTTTGAGAAGTAAACAAGGAGTCTGGGATAGGGTCCCAGGAACTGAGAGATTGGTTTAGTTTTCAGGGTCTTACAATCCTTGACCTGATCAGGGCCTCCATTGAAGGGATATTGTGTCAGGGCCTTGAATAGAATCCTATAGAGGGTTGGCAATAACTAAAATTAGGTATAAATTCTAGCCATGTCCATGAAATTATACAGCTGTTTATTTGAGGAAGGTTCAGGGAATAATAAGATTGCTTCCTCTCTGCTGTGAGCAAAAGGGAGAGGGGAATTAATTCATGTCCCAAATACTTACCAGACTGATAGGCAAAGTGAAATTTTAGACAAAGAAACTTAATAGTTTCTTTGGGGGGGCCTGGAAGTTAAGGGTTTTTATGGCTGCAGCCAGAGAAGCCTCTCTATGGGGCTGCAGATCAAGATGTCATCTACATACTGAATAACCAGAGCCTGTCCAGATATGTGAGGGCCCTCATGGAAGCCCTGAGCTTGCTATGGATGTGACTGCCCATGTTAATTGGTGTCATTGTTTCCCTGCATTTGTCCATTCAAAGGCAAAAAGAAATTGTGAGTCTTTATGCAATGGGATGAAAAAAAAAAAAAAAAAGCCTCTTTAAGCTCTAAGGTAAAAACCATTGTGTCCCCTGGGATACTTATACTGGACTCCTGGATTCTACTGACCATTTGCTCTGATTATAAAAATTTGATATAAGAAGAAAAAGCAGGGATATAATTATTGTAGCATCAAAATTGGTCCTTCAGGCTTCAACCTGAGAATACATACATGACAGGATAAAGCATTCTTAGCTCTGTTTGACAATCAACCATACAGCAATAATTCTGCTTCATTGTCAGACTCAGAAATGATCAGATGGGAAACAAAGAAACAGAAGTGGGAAACTGAGTCAGAGGGGCTCCCATCTTGAGCAAAAGCTAAGATTGTCCTCTCAGATTTAGTCCAGATAAGACATCCACCTCTGACACTTCAGGAAGGCATTCCTTTGAGTAACTTAATGGCATTTTTCTCAAATGGTGAGTTACTGACTTAATGAGTAGGCAAATTCAAATCTCAAAAGAGTTACATTCCTTTTTTAAAAATTTTTTTATAATTATAAATTTTTGACAGTATATATGCATGAGTAATTTTTTATAACATTATCCCTTGTATTCATTTTTCCAAATTTTCCCTTCCCTCCCTCCACTCCCTCCCCCCGATGACATGCAATCCCATACATTCTGCATGTGTTACAGTATAACCTAGATACAATATGTGTGTAAATCCAATTTTCTTGTTGCACGTTAAGTATTAGATTCCGAGGTATAAGTAACCTGGGTAGATGGACAGTAGTGCTAACAATTTACATACACTTCCCAGTGTTCCTTCTCTGGATGTAATTGTTTCTGTCCATCATTGATCAACTGGAAGTGAGTTGGATCTTCTTTATGTTGAAGATATCCACTTCCATCAGAATACATAAGAGTTACATTCTTAAGAGATTTTTATCTCTAATAGCAAATTCTACTAATCACAGCTTAGGATAAATGTATTTAACATTATTTTTAGAAGTTTACCAGGACTTATACACATAGGAGATTTTGTTTAACATATTTTATATATTTAAACTTATCCTGATGCAAAAGATTAATCATTAAACAAGCTTAAAGATTCTTAGTAAACACATTTCTTGTTTAGGATCTATACATCCTAAGATCAGGATTATCTGATAATTTCAAGAAAACTGGCAAGTTTACAAATTAAGCTGTGGGGTTGATAGACACTCCAAAGAAGGGGCTGAGCTTGCTGTGGCCCACTGCAATTATTCTTATTGTTTGAGCTATCTAGAGTCAGATTTTTTAGGCTCCTCTCACTAAAAATCGGAGTTATTATCACTGTTAAACCTAAAATTGGTACATACTGTGTGTGGAACTCAAGGGATGAGGTGAAAGCCTTATCAGTTCATCTCCAAGTGTGAAGTGTGCAACAGCTTTTTCCCCTTTCACAGTAGGGAGAGGTATTATAAACACTAAGTTTAACTGAGGGAAACCTTAAGCCCCCTCCCAGATTTATTTATTTAGAATTTATTTTTTTGGACTAGGTGAAAGAGGAGATTCTTTGCCTCAATTGGTATCCAACCTTAATCACTAAATAGGTGTGGTCTCAGTTAAACTGAGACCTGTTGAAGACTTTAGCTTAAAAAGACCAAGGTCTCCCATTTTATCCAGGGCCATCTCCAGTAATCTTGGTCTATATCACTAGACCAGATAGCTCTGGCGGGGGAAAATGAGACAGGTGACCTTGTACACCTCCTTCACTTAAATCTGTCCCTGACTGTTCTTTGTATACACAATACTTACTTAGCACAATGCTTGGAATATAACAGGTGCTTTATAAATGTTTCTTGACTGATTTCAAACCTCCAAGTTCTTTTGTTTTCTCTCTTTTAACCCTTTATTTTCTACTTTCTCTCAACCCTGTTCTATTATATTAACTATTTAATGTTTATTATAAATTCCAGTAGCTTCCTATTACTTCCAGGAAAAAAAATATAAAATTCTTTTTCATTCAAAACCCTTCATAACCTTGCTCCTTATCTTTCTAATCTTGTTACATTTTACTCCCCTATACATACACCAAAATCCAGTGATACTGATGCTGTTCCTGGTACACAACCTTCCATCTCCCAAATCTCAGCATTTTCACTGGTTGTTCCATGACTGGGACTCTCTCCTTTCACATCATCTGTACCTCCCACTTTCCTTCTAATCTTAGCTAAAGTTTGGCCTTTAGCAAGAAGCTTTTCCCAGTGCTCTTTATTTTAGTGCCTTCCCCATGGATTATCCCTGATTTTATTCTTGCATATTTTAATTGTTTGCATATTATCTTCCCCATTAGACTGTTAGAACTATGGGACATTCCTCAACCCAAATCCTCTTGGAGTATAATTCCTCTCACCTAAGTTTGACCAAAGATCAATAAGAGGTAAGGCTAGAAAACAAAAAAGTTTACTTAGCATCAGCAGATGGGAAGTTGCTGGGTAGCTAACAGCTACAGAACAGAGAGATTCATACCTATATAAGGTTTTTCACAGCTTTATGGAAGGTGGCAAAAGGAGCCTGTCTGCTAAGGCTGCTCAACCATTTTCCTTATTTCAGAGTTTGAGTGATAGAGTCAGAAGATTAGGTGATAAAATGAAGAAAATAGTCTAACTTTAGAATTTGCCTTGTTGTCAACCAAGATCAAGTCTTTTCTAAGGATCGATTTTTTATTTTTCCTATAATTGGTCAGGTGTGGTAAGGTGGATGAAGTGCTGGGCTTGCAATCAGAAAGATTCATCTTCCTCAGTTCAAATCTGGCCTCAGTCACTTGGTACCTATGTGACTGAACAAGTCACTTAATCCTGTTTGCCTCAATTTCCTCATCTATAAAATAAGCTAAAGAAAGAAATGGCAAACCACTCCATATCCTTGCTATGAAAACCCCAAATGTTGTTGTGAAGAGTCTGACTTGACTGAAATGACCAAAACAAATTTCTTTTTAGTTAATCTCATTTGAATGTCTGGGTAAGTGTGGAGGTTTATAATTTTAAAGACTTTAAAGGCTGAGTTTAGACTTTATTTAGTTTAGTTTATTTATACAACTCTGCAAGATACATTTTTTTGCCCTCTAAGCTTCCTATTTCTAGGAAGATATTTTCCCCAAACTTCAGCACAAAGGTTTTGTACATTTTCTTCAATGATCCATGAGAACAGAGTCTGATTTTTTGCCTCTCTTTCTATCTCTAGCTCTTAGCACAATGCAAGTGTCATAGTAATATTTGGGACATAGGTGGCAGTGAATGGAACTCATACCTGGAGTCAGGAAAACCTGAATTCAAATCCCAGCTCAGCAAATCACTTATCCTTTAATGTTTCCTTTATTTGTAAAATTAGCTGGAGAAAGTAATGGCAAACTCACACCAAATGAGGTCACCCACAAAAAAAAAAAAAAAGAGTCAGACATGGCCAAACAATAATAAATAAACATCAAATAAATACTTCTTGATTGATTGGATGACATGTATATTTCTTATTAATCTTTGTGTCACTATAGCTTAATATATGGCTTTTCCCAAACGTTTGAAAATTATTTTTAATTTTACTTGGAATTCTTAAGTGGTAATTTCCCCCAAATTACTGGGGCATTGTTAATTGTGATAATTCAGATATAAAGATAATAGATCTTAGAAATATAAATCATTAAGAAACCCTGACTTGCTATGACTCTTTTTGGTAACACATCTCTTAGGTAAAGCAAAATATACCTTCAAAATTGGCCTGAATGCCCCAAATTTTAATGTTTATCCTAAATTATTTGATTTTGCATAACTTCTATAGTTTCTTTATACTTAAACAGAATTTTTAATTAGAAAAAAATTAAATAGGTTCATAAGTCTTTTAGAAATGGAAGGTTTCTTAGAGTCCAACTACTCTATAAGATCACAGAAATGCATACCACACATGGATTATAGGTTAATAGATTGAGGGCTGAAAGAGATATTATAGATCATCTAGTCCATTTTAAGAAGAGAAAACTGAGTTGCATAAAGGAATGAAGTAGTTTGCTAAGTAGCAGAGGCAGAATTTGGAACATTAAATTCATTATTCAGCTAAACCAGTTTGCCTGTAAATAATAAATTCCAAATGAGTCCTTAAAGATGTTATTTTTTAGTTTTTTAAAAATACATTTTATTTTTTGAGTTATTAATAATTTTTCTCCCATTCCCCCCTAACTCCAAGGGGAAGAAAAAGAAAGAAAAATGAAACCCTTGTAACAAGTGTACATAAATAAGCAAAACAAATCTTTATATTGGCTACAATGCATGTTTCATTTTACATATTTAGTTCATTACTTTTCTATCAAGAAATAATTTTTTCAGTCTTCTAGAATTTTATTTGATTATTTCATTAATCATGGTTCTTGAATCTTACTAAATTGTTTGTTTTACAATATTGTTAAAGATAAGTTCTTAAAATAACTGGTGGTAGCATGTTTTATTCACATAGTGAAATCAATGACATCACAAATCCAATCCCAATTCTAATCATATATAGTTTAGATCATATTTCATTTATTTTCACTATAGGGAGCTTCTAGTATGGATATAGCCTCTACTAATAGAAATACAGGTTGACAACTTATTGATAATTTATAGTGTTAGAGAGTTTCCTGAGACAATAAGAGATTAAAATGACTAGGGAAGAAGCTAGGTTTGGGCCCCGGTCTTCTTACCTCCAAGAACAACTCTTTGTCCACAGTACCACACTATCTCTCATCAGGCTAGGATATATAAGAATATAAAGATCTATATGAATCTCATTTTGTGTGAAAAATAAATATTTTATTTTAATACTAGATATATATTATATTATGGTGAATTATATTTTATGTTTAGTATTTTGACTTCCAATAGCAGCTGGACAAATTATTTATTCTATGTATTTGTATTACCTAGCATGCTAGTTGTAAGGGGTTGGAGGAAAGGGAAAAAAATCACCTGTTTTATACTCAGAATTTGTTTTAGAGGAATACATATATAGGAATATGATATATATATGTATATATATGAAACTGAAATTTTTCATTTGAAATGATGATTTAAGATCCTTTGACAAAAATAGCTATATTATGGAATTATATAAATGTGGGGGAGTGATTTGTCAGGGTTTGCAAGAAGGATACTAGCATTATGAATACCGTGCAATTCAGGGAACCAGAAGTTTGAAGACAACTTTTGGTTTAACCTTTTCAGTGAATTTTTGGAATATTTATACTAGATCTATATTCCAAAGAAATCATAAAAAGGGGGAAAGAACCACATGTACAAAACTATTTGTAGCAGTTCTTTTTGTGGTGATAAGGAATTGGAAATTGAGGCAATGCCCATCAATTAGAGAATAGTATAACAAGTTGGGTACATGAATAAAATGGAATGCATAGTACATGATGAATACATAGAAATGATGAAAAGATTTCAGAAAAACCTGGGAAAGACTTACGTGAAGCAATGCTGAGTGAAGTGAGCAGAGAACATTGTAACAGCACTCCTGTGGAATGATCAACTTTGATAGACTTAGCTCTTTTCAGCAGCAATATAGGGACCTAAGATAATTCCAGTAGATGTGATGGAAGATGCCACATCCAGAGTCTATGGAGACTGAATGCAGATTGAAGTATACTGTTTTCCCTTTCTTGTGGTTTTTCTCTTTCACAACATTATTGATATGGAAATATATTTTTACATGCATAACCCATATCAGATTGCTTGGGGAAGGGGGGGAGAGAGAGAGAGAGAGAGAGAGAGAGAGAGAGAGAGAGAGAGAGAGAGAGAGAGAGAGAGAGAGAGAGAGAGAGATTTATAGCTCAAAATCTTACAAAAATTAATGTTGAAAACTATCTTTACATGTAATTGGAAAAAATAAAATATTGTTAAGTGGGGAGAAAAACAAAGAGCTAAGAACACTGGTCAGTACAATGACCAATCACAATTTCAGAGGATTGATGATGAATTATATCATCTACCTCTGAAGAGAGATGGTTTAAGACATAGAATGTGATCTACATTTTTGATATGGGCACTACAGAAAGTTAGTTTGCTTGACTATGCATATTTGTTACAAAGGTTTTGTTTTCCTTTTTTCCATTTTGGGCAGAAGGGAGGAAGAGAAAATAAATGCCTGTTAACCTGGGGAAAAAAATGAACTTGCTGAGCATTGTCTCCCCAGCTTTTTTAGGACTCATTTTTCTCATCTTTAAACAATAGGTTTATCCTAAATGATCTTTATGATGCCTTCTAACTCTGACTTTGTTTAATTAGGCAGCTTATACTTAGGAAAGCTTACACTTGTTGAATTTAAAGACAGGACTCCAGGTTCAATTCTCACATCTGACAAAACTGGTTGTGTGAATCTGAGCATATCATTAAGTTTTTCAGACAATAAGTTTTAGAGAAATTGCAGAACTACATGAAAATAAGATTTGTTTATTTTTTTCTCTTAGTTGGATTATATTATGTCAACCAAATCACAGTTTCAGATTTAAAAATTGTACTAGTTACTTGACTGAATTTTCTGAGGAAAGTGCTTTGCAGACCTTAAGCACCCGCTAAATTCAAGATGGTATTGCTGTGATGGTGCTGATAATGATGATTGGGTGGCAAAATGGATTGAATTCTGGACTTAAAGTTAGAATGATCTGAGTTCAAATTCTGCTTTAGACTTTATTAGCTCTGTGAATCTAGACAAATTACTTAATTTATTTGAGTCTCAGTTTCCTCATCTATAAAATGAGGATACTAATATTATCTTTCTCAATGCATTGTTATAAGGATCAAGTGATTTAACCTATGTAAAGTTATCTGTAAACTTTAAAATATTATGTATATGCTTACTTAGTGATGATGATGACATTCAAGATCAATTTTTGGTGGTGCTACAGTATTGCAGGATAGTGTTATTTATAACTGAAAAATAGGTAAATTAAATTTTATGTTATAATTCCTTTTTTCAAACCATGTTATTTATGTTATGGTATTATGTGAAATATTTAATCAGGCTTTTTTAAAAAATGTATCATAATTGCTATTAACCAGGTCACAAGGATCACAAAATGTTAGAGATGGAATCCAATCTAACCTCAGAGAGTTTAAAAATTACATACCAAAGGATTGCAAAAGAGATTAATAGAAAATAGGGATTTGAAGCCAGGTCTTCTGCCTTCACATCCAATACTTTTTTTTTAGTCAAAGTAGTCATATGAAAGAGAGAGCAATACTATGCTGTCACTATGAATGTTCTTAGGAATGATCTTTAGAGATTGTAACACATCATAATGTTTTGAAGTTAACAATGACATAGCTGAATTTTATACTAGCGACCATGAAGGAACTCCTAAAGATTCTTGAAAGTGTGTATAAGAGAGAAAAGAAGTGGCAATGGGATAAGTCTGTGTTCTGAGAATATCAATTTGGCAGCTGTATGGAGTATAGGATATAGAAAGAAGAGTCTGAAGGAAGGGAAACTAACTAGGTATGGATGAAAGATGACTAATCAGGTTGTATAAGGCTATTTGAAGTCAAGAGCAAAGGAGTTGAGTATCAAAATTGGAACTATTGTATAAATTTTAAGATGACTACTCTGAAGAATCAAGCTCATCTACATGTATACGTTCTGGCATGATTGTTTAGAAAATATTTTTAATTTTAGGCATTATGGTATAATAAATATAGTGACTTGGGAAGATCTCAACTCAAATTAAGCCTTCAACATGAACAATATGAGCTGGGAAAATCACTTAACATCTCTTAATCTCTATTTCTTCATATGTAAAATAGTGATAATAGTATCGCCTACCTCTCAAGGTTGTCATGAGAATCAAAATATCAAATTTAAAACTTAGTAAACTTTAATGCATTATGTAAATGTAAATTTAGTGTTATTGTTAATGTCCTTCTAAATATAACATTCAATTCTGATCAGATCACATCTCAAATACTGTATTTAGTGCTGGATGCCACAATTTAGTAAGAACATTATTAAGTTGGAAAGCATCAAGTTTGGTAAAAGGCTGCGAACACATGCCATAAGATCATTTGAAGGGATTAGAGATGTGGGGAACATAAAAGGTGTCTTTAAAGGAGAATGTCACATGGAAGAGAGATTTTACTCCTAATTGACCTCACAGGGAAGAATGAAGGGTAATGGGTGAAAGATGAAAAAAAAAAAAAAAAAAAAAAAAAAAAAACTCTTCCTAACAATTGGAGCTATTCAAAAAGGCAATATAAACTGCCCAGGGAGGTATCAGGTTCTTCTTCATTACGTTTTTACTTAGCAAATGTTGGCTGACCATTTATCAGTTATGTTGTAATGGTGATTCTTGAATTCTGATCTTCCATTAGTTCTCAGTGCTAAATTAAGAAGCCTGCCATCATAAATCTCTAGGGCCATTTTTATTTCTTAAATATCCAAAAAAGTTTTTACAGTAAATTTATACTAAACATGACAGGATTAGTCATGAATTAATTTTCATAGCTGTAATAGTAATCTGAGGAAAGGTAATGATCAAGGCCCTAATGATGTTCTGAAATGTGACCTGAAGTTTGTGTGTAAACTGTGAATGTAGGTTGAATTGCCATAAATAAGTTTCTTTGAGACAATAATTAGTAAAATATGTCAGGCTTTGCTAATTAAATGTCTGAAATTCTTGCTGCAGTGTAATTCATTATAAAAAAGAATTTAAAATATAGTGAGGTCTATCTTGGAGTTTAATCAGTGACAACTAATTAATGAAATATATTTAAAAATAAATAAAACCATGCTGGCAAAGTCCACTGCAAATGCTATGATTTGCAATTAAACTTTTTCATATAGCAATTTAATCTTATTAAATCTCCCTAATTGTTTTGTTCTTCCCATCACAGTCAGTACTGCAAACTTTTTCATCTTTCCTCAAACCTCCAGTAGTAATTTCAAAATCCATCTTCTAAGCAGAAGACTTTAACCTCATACTTCACTGAAAATATTGAAGTCATTCTTCAAAAGCACTCTCTTTTCCCCTCTTCCTTTTTATCTCCTATCACTTGGTTGGCTACTCCTTCACAGCTCATATGGACATTTCCTTCTCTTGTACAACCCTTGCTATATCCCATTTCAGCTTCTCTGAGAGAGAAATCCCTTTATCACCTTCACTTTCTTGGTAATCTTCTATCTCTTCCTATCTACTGCTTGCTTCCCTATTACATATAAACATTCCCATTCCCTTTCTTCAATCTTTAAAATATCCTCAAATGATCCAACTATTCTCACTATCTTTCCATACCTTTTTAACTAAATACCTAGAGAATTTTCTATATTCAATGCCACTATTTCCTTTCTTCTCACTCTCTAATAAATCCTTAGTACTTGCTGGTGACTTCATGATTCAACTAAAATTTGCTTTTCCAAAGTTACCAGTGATTTCTCAAGTGCTAATTCTAATACTCTTTTCTGCCTTCATTTTTGATCTTTGACACCATTGAGCATGCTCTCCTGTATTCTCTTTCTTCTCTAGTTATTCATAAAACTCCTGATTACCCTCATACCTGTCTTATCATGTTGATTTTTCTTCCACTAACTGTGGATGTTCCCCGAAGGCTTTGTCCTAAGTCTTGTCTCTTTGTCTATACTTGCTATAACATCTCTTTCTTCTTATATCATATGTATACACAATATATGTATATATCACACACATAAAATATACAGTGTACATATGTATAAATTATATATGTATATATTTGCATATTTAGAGGTACATAACACACATATATATAATATGTGTACAGTAATTATAATGCATATATGTGTAATAGGTTATGTGTATATATTTGTATACACATAACCTATTATACATGTATTATAACATATATTTAGATGAGAGAAATAGAGAGGTATGTGAGATACAACAAGAAAACTAGTACAGCTGGATTGTAAAGCACCTGGATAAGAGTAAAGCACAAGACAACTTTGTAGGAAGGGGTCAAGATTATGAAGAGTTTTAAATATCAAACACAGAATTCCATATTTGTTGCTGAATAGGGAATCGTCGTATATTATTGAGGAGGGAGGCAGATAGACCTATGCTTAAAGATCGCTGAGTGAAGGATAAACTGGAGTAGGGAGAGACTTCAGGCAGAAATTCTAACCAGAAGACTATTGGAATAACCCAGGCAAGGCAATAAAGCCAGTATCAGAGGGGTAATATGTCAGAGGAGAGACAGGGACACGCACAAGAGATACTGTGATATAAAATCTTGCTTGTAGGGCAGCTAGGTGATACAGTGGTTAAGAGTGCCAGATCTGGCATCAGGAAGACTTCTCTTCAGATCCAGCTGTGTACCCCTAAGTAAATTATTTAAACCTGTTTTGCCTCAGTTTTGTCATCTGTCAAATGAGCTGGAGAAGGAAATAGCAGACCACATTAGTATCTTAGCCAAGAAAATCCCAAATGGGTCACCAAGAGTTGGATACAATTGAAAAATAGCAACAAAAGTCTTACACACACACACACACACACACACACACACACACACACACACACACACAGTTATTGAATATTGAATATATTCCATTAGAATCTGAGCTTCTTGAGGGCAGGGACCATTTTCTGGATCAAGTTCTTGCCTTTCTTTTTGCCCCACCTTTAAAATAGTGATTGATAAGGCGTATTACATTAAGGCTAAGTGGATAGAATGCCAGGTCTGGAGTCAGGAATTCTCATCTTTCTGAGTTCAAATCTAGCCTCAGTATCTTTGCCAAGAAAACCACAAATGAGGTCATAAAGAATTGGATACAACTGAAAAACAACTTAATAACTGAACTGGTGCATAGTAAATACTTCAATGATTATCTGACTGACAAAAATAGATAAGTCAAGGTATTTATACTTTAGTTTAAGAGATACCCTGTATACAAGTAAATAGAAGGTAGCAAGTTCAAAGAAAATGTTCAGTCAAATTGTTATCTGGAATTTGAGGTGGAAGCAAATATTGTCAGTAGAGGTAGAAAGTAAGATATTGATCAGGACAAGTTTTGGGGAAGAAATAGCACTTAACAGGCCTAGAAGGAACAGAGGGACTTCAATGGGG
This sequence comes from Sminthopsis crassicaudata, assembly GCF_048593235.1. Lineage (NCBI taxonomy): Eukaryota > Metazoa > Chordata > Mammalia > Dasyuromorphia > Dasyuridae > Sminthopsis > Sminthopsis crassicaudata. The sequence continues at coordinate 547,130,656 of NC_133617.1, read as the reverse complement.
AACTAAATGTACTTTTGAGAGCTAAAGCATAATGTGTATGGCAGATCATCATACAACTGGTCTTAGTGGAATTAGGAATATTTGGGTTCAAGATTTGTCTCTGACACATACTGATGCCTAATTCAGAAAGTCATTTAACATCTTAATACCTCAGGCAACTCACAGAAAATAAATTGCAGAACAATTATTATTAATTAATTAACTCTATTGGTTGAGGAAATTGTCTTAGTAGGAGTTTCCTAAACCAATGAAATCCATCGATCTGACAAAAATAAAATGAAACAGCCCATTCAATCCAATCACAAATTTAACAGGGAGAAGATAATGTATATGGAGGCAGCTAGGTGATTCATAGATAAGAGCACTAGACCTGGAATCAGGGAGACCTGAGTTCAAATTTGGTCCCAGATACTTACTAGCTATGTGAACCTGGACAAATCATTTAACCCTTCTTTATTTCAGTTTGTCATCTGCAAAATGGTGACACACTGGAGAAAGAAATGGCAAAATATTCCAGTATCTTTGTCAAGAAAACTACATAGACAATTCCATAGAATCATGAAGAGTCAGATGTGGCTGAGCAATAACAAGGCAATGTATTTGAAATTTTAGAAGAAGAATTTATTAGTTCCAAGATGGAGGAAAGTCCCTTTACTGGGACCAACTATGGAAGAACTCACTAGAATATTTTTATACAATAAATTATTAGGGTAAAGCAGGTCAATCAAATTAATGAATCAATCATCCTTATCCTCACTTGTATATTTTTAAAAATAGATATTTCTGGGAAGCTAGGTGGTGTAGTAAATAGAGTGCCAGCCCTGAAGTCAGGAGGACCTGAGTTCAAATCTGGTCTCAGGGACTTACCATTTCCAAGTTGTGTAACCCTGGGCAAATCACTAAACCTCAGTTGCCTCAGCAAAACTAATAATAATAATAATAATAATAATAAATTAGATATTTCTTTATTTTAGAACTCTGCTCATTTGTATTCAAATATGTTCCGGTAAACCATTTCTTCCACACTGAAAATGGTTTTTTTTCCTACTTTATTTTTCAGTTGTTCATGGTGGATAATGGAGCAGATGACTGGAGAATAGCCATGACTTATGAACGTATTTTTTTCATCTGTTTGGAAATACTGGTGTGTGCTATTCATCCCATACCTGGGAATTATACCTTCACATGGACAGCCCGGCTTGCCTTCTCCTATACCTCATCCACAACAACTGCTGATGTGGATATCATTTTGTCTATACCAATGTTCTTAAGACTTTATCTTATTGCCAGAGTTATGCTTTTACATAGCAAACTTTTCACTGATGCCTCCTCTAGAAGCATTGGAGCTCTTAATAAAATAAACTTCAATACACGTTTTGTTATGAAGACTTTAATGACTATATGTCCAGGAACTGTACTGCTGGTTTTTAGTATCTCCTTATGGATAATTGCTGCATGGACTGTCCGAGCCTGTGAAAGGTAAGTTACTTTCTTTCCATGAGAATATTTAGTATACAATTGTTTCCCTGTAAAAAAGAAAAAAGAATTAGGTGCCAGAAATTCTAGATTTTAGGTGTGTATGTGGTTTTTAAAAAAATAATCATAGCAAACTGCTTTCAAGATGCATATATTTGGTTATATAGTTTAGGATAATCTCATTATGAATGTGTATGTGTTTTTTATCACTTACTCTTCATGGAGTTTCTGATTACCTTTATTATCTGTGCCATGGTTTATGGCTATGGACCATATAAATTTGATTTTCTCTGAAAAATTAGTTTAAAAGAAGTGTTGAGTTATCCCTAGTCCTCATGATCCCAGGCACATAAATGCAATTTTGCTTGTAATATTTGTGGCCACTGTGGATATGTCCAATAAAAAAAACTTATCCAAGTTAACCACTTTCCAGGTTTATTGATTTCCAATAAATGGGAGTAACCCTATCCAGAAGGACCATCTCCTCCCGTAGACTAGATTAGGAATCTTAGGTTACCTGTGAAAGCTAAAAGGTTGTTAGGAATTAGACTTTGTCTCTGGGACATACATAAAATCTTTGACTTAAAAGGTAATCATTTAACCTTTTCTTCAAATACATATGATCTTAGCTCTATTTTAAAGATTAGGCATCTAAGATCTGCAGTTGTTCAAGAATATTTTTATTGCATCACATTGGAAGTTTGGGCCTATATCTATTGTTTCAATACAGTTGTTTCTTGTTCCTCCTTTGTTTTAGAGGAGAAGCAACAGCCAACTTGGAACTATAATGATGATAAACTTTTTTACATTTATACTCAATTGATAGGACTCCAGTTGTAGTATCTGAAGAAAATTAATATTTTTTCTGTCTCTTTTCTAAATGCAGTTTTGAATTCTGTAAAGTTTGGAGATGGAGGAGTGGTATATACTAATGTTAAAAATGAAAAGTCTTTACTGAGAGGAAAACTTCTGCAAATAACTTTGAAATAATTTACTATTGCTTCTTTTACATGGAGAAAAGTGGTAGGGTGTCAAGTGTAAATACCTTTGAACTTTGCATAGATCTTCAACTTTAGTTATGACAGCTGGACGAAAACAAAAAAAATTAGATAAAAGAAATAAGTATATGAAAATTAATTCTATATGTTTATGATGACCTTAAAGATTAAAGAAATAGAGAATTCCCTTCTTATTTTTGTAGCCTATATTCTTAAAGTATAATATATTCCTGTTTTGATAGCCATAGTTACACTTTTAAAAACAGTTTAAAAATAATCCTGTAACCATGTGGTTTCATAGTCCATCAACAATAACTCACTAAACACTTTTATACCAGGCATTGTACTAAATGCTCTGGATACAAAAAAGGCAAAAAGGCAAAAAACAGTTCCTGCTCTCAAAGGACTCTTGTCTAATGAGTGAGATAAACTATAACAGCTATATGTAAACAGGATATATCTATATATCTTTCTGCATATATCTATGCATCAGTGATAAATTGGAAATAATCTCAGCAAGAATGCACTAAGATTAAGAAGGACTAGGAAAAGTTTGGAATTTTAGCTGAGACTAGAAGAAATTTAGAGAATCTAGAAGGTAAGGATTGAGGAGGATGAGAGTTCTAGGCATGGTGGATAGCCAGTGAAAATGCCTGATGTTTGGAAGGGAGAGAGGGATTCAACAGTTATTTTTACTATTCAATAGAAACCTAATTACAATTAAGAAATTTAAGACAAATCATGTCCCCCTACGCATAATTATATACACTACATGTGTGTGTATAGTAGGCTATGGCAATTCATATATATATATATATACATATATATATATGTATGTATGTCTTTTTTATTTACAAAACATATGCATGGGTAATTTTTCAACATTGACCTTTGCAAAATCTTTTGTTTCAACTTTTCCCTTCCTTCCCCTCACCCCCTCCCCTGGATGGCAGGTAGTCCAATACATTGTTAAATATGTTAAAGTATATGTTAAATCCAATATATATATATACACATATTTATACAGTTATCTTGCTGCACAAGAAAAATCGGATCTAGAAAGAAAGAAAAAAAACCTAAGAGGGAAAACAAAAATGCAAGCAAGCAATGACAGAAAGAGTGGAAATGCTATATTGTGGTTTACCCTCCTTTCCCATAGTTCTCTCTCTGAGTGTAGCTGATTCTCTTCCTTATTAAACAATTGGAACTGGTTTGAATCATCTCATTGTTAAAGAGAATAGTTATTCTTTATTAATAACAGCACTGATTAGCCCCATTTTATAGAAGAAAAACAATTGAGTCACTAAGAAATTGAGTACTGAATTTCCCAACATTATACAGTTAATTCAGGGTGAAGTCCAAACTCAGGTTATGGCCTTCCAATTACAATACTAATAGTTTTTTTCCCGCTTCACTAGTGCGTCTCATAATAATAAAAATTTACTTAATTTTTTTCAAATTGACAAAGCACTTCTCTCATAATTCATGTATTTTTAAAAAATTAATGTTTAATCATAATATTATTTAAAAGGATAAATAATTATCATTCATTGATTGACTGGATACCTTCTGGTTTGTTTGTTTTTTTTTTTTTGTTTGTTTTTTTAACATTTTAATGTTATTTTTTCCAATTATGCAAAAAGACAATTTTTAGCATTCTTTTCTTAAAATAAAATTTTGATTTTCTCACTCATTCCACATTCCTTTCCCCTTCCTAAAGTAGCAAGCAGTCATGTAAAACCTATTTCCATATTATAACTCAGGTATTTTTAAAAAATCTTTAGGATTCCTTTGAGAATAATCAATTTGCAGTATCTCAATTCTGAAGAAATTTATTTGCTTTATATTAAAGTCTCAGAGAAGTATACAATGGTATAATTCACAAATGATTCTTGAGAAAGCAATCAATTAATAGAAATGTTTAATGTGTAACAGGCCTTGTACTTGCTTGATATTGGAAATAGAAGCAATCTAAAGGAGTTTACATTCTAATTCATTCTGAGAGAGAAAATTACATATATAATTATGTAAAGCATAATAACTTACTTTAAAGTACCAGGTAATTTGGGAGAGAGAAAGACAGTAGTAGTTGAAGTGATCAAAAACAGCTTGATGAAAAAGATGACTGAGTTTTGTCTTAAAAGGAACAGAGGGACTCTATAAACTACAGGAAATGAGGGAATGTCTACTAGGGATGAGAAAAGTGGTAGATGGAGTCTCAATTTAAGTGTGTAACAGTGAGAAGGATAGTTTGGCCAAAAAGCAGAGTGCAAGAAGATGAATAAATACCTGACAAATACATTCATATTTGCATTTAATGAAAATTATTTTGACAGTTAGGCTAGAGATTGAGCATGAAACCAATTAGGCTGTTAAAATAATCTAAGTAAAAGATAATGAAGGCTGAATTAATATGGTAACTGTATGAATTGGTTGGGAGAGAAAGGGGTTGGATTTTAAGTATGTTGTAAGGTAAAAATGGAAAGATTTCACAAGTAATTAATTGGATATGTGGAATGAGGGAGAGAGGAGTTGAGGATTATGCTGAGATTATCTAACTGGGATCCTGAAAGGATGATAGTGTTTTGGACAGAAATAGAGAAGTTTGGAAGAAAGAGTTTGGAGGAAAAGATAATGAATTTTGTTTTGAACATGTTAAATTTGAGATATTACTAGAATACTTCCATTTAAAATGTCTCATAGTCAATTGATGAAGTTTTAGAAAGAGACTAGAATTGGATATATAGATCATATAGATTGAGATCATAGTTAAACCTAAAAGAATTGATAATGTTACTTAAAGAAAAATTTAGAGGGAGAAAATAAGCACCAAGGACAGAATGTTAAGATTGTGAAGTGGGTGATGAACCAGTAAGGAAAAACTAGAAGAGAAGAAGTATCACAAAAAATCCAGAGGGGAGAGAGTATACAGCAGATAAATTGAAAAGGATAAATGTTGAGAAAAGACCAGGTTTGGTAATTAATAGAAATTACTGATCACTTTTGATAAGTGAGCCTTTTAGTGGAGTGATAAAGTTAGAATCCAAATTGCCATGGGTTAAAGATTAAATGAAAGTAGAACATTCACAGGAAGTGAATGTTGACAACTTTTTCAAGAAATTTAGTTGAGAAATTTGTGGTGATACAGTTAATAAGCACAAATTTACAAAGTTCTTATAATTCACCATCTGTCTTGATATTTGCAAAGGCTGTCCCTAAACAAGATAGAGAATAGAAAAAAGAAAAGAAATCAAGCTTCCTCTTAGAAAGGAAATCCTAGTCCCTGCTGAGCTTCCAGAAAACATAGAGACTTAGGGTCTATTAGAATTCACATCTCCTGCCCCTCAGGTTGAGAATCCATACTGTTCTGGTTGAAATTTATCCATGACTCCTTTTAGCATATAGAACAATATAACTTGAGGTTAGAAAATCTTATTCTTTCATATACCAGTTATATTAAAACATCTCCTGAGATCCTTTAACATGTAGGGTAACCCAATTGGAGCTGCAAACAAAAATTTCCTCTGCTTTCTTGTACTACAGAGATCCTGAAATTTCCATAAATGATACTTAATAGAACTCTAATTCAGTTCTCAGTAGGACAAGTAGGTAAACTTAAAAGAGAAACAGAAAAGCACTAAAGAGATATGAACCACTCCTCAAAAAGCCCTTGAGATATATTATACAACCAAAAGGCAAAATAACTTAATGGACTCGCAGCCTATAAGGATTTTAGGAAAACGGTCTGGTCTTATACACCATAAAGCAAGTATATCTGCTTAAAGGTAAAAAAGAAAAAAATTACATAAAAAGGCACAGAATTTTCTAGGCATCAGTATTTTAAGAAAGCAAAATCCATGCTACTCATATTACCTATAATTCTTGTAATGGACAAAGAAATGCAACAAATATAATAAGCTTTTTAAAAAATGTATATACCAACAATATTGGTCTGACTTAAAAAGCAAAAACATAAGAAATCACTGTCTTATTCAGATCTAAAACAAAAGAAGAAAAAAAAATACTTATTTTTCCTAATGAATCCCTGAAAAAAAAAATAGTATATCTAAGAAGGAGTACTAAATGCAAAATCTCTCCAGGGCTTACTGAATATGTACAAGAGACTCAAATATGTTCTAGACTCAGTGTCCTACAGTGTATCTCCAATTTGCATTTACACAAATAGATAGTGTCCCAGAGGATGGTAATTATCCTTTCTTCTAGGGGTAAATCTAATATGCTACTGACTACTTCTACTGCTTTAGTTTATAAACTCCTAGTGTTGTATTCCCTTTTAACAATAATCTAGTAGATTTTTTAAAATGCCTATATCAAAGGCATTTAATAGTAAATGTAATAGTAAAAACATTAAAACCTTCCCCTCTTCCCCAAGAAGAAAAGCATCTGCTTTCACAATTACAAACATCTATAGAAAAAGTGGGCTCATATTTAAAGTACAGTGATAGTGAGGCACCATGTACAGGACATACATGTGGCAAAAGAGAATAACTCTTCTGATACTTTATAGGACTTGGAAATTCTTTGTATATTAATCATGTAGTTGTACCTTTCACTGCAATTAATCTAAGTGAACTGCTCAGTTAGCCTCCTGGGATCTCCTGCTTTCTTTTAGTCATTTACTAGTAATACTCTCCACCAGGAAGGGTTTTACTCCCTGAATCTATCTCTTCCCTAAAATATCTATCTCTCCATATCACTTTACATTTTTGTTTATTCTCAGAGTATATCTCTCCTCCTGGATGGATATATTGTCTGTTTTTAATTGAGGAATTTTAGTGACATGGTCATTTGTGGGGGAAATGGGGTTATGGTGAAAGTCCACTCCCTACTTTGGGACTGTCTTGTCTGAGTAAAGGGGTGTCTGTTTCCACAAAGTGGTTCTGAGCCTGAAATTCTTCATTACTTAATGAGCTGCTTCATTTCTGTGTGAGATAATCAACAATTCAGACAATGTTTCCTTTGTGCTATTAGATGTCTTCATCCAATGGCCAAGGCTCTTAAAGCCTATGAAATTATTTAAGAACATATTCATAAATTTATTTATTGTGGGATTGTAGGAAAATTCTTTAATTGCTTCTTCTGTCTTCTATTTGAGATGGGAGAGAAATATGCACATTTAGATAAGCTTTATCCTCTCTGTAGTATATGAATTAAACATTGCTTGAATATTATAATGAAGATAAAATGATTACCTTTTTGCTTAAGGATAGATAAGGATGAAAAATAATGAACTTTTTTTTTTTTTAGGAAATTCAATTCAGTATCATATGATCAACTGGTCAGAGTCCTACTTTGTTGGTCCTTTTATGCAATAATGGAACACAAAGCCTCATGACTGTATGACATTGATATATACCATATGATTCTAAATTCATTAAGTTTTCATTTGGAGTCTGAGAATAGACCCTTTTAAGAGTAATTAAATTTTGTGTTCCTCATCCACAGTTCAATAAGGATTTATGATACAAGATTTTAACTCTCTATGTGTAACAAACTTGATATCTAGCAAATATAAATTGTTTATTTTTCATTATTCAGGAATTAGAAGAGAAAATTTTGAAATGGGAGCTACAGTTTAGAATAAAGACTCCATTTTTATTTTTCTTATTTAATATTTTCTTTTTTTAAATTGCATGCAAAAAGTTTTTAACATTAATATTTAAATTTTGAGTTCCAAATTCTCTCCCTCTCCCCTACTTATTGAGAAGGCAAGCAATTTGATATATGTTATATATGTATAATGCAGAACATATTTCCATATAAGTCATATTGTAAATGAAAACATAAACTAAAAGAAAAATCCTCAAGAAAAATAAAGTTTTTAAAAAGTATGCTTGTTTGTATTCAAACTTCATCAATTCCTTTTCTGGAGATGGATAGCATTTTTCATCATAGGTCCTTCAGAGTTGTCTTGGATCATTGTATTGCTGAGAATAGCTAACTCATTCACAGTTGATCATATCATAGTGTTGCTGTTATTGTGCACAGTGTTCTCTCATTTCACTTTGCATCAGTTCATGCAAATCTTTCTAGGCTTTTTCTGAGACCATCAATAGTATTACATCACATCACATACTACAACTTGTTCATCCATCCCCCAATTTCTAATTCTCTGCCACCAGAAAAGAGATGCTTTGTTTTTGCACATATAAATCCATTTGCTTTTTGTTTCTAATCTCTTTTGGGACAGAGACCTGATAATGGTATTGCTAAATCAAAGGATATGCACAGTTTTATAGCCTTTTGGGCATACTTCCAAATTGTTCTACATAATAGTTGAATCATTTCACAACTCCTCTAATAGTACATTAATGTCAAACTACATTTTAAATGGTTTTTTATTTTATTTTGTCAGGCAGATTTACAGAACAATAACCAAAATAATTCCTATTTTAATGAACTTTGGTCATTACAGATGCCTCATTTCCTGTTGTTTTTCTTGATTTTGAACTGTGTTACATGTGTTTGTTTTTTCAACCTTTGTAAGAATATTACATTGCACATATATTTTGCCTCAGTAATCCAATATGGTCTTTTTTTCATTTTGGTATGTGACAATACCTTAAATAAGCAGTTCATTTCCTTACTTCTGTAAGGTCTGATGTCCTCTACTGCAGAAAAAAAATTGTATTTTAAAGTATTTTTGTCAGTAAGTTACATTATAAGTTAAGCATCTACGGTGTGCATGGGACAGGGCAATATCTTAGGGATTTTTTGGATGAGAGATAGATTCCTGCCTAAGAGTTTATAGTCTAATGAAGTGGTAACACAGCTAGATAAATTGGTGTTACCGTGCATTGAAGGCTGGACTTAGGGGCAAGAAGAACTGAGTTCAGATGTAGCTCAGATACTTAATTAGCTGTGTGACCCTAAGCAAATTCATCTTATGTGGTTTTGGAGGATTGATACTTAAAACATTAAAACATGAAACCTTGTGGGACTACTGATAGGCATTTCACCTTTAACTTACTCCTTAACTTATACCACACACACACACACACACACACACACACACACACACACACACATATATTTGACAAAGCCAGGGCATGGTTCAGATTCATTTTCCCATTAGTGGTCATCTTTTCTTCCAAGAATTATTCTTGTCACATTGTAGTTATAAGGAGTCCTCCATTACTAACAGGAAATCAGAAACTCTTAAATTCCTGAGGGAACTACAAGGTCTGAAAAATCCATCTCTTATGTCCACAGTTAAATTAGTTGTACTCAGAAAAGAAACAGAAAACAAGAGACAGGTAAGTCAGGAAAGTCAGTCTTACTTTTACCTATTATAGAGATGCACTTACTCTTGTTGCTTTAACTGCTAGGGAAAAGTCAGGGAGTCTCTTTACTGGGAGGGCACAAGAAAGCCTTATAGAGTCCTAACCTGCTTGCTCATCAGTTGAGAAAAGATGTCAGGATGGAAGATTTATTCCTTTTTGGAGACTTCCAATTATAAGATTTTTCCTGGATTACCTATTATCTTCTTTGATTCAGACTCTCCACTCATCCTTCCTTCATAGGGACCAAGGAGCAATTAAGGAATTGCTATAACATTTCAGAGTGAAAATGTCTAGTGCCAAGACAGTATCATCAGAAGTGAACAGAAGAACTCAAATCAACTCCACAGGCCCACCCCTGTATATATAGTCCTAATCCTAGTTGATGGGGGGAATCTTACTTGATGATCTCTATTATCTATTACAAATCCATCAGAGTACTGATAGCAAATGTATTTTGGAAGTTGAGAAAAGAAGTGGTCTTAATGAGTGCTCAGTATAATTTTCCTTTAATCTGTCAATAGACATTTGAATGTCTATTTTTTCTGCACCCCCAGCCTTGACCTAATTAGCTCATTTCTACCTGACTTTTCAATAAAGCTTAAAATATAAGATCATAGATATAGAACTAGAAGGAACTAGTTCTTCGATGAGGAAATTGAAGCTCAAGGAAGTTAAATGAGCTAAGTTCAGGGAGTAAATAGCAGAGTGATGATTCAAACCAAGGTCCTCTGTTTTTGATTCATGGCTTTTTTTTTTCATTTTTTCTCGTAAATTTAGTAGCTATCAATAAACACGAACATAAATATAGATTAAGAATAAAATATGTACACATATTTTACAAAATTTTCATTTGTTTAGAAAATTTCTCTGTAAATAAGCTTTAACAATATAGGAACAAACTTGTGCTATTGACTTTCCTGTAGCTTACAAATTTTTTTCTTCAAGATAATTTTCAACATTTTGTTGACTTTATATACTTGTAGTAAATGTGTATCTGTTCTAGTTTTTTTTTTGCTCTTGATCCCTTCATATGCCATTCCATATTTCTTAATATTCATTATATTGGTCTTTTATATGTGGTCCAGTAATATTCTTTTGAATATATATATGTTATAGTTTGTATAGATATTTCCCAAATATATTACATAAGGTTTTATTTTTTTCCTCTTTTCTGTTAAAAAGAAATGTTGCTTCAGGCCTTACCTTGGTCAATAAGACAAACTCTGAAAAAGAAACATTAAAAATTGTTGTTTAGCACAAGGTAAAAGCCAACTTTGATTCAAACTGCATTGCTTTTTATAGAAGAAATAAATAATTTCCACAGAAGAGCAAAAGTATGCTGATTGGCATACATCATCAATGAGCTGATGAGATTAATACTGACTCATTTCCTCCTTCATTACAATATTTTAGGGAGATGGAACTGCTATCTGCTAGAGACTGACTGCTCATATAACTATAAACAACCTTTAAAAATAGGGTCATTCATACTGACTGCAAAAGTAACTGACTTTGCACACTTTTCTTTCATTCACTTCTCTCATCTCCTTTTATCTTTTATTTTTATTCTTTTTCCTTTTTTCTTCTGCTCTTCTGTTCTATTTCCTCTGGATCTGAGACAGTATGCCATAGTGAATAGCATACTGATAACTTGGAGTAAGAAAACCTAATTTTAATTCCTGATTTTGGACATCTGAAATCTGAAGAACCCTATCCAAATCACTAAACTTCTAGATCCATCAAGCTAATTACTTAAGATTACATATTGATTATGTTTGATTTGTTTTGATAGAGAGAATACCCACAGTAAGAATTCCTTATAGTGTCGATATCTTGATACTTATATATTCATTTATATATTAGTTTGCTTGGCAAAGACCTGAAATTGAAAAGAAAGAAATTGCTTATCAATTGGGCAATGGGTAAATAAATCATGGTGCTTCATGAAGATAATAGAATATTACTGTGCTATTTAAAAATATGATAAATAAACAGATATGATAGAATCAGAGAAGCATGAAAGACGAATGAAATGATGAAAAGTAAAGTAAACTGACCCAGGGGAAAATGTAATAACTACAATATCATAAATGGAAAGAATAACCACCACAAAATAATCAAAACTGAAATTGTAAAGAAAAAGCCTAGCCCTAAAGGAAAGATAAATGAATGAATAAGTGAATGAAAAAAAAAAGGAAACATTTATTAACATTTATTAACAATATAAAAGCAAGAGAGTGCCTACTCTTAAACTCATATTCTAAGGGGGAGGTGAGTAGGGAGGGAAACAAGACGTAGAAGATTCACCTACAAATCAGAGGGAACGTCTCCATGGTCTTTAGGATACAATGGCAAAATCAGATGGTAATGCATCTTATTTAATGGTATTTCTACTAATAAAATCATATTGATTTTTTATGATTTAACATTTTGTAATGTCAAGAACTTTTTTTCCTTGCCTGTAGTAACTGTATTTACTAAGGAAATAGGGGATGTAGCACCAGAAGAAACAACTGCCTGATTTAACCTTGCATGTCCATGATGGTTTCTCAAAGCTGGGATAGATGCAGGACTAGTAACATGTCTGGGAAGAAAGGGTGGTGATTTTTGTTCTTTACACTATTGAGTCCTAAGCTATCTCTATTTTGATCTGGAAAGACAGTGATTGAAGTAGTGGTGGTAATGATTGAATGGTAAAGATCCCCTCCCCCCAATGGGGGGAATATATCCCCTTTCATGGAAGGGATATAATAAACCACAGGCAATCTGAAAATTAGAATTTCTGCTCCTGATTCAGATTTCAACTTCACAATCAGTATTGTACTTTTAAAAGAGATCTGGCTAGACTTAGCAATATAGTGTGAGACTATGTTAAATAGTCAATAACTACGTAATAACTATGTGATAGTAATGACTAAGTATTATGTTCTAATTAAGGTATTTGGCCTTTCAAGATTACAGTCCTTTGCATTATGTCGAGGAGAGTTTAATAATACAGACAAATTTTGCTCTTCATGTACATTACTTGTTGTGGTGGGTCAGTGGAAAACAGAATGATGTGTAATTTTTGAGGACTCTTGAGGACTACTTTCAAAACAGTAAATGTATTATATAAAATATGACTTTTTAAAATCTACTGAATTAGATTTCTAAATAGCAAAAAAAATTTTTTTTGCAAAAATCTTGTTAACTATTTTGATGTGACTAATCTCTGTAACTATAGATAAGAAATATAAGTACTTTTGTTGACTACTTTGGGATATCTCTAAACAGTATATCTCCAGATGCCCTCCAGAAAACTGCACCTTGTGCAACCAAAACCAAAGACAAAACCCCACCTTTATTAGTTGCCAAAATGTATCTGGCTCTAAGATCTAAAGTGATCAATATAAAATTAACTTGATATCAGCAGACTATGGCAGAAGTTTTATATCTTAATTACTTCCCTCAGTATTCTTGTTTACAATTTAAATTTAATTTTTCTTATTTTTAAGATAATGAACATAAAACTTATTTCCACATATAAAGTAAGCATAGAAAAAGAGGATTCCATGAAAAACTACAAACCTCTGTTAACCACTGCATGCTTTTATATATACACAGACATATATGTACATATATATAATTTTTTTCTAAATAAAAATATATTTGATAAATTCAGCATGTTCGTTTTAAAGCTGTCTTATTTGTGTCTGGATTCCTTTCTGAACTTCTACATTCATCAGCACATTTTTGGAGAGAGTTTATTTGTCATGGTGACATGAGCATTGTTCCTTTCAAATCTTCCATGCAAAAAAATATAAAATAAAATAAAATAAAAACACAATCCTTCTAATGAACAATCCTAGTCAAACAAAACAAATCCACATATTTTCCATGTTCAAAAATGTATGTCTCATTCTGCATCTTTGGTCCATTGTTCCTCTCTCAGGAATCTGCTAGATTGTTTCATCATGAGTCTTTTGGGGTTATGTCATTCAATGTGTTAGAATTCTTAAGTTTTTTCGAAGATGTTTGTATTGAAAGTATTCTTATTACAATGTAGATTATTTTCATAGTTCTGCTTATTTATTTTTCCATCCATTCATACAAGTCTTCATAACTTCACAGCTTCTCTGAAGTTGTCCATTTTGGCATTTCTTAAGGCACAATATTACATTAAATTCATACACCATTATTTGCTTAACTATTCACCAAAAAAAGAGTATTCCCATAGTTTCCAGTTCTAACAAAAAGAGTGCTATGAATACATATACCTATGTATAACATATACACACATATATACATATACATGTATATGTATGTATATATTTTACCTATGGGTTCTCTTCCTCATTCTTTGATCACTTAGTAGTGAGATTGCTGAATACAAGGGAATTTGGAGACATAGTTCCAAATTGCATTCTAGAATGACTTCAATAAGTCACAGTTGTACTAACACTGTACTCTTGTCCAAGTCCTCCTGTAGCTTTTCCAACAATTGTATCTTATCTTCACCTTCCCTTATCAAATTCAGAATACTTATTTCTAAAGACTTACCTGAGCATGTCTTGTCTTCTTATCGTTCTTACAATAGAATTATCCAGATTTATTACCTCTTTGGTTCCAACTTTGTATTAATTGATGCAGAGTACCTTTCAAATAAATAGGGGGTGTTCAATAAAATTTGTCAAATAAATAAAATCTAAAGAATATACAAGAAACTGGCAATGCTTTTCATATTTATTATAGTCTGAACAAAGTAGGAAAACTTCCTGAAATAAAAAGTCTGTGCCATAGAATTAGATTCAAGATTTTTGTTCGACCATGTCCTTATTCTGGAAATGTTGTACTGTTGAAAGTCATTTAGAAAATATGGAAGCAGGGGCGGCTAGATGGCACAGTGGATAGAGCACCAGCCTTGAAGTCAGGAGGACCTGAGTTCAAATTTGACCTCAGACACTTAAGACTTCCTAGCTGTGTGACTCTGGGCAAGTCACTTAACCCCAACTGCCTCAGGGAAAAAAATATGGAAGCAGAAATCAACAACAATATCCACTTCTGAATTTTGTTTCACTTCAATAAGCATTTATGTTGAATTCTTGCTATGTGTTCAAGACCCATATTAAGTGCTATGGGGGCATAAACTCAATTGTAACCTCTTCGAGACCAGGGATTATTGATTATATGTCATCTGTATACCTATATTCTATTATAGAGTGTAACAGAGTACACATTACAAGTCTTCAGTAAATATATGTTGAACATTTCAATGTCTTAGTTGAGCCATAATTTTAAAAAGGAAAGTATTATGAAACATTAAACAACTTTCTAATTTCTAAGTCCTTAATTTCAAAAGTCTTGTATTCCAATAATGATAATACTGGTCTGTTTACATATGAAGTGATGTAAAGAATAAATAATAAAAATTAGAATAACATTATAATAAAGCTTTTATTATTTCAACTATAGCTGTCTTCTGCCTAGTACTAGTCTACTCCACTAAACTTTATAATTTTAGTTAGTATAATAAATTTAACAAAATATAATCAGAAAGTATGTATTAATTTAAAATCTCTGTGCAACAATAGAAAAGCATTTCCTATACTTAAGGGGACTGAAGGAACTATGAGTTAAATGGGGATTCTAGAAAGCTGAATCTTTTATAATATGGAATGGTCATACTCAGGTATGGTATTGTTCTTCTTTCCTTGAATGTTCTTCCTTCCTTGAAAGTGTTTTTAGGTCTCTGTTTATGTCACTGATTTTTTAACCTAAATTTTTCTGGGGACAAATGTGTTTCTAATAATGAAACAATGAGAGCTATTTAAACAGATAAAGGGAACTCCCCCTCAGTTTCCTAGATGGATTTGTGAATTATACTTGATTACCCTGTAAGTTGAATAGCTTAGCCAGAACAGGAGAACATCAAATATGGACTTTTTTTCTTGTGTGAGTCTTCAGATACTGGAAGATTGTTGCTCTACAACCTGACTTGTATCATTTGTATGCTTTTCTCCATAAATGCTATCTGAAAATCAGGCTAATAAGAAAATTAAACAGCTCAAGCAGAAAAGCTTGTTACAGGGGTGATTTTTCCTAACCAATCAGCTGGGAGGACTTCTGAGAAACAACACAACAGTCTCCTGAAGGAAGGGATCATTTAACAGCCAGGTTAAAAAATCCCTTAAATCCTATCTTTTGTAGGTCACACATGTTGCTGAATGGGGCCAAGTGATCTCTCTGAAAAATAATGTAAGATTTTTTTTGATGGGTTTTACCTAGGTTAACTTTTTCTTAGAGATTTTGTCCTACTTAGTACCCTGCTGACCTCCTGTTTTGCTCATCATTTTCCTAGGAACCAGGACAAAGAAGTGTTTGCAGAATGAGAGAACAGGTAGAAATGCTATTTTCAACCTTCTAAGTTTTCTCAGACATTATTTTTAATGATGTCAAACTCATTTCAAAGTCTGTAGTATTATATAATACATATACATAGATTAATTTTTCTGATTTTATTTTGGAGTCAGGAAGAACATCTAAGAACAAGGGAATAGTTTCCATAAGCCAAGATAAGACTCCTATAAAGTAAGTACTGTAGTATATTTTATACTAGATTAACATTGTTTTTAGTGAAATCTTATTTCTGATCAAAGATTAATCGTCATTTAAATGACTATTTGATACAGCATACCTACTGATTTAAACATTTCTGCTCTCCTTGCTAGCGTGATGATTGCTACTTTGTTTTTATATTTATTAATTGATAAGTTTGTATACATATATGTATATTTGTGTGTGTACTACACCAGTGACAAAGCATCTAAAGCAGATTGTAAGCTGTCAAAAGAAATGTTTTAAAATTTTGAGGACTAGAGATAGCTTTAATCTTTATTAAATAAAATTTTTTTTCAGATTCCTGCATTTCAACTTTTATTGGGCTCATGTAGCATTAGTGGAAACCCTACAGTAAAATGGAAGATTTGAAAAACATGTGGTGATATTGTGGATAATAGCATTGCTTTGAAATTGGGCCTCTGCCACAAACTCAAAATTGTCACAGCATCTTTTGATTAAATGAATGTAAAGTAATACTTTAAAATTCAACTATGATTTCCTTCCTCATTGAAAATATTTTGACTCTCTGCTGTAGTTATTTACTTTGGCATTGGAAATAAGAGCAAAACTTCTCTTGTTGTTATGTAATCATAAATGTTTTGTAATAAAATTTTGTGACTGACACTGTCCTGTGATCTCTAATTTTGGATGCAGAACTGAGTCTACAAAGTAAAACCCAGGTTAATTGACATAGAAAAGGATAACAATAAGAAGTCTTTTTGTTTTGATTTCTAGACAGTCTTGTTAGCCTGCTGTTAAGAAAGATTTCTTGTTTATTTGTAAAGAAGTCCACTACTTAACCATTATGACATGAACCAACAATGGTATACTAACTAATAAGATATTGCCAGATGAAAATTTTCAAGGAAAAAAGCTTTATATATGTACTCATTTAAAGAATAAACATGAAGATCTTGATGGGTTGATGTGTTGGATTGAATCTAATAAATTGAAATTCAAGAGGAATAAATGCAGTTTTATATTTAAGTGTGAAAAATCAACAAGTAGAAGATAAGGGAGACTAGATAGCAATAGTTATGAAATATAGGTGGGAATTTTAGTGAACTGCAAGATCATTGTCAGTCTACAATATGATATGACAGTCAGAAAAAGTAACATGCTCTTGGGCTGCATTAAAAGAGGCATATATTCCAGAAACAGAAAGGTGGCTATTCCATTGTACTCTACCTTCAGCAGACCTCATTTGGATTATTGTGCTCAGTTGGAAGTGCCAAAATTTATGGACATTGATAAGATGGGGAGTTTCTGGAGAAGGGCAAGCAGAATGGTGAAGAAGCTTAGGTTCATATCATATGAGTATAAATGAAAATTGCTTGTCCATATCCTTTGAACATGTGTCAATTGGGAAATGACTCTTATTTTTATGAATTTGATCCAGTTTTCTATATATTTGAGAAGTTGGACCTTTATTAGAGAACTGTGTTATAAAATTTTATATTACTTTATTACTTAGGGTACCTTTTAGCAAAATGTAGTTTCCCCAATTATCTTTTTAAAATTTGGTCTCTTTTTGCTTTTGCTTTTTCCTGAGATCATAATGGCTATCCCTGCCTTTTTTATTTCAGCTGAAGCTTATTTGATTCTGATTCAGCCCTTTATTTTAATTCTGGATATAGCTTTCTGTTTTAAGTTTGTCTCTTGCAAACAACATATTGTTAGGTTCTAATTTATTCTACTATCCATTTCTGTTTATGGGTGAGCTCATCCTATTGACATTCACAGTTCTGATTGTATATTTCCATCCATTGTATTTCCATCTGTTTATTCTTTTTTTTTTCTCTTTATCTTATTGTTCAGTCATTTCAATTGTGTCTGACTTCATGGGTTTTTTTGACAAAGATATTGTCATAGTTTGTCATTTCCTTCTCTAGCTCATTTTACGAATGAGGAAACTGAGGCAAACAGGGTTATGTGACTTGACCAGGATTTCACAGGTAGTAAATGTCTGAGGCCAGATTAATTCTCAACTTTTCTGCTTCCAGGCCTGCTTCTCTACCTACTGTGCCACAGAGCAGCCTATCTCATCATTTATAACATATAGTGGGATTGATTCTAGTATCTAAATCATTCTGCTCTCCATTTGTATTTTATAAGTAAGTGCCTCCCATTCATATTCACAGTTATAATTGCTAATTGTATATTTTTTTAATCCTGTTTTCTTCTATTTATCCTTTCCTTTTTTCCTTTTTATCCTATTTCTCCTCAAAAGTTTGTTGTGTTTCTGGTTTTTCCCTTGATTCACCTTCCTCTTTTATTTTCCTAATGGAAAAGATGGATTTTTACACTCAGCTGAGTTTGTAATATATTCTTTCCTCTTTGAACCAATTCCAATAAGAATAAGGTTTGTTCAAGAATTAGCCATTTACTTTCCCATTTCCCTTTATACTGTACAAGTTCTTCCTTGTTTGCCTCTTTTATATGAGATAATTTCCCCTAAAATTGATTTTTAGAAGTTTCATATGTCACTTTCCCATACAGGAATCTAAATAGTTTAACTTTATTGAGTCTTTTATGATTACTCTATCATTCTGACCTTTTTATGCTTGTTTGTAAACTTTTCTATTCAACTTTGGTTTTTTCATCAGCAATTCTTGGAAATCAACTATTTCCTCCTGAAGAATGATGCTCAGTTTTGCTGACCAGGTTATTCTTGGTTATATTCCTAGTTTCTCTGCCTTTTGGAATCATATTCCCAGTCTTCTGCTCCTTTAACAAGGAAGCCACTAAATCTTTTTGTATTTGACTGTGGCTACACAATATTTTAATTGTTGCTTCCTGGGCTGCTTTCAATATTTTCTTCTTGACATAGAATCCTTGGAATTTGGCTATAATATTCCTAGGATTTTCATTTTGGGATCCCTTTTAGGAGGTGGTTGATGAAGTCTTTCAACTTCTGTTTTATTCTTTCAATATACGATATCATCATAGGTTTCCTGTATAACTTCTTGAAATATGTCTAGGCTCTTTTTTAAAAAATCATGAATTTTAGGAAATTTTTGCCAAAGAAATTCCAGGAAAATATAGAGGGAAGAAACCACTGTCTATTCTCCTTTCTACCAGTCTGTATAAGCTGTATCAGGCTATTAGTGAGGAATAATCTTTTTTTTTTATTTTTTTATTTTTTCAATTTAATATTGAGTGAATAATTTAATGTTTAACCAGACAACAATGGGTTGTAACATCTTCTTCTTAATTCTCCTGTTCCTCCGTTTCTTCCTCCCTCTTCTTTCCTGCACTAATTCACTCATGACAGCAGCCTAAGGATGCAAAGCAACTTTAGAAACTTAAGAGCAATGGAACTTCCCGAATCCTTAGACTCTGATGGGAGAGAAATATATGTTAAACTTAATCTTGAATGATCTGACAATGCATCCAATTTATTATGTGTACTTTTTTGAAAATTTTCTTCTTAATATCCTGACTTACACAGAAGTAATATAAAAAAAAGTTTTTAAACATCCAGGAGTCTGGTCTGTTTCTTTGTGGGCTATTGATTGGCTTTTTCTAGTAGTTATTGTAAGAATCCTCTGGATTTATGCATGTTTTGTAATATTAATAAAGCTCCTTTGATAAAATCTTGAATTTTGGGAAGAATTGTTACTAAAAGATTTTTAATTTGTTTTTTGTTTCCTTCTCTGATCTGGTGTTTCTTTTTCTCCTCAAAAAAGGAATGGTTTAGAAATGTCTGTATATAGTTCAAGGGAAGGTTACCATTTTCAAAATTTCTAATGCCTGAAGCAGAAAATTCTTGACTGACATTCACTTTTATTGCAATTCTGAATCTTTTGTTGACTGTTTTCCCAAACTACTCGTGTTCAAAGTGGCTTAAGGAGAAGAGAACCCTTCAATTTCATTTGTCTTAAGTTAGCTTTCATATACTGAACAATATTAATCAAGTGTTCAAATCTTCACAAAACTTTTTAATATGCCATGTTATTTTGGCTAAGAATCAGGTACACATTATTATAAGGTAACTTAAGTCATCTCCCAATGAGCAAAGATAATGAGTCTGGAAATTTCACTAAGAATATAATTTATGAAGTGCTCATAAAAGAAGTATCCCTTTCTTTCCTGGAATATTAGAACAGTATGTTTTTTTTTTTAATTCTTCGAATGCTCATTTGATTGAATCATCCACATGTCCTTTAGTGTGATTAGCCTTATAGTGAAGGAAGAACACTTTTAAGGATTAAGTTTGTGTTCATGAAATAGATTGAAGAATCTTGAATTTATTAAGCATATTCTAGCTAACACCTAAATCTGCCACAATTACATAGTTGTTAAATATATAAAAAGGGGGAAATACTTAAAAGAATCACCTGCTTTAGCTAAATAGTATTGTCCCTTCTTTTGAATTTCACTTATAAACTCTATCTCTTAAGTGATATGCCCTCCCATGTGTAGGCTGTATTTATATACATAGATACAATTGAATTTTCCCCATGATATAATGATGCAAAAGATATTCTTGAGAAGCAGAACTGCATGTCTGAGTTTCTATTCCTGACTTTCACGATGTTTTTCCTATTTAACTATACATTATCCTTTGCATGTTCTCTTTGTTCATTTGTCTATAGATCCAATGAGATATAATACTTTTCAGTAGAATAAGGTCTGCTTATGTGATTAAAAAGAAACCTCATAGATGATTCAGCATTTAATTTGTAAGATAGAGGATTTAATATTTAATTTGTAAGATTTAGTATCTGAGAACTGATCTAGGATGTCAAAGGAACCAAGATACATAAGGATCCAGGATTCTTAAACACCTTATTATAGATAAATAGATAGATAGATTAATAGATAGATAACAATACCCAGAAGAAGAAAATGCTAAATATACTCAAAAGGGAAAAATTTTTAAACAAGCAAAATAGAAAATGAAAAAATATCTTGCATCATTTAGCTAGAGCACCTGTATTAGATAGCATCAAATAGTTATTAGTTAGATAATTAAGGCAGTCACATTAGTTAATATCTAGGCAACAGAAATTTTAAAAAGAAGCCAACCATGTAAATAACACATAAAAAGGTAAAGAATTAAAAGAAAAACCCAAGGCAAAGTAAAGAACTTGCTTTAAAAAAAATAAGCAAATCAATTTAGAATGAAAAAATGTTTTAGGAAAGGGTAGTAAATAATTAGTGAGGAGTCATGTTTGATTGCTTGGAAAGAGGGCAACTAAATTGCATTCTAATGAATGCTGGGGCTCTAGTCAATAAGACTTGACTCATTTTGCTGAGTTCAGTTCTGGATTCGGACATTTACTAGTTGTATGACCTTGGGCAAATCACTTAATCCTGTTTGTTCAGTTTCCTCATCTGTAAAATGAGAAGGCAGTATTTTTGACAAGAAAATCCCAAATGGAGTCATAAAGAGTCAGACATGACTGATAATAACTGAATAATTCTAATATATATATATATATATATATATATATATGTATGTATGTATATTATGGATGTAGAAAGTAATATGTATGAACAATTTATTCTTTACTAGGCTTTTCATAAAGAGTCAGATAGGGAAAGTATGCAACAAATTTAAAATTAATTTAAAAAACATAACTAAAGAGATAGGGAATGGGAAATCTTATGCAAAATGAAAATAGGAATTAAAAGCCTACAGGCTTTTGTAAACTATTTACAATGCTTCATTTTGCTGTTTGAGGTAATAGCTCAGAACCTGAATCTCTTTTCTGGACATGTCCAATATTGAATTATGTTTAGTAATCACTGACATTCTATTGATGAATTGCCTTTTGAACTTTTAGAAAATAAAGAAGAAATCATTATTGCCTTTACGGAGTTTATAATACAGGATAATAGAGTTTATAATATAGTAGCAAATATAAATAGGAAATGCCTTTTCATCTTCCTTTTTTATGAAAGGACACATTTACATAATAGTTTCTCTGAAGAAATTCTTTTCTACCTGGTGATGGTTTATATTAATGCAAATTCATTTTGGATTCTTTGTATTTTTTTTCTGCTGGGAAAATCAAAAGCACCTGGGAGGATAGCTTCCAGTGAAACATTTCAAAATCCAATAATTTGACATTTAGAGAATGATGAAACATTGTATCCCAAGTAAGGTTTTACTCTCAAAAAAAGAATCCTAGTCATATCTACCTTATTAGTGTAACTTTTTTTCAAATGCCTTTCTTACAGAGAATACAAATACTGTTACAGTATCTTTAAGGTCCAAAAAGAATGTAGAGAATAGCAACAGTTTGAAAAATGTCTTAGTATGAAATGTTTTTCCCTCTGGTGTCAGGGAGTGGGTAAATTTTCTATATTAGGTATGAACTGTTAATAAATCCATTGAGACACAGAGGAAGAAGATAAGGTAAAATATTTCTTATTAGTAACTGTTTTAAGTGTTCCATTACAAGGAAACAAAAAGAGATGAGTCTGTGAGGAACTAACAACTGTAATACATTTTGGAAAGACTTTACTATGTTTTCTGAAAAGAGAAAAAGGAAAAGGGAGTCATCTAGATTTTTCCTGCTAAGACACTGAATTTGGCCCTTCTCTTGTGGAAAAAATAAAAAAAGATTCTTAAGTAAACTTCAGTCATTATATGGAGTTAATAAATATATGCAAATGTGCTTCTAGAAAAGGAAAGATAAGTCATCAACTATAGAGGGTTTGAAGTGACAACTTTATATAGATACACAGATGTAGGGAATAAAGTTATTTTGTTAATAGAAAAATAAGGGTAATTTATATTGAGAAAGGGTTTTTTCCCCCTTTCTGATGAACTGGAGTGGGAACTTGAGTTAATTAATTTTGATAAAGAGAAAGAAAAGTTAAATCAGATCCCTATATCCTTCTAAAGTTCAGAAAAACTACTGATAAAGCAAATCCCTGAATCAATCTCTCTAGAGTTCAGAATGATAAAATTAACATTAATGATTTATTTAGGGGAGAAAATAAGTCAAATGGCTGACATACAAGGGAATGTGATCAACACAGATCTCATAAACATTACAATATGCATGGTCTTACATCTTAGATTGTTATTTCCCCCTTTCATTTCCCCTGGTCTTTCCTCATAGAATCTACATACAAATCTGAGAGACTAATGAAAGTAACTTGTGTGTTTACTGATTATTTAAATATCATTGGTTTGCTAATATAATATCCTACTTTGGGATTTCAACATTTTTAATATATATTGTAATGTTTTCAGAGTGAACATTCATAGAGGTTTCCCAATTTAAGGAGTACACTGAAAGAATATGAACAAGGACATTATAAGTATATCAAAAAGGAATTCCAAAAAAATGAAAGAATGCAGGAATAATTTAGAAAGTAAGATCAAACTTAGGGAGTCAGCTCAGTCAGTACTCTGAATTATATTTTCTATTAAATCATTCAGAAGTACCAACTACTTTAACAATAATAACCAGTACTCGGGAACTTATTTCTGAAGTAAAAGAAAAAAAAGAGGTCCTGAAATCAAGAAGTTTGAAAACTAAATGCCTGATAACAAGGAGTTTAAAAATCATATTTGGGACACAAAGAGAGAGATGGGCCACAATGAAGTCTCCAACAGTAGTAGAAAAGCTCTTTCTTTACATGAGACTTGAATTAGTTCCATTGACTCATGGAGAAATACTCCCAGTATGTCAGGCAATATTTGAATTCCTGGAGTTGTACAAAGAGATGTGGCCCTATGAACAAGTTCCAGCTAAAGTATTTCATTACAGACAAAAATATAAGTCCAGGAGTCAGAAAAAGGATTGAGGAAAACTCTATAGAGTTATAGAGCAAGTGTTCAACAGACCTTTTATAAAAAGGTGGGTTTCTCATTTGGACAGCATAGGGAAAATCTTAAAGGCCCTCCAAATCTGAACATGTAGTTCAGATTCAGCTGGTTCCTTCTACATATTTTATATGTAGACATATATATATGTATGTGCACTTATACAGGCAGTATGTATTATACACACATATATATATACATATATGCATTTCATATGTGTATAGGTTTGCATATGAGTATGTGTGTGCATATACATATATACCCACATGTATATGTATGTATGTATGTATTTGTGTATGTATATGTATACACACACATATATATATACACATACATATAGTTCTGTGAATCTAGTTGAACAATAATATTAGCAATATTGAATTTGACAACATCATCAAGACCAAAGTGGAATCATCATTCAAATTTCTATTCTTTATGGATAGCAATTCAGCCAAACTGGTAGTAAATGAAGTGATTCTCTCTCCATAATGCAGACATGACCAGAATTATTTATTAGCCAAAAGATTATATAAGGATAACTTATTTTAAAATATCCTCATGGATATTGAAATACCCTTATAAAATTGAAAACATCACTGAAATGTGACTGCAACATCCATTATTTTAGCATTGTGTGTATATATGCATATGTTTGAATGTATATTCATATATGTGTGATAGTCAAAATTGCAGATTCAAAGCAAGTATCACAAAGAAAAATCATCTGAGGAAATTTAATAGAAAATATGCTAGAAGGTAGGCTCATGAACACACTGTTATACCATCTAAATTATATTTGATAACATATCAAATGTTTGATAACATTTTCAAATGCAACTTGAAGTTTTCACTCTAAAATAAGGAGAGGGAACTTATCAGATGTCTCTGGGTCCTAATCCACAGGACCCTTCCATGGTCTGCATTAACAAATAAGATTTGCAAATAAAGTTATATTATTGTTAGTTACAAGCCTAACTGAAGTAGGAAGGACTTTTTTCTGGGCAAAAAGGGCATTAGAAAGGGCAAAAAGTTGCTAAAGAAGTGACCAGATTCCAAGGATACATGACATGAGCTCAGTGGCTGCAGAGATGTCAATTAAACCTTGGAATTGAAAAGTTGCATCACCTGGAAGGAGACTAAAACAGCTAGAATTATGAAACCCAGTCTATGAGTTAAAACATGTAAAATTAGATCAAAAAATAAATATGTATAGCTGTTATTTATCTGTTCTTTTTTTCTGCACGCTGAGATTTCCTCTCACTGTATTAAAATCATTTTTTGTACCTTAACCAGCTATTTGGGTCTGTGCTGTGCTGATGATCATCTGGAAAGTGCATTGGATCTGGAGACAGAGGACCTTGGTTTGAATACTGGCTCTGCTCTGTGGCTTTCGGCAAGTTACTTTAGCTCTCTCTGAGCCTTAGTTTCCTCATCTGTAAACTGAATGGGGGAGGGAAGACCTGGGGAGGATGTAAACTGGGGAACTCCAGTAGATTATCTCAAAGCTCTCTTGCAATTCTAAAACCTTTAATATGTGATGTCATGATTAATAGATAAGGGTTAAATAAGAGAATAAGGAATAAGACATAGGGTTTAGTACAAAGAAGAGGTGACAGAAATGATCCTGATCATACAGGATACCTTCAGTTTGAAAGTGCTCTATGACATAATGTTTTACATTGTGTAAAAAAAATGGAAGGTGAGAAAGGAATGATTTGGTGTTTATATTTATTGTTTTTTTTATAAGTTTCTAGTTTAGGATGTTAAGCACTTTTGAGTCAGGAAGAAAAAAATCAGACTTCCACTGCAGCTTCACTGCTTAATCTTTTCTATAAAATTGGAAATGCTTTGGATTATGATCCTATACTTTGTACTGCCTCAAGTCAAAGGACAATTTCTTTTTTTACTGAATAAGTTTTAACTTGTAAGTTTTTTCTTGGTCTTATTTCTTTACCTAAAAAATAAAGACTGTAGACTAGATGTTCTCTTAGATCCTTTCTACATCTACATTCTACATTCTTGAAATCAGATGTATTTATTTAAGGCACAACAAACATTCACTAAGCATGTACTATATGTAACATACTATGGTAAGAAATGGGTGATATGTTAAGGTAAATAAGGCATAGGCCCCACCTTCAAGCTTAGAATCAAATAGATCAGAAAGACATGTTATATTTTGTTTTTTATTTAAATGTGTGAGAAGAAGATAGAGTGCTACGTGAGGGAATTTATATAGGGAGAAATAATTTCCAACTGAGGGAACTGGAGATGCACACATTTTCTTATTGGCAAGAAATTTCTTTAATTGCATTTATTTTGGCTATTCTATTAAGGTTTAAGTTGAGTATCGTTTAATAGGGAAAAAAACAGTTGAACAGTATAGGAGATTGTGTTTAAGTCCTGGCTGTATCACCGACTTCTTAAGTCACCTTAAGTAAATTCAGTCATTTCTTTTTTGTTCACTTAGAAAACATTAAGTACAGTGTACTAAGCATGGGGGATTTAAAGACAAAAGATAAAATGTTGCTAAGATTGGGGATGTAGGATACAGATATATAGAGATAAGTAATATGAAAAGGGAGAGAACAGTAACTGGAATGGTTTAGAAAAGGCTTCTCAGAGGAGACAACGCAAATTAAGCCAGAAAGAAAGCCAAAAAGCCTCAAAAGTAATTAGAGAGGGGGCAGCTAGGTGGCTCAGTAGATAGAGCACCAGCCTTGAAGTCAGGAGGACCTGAGTTCAAATTTGATCTCAGACACTTAACACTTCCTAGCTATGTGACCCTGGGCAAGTCAGTTAACCCCAATTGCCTCAGCCAAAAAAAAAAAAAAAAAGTAATTAGGGAATACATTCCAAGATTGAGAGGCACCTTGTGTGAAGACATGGAGAAGGGGGAAAGAATGTGCAATTGAGAGAACAAATAAAAAGTTTATTTTGTTTAGAACATAAATCATGTGAATAGAAGTATTGTGAAATAGGTCTGGAATGATAGATTGTAGTCAGATTATGAAAGGTCTACAATCACTAGTTAAGAAGTTTATATTCTAGAAGCAATAGGGAGTTTCTGAAGCTTTTTGAAACAACAGTAAGAATATCAGACCTATACCTTAGGAGGGGTTTTTTTTTTTGATAATTAATGAAAATAGATTGCAAGAAATGAGAAAATTGAGAGTAAAGACACTCTAGACTAAATCTCCTCATTTGTAAAATAAGAAGCTGAGATAGTATACTTTTAGACAGTATAATATAACCAGTCACTTCACCTCTGACCTCAATTTCCTCATCTGAATAATGAGCAGGATAAACTAGAAAATCTTTAAAGTTTCTTTTAGCACTGATATTTTTGTAGCATGATAAGGTTTTTTTTTGTTGTTTTTTTTTTTTAAGTGCTGTATTTGGCCCCAGGCAATCCCTGTATGATTTTCAACAAGTCAATCTCTCTGGAATTCAATTTCCTCATTTGTAAATTAAGACTCTTTTCTTAAGCTCTTTCCAAATATATTTATCTATTTATTTCCATTTAAAGAAGCCTTGATTGACCATATGATTGATGTTTCAAAGTCCTACAGGGACTTTTTTTTCCTTTATTGGAAATAATTTTTTCTTTATTTCTTTCTAAAATCTTTAGTATCTGGAAAGTTACAAGAGAAAAAAAATCTAAATAAAGTCAGTAGTTGAATTTGGTTTATTTTTTTTATTTCACATTTGCAAGTTAGAGAAAATTAATACATTCTGTGTATCAGTGCTACTGACATTGTAAAATTGTATTGTAAAATACATTGTAAAATGAATACCTGATAGACATAACAAGTTCTAGGTCATATTTTGTGTTGAACAATAACATTCTTTTACATTGAGCAGTTTTTGGGGTTTTCTTACTTTCTTCACTGATTTTACCATTCACAATCCTAGGTAACTCTATATTTTGTATATTTCATACATTTCTACATAGCATTATTTTATTTCAGGTGGGGATGAAATGAAGTGTTAGTTTTAAGTCTCATCCACAGTTAACCTTGTGAGACTATAGGGAGTAGGGAGGTAGATGGAAAGCCACTTGTTTTATTAATGTTTCAGGGATATGCCTTTCATTATTATATTTTCTTCTACAATTATCAATACCAACAGTACACTGTAACAGAAATGTACAGAAACTTAAGGATATTTCCATCTACCATACCTGAGAACTAAGTTAAGGCCTTCTAGATAATGATCTATTAATTATAAATAATGTGAATTTTCTTTGTGTGTTTTTTAATGCTATACCATGAAATAATTTATAAATGAGGATTTTTAAATAAAAGAATAATGGCAACTTTTATAATTGTTTATATAGACTATTGGTTTTATGTATTATTATATATATAACAATAATAACAATATAACTATTGTTATATGATATTCTACAATTGGTATTGGTAGTCACTTAAATAATAACCTATGATTCCTGATTTTGAAAAACATTCTTATTTCATCCAGTTAAACCACCTGTTCAAATTAATTTTTTAAAAAAAATTATCTGTAGTATATTAATATTACACAATAAGAAGAGGCACATTTTAAATTCCTAATGTAGAACCTGTTCTAGAATACTACTAGCTGATATTCTCAGGTTTTATGGTTACCCTGTGGGATTATAGTTTATAAAACTATACCTCAGCATATTCTAATGAGTATGTTTTCCTTCCATAGTCAACCAGTAGATGCAATTAACCTCTTAGGCAAAGGTACTTAAGGTGGAATAGTTTTTTGTTGTTGTTGTTTTTAAAAACCCTAGCTAGAATTTTTTTCTACTATAAACCTGAAGCATACTTCTATATACAAATATAATCCATGCACATATTTTCCAAATGTAAAATACCACAGTAATGAGGCACTTATATAGGGAACAAATTCTCCTATATGTAGGCTTAAAAATCCTTTCTCTTCTGTGGAGTCCTCACTGAGTTCTCCATTCAATGAAGTACTTTTGCTGCACTGGCCAAACAACTTAGTTTCCAGAATCTGCTTCTCTCCTTAGCATTACTCCTTTTTTCTCCCTGAGGCAATTGGGGTAAAGTGACTTGTCCAGGGTCACACAACTAGGAAGTGTTAAGTGTCAGATTTGAACACAGGTCCTCCTGATTTAAGAGCTGGTGATCCACTGCACCACCTAGCTGCCCCCTTAAAGGTAGTCCTGGCAATTAAGAGTAAAGCTTTCTCCTTCCTCTCTTTTAGCCCCTCAGATCCAATCAATTCCCAAGATCTTTAATGACTGTCATCTCTTTTCTTTGATACCAGAAGTGTTCTTCCTTAAAACAACTTCCAGCCTCTCTATCCATCTATGCTTGAAGTATGTTCTTCAAACTCTCTTGAGCTATCTTTCCAACTACTATTGGGGTATCTCCTTCTGGGCAGTAGTTCTGTTATTAGGCACCATGGTCAGTAGAGATATGGAGAGCAGGAGTAAGTGCTTGGGGTTTATTAAAGAAATTAAGCATTAGAAGAATATTTAACATCTTATTCTATGACTGCAGTCCATAAGGATGTCAGAAAAATTGTCTGAACTCATGATACAAAGTGAGCCATCTTGGTCTGTTTAAAAGTAAAAACACATTCAAATATGAACATTATTTAGCTCTCTTGGAATGTTCTAATTAGAATGTTAGAGAGCAATTTTCAAAGACTAAAATATCTATATTGCTCATATTACCTGAAATAAGGGGCATTATAATATGATATCAATATAGTATAATATATGATATAATATCAATACATAGACATTCAACCAATCAAAAAAATTTGATTATTTTTGAAGAAAATATGCCAGAAATCTGACTAGCCAGTTAAAACTAGTTAATATTTCTCCAATGGATCCCTCTAATACTAGGACATATAAGAAGGCAGGTGCCAGATAGAGAATGTACTATGGGTGCTTGAAAATGCACAATGAACTCAATTGTATTCCAGAATCACTGAATTAGAAAGGACCCATCTAGTCCAATCCACACCAAAGGAATACCTGTCATAATATAAAATAAAAACAACTGCTTGAAAATCTCCAAGGAGGAGGAAATTACCACATTTCAATACCCCTATACACAGTATAACATCGTCTCTAGGATACTATCCCAATTTATACATAAATATATATATAGGTAAGAATGGTTACTATTCCTAGTCCCTAAGCTTACCTTGTAGATGGCCATACCTACTTCTATGAGAGCCTTTCCCATTAGAAACTGTCACTGCCCACTCTCCTGCAAATATACAATCCGTGAGAAGAATGAGCACAAATGTATAGTTGTAGTGAGGCATACATCTCATAGGAAATACTTAGAGCCAAAGTAACTCACATCCTCAGAACAGCAGAGACCTAGATATCTTTCCTCTCCTTATTCAGTCCTTTTTTTTTAACTCAACTCTCAGTTACCAGGACTGGCTCTTGATAAGTTAGTTCTTTCCTCTGATGTCAAAGATCTCTTTTCTTGAAGCTGCTTCCAGCCTCAAATGACTGCCTCTTTGTTTTATTGTTTGGAATATATGTCACTGCTTCCTCAACTATACCTCAAATTCTCTCAGATTGACATTCCAAGAATTGCATGTACCAGCCAGTACAAAGAGAGTCTGGTCTCCCCAGACTTCACCCCTTCCTTGTCAAGGTAAACCCTTACTCATTTCTCCATTGAGCTCCATCCTCAACAGTCTTTCTTTGATTGGGGACACCTAGACTTGGAAATTCTTGCAATTTTCAGCAAAGTTCCTAGGGAACCTTTTTTTACCTTTTCACCCTTCCAAGGACCCCTGAGGAGGTGAGGCTATGGGAAGGCGTTTGGCAAAGTTGGGGCATGTCATTTTTGTCTCTCTGTCTGTGTCTGTACAGAATGTCTGTCATGTAAGCTAGATTTTGATACCTGGAAAAATGAAGCCAGCAAGAAAAACTTCTATCCTGTAATTAGAACACTGGGAAAGATTTTTTTAACATTTTTGACTCCCTTCTTAAAAAAGAAAAGTCTGCATTTTTTTCCTGTGGGCCCCAGCTTTGGCCAAGCTGGGGGCTACAGAAATAAAGTCAATTATAATTATAAAAGTGCTAAAATAACATTTTAGCAGATTTTCAAAGTTTTGAGAACAATGGTTATGGAGTTTGGCAATTAGTCATTTTTGATTGCAAGAAAAATTCTTGGGACATTGGGAATAATTCTAGGAATTTACCCCATTCTGAAAGAAGAGAGTGGGAAAAAACTGGGTAAATAGCAACTTTTTGCTGACCCTTTCTTGACTTCTGTCTTGTTTGGAGCCCCCTTCTGCTCCATTGGGAAAGGAAAATACAATACATTTTACTGAACCCCAAAAAGTATTAAGGAACCCTCTCCTCAATCCTGATCACTCAACATGATCCACTCCCTGGAGTATCTCAGTTGTGGGGATTTTAACAATATCGATAAAGTCCATGTCCCTCTGTTAATTCCTTTCATCTCAGATCAGATTAAGAAAAAAAAAATGCTAAAGAAAGGAGGAAGCAGCAACAGTAGAGAGGGGACCCCACACACTTTGCCCCTTGACTTGGAAATGGGGTCAAACCTGCAAATTCTTTTGAGACACCTCACAACACTAGTCTGCAACCCCAATCTTTTGGGGACTCCTTTGAACCTCAACAACTCATCTGGGAAAAGAGAATAAAATCCTCCCCCAATTCATTAATCTTAGAAGCATTGTAGTTTAATGGGGGGGAAAACACCAACTTGGGGTCAGATGATAGATCTGACTCAAGAGTATAACTACAACATGCTTTATCCACATGGGTAAATCACTTAACCCCTTTATGGTCCAGTCAACTTCCTTACTCAATTGTTAAATGGTGATAATACTTATTTTCTTGAACAAATGTTTTCTCATTTCTTCAGTCTCTTCACTAGAGAAAGTTTCCTTTCTTGTTCTTTCTTTTCTTGATATAGCCATTACTGGATTTGTTGTCATTGTGGTTCCTTATTAAAAGACTTTGGTAGGAATACAGGACTTCAAGCAGGCACAATGAGCTCCTAAGGGTAAGGCAATTAGTTAAATATAGTTGATAATCAATTCTTGACCCTGTCTCCTTCTCCAGTCATCATCTGAGACACTGAAGTTTGTACTGAGGTTTTAAATGGAGTGGTTGAATCTCTATGTCCTATCTTCTTACTTAGTCCTGGATAGGAGGTTTAGTTGGAATCATGATGTTGCCTTGGTTCTTCCTTCTATCACAGGTCAGGGACACTAAGTCAATCTATGCCTTACTCTTCTTAAAATGTTGAGTAGGTTTGCTGAGCTTAAAGCTTGTGAACCAATGGACCAGTGGATGGGAAGATAAACAAAATAGAAAAAGTTAGGCCCTACACTGGAAAAAAAAAAAGAATAGAAATAAAGTTCTGATTGGGGACATAAAGGTTTGCTATGACATTTCTAGATAAGATCTGGGAACTGCTTGGCACCAATTCACATTTGGAACTTACTATGTGATCCTTTTTTGTTTGTTTTTTGGTGGGCATTGGTGGGTATTTTTCTTAATTTATCTCTCTTAGCTGTTGATCATCTTTTTTCTCATTGCTCTTGAGGTGACTGGAAAGCTGGACTTGGGTAGAACATTTCACCAAATCATTTTTTTCTGGAAGCATATTATAAATGTGCTTAAATCTCACTTGTCCTTAAAATATTTTCACTTGACTTTACTATTACCTTCCTTTCCACTTTTCCCATCTAAACTCATACAAAAAGTTGTTTTCATCTGTTACTCCCATATTTTTATCAATCCATTCCACGGACTTATGCAATCTATGTTCCTGTCAAAGTGGCCCAGTGACTACTTCCTGTACACATGCCATCTCTCACCATTTCTCAACCCCTTGGAATTTGACTTCTGTGATTGCAGCACTTGATTGAAACCACTTTTCACTTGGTCATCACTGATATCTTATTAATTCCAAGGGTTTCTAAAGTTATTACTACACTCTTTGGCTAATTCTCTTCCCTGATTTTGTCAACCTTGGGATTTTTGATACTGTTTTACCACTTACCGATATGTTCAATTGTTTTTATTCTCTCCTTTGGAATATCATCATTCACTATGCACTTTATTTTATTAACACATCCCAGGGCTTTGTCCTAAGCCTTCTTTTCTCTTCATACTCCCTCAAAGTTCTCATAAGGTCTCATGGGTTCAATTGCTATCTCGGTTGGAAGCAGATGCTACTTCATTCCTCCTCCTTCCTGTTTTCTCCTTTAGAAGTTTTGTGAAAATATTTAAAATTATCCTATTCTAAATTCTAGTCTCACCTTTTTTTTTCTTTAAGAAAAGTCAGTGAAAGGTTAGAAGCAAAACTAAGATCCCAGGAAATGGAATAAGGATTTTAATCAGATTTAGAATGGAAAATGCCTCAATACAATTAAGCTCTGAAAGCATTAGAGTAATGATCCTTCAAAAAGAGCTGAACATTCTTCTCCAAACCCTAAATGGATTAGGAAAATTATGAGAGAGTCTTTGATTCTACAGTTAAAGGAAGTATCTCTTGGATTTACCCTTGTTGACCTGGAAAAGGGAAACCTTGAAAGGAAATAGTCAAAGAGGAATTGATTGGTTTAGTAATATTATTCTTAATGCCAAAAATTATGTGATATTGTTTTGTGTAATGAGGCAGCCTCTTAATAGAACTGTTATCTAAACTCTGAACTTTTGCTAAGTATTGTGAAATATTCTTTAAGAATCCTATACATTGTGGCTTATGATAGAGCAATGCTTAAGGATATAATAGCAGTCTGTCAGTTTGGATATTTCTTTCTCTAGAAAGAAAGTGCTTAAAGTTTAAAATAAATAAATAATTAATTTAGAAATGTTAATGTTAGGCTTGTGCCTATAAGATGTAAGTCACAATATAGTTTTTCTATCATTATCTTTATAAAAGAGATTTACAAGTCTACATATTCAACTTTCATATCCCTCCTGAACTTGTCTTTCAGATGCCAGGCTATTTGCCTTGATATTTGATCCATTTGCATCTCTAATTCAACAGACATCTTTTATCTTTGCTCTAAATCTATTCTTACTAACTTTCCTATTTTGGTGGAAGAAGTGATGATCTTTCCAATAACCTAGATTCAAATCTTTTGAGTCGATTTTGATTTCTTTCCTCACTCCAAGTTCAATGTTTTGTCAAAGCTTTTCAGTTTTACCTCTGAATTTATGTCCACCACTTTTTTATATTTACCAATCTACCATCTTAATTCAACCTTACATTACTTCTTGCCTGATCCACTAGAATAACTTTCTGCACTCAGATTCTCTACTCTCCATAAAATCCTTCACTTAGTTAACAATTGGATGTTTTAAAAGCATATCCCATGTAAGGCATACATAGAGATTCCCTTAATCTTGCTATCATTCACAAATACACCACCTTCTGGCCAGAAACTGGAAACTATGTGGATGCCCATCAATTGGAGATTGGCTGAATAAATTGTGGTATATGAATATTATGGAATATTATTGTTCTGTAAGAAATGGCCAACAGGATGATTTCAGAAAGGCCTGGAGAGACTTACATGAACTGATGCTAAGTGAAATGAACAGGACCAGGACATCGTTGTATACTTCAACAACAATATTATATGATGATCAATTCTGATGGATGTGGCCATATTCAACAATAAGATGAACCAAATCAGTTCCAATAAAACAGTAATGAACTGAACCAGCTACACTCAGCGAAAAAACTCTGGGAGATAATTATGAGCCACTACATAGAATTCCCAATCCCTCTAATTTTGTCTGCCTGCATTTTGGATTTCCTTCACAGGCTAAATGTACACTATTTCAAAGTCCGATTCTTTTTGTACAGCAAAACAACTGTTTGGACATGTATACATATATTTTATTTAATTTATACTCTAATATATTTAACATGTATTGGTCAACCTGCCATCTGGGGGGTGGGGCAGGGGGAAGGAGGGGAAAAATTAGAACAAATGTTTGGCAATTGTCAATGTTGTAAAATTACCCATGCATATATCTGGTAAATAAAAACTATTTAAAAAATACACTACTTTCATATTCAAAAATTCCAAAATTACTTTATCCAGACATAATTTTCATCTCTCTCTGATTTATAAAACCTCACTCTTCATCCACACCATAACTGCCAATCCCTTGACCTCCAATGCACTCAATTCTCTACCAGCCCATCCTCTTGCATCAGCCATTCTCTTTTCTTTTCTTCTTCTTGACTTCTTGGCTCTTTAAATAATTGACCTTTACATTGTCCTCCTATGTTGAATCTCTAACACCTTATAATATTGCCAGTTTTAACCTGAAAATCCTCAGTTTTGTGTTACTCCCACCATCTTTGCTCCTACGTACATGCTGCTAAATAAAGATGGAGAATATCATGCAACTATTCTGATTGAGTCCATTACAGATTTATATTATACAACCTCAGATGGGCCTTCATTGCTCTTAGGCAGTCGTCCCTTATCAAATCACTATCCCATTATCCATATCTTTGAAACCTTTTCATCCCTCCTCAAACCTCTCATGATATCTCCTTCTCCCTTGACCTTCACAGCGAGAACATTGCTTCATATTTTACAGAAGAAATCTTTTTCTCCTTTCCTATTACTCAGATGCCTTTTATCCTTATCTCCTCTTCCACTGCAATCTCACAAGGAAGATGAAATGATTTCAGTTCTTCACAAGGCTAATCTGTCTACTTGTTTAAGGAATTCCATTATAGCCTGTCTCTTCATTTCAACAAAGGTCCATTTCGGGGCAAGATAATCCTGTCAGTGACCCAACTAAACACTGGGTTGCTACCAAGGACCTGGTGTTTTGCTGAGCTTTATTTACCCCATCAAAAGCACTCAAAATGTTCTCAATGTCAGATTACAAAACCAAAATCAAGTTGCAATCATCACTAGAGAATACTAAATCTTTTTTCCTCTCAGATTCAAAAATTTAACAGCATTTAGGAAGATATTCAGTGTATTGTGATATTAAATATCCATGATTTAAATATAATTTCAGTAAGGCTAAAATGTTCTGAGAAAGAAATCCTTTAAAACCAAGACTAAATATAGTTTTACAGTCATTAAGGAGCATATCACTGGTCATAGACTTGGATTCAGAAAGTTGAAAGAAATTTAAGAAGATAACAAGTACACATCCCTCATTTTAATGATCAACTGAGGTTGAAAAAATTTAAATGAGTTAACCTGGATCATTTGGGTAAGTCAGTACCTGGTATTTGTAATATATATAAATGTACACTATTTCAAAGTCCGATTCTTTTTGTACAGCAAAACAACTGTTTGGACATGTATACATATATTTTATTTAATTTATACTCTAATATATTTAACATGTATTGGTCAACCTGCCATCTGGGGGGTGGGGCAGGGGGAAGGAGGGGAAAAATTAGAACAAATGAATGAATAATGAATAATATTGAGAATGAATAATATTCAGATTTGTATGGAACTCTTTTCTAAAATCATTTAGTTTATTTTAGTTGCTGACTGACTAGCTCCACAGTTAATCAACAAGCATTTATTAACTACTTAGATGTGTCTGACATCAGTAGTATTTTTAGAAATCATTCTGCAAAGGTTTAATGATAAGACTGACCAGAAGGCAGGACATAAACTAAGTAACTTTTTATAATCTTTGGCAACCTTGGATTTCTAACCATATGAGGATGATATCTTGTTGAAAGCAGCTTAACAAGAGAAATAGCTAATTTGATTTTAAATATGTAGGGAGGAATTATGAAGGATATAGACTGAATCTAATTGAAATTATATTTACCATGTTGGGGAAGTGAAATAAGAACTGGGATCTTGCAATTTTCCACAAAATGTACAAACATTGCAAGATCTCTGGCATTAAGAAACTGGAAACTGAATAAATGCCTATCAGTTGGAGAATGGCTGAATAAATTATGGCATATGAATGCTATGGAATATTATTGTTCTGTAAAAAAAATGACCAACAGGATGATTTCAGAGAGGCCTGAAGAGTCTTATATGAACTGATGCTAAGTAAAATGAGCAGAACCAGGAGATCATTATATATGGTAACAACAAGATTATACAATGATCAATTCTGATGGACATGACTCTCTTCAACAATGAGAGGATTCAAACCAATTCCATTTGTTCAGTGATGAAGAGAGCCATCTTCACTCAGAGAGAGGACTAATATAGCATTTTCATTCTTTTTGTTGTTGTTTGCTTGCATTTTATTTCGCTTCTCTTTGATAATTGTATAGCATGATAATTGTATAAATATGTATGCATATATTGAATCTAACATATTTCTATCATGTTTAACATACATTAGACTACTTGTCATCTAGGGGAAGGCATGGGGGAAGGAGGGGAAAATTAGAACACAGGGTTTTGCAAGGACTAATGTTGATTCTTGTACATGCCTATGTTTTGAAAAATAAAAGGCTTTAAAAAAAATGGCATTTCTTGCCACTTTTTTCAAATCTATTGCCACCTCTGGACCTCATTTTCTTGTGCCTCAGATGGTTGATTTTTGCTGTTTTCAATCTCTTCCTTGTCCAATTAATGCTTTAAACTTGCCAAATTAATCTTCCTTATTCTTGGATCTGATCAGGAACTTTCAGTAGTTCCTCATTGCCTACTGAAAAAAAAAACAGACACAAATTCCATAGTTTGATATTCAAAGCCCTCTACATTCTGATTCCACCATTTCATGAACTTTATGTTCCAGTACTACTAAGACTTCCTTCTTATTCTGCTTTCTTTTAATCTTTCAATACCCAAAATGAGCTCTTTCTCTTGAAATACCTAGTTCCTTCATCACTGAGTGTTTTGCAGTTTGATTATAGAATTTTAGAGGCAAGCAATCCTTGGTTTGGGTTTATTTCCAAACTACTAGGGATAGCACATAAAAAGTTTCTAGATTAAGTTCAATATCTGTATGTGATATGGTATTCTTGAGGAAGAGTTTATAAGTTGACTAATGATCCTGAGTAATATACTTTTCTTTTGACGAAACTATTGTGCTCAGATAGACCTGTTAGTTTAGATCAGGACTTCTTAAACTTTTCCCACCCACAACTCCTTTTTATCTTAAGAAATTTTTATGTGACTCCGAGTATATAGGTATATAAAATAGGTATATAAACCAAACATTTATTGATAATAAATCACAATTTCTCCACATTCAGTTATGAGACCCTATATGAGGTTGTGAACCATAGTTTAAGTAATTGGGGTTTAGACCGGGGACTTTTATCAACCCCAGGAAGTTGAGTATGTGCCTGAGAGGGATGAAGTCAGGAGTGAATAGATCAATGGAGGATAGTGTACTATATATTGGACATTAGTATGGCTAAGGCCTTGGTTCATGGTAGGCAGGACAGCAGTAATCAGAACTGGGGCAGGCCCTCGTTAACAATTTTATTCTAGGCCGAGAATCCAAATTTGTTTTCCTTTAAGCTTCTCTTTACTATTCCAGGAACTAAAGTGGCATTTTTTTGTTTGTAATTCTCGACATCAAGACCCCTTAACATTCTTTAAAAT
This sequence comes from Sminthopsis crassicaudata, assembly GCF_048593235.1. Lineage (NCBI taxonomy): Eukaryota > Metazoa > Chordata > Mammalia > Dasyuromorphia > Dasyuridae > Sminthopsis > Sminthopsis crassicaudata. The sequence goes on along the minus strand of NC_133617.1, from coordinate 547,091,930 downwards.
TATTGAGGACTTCCCAAAAGAGTTTATTAGTGTTTGTTTATTACTGTTAAATCTATTAATATTTACCGCATTCAAAATTAAATAATCTTAGTATTATTAGCAAAATAGTTTTGAACTTATATACTGCCTGAAAGTCTCTCAGGGCCCCAAGAGAGCTTCAGGCCACACTTTTAAGAACTGCTGTTCTAGATAAATGATGGGATTTTTATCATTTATTCTCTATATGAGATTGTAGTCAGAGAGTAAAAACAGGATAAGATTGACTTCCTTGGAGTTTATTGGACAGAAAGTTTCCTTCTGGGAAGATGACAAGCTATTATTATTATTTTTTAATAGATTGAACATATTAATAAATTTTCAGTCAGAAAGTTAAAATAAACTCAGGGCAGTTTTTCTTCTCACATCTCATTGTTTTTATAAACAGAGTGGGGTGCACCTCTTTAAGACCCAACAGAAGGGAAGGAAGAAACTAGAGGGAGGGACTGTGGTTTCATCCAAAATCAGTAGGGGGAGGGAGAGATAAGGTGTATATTACCTATTCTAAGGAATTTTTATAAGATTTTTGGGAGGAAGACAGAACTTATTAGCTATATGGGGCCCAATAATTCTTTTAGTTCCTCATATGACTACAATATTTTTATTTCTATCTCTTCACATGTCTCTTTTTTGTCTTGTCTCATATTTGAGATGATCCTACATATTTTGCAAAAGATTTCATAAGAGTGTATAGAATAATATATGGCACTACTTTGTTTTTTATAAAATAAATATATTATTTATTCTTGATATTCATATATATTTTTTAATTTTGAGTAACATTCTTACTCCACCCATTGAGAAAGGAAGAAATGTGACATCAATTATACATGTGAAACCATGCAAAACATATTTCCATATCAGCCATGTGGGGGAAAAAAAACAGCAAAAAAAGTAAAGAAGGTGAAAAAAATTTTTGCATTCAAGACTCTATCAGTTCTCCTTGGATGTAGATGACATTTTTTTTTATTATAAGTCCTTTGTAATTGTCTTAGATCATTGTATTGATCAGAATAGCCAAATCACTCACAGCTGATTGTCATGTAATATTACTATAACAATATACAGTATTTTCCTGGTTCTACTCATTTCACTTTACATTTGTAAAGTCTTCCCAGATTTTACACCATTTGTTTTTCTTACAACACAATAATATTCCATCACAACTTAGCCATTCCCCATTTGATGGGCACTCACTTAATTTCCAATTCTTTGTCACTACAAAAAAAAGCTCCTATAAACATTTCTCTACATAGAAGGTTATTTTTCCCCTTAAAAGAGTAATCTCTTTAGGATACAGAACTGATGGTGTTATTGCTAGGTCAAAGTGTATACAGAGTTTTATAATCCTTTATTTCTTCAGAATCATTGGTCTATGTTGCATCTTCACCAACAATAGATCATTGTCCCAATTTTTCCAATTCCTTCTAATATTTATCATTTTTCTTTTTCTGTCATGTTATGTGGCATTACTTTCAAAGAGTTATTCCAGACAGATTTGTGTCATTCTCTTCAGATATGGAGATATAATGCTAATAGACATTTGTCTTCACAAAAGAGTAATATAGTAATTGTGAAATAATAAGAAGCACTGTTTATATATCTTAGGACTTTTTTGGTCACAAAATAGGAAGTAAATCATATTTGTTTCAGTTCATTCAATACTAGACATAAGTGTTTCTTTTTTCTCTCAAATTTCTTAGAAGAAAATGGATTTATTTTCAGATAGGTAATGTCCTTTTAATTTAAATGTAATTTGATTATATTCTCGCTCTTTTTTTCCTTTCTTCTTCATTCCTTTCCTTCTTCCTGCCTTGGTGAGATGGGAATGACTTTTAATTATGGCTTTTTTTAAAAAAATGTATTTACTAAACTTAATTTAAAAAGAATAGTCAAAAATTCCTTCCTTCCCAAATATTTAACACTTCCTACCACTGAAAAATTAAGTGTTTTTAATGATTTATTTTGTAAAAAATACTATCAAAGATATAGTTCACTGGGAATAATGTATTATGAATAACAGATAACAAACATGTAGCATAAATGTTGATTTCCTAGAGATCATCTTAAATGATTTTGGTAGATTCAAAGGAGCTGGGATTTATGAGAAGATATGATAAAGAATGACACAGATTGAGTATGTAAAGAATGATTATGTTATCCACTAGTATTATCCACATCAATGAAGTAATAGATTAATGGAAGTATCACTATCTTGGTTTTGCTTCCTTGGGACACATATACTGTGAAGAGCTGTGAAACTGTCATCTCATATTCTAAGGGAGCAGTCCGTGTCATCCTCTTTACTTCATTTCTGAAATGGCAGTAGTTAGTAATTTGCCAAATATAACTGGGCTAAAATTAAGCTGAAAATCAGAATTCCAGATAATTAATCTCTATCAAGAATCCTGAATCTATTACTCCTTAGCTGTGTGATGACTATGAGTAATTAATTTCATCTTTCTAAGCCTCATTTTGTTTCCTCATCTGGAAATTTCAGGAAATACTGCTTTTACTTCTTACCTCTCAAATAACTTTTTAAAGAAGGTGCTTGATAAACCATATGGTTTTAATCATTATATTTGATTTTTTATTTGAATATTTGAAATATTGAAAGAAGATTCTCAATAAATCCATGATGACAAGAGATCATTTTCATCATATAATCCAAGGTATAGAATATGATCACATTCTTAAAACAATTTTCTGTTTCCCTAAAATCCAAATTTAATTCTTTTGAGGAATAAGACCCAGAGGATCTAATGTAAAAAAAATGAATCTTAAAAGAGTTTAAGTCCTGAGTATCTTCAACAACAGCAAATGATATTTTTCCCTAAGATCCAGTGCTAATTTTACATAATCACTTCCCAAAGATGTTCTTCCTCTGAAGTATGTAGATGTTTTTAAGTTTCTTATCTTGCCCCCCCCCAAAAAAAAAGATAGGTCAGTGAATGTCTTCATAATGCCAGTGCCTAAGGCATCATTTGTAACATGTCACATAGTGTGCATAGCTTACCATGTATTTGTGCTTTAAAATGTGGTGATTTTGAGTTTCTGATTTGGAGATATTTTTAGTAAAGTGAGCTTAAAAATTTGTTGGTATTTGATTTTAAAATATTCCTATAGATCTAACACTTTGGGCACATAAACAGTCTTATTAGGGTAATAAAAGGAGCACTAACTTTCTACTTAAGACTTAAAATGTCACAATTTTTACTCCTGTCAAGTGTAAAATCCTGAACCAGTAACTTAAACTTTTGTATTACACAACTAATGTATTTCTCTATGTCTATTCTCTCCCCCACTATCAAAATTACATTCCTTAAGCACAGTTCTATGTCACTTATTTGACTATATCATTCCCCTGCTCCCCGAAAGATCCAGTAGCTCCTATTGCATCTATAATGGAATGCAAATTACTTGAAAGAAATAGTAATTTTGATATGACTTTACTTTGTGGTAGCAATTATAGTGAATGTGTGTTTCTAAAGATGATAGGCTAACTCAGAATTTCTGACTTTGACCAGATGACACTGAATTGAGCTGGTTTCTATACCTTTAGTGAATAATCTATCAATTTCATACTCTTCATCTATGTTTCAGTATTCTCTTTTGTTGCATTTTAAATTCTGTGTTTTTTTAAAGAAAATACATTGCTATAAGGAAATATGAACAATTGTTACTTTGTTCCAGTTAATTGTACTGCTGTGGGATAGAATATAAACTGATCTTTTAACATGTAAAGCCTCTGGTTCCAAAATATCTTTCCAGCATGATACAAGTCTCTCCCCACTCCAGTCATATCATCCGCTTAACTATCAAATTAATGCTCCTAAAGCACAAATATGACCATATCTCCTCCTTATTCAATAAACTTTGTTGGGTCTTTATTGCCTTGTGACCACTGTAGTCATTTACTGACAAAGGCCCAGATGCTAAGTATAGTTTTTCTTCACTGGATGGAGGGACTGAAAAATAATGGGTGGAAGCCAGTTTTTCAGAAAAGCTATTTAAGGTTAAATTTTTCTTGAATTTCAAGATTTATAAATGTTTGAAAAAAAATTGCTATATATACTTACAGTGAGGATTTTTGAGTTATGGTAAAATAAAAAATGTCAAATATAATCTATTTATGTTTTGAAAATCATCTACCTTTTGGGAGTAGAAGTAAAGTGAACAGATAATGAAAATGGAAAAATTGTTAAATATAAAAATTATTGAATAGAATGAAAATATTACATAGCTCAAATATCATTTCAGTGAGTTCCAAGTAATTATTCTGTTTCTATTGTCCAAAAGTTTTGTTCTATTGATTGTAGTTAATAATAAGATTATTGACTAACACTTGTAATAATTTTTGATTATGCAAAGTTTTAAAGACTATGTTTTAGTAGAATTAAAGGAACTTTTCTTTTTCTCTAGTAACATTCTTATTTGTATGTTTGTGAAATGGTTGGGTTATGTTTTGTTTGGACCAGTCTTTAGATTCATGGATTCCAATTTTTAAAGCTTAAAGAGACTCTATTATTTAAGAGATAAAGAAACTAAAGTTAATTTAACTTACTGATGGTCACAAAAGTATTACTGCAAACTTTTCTATAAGAGAACACAATAATCCTGGTATCCTTTAGCATGCATATCTGGTGCCCAGTAATAACATCACCAACAACAAAGCATCTAATTTCATCTGTTAAATTGGAAATTATCCTTTTTTAAAATTCCCTTTTCTACTTAGAACCTCAATTGTCTTCTTTCCCTACCAAAGAAGTTCTTCAGCAATTGAAATTTACTGCTTATATCCTTTGGAGAAAAAAAAAGAAAATTTTTCTGCAGCTTCCCACATTTATACTTTTGTGACATTTCTTACCATGGTTTTAGGTCAAAATAGTTAAGAATTTTTTTTAAAGAATGTTTAAAAATTAGAATGATATGATGACTTAAGTCACCCAGCCAGAATAGAACTATCTTCTCTAACAAATTGAGTATATTCTTTTTTTTTGTTTGTTTTGTTTTGTTTTGTTTTTATATCCTGGGATGAAACTCAGAAAATGGAGTAAAAATTTTCTAGCATTGAAGTAGGAAAAAAGCTCAGGTTTATAAAAATGGAACACCTGGAGATTTACAATCTTTGTTTTATTTAATAAGATATCTGCATGATAATTAAGGTGGAACAGAAGGAGGTCAAAATGGGCAACAGTCTTAATCTCATTGTATCCCTTTGGAAAGGATTAGGTGAGCATGAAAGCTACTGGGAAAATATTCTATGGGATGATTTTTGTTGATTGCATGATCATTCTTTTGCAACCTCATACTTAAAAGAGTTTGAACTCAGTTGTGAGTTCTGGACTTGGCCTTGCTAATTTTTAGTCTGAAAATTTTTCTTATAACTGACTAGACAAATAGAACTGTGTTTTAGTCACTGTTTATGGATTCTAAATGCATAATTTAAAAGTACAACTTTTGACAATTCTGATCAAGATATAGATTTGTTTGGGGGCACACTTAATTCAGAATTGGCCAAATTTAAATATAGGTGTATTTTTTAAAAATAAAATTAATACTACATTATTGACTGATTTTTGCTTTCATATTTAATTCTATAAAATAAAAAATATTAGTATAATATCTACACACTTATACAGAGCTCACTTTATCCAGCAATTAATCTAAGACTCATAAGACAAATACTCAGGAAAGATTGCACATGTATGCAAAAGAATATTTCTCTAAATAATTTCTGGCTAAGATAACAAAATCAAGTTCCAAGAGGAACCTAGAACTCTCAGCAAATACTCCAGCAAAGATATTAAAGACATGAAAAGAATGATCAAGGAAATGAAAAAGAGATACCAAATAAATACTTCTCTCTTGTTTAGGACTACACAAGTTAGCTAGAAGCCTACTGTTGCTTGGAATAGATTATACAGGGAGGATTGAAAGCCAGAATGAGTTCCCCTATGAGAAACAGGAACTGAAGTCAGTGAGATCTGAGTACTGGACTGGTCAAACAGCAACCAAAAGACAAGGCTCAGCAATGTGTATAGCAAAGTGCCCATCAAGAATCCAGAAACCAGTTTACCTGTTAGACTCACAAAGAGAAGGTGATTTGGATTAACTAACAACCTCTATCAAAACAAATTTAATTATGGAGGAATGATTGAAAAGAAGGAAATAAAAAGAGAGAAATCTGAATAAGGATTAATAATCAGTGTTTTATCTGTATGAAAAGAGAAAAGGAAGAGGAGTAGGAGATCACTTCAATTAAAAATGACAAGTATTGATCATGTTGATGAGAATTAGATAAGGGGTAACCCCTTTTGGTTCGGCAGTCTAGTGATGGTACAGAGTCCCCTGTAAAGGAATTTACAGCCTGAAAACATAGATTGATTTAAAAAAAAAAAAAAAAAGGTTTATTATAGGGGTTTGGAAGTAAGGGTAAAGGTAGAAAGACGCCAGGGCCAAAGCTGGTCGCCGGGCAGACAGGAACCCTTTGCATGGCTGACGTAAGAATGTCATGTTTGGGCTCCTGCAAAAGAATGGGCTCCATGGTTGCCCCTTTTTATAATGGGGGCTCTTAGTGATCTTGAAGGTGGGTGGAGTCCCAGGCTCCTGGTTGATTTCAGCCAGAGTTAGCACTGAATAGAATTCAATGGGTTTTTAGATAAGGAAGAAGCTGTTTGTGGGGGTTGGGGAAACCTAAGCAGATAGTGGGTGACTAGGAAAGACCAAGTTAGCTCAGATCCGGTGGGGGCTGGGAAAGCCTGAATAACATTGGAATTCAAAAGGGTGCTTTTTGACCAGGATTTGTGAATCAAAGATCCTAGCTTCGTCAGCCATGGGGGGATTGGGAATCAGAAAGGAATCTTAAAGGGAACTCAACCCACATCAATGTTACTTTTCTTTTCCAGTTTACTTTGTAAAGGGGTGGGGCACTAGGAGAAAAAAAGGGAAAAATTAAAATTATATAACTATCATACCATGAATTTCAATGGGATAAATTCACTTATATATCATAAATGAAGATATCAAGCACGGATTGGAAATCAAAGTATAACAATATGGAATTTATAAGAAACATATATAAAGATTTACACAGAGCTAAAATAAGAAGTTGAAACAGAAATCCTTGTATAAACAGTGAATTGTTTTAACAACTAGAAATTACATTCTCACCAAGGAAATAATGAAAGACATGGTAGGAGAAAAATAACAGAACTACATTATGCTTAAAATTACACTAATAATGAAATGTCAATACTTAATTTACATCACTGAATTTTATGATATCTAAATGCTTAAGAAATGATGATATGCCTACAGGGATAAATAAATATCAAAACTATATTTGGGGACTTCAATATACCCCTTTCAAACCTAGAAAAAAAGATAACAAAAGATACATAAGAAAGAACTTAAGGACTCAAATAGAACCTTTTTAAAATTAGATATAATTGATTGCTGGTTATTACTGAAGAGAATGAAAGTAATATGGTAGTATGCATATTTCCAAGCAAAAACCTTATAAAATGAAAAAAAGGGGAAAATATGAACACATTCTCTGCTAGTCATAAAACATTATAATAATTTTAAAAAGTATTTGGGAAAAAAAGATTCAAACAATATAGAGACTAAATGGTATAATCCAAATGAAATGGGCCAAAGAACAAAACATATAAACAGTAGATAATTTTATCAAAAAAATGGCAATGTAACAGCATATTTTGGGGGTAAAGGGGATACAACCAAAGCAGACAGTTGGTGAAAATTAGTATCTCCTTTTTCTTGTGCACCATGATAAATGTGGAAATATGTATAGAAGGATGAAGTATGCTTAACATGTATTTCGTTGTTTGCTGTCTAGGGAATGTATTGAGGGAAGGGAGGCAGAAAAATTTGGAACACAAGGTTTTACAAGAGTGAATGTTGAAAACTATCTGCATGTATTTTGAAAATAAAAAAGCTATTGTTGTCAAAAATAATTAAAAATAGAAAAAAAAAGAAAATATCACCAGTTTCCTTAACAAAAAACTTAGAGAATTTAGTAAGCAATTTAAATAATTCTGAAATCATAAAAATCAAATAAGAGATAAATAAAATAGAAAAAAGTATTGATTTAATAAAGCTATAAGCTATTTTTAAAAAAACTAATAGCAAAGCTGCCAACTAGCTATATTTGTGTGTTTTTTCTGAAGAGAAGGAACTCAAAACTGAAAGAGCAAAATTCACAACACATGAAGAAATATTAAGAAACTATATTAAGGGGGAACTTGCCAATTATGTACCAAATAAACAATGACTATAAAAATATAAATATAAATATAAATATCTAGGTATGTTGATATACTGTACAAACCTTTCCTATACAACAGGAGAGGAACTTTCTTCCACTGGACCACAGATATAGTGCCCAAAAGTTCTGTTCCTAGTCCTGGTTAGTGGCTCATGAGCAAAGGACAGATACTAGTAGTCTAGCCTCAGCTTATTACCCATCTAGCTAATTTAGTTAGACCCTTCAGAAAGGGACTCTTCCTGTGATAATTACAGAAAGCTTTATTAGTGATACATTGACCCTAATTCGAGGAGTTGGTGTTGGATGCAACCAAGTCCAAAGGCCAGTGGCACAAGTGGTGAAATCTATAGGAAGGAATAGAGAAAAGGATGGAGAGGAGGAGTGCCATCAGGGTATTTGCCAATTGCTTTGAGAAGAAAGAGCTGACCCCGTGGGTATCAGCTGAGGGTCCTGTGAAGGGATTGGCAGTGATTGCTGATTAATGATTTGAGTGATATTTTTATAAAGTCCACAAGAATATTCTCCCACTCACTGGCACACCATTTGGAACCTTCCCAGCACAGGATAAGCAAAAACCTGCAGTATTTTGAATTTGGGCATCTTTGGTGGTGATGAACATTTGCCAAGGAATAAGCTAGTAGAACAGGCTCTATGCTACTGGATATACAATTATCAAGAGCTGAAAAAAGGAGGGGTGATTGAGGGAGGAAGATTCATTAAGTCAGCAAGTAAATTTCAATAGGAAATTAAAATATCACAAGTCAGAGTTACAAAATGGATCCTAAATCACAAAATGCAGTCCAAGAAACATCAAGGGACCATCAATGCATATATCCACTCTACTAGACTGAAAAATAAATAAATAAATAACACCCCCCCACAAAAGCTTTTTTAAAACATATGGATTTATGAAGGAGTCAAGAATTTAAAGAAAAATTAAGTCTAATATTACTTAAGCTGTCTGCTAAAATAGAGAAAATAGATATCCTACCAAATTAAATTTTGGGGACTAACATAGACCTGATATATAAACCATAAGAAATAAAGCAGAGAATAAGAAATATAAATCCATATTTTAATGGATACCAGTATAAAATATTGCATAAAATATTAGTAAAGAACCTCCTGAAACATATTAAAGAAATTATATACCTTATAATCAGATAAGATTTATACCAGAAATTAAGATCTGGTTCAGTATGAAGAAAACTATAAACTTAATGTGCCATATTACTAATAAAAACAATAAAAATCATATTAAATCAATATTTATAGAAATAAGCTTTTGAAAATTAAAACATTAAAAGACATAGAAAGGAGTTGCCCTTTCCTTAATGTGTATTGATGTGGTTGTGTTCTTCCTCCTTTGTTCTTGAAGAAGACCAGAGTCTCATCGTGAAGGTGGTCTTCACTTGTTCTTGAATGAGATTTAAGTAAACTAAAAGCTAAAAAATGATTTAGTTTTGCAGAGCTGTGTAAAGGTATTAACCTTACTCTTTTCTCCAGAATCATCCAAGTCCCATGGCAAGAAATAAGTCAAGATGACTGGCAATGACTAAGGTGCAGTGGACGATGTTAACTTTTCTGAATTAAGATCTTTCCCAGGATTTAGTTTGTTTTAGGCAACCCTTTTTCAATGACTTATGGGGTAGGTAAAAATTAAGGCAAAAACAGCGTGATTTATCATCACAAAAATCTGAGAAGGGAAGACCTGTAGGTTTCTGACCTATGAGGGAAAAAATTGCTATTTATATTCTTTCTAAGCCATTAAAATCTAAAATGAATCATAAAAGCTTGGGCTGGGGGCTTTTGTTGATGTGAATTGTTTAATTTATCTAGCCAAAATAAAAATTAGCGTTATCTGTGATAGAAAAATGCTAGAAGCCTTTCCATTAAGCTTAAGGTGAGAGCAAGGAGACTCATTATCATAACTATTTTGAAAATAAAATTTAAAATGCTAGCTATAGCAATAACAATAGGTAAAGAAATTAAGATAATAGACCTTAGACAAGGAAGACATTAAAAAAATTATTTTTACACATAAAAGTAACTTACACAGTTGCCCAAAAGATTTCAATAATCTCAATAAACATAACAAGCTATAAATCAGATCCACAAAAATTATTACCCTTTGTTTTCAGTGTATTTCCAACAAAGCCCAGAAAAAAAGAAATTCCAGAAATTCCTGAAGAGTGGAAGAAATTAAAGCTATCTGTAGTCATGAAAAAATGCTCTAAATTACTATCAATAGAAAAATGAAAATTAAAATAACTGAGGTACCATCAGATTGGCTAACATGACAGAAAAGGAAAATTATAAATATTGAAGATGTGGGGAAATTAGTACATTAATGTATTGTTAATGTAGTTTTGAATTGATCCAGTCATTCTGGAGAGTAATTTGAAACTATGTCTAAAGGGCAATCAAACTTTGCATTCCTTTTGATTCAATAATACTACTACTGGGTCTATATCCCAAAGACATCATTTTTTTTTAATAGTTTTTACTTACCAGATATATGCATGGGTAATTTTACAACATTGACAATTGCCAAACCTTTTGTTCTAATTTTTCCCCTCCTTCCCCCCATTTCCTCCTCCAGATGGCAGGTTGACAATTACATGTTCAATATGTTAAAGCATAAATTAAATACAATATATGTATACATGTCCAAACAGTTGTTTTGCTGTACAAAAGGAATCAGACTTTGAAATAGTGTACCATTAGCCTGTGAAGGAAATCAAAAATGCAGGTGGACAAAAATAGAGGGATTGGAAATTCTATGTAGTGGTTCGTAGTCATCTCCCAGAGTTCTTTCACTGAGTGTAGCTGGTTCATTTCATTACTGCTCTATTGGAACTGATTTGGTTCATCTCATTGTTGAAGATGGCCTCATCCATCAGAATTGATTATCATATATATAGTATTGTTGTTGAAGTATACAACCATGTCCTGGTCCTGCTCATTTCACTCAACATCAGTTCATATAAGTCTCTGCAGGCCCAAATACATCATTTTTAAAAAGGGGAAAGATCTACATAAACAAAAATATTTATAGCAGCTCTTATTTTGGTCTCAAAGAATAGGAAATTGAGGGGATGTCTATCAATTGGGAATGGCTGAATAAGTTGTGGTATGTGAATGTACTGGAATATTATGCCATAGAAATGATGAGCAGCTGATATACACAGAAAACTTTTGGGAAGAAATGATGGGGGGTGAACCCTGAAGTTACTCCCTTGGGGGGGGGGAAGTTCCTGGGTTTCAAACTCTCCTTAGGGAATCAAATTAAGTGGTCTCATTCATTGGAGATCTTGCCTGATAATCAGATCAAACTGTTCCCCAGCCCCCAGGCCAGATTTATCCATGTAATCAGGGGTTGGTTAAACTGTTTTTTGCAGAAGTCTGAAACAGGATTATGCTTGCCAAGGAAGCTATCCAGCCAGATCTTTTGCCCACTGGTGAAGATAAGTGTCTTCTCAGTGCCAATAAATCCCTTCTGCCACACAGATTTCGAGTTTGCAAATTCTTTTGCATTGGACCTTTACTGACAAGAAGGGATTTCCCTATTATTATTCTGTAAGAAATGACCAACAAGATGAATACAGAGAGACTTGGAGAGACATCAACTGATGCTGAGTGAAAGGAGCAGAACTAGGAGATCATTATTCACTTCAACAACAATAGTAGATGAGGATGTATTCTGATGGAAGTGGATATCTTCAACATAGAGAAGAGCTAATCCAATTCCAATTGATCAATGATGGACAGAATCAGCAGCACCCAGAAAAGGAACACTGGGAAATGAGTGTAAACTGTGAGCATTTTTTGGTTTTTCTTCCCAGATTATTTTTACCTTCCAAATACAATTCTTCCTTTGCAACAACAACAACAACAAAATTCAGTTCTGCACATATATATTGTACTTAGGATATTTAATATGTATGGGAATGCCTGCCATTTAGGGGAGGGGGTGGAGGGAAAGAGGGGAAAAATTCGGAACAGAAGGGAGTACAAGAGATAATGTTGTAAAAAAAAAATTACCTATGCATATGTACTGTCAAAAAAATGTTATAATTATAAAATTGAAAGAAGGGATTTCCCACCCCAATTCTCACACCTCATCACACCTACCACTAACTCATCATTTGCACCTCATCATAGCCAGATTTCAGAAACACCTATAAAGATTTACATAAAGTGATACTGAGCAAAGTGTGCAGAACTAAGAGAACATGGTGCATAGTAACAGCAACATTGTGCTATTATTATCTATAATTGATTTAGTTCTTCCCAGCAATATAGTGATCCAAAACAGCTCCAAAAGATTCATGTTAGAAAATGTTATCCATATCCACAGAAATACTTCATAGAGTCTGAATGCACATCAAAACATACTGGTTTTGCTTTCTTTTTTTGTCATGTTTTTTTCTCTTAGTTGGTTATGTCTTGACTAATATGGAAATATGTTTTACATACATGTATAACCTATATCAGATTGCTTCATTTTGGTGAGAGAGGAAGGGAGAAAAATTTGGAACTCAAAATCTTATAAAAATGAAGGTTGAAAAAAATTTTACATGTAATTAGGGAAAAAAATAATACTATTTACATTTAAAAAGAGAGTACCACCATCCTCCCAGACACCAAACTTCACAACTTAGTTATTACCTTCAACTACTTATTCTCTCATCCTCAGCTCCAATATGACCTCTTGTGAAGTTCAGTGAATTTTATCTTAATAACATCTCTCAAATATTTCCCTTCTTTCCTCTAACACTACCAACACCTTTTGTAGACCTTCCTTAGTTCATACATACTACTGTAACAGCCTGTTAATTAGTCTCTTTGTTGTCTCTTCCCACTCTAGTCTATCCTCCAATCAGTTGTAAAAGTGATTTTCCATGTCTAGCCATATCACCATCATCACCACCCCTCTATTCAATAAATTTTACTGGCGAATATAAAATTATTTGTTTGGCATTCAAAGCTTGTCATAAACTCTCCTTCCCAACTCTTCCAGTATTCTGATACTTCAAAGTCCTGAATCTCCATATACTCTGTAAATTAGTGACACAGCTTCTTGCTGTTCCTTGAACAGTAAACTCCCATCTCCAATCTCTGGACATTTTCCCTGGTTGTTCCCAGTGTCTGGAATGCTTTCAGACTAGCATTTCATTACTAGCTTCTATGACTTCCTTCAATTCTTAGTTAAAGTATCATCTTCTATAGGAAGACTTTCCTAATTCCCCCCTTAATTCTTTTATCTTTTTTGAGTTTACTTCCAGTTTATCCTGCATATAATTTGTTTGTATAAAGTTTTCATGTTTTCTCCCTCATTAGATTGAGTATTTGGAGAATAAAAATTCTTGTCTTTATTTGTTATCTTTAAGACTTCGTATAGTTCTTGTTTAATAAATGTTTATTGATTTACTGAGAGACTAATGGTATGTAAATGTATGGTAGAATGTGGCTTAAGTTTTTGTGGAAAATCCTCTTATATAAATCTTTTCACTATCCTTATTCTGTAATGTCTTAGCTATCTGTATGCTCTAACTATTTGTTAAAAGTCAAACACATTATTAAGAGCTAATGAATTATACTTTGCAAAAGATGCCTTAAACCCAGGTGTATTTGTTGTCTGGCGAATTGAGCTTTGGGGTATAAATTAGAGGGCTATCTCAAAGAAAGGCCATAGGCATTTTCTGACTCTAGAGATACCTTACAGCTTGTTGCCAAATATTACTTGTCATTACATATAGGTAAAAATTACCTTGTAATCATGAGAGTCTTTACGGCATGAAATATTATTGAATGACAATTTTTAGTATCAAAATCAAATTGGACTTTAAAAAATTCAAGAATCTCAAATTAGTAATAGCATAAAATATTGAGTATCTTTTTGACTAAAGTAGTTTTTTCCTAAAATTATTTTTCTCTGTTCTTGAGGGCTCACACAAAAATAGTATGATGAAGCACACTAATTTTGGAAGCTTGTAAAAATTTTATAATAGAAATAATCTGTGAAAGGCAAGAAACTCTAGTAATAGTTAAGATATATTGAGACAAATCAGCTAATGGAAGAAAACTTAATGAAAATTGGTGAAATATGAACTTCAAGTTAATATGAACATCAATTCAGGATAGAGATGTCATAATGAAGAAAAAAGGAAGCAAATGGAAATTTTTCTAGGTAAATTCAGAGCTAAAAGAGTACCTAGGACCAAATCTAATTTTTGGTCAATGAGAGAATATTTCCTGATTTAATTTCCTTGAGCTAAAAGTAATGGGAGAAGAGTAGTGTTGAGAGTTTTTCCTAAATACTTTCCAAATGTTTCTTCTTATTATTTATAACCTTTGTTTTATTATATAAATCCATTATTAAAAAGATAGATTGTGCTACTTCCTTTTTCAGAAACAGTATTCTGACTCTCTTCTCCATATTATTACGGAGTATCTGTCTGTCTGTCTCTCTTTTTTTCTCTTTCTCTTTCCCTCTCTTTCTGTGTGTGCACGCACATGCCTGCTGGAACAATTTATGCTTCATGCTGTTGGGGAGTTTGTATGGTAACAACTTAACATGGATTCTTAAAGTTCAAAATTAATGGGATAGAGTGATGTCTATGGTTTCCTTAAAATTCATTATTGATAAGATTCTTTTATTATTCTAAGAGATGTAATTAACTTAAACATTTAAAAGGACACCACATTACTTAATATAGAACAAGAACTTTCAACCTGTCCCTAGCCCCCAAAAGTAATTTATTCATAATGTAACATGAATTACCAACTGAATATCTTTATAATCAAATTTATAGAAATTTGCTATTTAGCTTCATGAAAAAGTATATTTCTCACTGCTAGGCATATACTTCAAAGAGATCAGTAACAAAAAAAAGAAAGACCCCACATACAATAAAATATTTTTGTTATAGCAAATAAATGGAAAGAATTTAGGTGTCTATCAATTGCTTTTGTGATAATAAAGAACTAGAAATAAAATAGATGCTGATTCCCCAATTATATCTTCAAGTATGGGTATACAATAGGATATAATGAAGGAACATGTGTATATATGTCTTTACTTAATTTTTTCAGTCTTTTGACTTTGTTTCTTTTGTTTGTTTGAGCCAATTAGGGATAAATGACTTGTCCAGTCACACAGCAGATACAAGGCCAGCACTAATCTATCCACTTTGACAGCTAACTTTATTAACTTTATTTTCACAACTTTTTATGTCTCATAGAGACATACATTTACTTCCACTGTGCTACTGGTTTGAACTTGGCAAGTTTCAGATCCAGATTTGGGTTTGTTTTTTCCTGCTCAAAAACTTCAATAAACTTCTGCTAGACTTAAATACTGAAAGTTTCTAAAGGTTCAGAATGTTTGAACTGAAAGTTCCCATTTGGTCTGGGATTCTTGCCCTTGTTATTCTACTTCAAGCTTCAGCTTGGACTTAATGTTCAAATTAAGTTGCTCTATTCCTACTGTCCAGTCTTGACTCATTTTCAGATACTGTATCCCACTTTCACTGGACATAGACCTCTCTCTCTGTCTCTTTAAGCTCACTGTGAATTTTTTCTTAATGTTAACTATCAGAATTCAGTCTGGTTTTAATTTCTTGATCTGAAAATTATCTGTTCATATTCTATGATTTTTCTATATCTTTCTATAAGAGATATAGTAAAGAAGTTTGTTGGGGGTTTTGCCACACCACTTGTTGCAGTCTCACTGGAAACCGAAAGTTTCTTACCGCGCGCTTCTAGCTTCCACCAGCCTTCGGACGTCTCCGGCCCGCTCCGGAGACAAGAGCGGGGAATAAGCAAACAGAGAGCCAACATGTAGCAGAGCTGTTCTTTATTGTCTGCTCCCCAAAATGTCTCCCCGAGCCGTTGCTGTTCCCTACTTTTATACAGAATCTTCTTGGACCCTCCCCATTCCTCCCTTCGTGGGCGGGGCCAGCTCCTTTAGCGATGCCTAGCCGTTTTTCTCCTTATATGGCCAGGCAACTCATAGTTCCACGCATCTATTGACATGTAGCTCTATTAGTCGACCGGGAACCACATCCTGGAGATGACTGACATTAGGGCGGCTCCCTTCCGCACAGGGGGATCAGTTCCAGGCCCATTACAATTCCCCCTTTTTGTTTAATACGAGGGTAGTGGTTCAAAATTCAAGATCTTTCTCTTATGGCTAACACAGCTCAGAGTGACAAAGGCGAAGACAAAGCACCAAGAATGACAGTATCAAAAATATATGACAAGCAGAGCACCAAGAGTGGTAATATCAAAAGGTAATATCAAAAGATCAAAAATATATGACAATAAACTCATTGACCAGCGGTCGGTTACAATTCCCCTTTTTTGTTTAAAGCATAGGACGCCTTCATTTCAATCAAAATTTTTTGAATTACAGCAAATACAACTCAGAATAACAAAGGGAGGATACAAAGCATCAATAATAACAGCAGGAAAGCAACAGCTCCTATAATTAGCCAATGCATGATAACATTGAAATTAACATTTTTCCACCAATTAATAAAAATCATGTTCTTTTCGTTCCCAATCATCTTCAAATGTTATAGTAGCATTTGCATAGCTAACAATATTTTATCTAAAGCGGCAAGTTCAGAAGTAGCATTTGTCATAAAAGTAGCATTTTTTAGAATTATTTCAAGATCATTATACAGAGAAGAATTAAATGGAATAGGAGTTACACATAAAGGATAATATTTATAGTGACATTGCATTCTCATATATCTCAACATCAATGCCTGTTGATATACAACAATTTGCATTACATCAGATAACTGTCAGATTCTATTTAACATTATCCAATCCAAACTTTCTTGATGCCTCCAAGCAGCATTGTTTTTTATCATAAATTGTTGTAGACTCACAGCTAAAAAAACTACCTCCTGATGTATTTTATATATTTGTATTTCCTCTATCACATTAAGAGCCAAATTAACCACTGATATAGCTGTATCAAAAGAACTGTCTTGTTTCATTCTAGTTAATTTTCTTATCATGTCTTTAGACAAAGAAGGATTTTTGCCAAAAAATTATATAAGGGTTTGGCACATACATCTGTGCAGGTGCGGGGTATGGGAGGGCCTCACTAGTTGACTCATTCCGTATCATTTGTATCTTGACAGTTCTTTATTAATTGTCTATGCCCAGGGAGAGAGCCACTCTTCTCTGGAGCATAAACATCTCTAGGAATGGCTAGTTCCTAGCATCTAGTGTCAAAAATATACAGAGTTCATGGAACGGTCAAGTTCCCATAATTTGGAAGCTGAGGCCTGTTATATTTGAGTGAGTTTATAATCCTAATATGAAATTTTAAATTTCTTATTCATTTGGCCTTAAGATCACGAAAATAATAAGAGGACTTAGCTAGTGGGATGAAATTAGAGTAAATTAATTTCATTTTCCAATACATATGACAATTACACATACATAATTACAAAAAGAACAATAATAATAATATGGGTATGGCTAAACTATTAAAATAAATGGTAGCACTACCTGATCTAAATAAGAAATCATACCAATGGTGGTTAGTATCCGATGTTACTAAATGAGAGGCCTCGATAAGTTGTCCTGCAGCTATAAGAGTCTGTATTCGATGTTCATTTAATGCGCGCTGATTAGACTCTAATAGTTTCTTTATAACTAAAGATCTGTTTAGGATATCCATATATATGAAGTAAAGCAAAGTAATTAGGTAAGATAAAAGGTAACACATGAAATTAACACATAACAGCCCATATCTTAACTTGACAATACACAATAGTTCCAGTACACCAAAAAGAAGTACACATAGCATTTTCAGGTCATTGTTTTTCCATGCTTCTAGTAAATTAAACATATAATCCCACATTGCAACAATCTCTGAGCATTTTCTTTTTGTATCTAGGTATACATATTTTGTAAAGAGCATTTGGTCCACTTAAATAATTTACTAATATTTCCAGTAAAACCCAAACTAGTAATAATACTATCATTAAAAATCTGTAGAAATTGGCCTTGATATTTTAATGTATTTTGGTGGAGTAGGATCGTCGTAGGCAACTATTGAGCATTTACAGTCAAAGCCTGAGAAACATCTTGTCCAGCACTGTGCAGTCTGCTGGCCAAGGTCTCAAGGTCTATTGAATTAACTATACCCAAACCAGTTCCAGCACCACCAAATAAAGTGTCATACCAGGTTCTTTTCTTTCTAACACAATTTGTCAGAGGAGGAAAAGTTACATTATTGGTACAAGTTTTAGGAACTCTTATGATTGATGGAGGATGTTTTGTAGGAGGGGGAGGTGTCAGTAATAGATATTTTATCTAATAGTGAGGTTTCAATACCGCTATCAAGATTTTATATGCACAGTTCATCAGTTGCTTTTCAATGTTTGTCTCAGCTTGTTCTCTGCATTCAGTCCTTTAATTCTGATAT
Source organism: Sminthopsis crassicaudata (assembly GCF_048593235.1). NCBI lineage: Eukaryota > Metazoa > Chordata > Mammalia > Dasyuromorphia > Dasyuridae > Sminthopsis > Sminthopsis crassicaudata. The sequence goes on along the minus strand of NC_133617.1, from coordinate 547,073,148 downwards.
GCTGAGTCCACTCTCTTTCCTGTGTAGCACTGCTGTATCTGGATCTGGATCAGTCCTTTCCAGCTCAGGGTCAGCTTGTCCTCCTTCCATGTCCCAACCAGGACCCCGTCTCCAAGCTAGAACTCATGCACTGTTGAAATCCTGAGGGAGGAGTCTGAGCAATAAGCCTGTTTAGTTGTAAAGTTTTCAGATGTTACAGTAAAGACATAACATATTTCCTTAAAAAACAAATCCTTGGTTTCAAATATTGAATACAAGGAAGAATTTTGAATCCTTTTAAATCAGTTTGCTTTCTTCAACCAGAAACAGCTGCAGCTTCCTATTGCTGCTCTACCCCTGCAAAAATACATCCTGTCTCACAGTCACCTCTCCGTGACTACCTTTTCCAACAAGTTCCTTCTTTTCCCCACTGATTTCTTCTTGAAATCATTTGCTCCCACTAATAAATCCTTCTTAAATCACCTTTATTCTCCTGTCCCATGTCTCTGTTTCTCTCCTCCCAATGCCTACTTGCTCAAACTTTCTCCGACATACTTTAAACACTTCCAAACCAATAACTCTTCTGACTAGATGCTTCATTTAAACTATTTAAGATTCATAACCCATAATGATAACAAATTACCCAATGTTTCAGAAGCAAACCAAATAGTTTTTTGTTTTTTTTTTCTTCTGCCTGAGTGCTTCAAGGCCACTAGTAAAAAGCTTCCCAGGCGGTATTAAGCAGATAAGATTGTATTGCCGTTACTCCTCTCTAGCAGACTTTGAAAATCTGCTTTTCAGAGAAAACTTCCCCACCAATTTAAAATAGTCAAAGTTTTTTTTTCTTTTTACTTACAAATTGGTACAACAGGTTAAAAAGTTTAAAATCACAAACAATTTTTAAGACCAATACATTTTGAACCACTCTGAAAGAATTACTATTCTGAATGAATTTCAATTTCCACAATTCAGCCTGTTATTTTTCTAAGCCTGTAACACAGAGGCTGAATTCTTATCTCTTATGAGCTTGCTAACTTTTAACACAGAACAAAAAAATTCAAAGCAGACATACACAGACAGACACAGAGCTCTATTTTTTCTATCCAGGCTCTGCATGCTTTTAAGTTAAGATCCACTCCATTCTTTTTACAGAGTTTATGAGTTTATATAGCTGTGAAGCATATACTCCTGAATCTGTTGGCTCGATTTGGGCTTTAACTGCTTTCTGCCCCATACCTCATCTAACTGCGTCTAAGCAATTAGGCTGTTTGCTTCTTCTTGATTAAAAATCAAGGAGCGAGTCTTTCTACTTATCTTTCCTCGTTCCCGCGAGTACACTGCTCGGGTCCCTGTCCGGGTGCCATTTGTTGGGGGTTTTGCCACACCACTTGTTGCAGTCTCACTGGAAACCGAAAGTTTCTTACCGCGCGCTTCTAGCTTCCACCAGCCTTCGGACGTCTCCGGCCCCGCTCCGGAGACAAGAGCGGGGAATAAGCAAACAGAGAACCAACATGTAGCAGAGCTGTTCTTTATTGTCTGCTCCCCAAAATGTCTCCCCGAGCCGTTGCTGTTCCCTACTTTTATACAGAATCTTCTTGGACCCTCCCCAATTCCTCCCTTCGTGGGCGGGGCCAGCTCCTTTAGCAATGCCTAGCCGTTTTTCTCCTTATATGGCCAGCCAACTCATAGTTCCACGCATCTACTGACATGTAGCTCTATTAGTCGACCAGGAACCACATCCTGGAGATGACTGACATTAGGGCGGCTCCCTTCCGCACAGGGGGATCAGTTCCAGGCCCATTACAGAAGTTAGGCTGTATTTCCCAACTTCCCCAAAGTGAGGTAGCTATTAGTTGATTATAGTCATTTTGGAGCTCAGATTCCATATTTAAGTGAGTAGGTGTCACTCACTGGTTCTTATTTCAAGAACAGGAAAAGTAGCTCTCCAGATCTGAGTAGAGAACTGAATTGAGGTAAAATATCTACTCCAGTTCTACTTAACCTCAATCAAATTAGATGTCCCATATAGCTTTAAGTCAACTTAATTATCTGCTAAATTTTTGTATTTCCCATCCTAATAGAATAAATGTTATTCAAAGGAAGTATTTTTATTGCATCTTTGCATTCTTATCATACTATCTTGTACATATATAAGATATAGTAGGCATGTAATATAGATTTCTTGTATGATTTAAAGAAAATAATATTAAAGTCTTGCTCAATGAACCAAAAACTATGAAGGGCTTTGGGGTTCCTAAGTAATCATTTCTCCCCACTATGCCCTTCTAGCCCTTTTATGTAATTTTTCCTAGAGCAGATATCAGATACTGGGTTCTGAATTTCTTCAATTTAAATGATTCGGAAATGGTAGCTTCAGAGTATCTTATATGCATTTGATGATGACACAAAAAAAAAAAAGAAAAGAAAAGAAAAGAAAAAAAAACCTATGCTGAAATTTGTTTTTTATTATTTTTACAATAATAGCTTTTCATTTTTTAAAATAAAAGCAAATATAGTTTTCAACATTCACTCTTGCAAAATCTTGCATTCCAAAAAATTTTCCCTCCCTCTCCCCTGCTCTCCTCCCCTAGACAGTTAGTAATCCAATATAGGTTTAACATGTGCAATTCTATTAAATATATTTCCACATCTGTCATGATATATGAGAAATATCAGATCAAAAGAAAAAAAAAATCATGACCAAAAAACCCAAGCAAACAAACAACAAAAAGGTGAAAATACTGTGTTTTTTATACTCATTCAGTCTCCATAGTTCTCTCTCTGGATGCAGATAGTTCCTTCTGTCACAAATTGGAATTGCTTTGAATCACCTCATTGTTGAAAAGATCCAAGTCCATCACCGTTGATCACATAATCTTGTTGCTATGTGCAATGTTCTCTTGGTTCTACTTACTTCACTTATCATCAGTTCATGTAAGTCTTTCCAGGCCTTTCTGAAATCAACTTGCTTGTCATTTCTTATAGAACAATAATATTCCATTATATTCATATACCATAACTTATTCCCCAATTGATCCCACTCTGTTCAAGTTCATTACCACTACAAAAAGGACTGCTACATTCTTGCAAATGTGAGTTCTTTTCCCCTTTTTATGATCTCTCTAGGATACAGACTTAATAGGAACACTGGTGGATCAAAGAGTAAGCACAGTTTTATAGCTTTTTGGGCATAGTTTCAAATTGCTCTACAGAATGCTTGAATCAGATCACAACTCTACCAACAATGTAACAGTTTTCCCATATCTCTTCTATCATTATCTTTTCCTGTCATCTTAACCAATCTGAGAATTGTCTTAATTTGTATTTCTTTAATGAACAGTGATTTAGGGCATTTTTTTTTCATATGACTAGAAATGGTTTTAAGTTCTTGATCTGAAAATTGTCTGTTCATATTCTATGACAATTTATCATTTGGGGAATGGCTTATATTCTTATAAATTCAAGACATTTCTCTATATATTTTGGAAATGAGGCCTTTGTCAGAAACACTGGATATAAACGTTTTTCCCCAGTTTTCTGCTTCCTTTCTTATTTTGGCTGATTGGTTTTCTTTGTACAAAACCTTTTTAATTTAGTATAATCAAATTTATCCCTTTTGTGTTTCATAATATTTTCTAGTTCTTCTTTGGCCATAAATTCCTCTCTTCTCTATAGATCTGAGAGGTAGACTATTCCCTTGTTCTCTTAATTTCCTTATAGTATCACCCTTTGTGTTTAAATCATGAACCCATTTCTATCTTATCTTGGTCAAAGGTATGAGGTGTTGGTCAATGTCTAGTTTCTGTCATACTATTTTCTAGTTTTCTCAGCAATTTTTGTCAAATAGTGATTTCATATCCAAGAAGGTGGAGTCTTTGGGTTTATCAAACATTAGATTACTATAGTCATTGACCATTATACCTTGTAAACCTAATCTATTCCACTGATCCACTGCTCTATTTCTTAACCAGTACCAAATGGTTTTGATGACTGCTGGTTTATAATATAGTTTTAGGTCTAGTATAGGTAGGCCATCCTTCCTTTGCATTTTTCCCCCATTAATTTCCTTGAAATTCTTGACCTTTTGTTCTTCCAGATGAATTTTTTTATTATTTTTTCTAGCTCTATAAAGTAATTTCTTAGCAGTTTGATTGGCATGGCACTAAACAAATGGATTTATTTCTTTATATAATACCTATATTATATATATATATATATGTATGTATATATATATATATAATACCTAAATATTAATTTAGGTAGAATTGTAATTTTTATTAATTAGCTCAGCCTACCCATGAGCTTAATATTATTCTAGTTGTTTAGATCTAACTTTATGTGAAAAGTATTTTATAATTATGTTCATATAGTTCATTTTCAATTAATTTTGGTCTGTTTTTCCATGGCCCTTTATTGCATGTAATTTTCACTGCATCATTATCTGAAAAGGATGCATTTAATATTTCTGCCTTTCTGCATTTGATTGAGGTTATTATGCCCTAATACATGATCAGTTTTTGTGTAGGTGCTATATGCCACAAGGTATATTCCTTTCTCTTCCATTCAACTTTATCCAATGGTGTATCATACTTAACTTTTCTAAAATGCTATTCACCTCCTTAATTTCTTTCTTGTTTATTTTGTGGTTAGGTTTATCTAGTTCTGAAATTCAAAGGTTGAGATCCCCCATCAGTATAGCTTTGCTGTCTATTTCTTCTTGAAACTCACTTAACATCTCCTCTAGGAATTTGGATTCTATGTAACGTGATGTTTAAATATTTAATATTGATATTCCTTCATCATTTATGGTAACAAGATGTAGTTTCCTTCCTTATCCCATTTAATGATCTCTTTTTGCTTTTGCTTCATCTGAGATCAAGATTACTACCACTGTTTTTTAAAATTTTGCTCCAGCCTTTTACTTTACTCCTTATGTATTTCTCTGCTTTAAATGTTTTTCTTGTAAGCAACATGTTATAGTATTTTTACTTTTAATCCAGTCTGTTATCCACTTCTGTTTTATGGGAGAGTTCATCCTAATCACATTCAGTTAAGATTACTAATTCGGTATTTCCCACCATTCTATCTTCCCCAAGTTATAATTTTCCTCTCTCTTTCACTCTTTCTCTTCTCAATTGTGTTTTGCTTCTGACCATCACTTCCCTCAATCTGCCCTCCCTTTTTTTAAGGCCCCTCCTTATCCCTTTCCCCTTCTAGTTCTACCCTCCCTTCTACTTGTCTCTCCATTTCCTTTCCTCTTCTTTTTCCCTATAGGTGAGACAAATTTCTATACCAAATTAAGTACACATGTTATTCCCTTTTTCAGCCAAATATGAGGTTAAGTTTCAAACAATTTTATCTCTCTCTCTTCTTTCCCTGAATGGTAATAGGTCTTTTATGCTTCTTTATATGACATAATTTGCCCCATTTTACCTTCCCTTTCCTCTTCTCATAGTACAATTTCTCTTTCATCCCAATTTCTTTTTTATATCATCATATTAAAGTCAACTTATATCTACATCCTCTAAGTATATCCTTTCTTACTACCCTGGCAAAGGTACAGTTTTCAAGATTTACATATATCATCTTCCCCTATAAGGATGTAAGCATTTTAGCCTTTCAAAAACATAGGGTTTTTTTCTTCCCTTTTTACTTTTTTATGCTTCTTTTGAGGCTTGTATTTGAAGATCCAATTTTTTGTTCAGCTCTGGTCTTTTCATCAAAATGATTGAAAATCTCCTATTTCATTGGATGTCCATCTTTCCCCTGAAAGAAAATGTTTAGTTTTTCTGGGTAGTTGATTCATAGTTATATAGTCCAAACTCCATTGCCTTCCAGAATGTCATATTCCAGGCCCTTCATTCCTTTAAAGTGGAAGCTGCTAGGTCTAGGGTAATTCTGATTGTGATTCCTTGGTCATAGTAATTATTTTTTTCTAGATAGTTGAAGTATTTTCTCCTTGATATGATAATTTTAGAATTTAGCTATACTATTCCTTGGAGTTTTTATATTCAGGTCTGTTTTAGGAAATGATCAAAGGATTCTTTCAATGACTATTTTACCCTCTGGTTCTAGGATACCAGGGAAGTTTTCCTTGATGATTTCTTGAAAGATATTGTCCAGATATTTTTTTCATCCTGACTTTTGGGTAGTCCAATAATTCTTAGATTGTATCTCCTAGATCTATTTTCCAGATCAGATATTTTACATTTTTTTCTATTTTTTCCTTTGTAGGGGGTTGTTTGGTGTCTCATTGAATCATTCACTTACATTTGTCTAATTCTAATTTTTATTTAATTATTTTCTTCAGTTAGCTTTTTCACATCCTTTTGCATTTGACTGGTTGTATTTTTAAAGGAGTTGTTTTGTTCATTGGGTATTTTTTCATATTTCACCAATTCTATTTTTAAGGAGTTGTTTTCTTTTTCCATTTCATCTATTCCATTTTTAAAAAGTTGTTTTTTTTCAGTATTTTTTCCATTATGTCAAATTTATTTTTTAAACAACTGTTTTCTTTACTCCATTTCTGTTATGTTTTCCTGCAAAGCATTCATTTCTTTTCCCCATTTTCTTCTCTCTTTTAAAATCCTTTTTGAACTCTTCCAAAAAAACCTTTTGAGTTGGAGACTAGTTCATATCCCTCTCTGAGGTGTTTTTCCTTTGACTCTTTCACTTTCTAGTGATGCAAGACAATATTGTGGTATTTTAATTTCCTTTCCTTTGTATTTGACTGTCTTCTTTCATGCTTACTTGAAAATTCATTGTGTCCCAATGGACTTTATTTGTATTTTTGCATTTTTTCTGGGGGTGATTTATGGATTCTTTTGATTAGTACTTTGTTTTCTGTATTTAGAAATTCTGGGAAATTTTCATGCATTATTTCTTGCATTGTGATTTCAGGTATTTTAACATATGTTTGTCTTGAGTCACTATAATCCTTAAATTGTCTTTATGTGTTTCAGAGTTCAGTACATTTTGCTTATATAGAGTATATATTCCTTTCATTTTATTCGCTTTTCTTATTCTACATTGTCTTTTATTTCTGTTGATTTTTATTTGTATTTATTTGTTCTCTTTTGTTTCTTTAGTGGGATTTGCCACCATGAATTCAAATTTTTCTTTTCTGCCAATTATTTCAATTATGTGCAAACCATAAATCCCTAAACTCGTTTATTAGATCTGTTGATTTATCTGAAATCACTCAAGATCTGAAGTTTTTTTTTTCTTCCTGAAATCTTTGATGATTTTACTTCTCTCTCTCTCTCTCTCTTTCTCTTTTCTTATTCTCTCTCAATCTCTCTCTTCTTCTTCTTCTCTCTCTCTCTCTCAATCTCTCTCTTCTTCTCTCTCTCTCAATCTCTCTCTTTTCTTCTTCTCTCTCTCTCTCAATCTCTCTTCTTCTTCTTCTCTCTCTCTCTCAATCTCTCTCTTCTTCTTCTTCTTCTTCTTCTTCTTCTTCTTCTTCTTCTTCTTCTTCTTCTTCTCCTCCTCCTCCTCCTTCTCTCTCTCTCTCTCTCTCTCTCTCTCTCTCTCTCTCTCTCTCTCTCTCTCTCTCTCTCTCTCTCTCTCTTTCTCTCTCTTTTTACCTTATTGCTCATTTTTTGACTCATTCCCTTCTGTTTATTCCTCTAGGTGAGAGACTAAGGGTAGGATTGGGATAGGAGAAGGAGCATTAATCTCAAAGCATCTAGCCTCTTTCATCCTTGGGAAGTCCATGGTTCACCAACAGAAGTTTTTTCTCCAAGTGATTGTTGGGAGGAACAAAACTAGTGCTAGTTAGTTGATTATCTCTTTCCCTAAGGCTTGTTGTAGTCTCATCCCATTCCTTGTGTTTCTCAGTTTTCTAATCTAGTGGTAAAGAGCAATACTACCTAGCTATTATTTCAACGTAGGTGAATTTATGACTTGGAGTTTGAAGAAAAGACAGGGTATAGAGTTAAGTTCTATTAAAGCCAGATATATATCCTGCCCTATTCTCTCTTCTCCTGATTTTATACAGAGCTCTGTTGAAACATAAGAATGTTGCTACAGGCTTCAGAAAATTTCTGAAATTTTATGTAGTTTGGAGTTTGGCTTTCCTCAGTACTGGAAAGATAGTCAAGTCTTAGAAGGAGCCAGGGCAGTATTGCTTCTGTTGCAAGTCTGTGAGTAGGTTGTAGCCATGGTGAGTAGTGGGGGAGGCAGTGCTAAGTGAGCTGAAGTTAGTCATTAGTTCATGGAGTTTTGTTTAATATATATATATATATATATATATATATATTATATATCTTCTATATATATCTATTCTATATATATATCTATATATATATATATATATATATATATATCTTCTTTGGGTTCTTAGAGACAGATGAAATTGCTTTATCCCTAGCACATAATTTTTATTTTGGAGATGCTTGAGAGGTCATAAGGATAGAAGAAAATGACTAGGTCTTACGTAAGGTAATGTGACTCTGGTAACATGACTCAGAAGTCTCTTGGATTTCTAAAAAACAATCTTACTACGTTTGATTATTTCTGGGTTTTGTTTGTGAAATGTTCTATCAATCAACTTTTTTCTTTTTAACTTATATTCAACAGCTTTGAAGATAATAGTTTTATGGGGCAATACCCACTTCATTTTAATCTTTTTTTCATTTTTAAAAATTATTTCTTTATTTTTTGTCTAATTCTACTACAAAGTAACAATTGATGTTTTGATATGACATAAAAATCTATAAACTAATTTAGGTAACATAATGATTTTTAGTTATATTTATAAGACCCAATCTTGAAGAGTTACTGTTTCGCGAATTCTTTTTCTTTTCTGTTAAGATCATCTTGTGATTATGTTTATGTAAGCCTTAAATGTATCATCATAGGTAAAACTCCAGATATTTTATATAATTTGTAGTAGTTTTTGATTTGTTTACTTTTGTATCTCTTCTTGCTGGGTTCTTCTTATTTTCTCACAGAGATTAAAGGTTGTAGAGAAAGGACTTAAAATGATGGATAAAAATACAAGGTAGTCTATGCTAAATGCCACAAGTAAGTGGCATTAAGGGCTATGTGAACAGGAATTCAAAAGGCCAGATTCTGAGTATGAGTCAGATGAAGGTCTAAGATTATCTTTCACATTTTAACATGACAACTAAGGGATGTTATAATATTCAACAACTACTACTATTTAGTTTTCTTTTTCTGCTACAAGAATAATAAATGAAAAAAGCCTCATTATGTAATAGGAAAGCATTTAGAATTCTACACTTACCTTCTCAAAGGACATGGCCCAAACTAAAAGAAGGCAGACTTTTTAAAATTTTTTAAATTTATTTTATTTTTTAAAATAGGGAAAAAAAAGGAAAATAAAACAAAGCAAAACAGAACATTGTCATGAGCCCAGCAGAACATCAGGAAGGATTCAAAATATATAACAATAAATTACAGTTCAAGAAAGGATATATAATAGTAAAAGAAATATTTATGAGTGTCCATCTTTTCTTTACTTCCTTGTAAGTTATGCTTTTGTTTTCTACTGTGCACTTTTTTTACTTTGTTCTTTTCCCCCTCTTTTTTCCCCCATCTTTATCAATCAGGCTATAGTTAAGCACTGATATATTTATATTTATATGTACATAAATAAATATATAAACACATATACACACACATATATACATATACATTCACACTCACTCAGATTCCCATATATATGCATATTTATGTTCATACACAGAGCAACATGCATGCATATCTACATATATTCAGCTACACAAACAATTTATCCATATGCAAACATGCATTTAAAACAATATTAGTTTGGCTGGCATAAAATGTAGAGTTTTCTCTTTATTGAATCTTTAAGTTTGAACTTAAGATCACTGATTATTAGCTGTGCTTTTTTTCCCTAATCAATTTTACTCCTGATCCTTGTTACAGTGTGTGTGTGTATGTGTGTGATGTGTGTGAAATTGCCTATTTAACCCTTTTCTGATGTAAGTTTTCAGAACTATAAGTCCTCCTGCCCCCTATATCTATTCCTCCTCAGTACCTCATTTATATAACATAATTACTATTTTTACCCTTTTCTAATGTGGTTTGGCTTTTTAGAATCAGATCACACTCAACTCTGCCTAGATCTTTCTTTTGAACTATCCAATTGCTAAAGTCAATCTTAAACATATGGTGTACATTTCCATGTAAAAAATATAAACAATTTGTCCATGTTAAGGTCTTTGAAATTAATCTTTGATATTGGCTCTTATATGTCAAATTGTCTATTGAGTTCAGGTTTGGTTGAAAGAAAGTTCTGAAAACTTGAAAAATCATTGAATGTCCCTTTTTTTCCATTCAATATTATGGATAATTTTGTTTGATATGATATTTTTGGCCATAAGCCTAGTTCTTTAGATTGTCAGTATAAATGATTCCAAGACTTGTATCTTTTATTATGGCTATGATAAGTCCTATACAATTTTAATTGTAGCTCCTGCATATTTGAATTTTTTAATTGTTTCTTGAAAAATTTTCTCTTTGATCTGGGAGTTTTAAAACTTGACAATAATATCCCTATGTGTTTTCTACAAAAGATCTCTTTGAAGTGGTGATTGATGGATTTTTTTTTCTATTTTTATTTTCCCTTCATGTTCTATCATTCTTGAACAATTTTCTAGAATTGTTTCCTGCATTATTGTGTCAAGATTCTTTTTTTGGTCACAGATTCATTCTAGAAACAACATTTGCTATATTCTTTAGCAATAATCATTTTATCTATGACAAGGTGAAAAGGGACTAGTAGTTTCTCTTTAGCTGTACCAGTAATCTCAAAAGTTAGGGTCCTAATACTCAAGTAGGTCATGGTATGACACAAAAGTATGCATGATAAACCACTTGGAGAGTGATATGCCATACTTTCTCATGAGGTTTGAACTAGTACAGGTATACCACCCATACATGGATAATCATGCAATGTTGCTCCAGTCAGTTGAACAAATTCACTAGCCTCCCTTCTGTGCAGAATCTGGGCCTTTCAAAGTAGTTATAGTCTAACTATAACTTGAGAATCTGTGTTAGTACCTAGGTGCTATTGGGGAAATTCTCTGTATTCTCTATATATCTCTCTTCCCTCTAGATCTCTTTGTGACTGTAATAAGTACTCCTGGATTGTTTTTGATCTATGGGCTAGCTAATAGGGGTCCCACTTTCCTCTTCATTTTTAGTGGGAAAGAGTGAATTATATAAGCTGAAGATGTATGGATATGTATCACCAATTTTCCCTCTAAACACAGTCACTCAGTTTAGGTTATCTTCAACTTCTTATTTTCACCACACATATCCAATCAGTTGTCTTGAATTTTCTCTCTCCACAACTCTACATTTGGTCTTTTCACACTTACCACTTTAGGTCCTCATCATCAGGAATATATAAATAGCTACTGAACAGTTCTACTTGCCTCATTTCTCTCTTTTCTTCTATTCATCATCCACATAGCTGCTACAATGATTTTTCTAAACAGAAGTATTTTTCTAAATCTAAATAAACTCCAGCACTTCCTGATTGACTCTAAGATCAAATAATGTTTAATGTTAACTTCATCTTTTTAAATGTCAATTTTAATTGTTTTATAGTATACCTAATTAGTAAAGTAGTACATATATGGAATTTATAAGTACATATTTACATGGGGGATTCATATTCAAAGATATTTTATTAATAGGGATGTAAAATAGAAAATTTTGGACAGCAGTAATCTATACTACAATGCAGTTAGATGATAGACCCTCAGGGTCTTTCAAAATCTTGCATTTATGATTCTATGATTCTCAATAGTATCCATTTCCAAAGATTATAGTGTTACTCTTTTTATTGATAATAACCTGTATAATTAATAATTTGAAATATTATTTTATTAACATTTATTCATATTTTATTCCCCCAATTAAATGAAATAATGACTTATAACATATTTTTATAAAAAATTTGAGTAACAAATTCTATCTTTCCCTTTTTACCCCCTCCCTGAGACAGTAAGCAATGTATTATAGGTTGTACACAGGTAATCACATAAAACATGTCTCCATGTTAATCATTTTGTGGAAGAAAACTTGAACCAAAAGAAAAATAAATCAAATTCTTTATCTGGAAGTAGATAGATTTTTTTTCATCACAAGTCCTTTGAGATTGCCTTGGATCACTGAATTGCTGAGAATAGCTAAGTCATTCACAATTTTCATGGTACAGAATTGCTGTTACTATGTACAGTGTTTTCATTATACTTACTTCACTTATGAGTTCATGAAGGTTTTTCAGGTTTTTCTGAACCAATCCTGTTCATCATTTCTTATAGCACAATAATAGTCCATTATAACCATATGCCACAACTTGTTTAGCTGTTCCCCAATTGATAGGCATCTCCTTAGTTTCCAATTCTTTATCACCACAAAAGGAACTACTAGTACAAAGAGGGTTTTATTCCTTTTTAAAAAATCTTTTGGGGATATGTATTTAATAGTAGTATTATAGGTATGCACAAGATGTATTCAAAGGGTATGCACAATTTTATAGCTCTTTGAGCATAGTTCCATGTTGCTCTTGAGAATAGTTAGATCAATTCACAATTCTACCAACAATGAATTAGTACCCCAGTTTCCCCATATCCTTTGAAGTATTTATCATTTTTCTTTTCTGTCATATTAGCCAATCAAATAGGTGTGAGATGGAACCTCAGGCTTATTTTATTTTTTTTAAAATAATACCTTTTACTTTCAAAATATATTCAAAGATAGTTTTCAATATCTACCTTTGTAAAATTTTGTGTTTCAAAATTTTTTCCCTATCTTCCAATATATATTAGTAAGTAATCCAATATGTATTAGCCATGTATAATTCTATATATATTCTCATAATTATTATGCTGCACAAGAAAAATCAGATCAAAAAGGAAAATAAATTAGAAAACAAAAAGCAACAAACAATAACTAAAAAGGTGAAAATATTATGTTGTGATCCACATTCAGTCCCCATACATCTCTTTCTGGATGCAGGTGGCTCTCTCAGATCTATTGGAATTGACCTGAATCACTTCATTGTTGAAAAGAGTCAGATCCATCAGAATTGATCATCACATAATCTTTTTGTTGCTGTATACAATGTTCTTCTGTTCTACTCACTTTATTTAGCATTAGTTCAGGTAAGTTTCTCCAGGACTTTCTGAAATCATCCTGCTGATCATTTCTTATAGAACTCATTCCAGAACATATTCTATAGCATTCATATGCCATAACTTATCCAGCCATTCTCCAACTGATGGGTATCAACTCAGTTTCTTATTCCTTGCCTCTACAAAAAGAGCTGCTACAAATATTTTTGAACATGTGGATCCTTTTCCCTTTTTGTGATTTCTTTGGGATACAGGCCTAGTAGAGACACTGCTGGATCAAAGGATGCACATTTGGTAGCCCTTTGGGCATAATTCCATATTGCTCTCCAGAACAGTTGGATCAGTGCACACCTCCAACAACTATGTATTAGTGTCCCAGTTTTCCTATATACCCTCCAACATTTATCATTATCTTTTCCTGTCATCTTAGCTAATCTGAGGTTTATCTAGTAGTATCTCAGAGTTGCTCAGATTTGTTTTAATTTGCATTTCTCTGCTCAATACTTATTTCCAGTATTTATTTATATAACTAGAGATAGCATTTATTTCTTTATCTGAAAACTGTCCATGTCCTTTGACCATAGATCAATTAGAAAATGACTTGTGTTCCTACAAATTGACTTAGATCTCCATATATTTGAGAAATGAGGGCTTTAATTTACAAGAACTGATGCTGTGTGAAGTGAGCACAACCAGGAGAACATTGTACAAAATAACAGCAAGATTATGTGATGATGAATTGTGATGGACTTGGCTTTTTTCAGCAATATGTTGATCTGAGACAATTCCAATAGATTTGGGATAGAAAATGTGAACCTCATTCAGATAGAGAACTATAGAATGTGTATTGAAGCATAGTTTGCTTTTTTATTTGCTTTTTCTTTTCTCATGTTTTTTCCCTCTTTTGATCTGATCTTGTACAACATGACATATATGGATATATTCTTAAAAGAATTGCACACATTTAACCTATATCAGATTACTTGATGTCTTAGAGACAAGGGAGGAAGATAAAATTTGGACCACACGGTCTTGTTAAGGATGAATGTTGGAAACTATCTTTATATTACTTGGAAAAACAAAATACTATTGATTGAAAAGAGAAAAAAAAGAGTTTGCTATAAAAATTATTTCCCAGTTTTCTGCTTTCCTTTTAATTTTAATTTCATTGGTTTTGTTTGTACAAAGCTTTTTTTAATTTAATATAATCAAAATTATACATTTTACATTTCATAATGTTCTTTACATCTTCTTTGGTCCTAAATTCTTCCTTTCTCCATTTGGTAGATTTTCTATGCTCTTCTAGTTTCCTTATGGTATCACATTTTATATCTAAATCATGTGCCCATTTTGATCATATTTTGATATACAGTACAACATGTTAGCTGATATTTAGTTTCTGCCATATTGTTTTCCAGTTTTCCCATCAGTTTTTAATCAAATAGTGAATTTTTGTTCCAAAAATGTTGGATCTTTGGGTTTATAAAATATCAAATTGCTGTGATAATTTACTGCTGTGTCTTGTGTATCTAGGCTGTTCCACTGATCCACCATTTAATTTCTACCAGGTTTTTTTGATCTTTTAGAGTTTTTCTTGTTTGTTTTTTTTTTCTTGGATGTTTACTGCTTTATAATTCAGTTTGAGATCTGGTATGGCTAGGTCACTTTCCTTCACTTTTATTTTTAACTGATTCCCTTGATATTATTGACCATTTATTCTTCCAGGTGAATTTCATTACAAATTTTTTCTAAAGAAAAATATAGAAAATCTTTTTTGATAGTTTAATATAATTTGGAATAAATAGATTGATTTAGGATGAATTGGCATTTTAATTATATTATCCTAACTTACCCATTGGAAATGAATATTTTTCCTACTTGTTTACATCTGACTTAATTTATGTGAAAAATATTTTGTAATTGTGTTTATATAGACTCTGGATTTGTCTTGAATGGTAGGCTACTAAGTATTTCATGTTATATGCAGTTATTTTAGATGGAATTTCTCTTTTTCCCTGTAACTACTGGACTTTGTTGGTAATATATAGAAATGGCAGTGTTTTGTGTGGATTTAATTTTATATCCTACAACTTTACTAAAGTTATTAATTATTTTAAGTAATTTTTAGTGAATTATCTAGGATTCCCTAAGTATACTATCATATCATCTGCAAAGAGTGATAGTATTGTTTTCTCATTGCCTATTTTAATTCCTTCAATTTATTTTTCTTTTCTTATTATTATAACTAACATGTCTAGTACAATAATGAATAATGATGTTGATAATGGTCATCTTTTCCTCTCCCCGATCTTATTTGGTAAGAAAGGCTTCTAACTTCTTCCCATTACAGATGTTTCCTGATGGTTTTAGGTAGGTAGTATTTATCATTTTAAGGAAAGTTGCCATTTGTTCCTACATTCCCTAGCATTTTAATAGAAATGAGTACTGTATTATAGAACTGAATGCTGTATTTTTTCAAAGAATTTTTCTGCATCTATTGAGATAATTACATGGTGTTTTTGGCCTTATTATTTATATTGTCAACCATGCTGAAAGTTTTCCTAATTTTGAACCAGTCCTGCATTCATGGTATAAATCCTACCTGATCATAGTCTATGATCATCATGATAGAGTGCCATCATCCCTTGGATAGTGTTTTATTTAAAATTTATATATCAATATTCATTAAAGAAATTGTTTTCTAGTTTTCTTTCTCTATTTCTAGCTTTTCCTGGCTTAGGTATCAGCACCATAGTTATAGTTATATATAGAATTTGGTGTAACTTCACATAGTATTTCCAATGATTTATATAATTTGGGGATAAATCCTTTAAATATGGGGTAGAATTCACTTATGAATCTACCTAATCTCAGGTATCTTAGGGAGTTCATTGATGATTTGTTTAATTATTTTTTCTAAGAAGGGGCTAATCTCTTAATTTGGGCAAATTTATATTTTTTGTAAATATTTATCCATTTCACCTAGATTATCAGCTTAGTTGACAGTTAGGCAAAATAGTTCCAAATAATCCTAATAATTGCTTTCATTTCCTCTCTATTGGTAGGGAATTTACCCCTTTCATTTTTGATACTATAACTTTTGATTTTCTTTTAATTTTTAAAAATCAAATTAACCAATGAATTATAAATTTTATTTTTTCCAAAAACAAAAAAACTCAGCTTTTAGTTTTCTGTATTAGCTCAATGATTTACTTATTATTTTGTTTAAATTTCCAGTATGATGTCAATTAGAGATTTTTAATTTGTTCTTTTTCCAGTTTTCTTAGTTGCATGCCCAATTCATTGGTTCCCCCCCCCAATTTGATTGATGTAAACATTTAAAGATAAAAAATTTTCCATAAGTACTGTTCTGTCAGTATCCCATAAATTTTGGTATTTTGTCTCATTATCATCATTCTCTTTAATAAAATTGATGTTTTTATAATTTGTTCTTTGACCCTCTTATTCTTTAGGATCAGATTATTTAGTTTTCAGTGACTTTTACTATCTTTTATTGAATATAATTTTTATTGAACTATGAACTGATACTTTTGCTTTTTAAAAATTTAGTTGTGAAGTTTTTAATGCTTTAATACATGGTCAATTTTTGTGTAAGTGCCATGTACCACTAAGAAAAAATAGTACATTCCTTTGTATTCCCATTTAGTTTCTCCAAAAGTCTGTCATGTTGTGACTGTGTTAGTACCCTGGGTATCTTAGAATCAGCCAGTCAGGATAAGCAAAAGTCTATATTCTTGATCTTTTGGGGTCCCTGTCAGGGGATTAGATATAGGAGTCTCCACACCTCCTTTCTCTCTCTCCACTGCCAAAGAATGATCCTGCTTATCCTACTCCACCTCCTGATCTCTCTCAACCTTCTCTGTCCACACCCACAGAATAATTGAACATATGTTAATAGAGTATTGCCCAATTGGTAATTAGCCTCAAGTACTTGGTTATCTCAATTAAGTGCATCTGCTCAGTTCGAGCCCTTTACATATCCAGCTTTCTTTTGTTTTAGAACACAGGTGGTCATGCCATCCCTGACTTCTCAGGGAGGTGAGAACCCCAAAAAGGAAGCGATTACACCCTCCCTGACTTCTCACTAAAGGGAGGTGATCACACACCCCTTACTTCTCAGAAAGGGAGATGAAAGCACTAAAAAGGAGATAATCATGCCCTCCCTGACACCTCAGGAAGGGAGATGAAAAGCACCAAAGGGAAGTGGGGATTGCTAGCAGGTTTCTGGGCTGAAGGATCTTATTAGAGACAGGTATGCACAAACCCATCAGCATGGGAGGTATTACAAAAGCACATAGCAATAATGTACAGGCTATTAATGATGACTCTCCCCACAGTCAGTGCAGGCTCGATGTGATATAACAAACATGAATTGTACATGCAAGTAGTGATATAACAAACAATATAAATCAACATGGTCTTGTAAAAGATTTTCAGAAATCCTAGAAGAAGGGTATGTAAATATCAGTCACACATACACCTTCTTCAGCAGCCAAGAGATAGTCTAAAACCAATCTATTTATTGTCCATTGCTTCACATGTCAGGGAATCCAATGATCCCCACAAGTTTTTGAAGTTCTACAACAGTCTTTTTTATATGTTAGGGAATCCAATGATTCCTGCAGGTTTTGAAGTCCTACAACAGTCTTATCATGTCTCAGAGAATCCAATGATTCCTGAGGGCTTTCTAGTCCTACAACAATCATCATGTCTCAGAGAATCCAATGATTCTTGAGGGTTTTGAAGTTCAACAATTTTTGATGTCCATGAATCAAATGTCATAACTGCCAGGCTTTTTCAATGGTGGGCACAGTCAGCAAAGGGACCACCCGATGTTTCTTGGGTCTTCTCCTTCATTTCAAGGGTCTGCTCTGCCTCTCTCTGATAGACAAGGCAAATACGGCTTGTTGTCACCCATCTGATTCCTTCTCTATCTGTAGAGATACAAGCAAACCCTCTCCCCCAAGCAGTTAACCAATCTGGTCCCTTCCATTTACCACTTTCTGGGTCTCTCCACATCACCTGGCGATTATCTAAAGACAGTTGAGCTTCTCGCACTGGACTCTGCCCTTCTGGTGGGTTATAAAACCTGTCTGTCGGAGCCAGTGCATCTTTATCAAAGACTAAGAAGTTAATAGTATAAAGGGCTAGATTTAGAAGTTCTATAGGGTTACCTGTGGCTCCCCTTTCTTTTGTTTTTGGAGGAGCATCTTAATGTCTCTATTTCTCCTCTCTACTATTGCGTGTCCTTAAGGATTAAATGGTATGCCAGTGGTAAAAGCTTATACTGTGCACATAAGTTTGCAAAATGTTTAGAAGTATATGCAGGTCCATTGTCTGTTTTTATTGCTTGTGGCAACCCATAATTGTAAATGCTTGTAGAAGGAATTCAGTGACCACTCAGGTTGTCTCTTTTGCTGCTGGTATTGCAAAAGTGAATCCTGAAAAGGTGTATACCACAACATGGGTAAAAGACAGACGACCAAAAGATTTGTAATGAGTCACATCCATTTGCCAAATTCCATTAGGTCTCAAACCACAAGAGCTTTTCCCTGGAGAGAGTGTAGGAGCGTGGAAAGGAAGGCAAGCTGGACAAGCTTTTACTATGCTCCTAGCTTCTTCTCTTGTTATTCCAAAATGTAAATGTAAAGCTCAGGCAGCCTGATGATATTTAAAATGAGATTCTTGGACTTCTTGAAATAAAGGAGTATTGGCCAACATATTTAGAAGATTTCCAGAAGTCCTAGAAGAAGGATATGTAAACATCATTAAATTATCATCAAAAATAGGACCTGGAAGTCCACTATGAGAGTGGACATACAAGATATAAATCTTACCTGGATGCTTTCTCACTCGCTCTTGAAGTTCCTTAAAGAGCTGATAAATATTAGAGGCTACAAATTTTATTTGGGCTGTGGCAAGTCTTTGTACCACACCTACTGAATAGGCCGAATCAGATATCATATTTATGTGTCCCGGATAATAAGTAAGAGCTAGAATGATTGCATACAATTGCATACAGAAAAGGAGTTCTGACTACGTTCTTTGTAGTTAAGTCACGAGAGTATACAGCACAAATTTTATGTTTGGATGCATCTGTGTTGGTCCTTTAAGAGGAACTTTAGAAACCTTTTCTTCAAGAATCCATCTCCAATTATGTAACAGTCTGGATATCTTTAATGGAGACCCATGTGTAAAATTTGGAGCCATGGCTAATAAAATTTGCCACTCTGGGATGGTTTCACAGCACACATTAACTTGTGCATTAGTATAAAAGGTGTATATCTTATCAGGTCTTATCCCAGATAATTGTACTGCTCTCTTAATGGCCTTTAATAAAATTCTAGCCACAAGCACTGGGTAAGGAGTAAGCCTTTGTTCTGGTTGTGCTGGAAGATTCACCCACTCTATCAATCACACTGTCTCCTTGATGAAGGACTGCTGTGGGTGCCTCTTGTGTAGCAAAAACTGATATTCAACCACATTGGATAAAGCTAGTTCAACTTCTCTTAAAGCCTCTTGAGCTTCTTTTGTAAGCTGGCATGGTAAGTTTAAAGCACTGTCTCCCCTTAAAATGTCATATAATGGTTGTAATTGATAAGTAGTCAAGCCTAACACTGGACACATCCATTGAATATCTCCTATCAATTTCTGAAAGTCATTTAATGTGTTTAGTTTCTCTTTCTCAAGGAAAGTTTTTGTACTGTAAGCACCTTAGGGTATACTTCATATCCTAAATATTTAAAAGGAGCATGTCTTTGAATTTTTTCTAGAGCTATATGCAATTTATAATTCCTTAGTGTTCTATGGTCTTTTGTAGACATACTTCTAACGTGTTCCTCAGATGCACATCCCAATATATCATCTGTGCAACGTAATAACATTACTTTTGGAAATGCTTTTGTTACTGGAGTAAGAGCAGCAGCAACATACATTTGACATATAGTAGGGCTGTTTTTCATTCCCTGTGGCAAAACTGTCCATTCATATCTTTTATAAGGCTCAGCTAAGTTAACGCTGGGCACTGAAAAGGCAAATCTTTTCATATCCTCCTTATCTAGAGGGATAGAATAGAAACAATCCTTAATGTCTATAACCCAAAGAGGCCATTCTCTAGGCAATTGAGTAGGAGATGGAAGTCCAGGTTGAAGAGTTCCCCGTAGTTTCCATCTGTTCATTTACCTTTCTTAAATCAGTCAACATCCTCCATTTTCCAGATTTCTTTTTTACATCAAATACTGGGGAATTCCAAGGACTTAGAGAAGGTTGTAAGTGTCCTTGGTCAAGTTGTTCCTGTACTATGTCTAATAAGGCCTGAATTTTATCACTACCTAAGGGCCACTGTTCTATCCACACTGGTGTGTCAGTTTTCCATTGGATAGGAACAGATGAAAGTGTTGGCAGGCCTTCAACAGCAGCCCTGCCTAAAAAAACAAAGTACTCATTTTTAACCCTAATTGTTGTAAAATGTCTCTTCCCCACAGATTGATAAGGATTTTTTCAACTATGAAAGGAATAAAAACTCCTGTTTTACCTTGAAAAGTCCATCTCAAAGAGGTAGTACTAACTTCAGCTCTATTGATCCTCCTACATCAGTGGCTTTGGCCAGTTGGCACATCTAATGACTGTATGATCTGCACCAGTGTCTACCAGTCCTTCTAATGATATGCCATTTATATAGATAGTGAGCATAGGTCGGTCAGCTGTCACAGCTGCTTTCCATTATATTCCTAGATTTTGCTGCTTGGAGTCAGAATGTGGGTGACTATCACTAGGTTGCTTATTAGGGGCCAGTATCAATAAACCTGATGCCACTATTTCTCCTGGTTGATAAGTCACACATTGTCTACCTGTGTTAGTGACTGGAATATTATTTACACATTCTCCAGTTTCCCACATCAGTGTATGGATAGACACTGTTTTGTAAGTACACTCAGGAGGTGAAATGGTCAAGCCTACTGTGCCTGGAGGCAAGGGATCCATAGGCTGGAGAGGAACAGATTTCATCTCTCCAGGGGGTATCTCAGTTGTCTCAGCCGTATACAACTGTACCCTCCCCAATTATAATCCCTTTCTCCCATCAGATGGCTTCCTGGCTGATTGGTCACGTGTGGGTATTGGATTTCTAAGTACACTCTGGGTGTGGCATTGGCTGCCATCATGCCCCAAGTGTTTTTTGCCTGGGGACCTGGGGGTGGGCCCCTCATCCCGGTTCCCTTAATGAGTCTACATTCTGATGCCCAATGGAACCCTCTGTTGCATTTTGGACATTGGGTACTGGGTCTTGTTCTCCCACCCTGTTTTCTTATTCTGTCTCTATGCCAACATTGAGCTTTCTGATGCCCTACTTTGCCACATTGAAAGCATTGATGAGTATCTCTCGAAGTCCCTTATCCAAAGAGGCCCTGTCTTCCCATGTTGGGATCTTGGGAAGTCTGGATCATAGCCTAGCTAAAAAAGGCATTTGTGCCCACTGTGGCACAGCGTCTTATGATCTCCTCTAAAGGGGCATTCTTGTGTAGTCCTAGTATAATTCTTCTGCAAACCTCATTAGCATTTTTTTTTAGCAATTTGTCTTATCAAAATGTCTGTTACTGCATTTTTACCATTAGTCCGTATGACAGCTGTATGCAAATATCCCACAAAATCAACAAAGGGTTCATTTGGCCCTTGTGCAATTTTTGTGAAGGCCTCACCCTTGTTGTTTTTACCGGGGCAAAAAGCCCATGTTTTGATAGCACCAGCAGCAATTTGCTCATATGGTGCTATGGGGTAATTAATCTGTACTGAAATGTCTGTATAAGAAACTATACCTGTTAGTTGGTCATAGGTGATTGGAGGATTAACTCCACTTTGACTATTTTGTTGGGCTTGTGTCTTACAGAGCTCATTGTATTTAGAAAGCCACAACAAGTTTTGTCCAGGTTCTAAGCATATCCTTCCTATACATTTCTAGTCACTAGGAGTTAAGACTCCATAAGCCAAATTCTGTAATAACATCTTAACATAAGTTGATATAGCCCCATAAAGAGTGCAAGCCTTTTTCAGGTCTTTGAGGACGTCTATATCAAAAGGAGTGTATCTTCTACTCTCTTGACATGAAGAGTTAAACTGTTGAATCACGGGATATATTTAGAGCTTCAGATCACCTATATCCTTCCCTTCTTTTTTAGCTTTAAGTACTGCATTTTGCAATCTAGTCATAGGAGGGGGTGATTGCTAGTGGGGAGGTACTGGTGATATCACCGCCCCTCCCACTACTCTTCCTCCCTTCATCCCGGAAAGTGGAGTTGATGGGGGCATGTCAATAATCTACTACCTAGGCGGGTTGAAGCTTCCTAAGAGAGCCAGAATCACCATGACTTTGAACCTCATTTAAGTCCCCATGCCCTCTGGCAATATGGTCATTAGACTGTACTTTGTGTTCCTCTTTTTCCTCACATTTCCTCATCTGGCGGTTTCTAAAACTTTTACTTTTTCTATAACTTGCAAGATTCTTTAAGGCCAATTGAATTATGTTGTATATATAGAATGCTTCCATGGAAATTGAATGAGGACCTCTATTATTGTAATATTCACAGAGTTGTTCTCCCACAAGTTTCCAATTATCTAAATTTATTTCTTCTTCCTCTAAGAACCAAGAGGACGTGCGTCCTAATGTACCCAAGAGTCTAGCAATCTGTTCCCAGGTTATAATTAAACTTTGCCTCTCAATTAACTTAAGTACCCTTTGGGGCGGGGGTGTGGGTGGGGCTGAGGATGCCCAATCTAGCTGCCCAATTTCAGCTAGAAAAGGTTACTAGTTTAGCTCTTAACAAAGTTCCCTGTTTGTCTATTAAAATACTCACCTAATTTCCTGATCATCAGAGGACTTCTTCAGTGAAAGTAGGGTGCTTGGCCCACACGTTGGGCGCCAATTGTTGTGACTTCCTGAGCACCTTGGATATCTTAGAATCAGCCAGAATCAGATAAGCAAAAGTCTTTATTCTTGGTCTTTTGGGGTCCCTGTCAAGGGATTAGATAGAATCTTCACACCTCCTTTCTCTCTCTCCACTGCCAAAGAATGATCCTACTTGTCCTACTTCACCCTCTGATCTCTCTCACCCTTTTCTGTCCACACCACAGATGAGGCAGCACAGAATAATTGAGCAGGGTCATCCTCCAAACATATGTACAAGCATAGTATTGTCCAATTGGTAATTAGCTTCAAGTGCTTGGTTATCTCCATTAAGTGCATCTGCTCAGTTTTAGCTCTTTACACTGTCATATTTAACTTTTCTAAAATTTTGTAAATCTCATTAACTTCTTGTTGTGTGTGTGTATGTGTGTGTGTGTGTGTGTGTTTTGTTGTTGTTGTTAGATTTACCTAGGTCTAAGTGGAGAAAGTTGTAGTCACCCACCGATATAGAAAGAGTTTCTTCAGCTTTTTTAAACTCAGGATTCCTTTTCACGTAAGACATTTTTACATGACCTCAGCCATATAGGTATATGAAATAGGCATACAGTCAAACATTTACTGATGATAAATCATAATTTTGTGACACCCACATTCAGTTACACAACTCCACATTGGGTCAGAACTCACAATTTAAGGAGCTTTGGTCTATGGTACCTTTTTTTCAAGATTTAATTGCTTCCTTATCTATTTTTGCTTTTGCTTTGTCTGAAATCATTGCTAGTCATGGTTGTTTTTGTTGTTATTGCCGTTTGTTTTTAACTTCAATTGAAACATAATAGTAGATCCTGTTCTAGCCCCTTACCTTTACACTATGTATGTCTCTTTGCTTCAAAAATATTTCTTGTAAATAGCATATTGTAGGATTCTGGTTCTTGATCTGTTGTTTAGACTAGGTATACAATGGTATTTAACATTTACTTCTTAATATGTTTTAATTGTAGCTGTGGTGGGGGACACAAAACATCTGCTTCAAAGTGGATCTGAAACAATTTTCTGTATTGATCATGAACTAGGACTATTCAGTAATAGAATACCTGAAGTTGACTTACTCCAAATATGTGTTTTTGTTGTTGACTTTGAGCTCAATTAACTTTTTTTTTTTTAAGAATAGTCTTATTCACTTAACAGAATTCTTGATTCTGTACCTACACAATTTAATTATGCACAATTAATTGTGTAAAATCTAGGTACAAAATGCAGTATAGCAGTGCCATCTAGTGACTAGGTAATATATTTTCATTGAATAGAAAAGTTATCCCTCACTAACTGCCATGCACTTGAAAAACAGTAATAGTAGTTCCTAAAATAATAACCACTGTTGAAATTTCCTGCTATCTACAAAAAATAGCTTCAAATATCAATTTAAATATTAAATTAAAATATGCTTTATCACACAGCAAGAAAACATATAGCAATACCCCTATTTTAACAATCAAAAAATTGTGCCATTCGAAAGTAATTATTAAACACTGGTGATTCTAATATAGCCTTATTTCTTGTCATCCCTTTTATAATATATCATTGTATACCTCAGCCTATCCATGATTTTGATGTAGTATATAAAATCCATGAACTCGCTGGTTTTAAGAGTACAATAATATTCCTAATTATAGAATCCTTTTTATTAACAGAAATAGAAATTCCCAATAGAGCAAAAATATGACTGATAAAAAACCACATACCTGACTCCCTTTTTTGAATGTTTAGTTGTTGCTTGAACTAAAGGCTATTATTTGCTATATAGCCTTTCAAAGTTCACCTTTTTTTCTATTAATGAATTGTTTCTTTATTTAAAATACTTTGTCTTTTTTGGACTAGATTATGTATAATTTTTACTCAGTTGTTTCTCCTGTTTGCAAAGCTTCTTTTCAGTACTCATTGGTGACTTTCACCATGATAAAAGAAGAAATATTTACCAGTACAAAAAATGTACTGACTTGTTAACTTTGTGTACTTCAAAAATAATGGGAGCAATAAGTTTTATGCATGTAGAATTGAATAAGGAAAATTGAAGCAAATTTCAAGAAAAAAATTCTTAAGAAAAACAGTGACCTATGTGCCAGGATCTATAAAGAACTAGTGTTTAATACTACCTAATATACTTCTTTTTCTTTTATTATTTGTTTGAATGAGAACCTGTACCTAATTCAGTTTTCTCATTTTACTAATGAAAAACTAAGGCCAAGATCATAAACAATTTGCCTAATATCATTCATGCTCTAACTAGGTGTTCTGACACTGAATCCACGTTTCTGAAATGTTGATATCCTTTTGAATGAAAATAGAGAAGGGCAGAACCAAGATGGCCAAGGAAAATCTGAGTTCCCCCAAATTTCATTCCAAACAATATTAAAATAATGGCTCAAAACAAATTCTGGATGGGTATAATCAACAGAAAGGATGAAGTGAAACAGTTTTCTAGCCCAAGACAGCTTCAAAGGTTTGCAGAGAGATATATCTCACTACATGGAGCACAATTCAGTACAGGTTGCTCTTGGCAAGTGAGCAAAGGATTTTATAGATAACTAATTGAATTAGTACAATGGTAGTTTCCAGAGCTTCTTAACCCACAAATAGTAGGGAGGTTAGACAATTGCTCAGAATGATATCACAAGGGTTTCTTTACTAGCACAGTGAGCAGGACTCTTACATTGTCCATGGTCAGATCTGGGTCCCAATACTAGGGTAAGGAAGATTACTAGAAGGAATAGGGACTCTGATCACAGTTCATGGATAAAAGTCAGTACTTGTAGTTGCACATGGACCATAGCACAGATCAAGATAGCAGCAATTACACCTCTCCTTAGGTCATACTAAATTAGAAGAACTGAAAATTTGTAGACCAGAAGTGACTCTGAAAACAACAGCACAAAAACCCCCTGTAATTTGGGACTGTGTCCCCTAAACTCCAAGTGCAGAACCCAACTTTAACATAAAGTTAAAATTCAAAAAGTAAGCTGGGGAAATGAGCAAACAACTATTACAAGAAAACAACAAAGATCCTGACCATATGGTAACAGGGAAGATCAAAATACACACTCAAAATACAACTAAGTCAAAACTACTATATCCAAAAATTCAAAGACAAAGATGGATTGGTCTCAGAGCCAAAATGAATTCCTGGAAGAGCACAAAAAGGATTTTAAAATTCAAATAAGATAAGTAAAGGAAGAATTGGGAAACAAAATGACAGTGATACAAAAAAATCATGAAAAAGAATTCACAGCTTGGTAAAGGAGGAACAAAAATACTGAAAAAAAAGTTACATCAATAGTAGACATATATGCCAAATGGTATAGCATCCAAATTCTTAAAGAAAAAAGCTAGAGTTAAACTACTAGAGAACTTTAACTTTTCCCTTTCAGAACCAGAAAAATCTAACCAAAAAATAAGCAAGAAAAGAGTTAGTGAGATTAATGGAATTTTAGAAAAGTTAGGTTTCATAGACTTTCAGAGAAATTTTAATTAGAATAAAAAGGAATATCACCTACACAAAACAAGCATATATTAGAACATGAAAACATCACAACAAAAAGCAGAAAGACATTCTTTTCAGATCAAAGTAAAATAAAATTACATTTATAAAGGGGCTGTGAAAACAGAGATTAAAAGTTGATTGGGTGTTTGCTTTGCAGTACTTATGCTAAAATTAAAGCAATACAGAGAAGATTAACATAGTCCCTGTGCTGAGATGACATGGAAACTTGTGAAGCCTTCTATATGTTTTTTTTTTTTTAAGTTAATTTGAGATCTAAATAATCTAAAAATTTGAGTGGATCAAAGAACAAATTATAGAAACAATAATTACCTTAAAGAGAATGACAACAATGAGATCGTATGCTAAAATTCATGAGAGGAAGTCAAAGCAGTACTTAGGAGAAAAATTTTTTATCTTTAAATGCTCATATCAATTTAATACAGAAAAAGTAAATCAATAAATTGAATGTGCAACTCAAAAAAAAATCTAGAAAGAACAAATTTTAAAATTCCCTATTAACAAACTGGAAAACTAAAAATCAAAAGAGACAAATAAAATTGGAAGTAAGAAGACTATTGAACTAATAAGTAAAAGTAGGAGCTGGTTTCCATCCTAAAAAACAAATAAACAAAAACAAAAAAACCCCAGTAAAATAGATAAAACATTGGTTAATTTTATTTAAAAATAAAGAAAACCAAATAACTGGTTTCAAAAAATGAAAAAATTGAATTCTCTGCCAATGAAAATAAAATCAAAGAAATTATTCAAAGCTATTTTGCCCATTTTTATTTCAATAAATCTACCAATATAAGTGAAATGAATGAATATTTACATAACAAATATGCTCTGGTTAACAAGAGATAGAATATTTAATAATTGTGTTTGAAAAAGAAATCATGCAGGTATTAATGAGCTCCCTAAGTAAAAAACTCCCTTGACCAAATGGAATGACAAGTGAATTCTATCAAACATTTCAAGAACAAGTAATTCCAATGTTATATAAACTGTTTGGAAAAAGAGACAAAGAAGGAGTCCTACCAAATTCCTTTTAGAAAACAAATATAATGCTGATAGCTAAACTGGGGTGAGGGGAAGAAAAAAGAAAACTATAGACCAATTTTCATGTTGTAATATTGCTGCAAAAAAATTAAATATAAATCTAATAAGGAGATTATGGCAATTTATCACAAATATCATAAAATAACCAGGTAGTATTTATATCTTGAATCCAAAGCATGTTCAATATTAGGAAAACTATCAGCATAATTGACTGTATCAAAAACTAAAACAACCAAAATCATATGATTATCTCAATAGATACAAAAAATGTTTTTTGACAAAATACAACATTTATTCATATTAAAAATACTAGAGATCATAAGAATAAGTGGAGCTTTCCTTAAAATGTTTAGTATCTATTTAAAACCATCAGCAAACATTATTTATAGTAGTGATAAGCTTGAAGACTTCCCAATAAAATCAGAGGTGACGGAAGATGTCCATTATTACCCTTATTATTTAATACTAAATAATACAAGAATAGAAATAATACTAGAAATGGTAATTATAGCAATAAGAAGAATTAGAATAGTTTATGAGGAATAAAACTATTACTCTTTATAGATGATTTGTCTTTTTTACTCTAACCCAAGTATTATAAGTTCTATTTAAGATCGTTATTTTATCTCAATGTATTTTTCTATCTCACATGTGTTTCTTACAAACAATATACTGTTGAATTCTGGTTTCTAATCTATTCTGATATGCTCTTCCATTTTGTGAATGAGTTCATCCTTTTCAGATTCCAATTTTGATTGTTTAATGCATATTTCATTTTATTCTGTTTTTTAATACTTATCCTTTGATTTTTTTTCTTCCTGCCCCCTCTTTGAGTGCTTTGCTTCTAACCAATGCCTCCATAATTCTACCCGTTGTTTCCTTAATCCCGCTCTTTTCTATGTCCTTATAAGGGGAGATATATTTCTGAAGCCAAATATATGTATATGGTATTTTTTTCCTCTAACTAGTTCAGGTAAAAGAAAGATTTAATATTCATCTTTTCCCTGCCCCCATTATTCCTTTCTTTTCCTTTTCCATTTATGTGAGTTAATTTTCCCTATTCTTCCTGCCCCTTTTGCCCTCTCCCAAAATACTCTTCTTTCATATCCATTCCATTTTTCTCTTGAGGTTATCAAAATATAATAGAACCACTCCCAAGTTCTCTATACTCCTTCTAAGACTCTAAGTGATGATAAAGTTCTGAAATATTACATATATCAGTTCCCCATATAAGAGTGTAAGCAGGTTAACCTTCTTCCCACTCATGTTTACCTGTTTATGCTTTTCATGATTCCTGTGTATATCAGATTTTCTACTCAAATCTGGTCTTTTCTTCAGGAATGATTGGGAGTCTACTATTTCATTAAAAATCTATTTTTTCCTTACAAAATAAGACTTCATTTTCTGGGTAGATTATTCTTGATTGTAAGTCAAGATCCTTTGTCTTTTGGAATACCATATTCCAGGGTCTCTACATCTTAACATTAGAAGCTACTAAATCATATGTGATCCTGATTGTGACTACTCAGTATTTGAATTTTTTATTTCTGTATGTTTGCAATATTTTTTTCTTGACCTGGAAACTCTGGATTTTAATATTCCTGGAAGTATTCATTTTCAGGTTTCTTTCAAGAAGTAAAAAAAAAAAATGTTTTTATGCTATATGTAAAAAGTTTTTAACATTTATTTTTTAAAATTTTTATTTCTAAGGTCTCCCCTTTGCTGTTCCTTGAGAAAACAGGCAATTTGATAAAAATTACATATATACAGTCATGAAAAACATATTTTCATGTTAACTATGTTTTGGAAGAAAATACAGACCCAAAAGAACAAATAAGAAAAAATAATTTTTAAAAAATCTTACAATCCGCATTCACATTCCACCAATTCTTTCTCTGTAATTGAATAGCATTTTTCATCATGAGCTTTCCATAATGATTAAAAAGTCACACACATACACACATGTATATGTATATATACATATATATGTGTGTGTGTGCATAAATGTATATATGTATGGATGTACATAAATATAAATAAAATTATTTTATTTCTTTGTATGTTTCTTTGTATGGAAAGAACATCTTTCTTCATATGTCCTTTTTTTTTTTTTTTTTTTTTTTTTTTCCCTGAGGCTGGGGTTAAGTGACTTGCCCAGGGTCATATAGCTAGAAAGTGTTAAGTGTCTAAGACCAGATTTGAACTCCAGTCCTCCTGAATTCAAGGCTGGTGCTCTATCCACTGCGCCACCTAGCTGCCCCTTCATATGTCCTTTATAATTAACTTGGGTATTTATAATAATCAAAATAACTTATTTACTCAAAAATCATTTTTAAGCTGTTACTATATAAAATATTCTCTTGATTCTGCTCATTTTGCTCTTTCCATGTTTTCCTAAGATCATTAAGCTTTTCATTTCTTTTTTTATTCTATGTTTTAAGTTTTTTGTTTTCCCCAATTACATGTAAAACAATTTTTACATTTATTTTTAATATTTTTATTCCAGATACTTTCCCTTACTCCCTCTTCACCCCTGTTGAGAACGTACTTGTGAAGTTCTGCAAAACATGTCCATAAAAGTGATGTTGGGAAAGGAAATATAGATCTCCCCCCCAAAAAAACCCTTAAGAAAAAAAGTATGTTTTAGTCTGTATTCAGATAGAATCAGTTCCTTCTCTGGGTATGTGTAGCATTTTTCATCAGAAGTCCTTCAAAATACTCTTGGATCACTGTATTGCTGAGAACAGCAAAGTCATTCACAGCTGATGATCCCATAATATTGCTACTACTTTGTATACAGTACATTTCACTTTGCTTAAATTCATGGAGGACTTTCCGAGTTTTTCTGAGAGCATCCTGCTTATCATTTTTCCATCATAATCACATACTATAATTTATTCAGTCATTTCCCAGTTGATGCCCATTGATTTTCAATTTCTGTGTCCTGAGAAAAGAGCTAATATAAATATTTTTGTAATATAGGGCCATTTCTTTTTCTTAAATCAATTTTTGGATTTAGAAGTGGTATTGTTAAAGGATATGCATGATTATATAGCCCTTTGGGCATAGTTCACATACTTGAATCATTTATCAGTTGGGGAATGGTTCTTATTTTTTTTATTTTTTGACTCAGTTCCTTATACATTTGAAAAGTAAGATCATAATCAAAGAAACTTGCTTCAGAATTATTTTCATAATTATTATTGCTAATTATTTCCCCCATTTATTCTTTTCTTTCTTTCCTTTCACCCTGTTCTTTCTCAAAAATGTTTTGCTTCTGACTGTCCTTCCTATCTCAATATGTCCTCTCTCCTATCACCCTTCCCCTTCTCATATCCCTTTCCCTTCATAATTTCCTGAAGGATAAGATGGATTTCTATACCTATATCAAGTTTGTTATTTCCTCTTTGAGCCAATTCTGTTGAGTAAGGTTTACCTTCTCCCTCTATCTTCTCTATTTCCCTTCACTATAAAAGCTTTTTCTTACCTCTTTTATGGAAGATAATTTATACCATTCTACTTCTCCCTTTTCTTTTATCCCAGTACATTCTTCTTACCTCTTAATTTTTTTTGGATATTATCCCTTCATATTCAACTCACACCTGTGTCCTCTCTCTATGTATACTATTTCTAATTGCACTAATAATGAGAATGTTCTTATGTTACAATATATTCCCATATAGCAATGTAAACAGATAAACCTCATTAAGTACTTTATGACTTCCCTTTCTTGATTACCTCCTTATGATTTTTCTGACTCTTGTATTCAAAAATCAGATTTCCTATTCAGTTCTGGTCTTTTCTTATCATCAAGATTACTTGAAAGTCTTCTATTTCATTGAATTTTTACCTTTCCACCTGAAGGATTATACTCATTTTGCTAGATATGTGATTCTTGGTTGTACTCTTAGCTCTATTGCTCTCCAGAATATTATATTCCTTTTCCTCCAGTTATTTAATGCAGAAGCTACTAAATCTTCTGTTATCTTGACTGTGTCTCCACTATACTTGAACTATTTATTTCTAGATGCTTGCAATATTTTCTCCTTGACCTTGGAGTTCTGGAATTTGGCTATGATATTTCTTAGAGTTTTCATCCTGGGAGCTCTTTTAGGAGGTGACTGGTGGATTCTTTCAATTTCTATTTTTCACTCTAGTTCTAGACAGTTTTCCTTGATAATTTCCTAAGATAATATCTAGGCTCTTTTATTGATCATCGCTTTCAGGTATATCAATAATTCTTTTTTATTGAAGCTTTTTATTTACAAAGCATATTCATGGGTAATTTTTCCAACATTGACCCTTGCATAACCTTTTGTTGCAAATTTTTCCCTCCTTCCCCCTACCCCTACCCCTAGCTGGCAGGTAGTCCAATACATGTTAAATATGTTGAAATACATATTAGATCCAAAATATGTATACATATTTATACAAATATCTTGTTGCACAAGAAAAGTCAGATCAAGAAGGAAGAAAAAGAAAAACTAAGAAAGAAAGCACAATGCAAGCAAATAACAACAGATAGAGTGAGAATGTGATGTTGTGTTCCACATTCTATTCCCACAGTTATCTCTCTGGTAGATGATTCTCTTCATCACTGCACAATTGGAATTGTTTTGAATCATCTCAATGTTGAAGAGAGCCATGTCTATCAGAATTGATAGCCATATAGTCTTGTTGTTGCTGTGTTATATCAATAATTCTTAAATAATCTCTCCTAAATCTGTTTTCTAGGTCAGTTTTTTTCCAATGAGATATTTCACATCATTTTCTATTTTTTCATTTCTATGGTTTTGTTTTATTGTTTCTTGATTTCTCATGAAGTCATTAGTTTCCATTTGCTTAATTCTAATTTTTAAGGAATTATTTTCCTCAATGAGCTTTTCTATCTCCTTTCCCATTTGGCTAATTTTGCTTTTTCATGGCATTCTTCTCATTAACATTTTGTATTTCCTTTTGTATCACTCTCATTATTCTTCCCAATTTTCCCTCTACCTCTCTTACTTGATTTTCAAAATTTCTTTGTTAAAGTAGGGCTCTACTTAATACTTCCTAGCTGTGTGACTCTGGGCAAGTCACTTAACCCCAGCCTCAGGAAAAAAAAAAAGTAGAGCTCTATTTCCAGGGTGACGTATGCAATGTCCCAAATTTCATGGTATTTCTATAACAGTTTTCATATATTCTTCTAAGAACCCATACCCAGATCTGAGTGTGAGCAAAGCAACAAAGTCCTGCCTCAGTGCTAGCAAAAAGGTCCCCTGCAATCTCCTCCTGGCCAGCCATTTAGTCCCCCTACTTGGAAGCCATCATTGTCACTGCTACTAGCACAGCTGTTGATTCAGTGGCTCTTAAAACCTGCTTCTGATTTGCTGGGGCTCCCCTCACATCCTTGTGCAACAGCATTTTCTTGCTGACCTTCTAAGTCTTCCTTGGCCAATTTGGGCTGAGGTCTGGAGATTTCTGGAATCTGGAATGTGCTGGTGCAGCCTGTATTGTGACTATGTTCCATTCACCCTAATGCAACAGATCCCTCCTGCCAACCTTTGGGCTTTGTGTTAATGCTGTGCTCTGCACTCACATGGTTTGGGGTGAGGTGATGTTTAGTCTGAACTTCTTTCCTCATATCTTTTTGTTGTTTCATCAGCTGGAACTGGAGCCTAAAATATTGCATGGCTTTCAAAAAAGCATGATCTATTGGGAGGTCTATTCACTTCCTCATCTAAGTTCTGTATAATTCAGATTTCTATCCAAATTTGCCTTTATCTATTTGGTTTTTTATTGGAAGTTTCTCATACTCGATACAGCTATTCTTGGCCCACTAGAAGCATCTGAACTGTTCTTCCCCTTTGGTCTAGAACATTGTACTTTGCTCCTGAGATCCAAGCTACACAGTTACCATTTGCTTTCTAGAA
The DNA here is from genome assembly GCF_048593235.1 of Sminthopsis crassicaudata. Taxonomy (NCBI): domain Eukaryota; kingdom Metazoa; phylum Chordata; class Mammalia; order Dasyuromorphia; family Dasyuridae; genus Sminthopsis; species Sminthopsis crassicaudata. Next base: position 547,039,605 of record NC_133617.1, on the reverse strand, counting down.
TTTGTTTCAAATATCAATGCTTGTGATTGTTTCTTTTCATCCTGGATCTGTGGCCTAGTGCTCCTGTATTCAACTCTTGCTCAGGGATCTTCTGGGATCTTTTCCTCATGCCCTGTTTGAATATTCTCTCAGTATTTTGGTACTAGAATTCTCTCTGTGATCTATCATCGCATCATCCTCATGGCACAATCATGCTATCCCTAAACCATCTTGAAATGGAAAAATGACTTATTGACACTTCTTCCTGTTCAGAATTACATCTGGTGCATTCTCTAGGTTGTGGTCCAGAGACAAGAAGGTTGGAAGAATGAGCAAACAAACAAACAACAACAACAAAAAAAAAGACCTATAATAAAAGGGGACACTTTGAAAGAAAAAAAAAAAAGAACAGTCCATGTCCTTGAGGAATTCACAGTCCAATGGGGAAGATAACATGCAAACAGCTATATACAACAAGCTTTATACAAGATAAATAGGAAATGATCAAGAAAAGGAAGACAATAGAATTTTGAGGGATTGGGAAAAGATTCCAGGAGGTGAGATATAAACTGGAACTCAAAGAAAGTGAGAAAATTCAGCAAGAAGGGATGAAAAGGGAAAATATTCCAGACATTCCAGCCAAAATCGGTAGAATCTAGAAAATAGAGTATTTTGTTCTAGTAATAACAAGGAGGCCAGTGAATTAGAAAGGTAATGGCAGAGGAAGGGGGTAAGTTATGAAGGTCTTTTAATGCCAAACAGGATTTTGTATTTGATCTTAGAAATAATAGGTAGTCACTGGGGTTTATTATTGAAGGGGTTTGCATAGAGTATCATCAAACTTTTTCAATAAACCAGGCATGAGATTATGAGAACCTGTATCAAGTTGATAGAAATGCCAGATTGTAAGAAAAGGTAACATGAGACATGTTTTAAAGCTAAAATTGACAGAACTTGGCAACAAATTGGATATGAGAGGTGGAGATGGAGAATGTAGTAAGAGAGTTAGTTAGAAGTTGAGGTTCTCATTTCACAACTTTCGGATTGGCTAAGATGACAAGAAAAGTCAATGATAAATGATGGAGAATAAGTGGGAAAACGAACACTATTGCATTGTTGGTGAAGTTGTGAAATGATCCAGTCTTTCTGGAGAACAATTTGGAAGTATGCCCAAAGACCTATAAAACGATGCATACCCTTTGATCCAGCAATATCTCTACTGAATCTGTATCCTAAGGGATCATAAAAAGAGAAAAGGACTCACATGGGCAAAAAATGTTTGTAGCAACCTTTTTGAAGGGGCAAGGAACTGAAATTAAGTGAATGCCCATCAGTTGGAGAATGGTTGAATAAGTTATGCTATATGGATGTAATGGAATATTATTGTTCTATAAGAAATGCCAAGCAGGCTGATTTCAGAAAAGCCTGGAAAGACTTATATGAATTGATGCTAAGTGAAGTGAGTAGTATCAAGAGATCATTGTACACAACAACAACAAGATTATGTGATGATCAATTGTGATGGACTTGGCTCTTTTCAACAATGAGGTGATTCAAGGCAATTTCAGTAGACTTGTAATGAAAAGAGCCATTCACATCCAGAGAGACAACCATAAAAACATAGTATTTTCACTTTTTTTAATGTTAGTGATTGTTTGCTTGAGTTTTTTCCTCAATTTTTTTTCTTTCATATTATTTCCTCTGATCTTTCTTGTTCAGCATGACATATATAGAAATATGTTTAGAAGAACTGCACATGTTTAACCTATATTGGATGCTTGTTGTCTTTGGGAGGGGTTGGAAAGGAGGGAGAGAGAAAAATTTGGAACACAAGGTTTTGCAAAGGTGAATGTTGAAAATTATCTTTGCATGTATTTGGGAAAAGAAAAGATATTTTTAAAGGAGTTGAGGTACTGAGCCTGATACAACGATTGTTCAGCAGTAATAGAGAACTTTGGAAGGAGCAGAGTATGTAGGGGAAACTATAGAGTTCAGTTTTGGACATTTGGACTTCAAGAGGTCTTCAGGACATTTAATTCAAGATATTTAATATACACACTTTTCATGATTTGCTCTGGTCTTCACTATTCACTATCTAAGGACCAACTTCTTCATAGCCCTCAATATTACTGGGCCAGCAGAAGAGTTAGGAAGGGAATATAATGACTTTTTTCTTAAACTTAGACTCTTTAAAAAAACTCTAATAAGCTAGTCTTTAAATATCCTCATTATTAGTGCCAACTACCACAGAATCACAGTAACCTTTCTGTTCCTTTTTTAGTAACCCCTTAATGATATCAATAATTCACATTATTACATTTCTTTAATGTTTGAAAACTCATCTTCACAACATTCCAATGAGTTTGACTTAACAAGTATTATCCTTATTTTAGGACTGTTAAAGTTAGAGTGTAGAGAGATTAAATCTGTTACCAAATGCTTTATGCAAAATTTGAATCCAGAACTTATGAATCTTGGATCTAGCACTCTGGAACTACACTACACTGCCTTTCATGCTTAAAATTTGGTCATCTGACATCCACCTGAAGATCTTGTGAAGCAGCCCATTCCATTTTTGCAGTTCTATTTATTATGTTCTTCCTTATATTAATTCAGTTAATTTAGCCACTCTCAAAGCCACTATTTTAATATAAATATTTAAATATATAAAATAATGTAATATTTAATGCAAAGCCCTCAAACATCTAAAAGAATAGATCCCAGTATATTTGTTACTCTAAATGACTTTTCTAAAATTTGATGTGTACAGGTCACACACAACCTAACTCAAAATTTTCTAATTGCTCCCATTTTTTTCCAGGATGAAATATAATTTTCTCTGTTCAGCATTTAAAACCCTTCACAACCTTTCTACCTTATCAGACTTCTCATACTTTCCTCCCCTCTCTGAACCAAATAATTCAGCCACCCTAACCTTCATTATTTTCTTCATTCACATCACTCCAACTTCTGATTCTGTGCCCTTTCTTATGCATGGTATTCTCTCCCTCCTCACCTCTTTATCCCAGCTTTTTTTGCCCTCTTTTAAGAATTACCTCAAATTTTCTACACACTGCCTTCCTTCCAAGATCAATCAGTCAGAATTTATTAAGCATCTTGTGTCAGATACTGTGCTAAGTCCTGAGTATGCAAAAAATAAAAAATCAAAACAGACCAGTTTTCAAGGAGCTCACAGTCTACAGGAAGAGACAACACACAATCAAATACAAATAAACTATATGCAAGATAACTGGAACTATCAGAGGGAAATAGAGAAAATTAGGAATTGGGTTAGCTTGTTCAAGGAAACAGGAGGCCAGTGTCTTGAAATCACCAAGTATAAAGAGGTCATAAGAGGAATATAAGATGGAAGAAGATTGGAAAGCTCAGAGGAGGAGATTATAAAGGACTTTGAATAACACATTTATCATTTTCTCCATCATAATCAATCTTAGGGTAAAACATTCTTGCCCCACATTCCCAGCATCTCTTTATGTTATTTTCCAATATTGATATTTAAGCTCTTTAAGAGTAAATATTTGCATCCCTAGCTCTTGACACAGTGCCTGATATAGTGTAAATAAATGATATCTATCTAGTTACTCTGTAAATCAAAGACATGAAAATAAGTGTGGAAAAAGTTATAGTGGACTGCTTCAAGTCATTGAATGAAATGAAATGATGCTACACAGTAAATTAGTTAGGATTAGTTGAGATTCAAGCTTGTCCTAAGATGTTTGTATTAAAAAAAAAAAAAAAAATTCAGATTGAGCATTTGCATGGAAGACCAGACTGTAGAAGAGAGCAATCAAGTCTTTCAGTCCCCTGATAGAGAATTGCTTAGGGAAGGGAATGAGTGAGATAGAGAAGGTAAGAGCATCAAAAAACTTCCCACTGACATCCTAGCAGTGTCCCCAGAACAATAATGGCTGGCATCCATTTCTACAGTACTATAGAACCTAAGAAAACTAAACATATTAAGGAAAGACAGCTTCAGGACTACAAGGAACTAAACAGAAAACTATACCATAAGTTGAATTTCACAACAATAGTATAAAGGTTGAAAAAGAATTCCAATGATCAGGAGTTGTGAGCTCTTTAATATTGAACCTTCTTTACTCTGTATCATGTATTCTGTGCCACATATCTTTGATTTGTTTTGTATTAAATCTTCTTATTGTATTATCTTAGTAAATACCTATTTCTCAAAGCTAATTAAGCCTGGTTAGCTGACTTCAAATCATAATCACTTCAAATAATAAGCACAATAGTTTTAGAAAATCTCTCCCAAATCCTGAAGGTTTTGAAGGAAAAAAAATTATTAGTTGATCACTAGGGACCCAACCTATTAGTGCTATTGGGAGGGGGGGGGGTGATTAGTGCTATAGGGTTCCAGGTGAATTCTAGAACTTGTGTCGTTTAAATTTAAATTAAACATTTTAAATGCTAGGTGCAGAGTATTTAAAAAGAGATTCTAGAAATATAAAAACAAAGTAAAGCAAGGTAGTATAATGGATAGAGTAAAGGCCCTAGAGTCAGGAAACTTGAATTCAAAAGTGGCCTCAGATACCCATTATCTGCAGGATCCTGGACAAATCACTAAACTTTGTCTCAATTTCTTAATTTGTCAACTGAAGATAATAGCACAGTGCCTATCAGATACTAAGTATTTAATAAGTGCTAGTCAATGACTTATATTCAAGGAATTTGCATTTTACTGATAAGGAGGCTAGGGAGAGAAAGGATAAATATGCACACAGTAAGTATGAATATAAAGTGAATATAAAGGAATGTGAACAGAGATAGTCCAATAATAACTGGAAGAATAAAAGAAACTATTCAAAGGAGCTATATTGAGCTGAACATTGAAGGAAGATAGATTCTGAATGGCAAAGAAAGGGAATGTTGTACATTCCAGATATGGGAAATGGCTAGTACAAATTAATGGAGATAGATGATACAATATCAAATTCAGGGAACAACATGATCATACAATTTATCTGGAAAATAAAGTCTATGAGCATATAAAATAGCTTAATTAGATATTCCTTCCCCATTCCAAACACATAATACTTGAAAGTGCCTAAACAATTCCAATAGACTCAGGATAGAAAATGCCATATGCATCCAGAGAAAGAACTAGAGACTGAATATGGATTGAAGCATATTATTTTCACTCTTTTTTTGTTTGTTTTTTCTTTTTTGTGTTTTTCCCTTTTTGTCTGATTTTTCTTGCACAACAGACAAAAATGGAAATATGTTTAAAAGAATTACATATATTTAAACCTACAAAAGATTGCTTGTTGTCTTGAGAAGTAGGGAGGTAAGAGAGGAAGAGAGAAAAATTTGGGACACAGAGTCTTACCAAAATGAATGTTGAAAACTATCTCCACAAGCATTTGGAAAAATAAAATGCTGCTGAGAAAAATAAATAAAGTAATTCCTCTTTAAAAAAAAAAAAAAAAGAAAGAAAGAAAGAAAAAAAGAAAAAAAAAAAGGACATATCTTGCATTCTTTTTTTTTTCAGACTTCTATCTCATGCTTTATAGTATAGTAGCCTTACATAGTATCTGACCCCATAAATAGTACATCACAGTTAAGGACTATGTAATTTTGTTCAAAAATTTCATCAGTGATAGAGCCAGGTAGAAGCTAAATGTCCTAGGTGCAAGTCAAACTATGTTTCTGGATTTTCATCTTTTCTCTAGTTAATTCAACAAGATGAGTATGTTAAGTGGAGTTTATGAATCATCCATGTCTAAATAATATGAGAAGTTAATTGATACCACCAAATTTTTACAAGGTTTAAAGACATTGTCTCAAATTCACAGTTTTGCCTATAAAACAAGTCCATTTGTGCTACTACTCTGTTTTTCCTTACAAGGATTTATTTGTTAATTATATTCATCTTTCATTCACATATTCATCTTAACAGAGGAAGGTTATGTAATAGAGCTTGGACAATCTTTTTTTAAGCAGTTTGTAATTTATTTATCATTTAACCACCCCTAATCTACCATTTCACAAAATAATACAATAGCTTAGGGAGGAAGTTTAAAAAATAATTTTAAGACAAGTATATTTTCCCCTAAGTTGCCCAGTGTTTACATTGGTTAGTTGATAAAGGTTTTTTCTTTTTTTCAGATACCATGATCAACAAGATGTCACTAGCAATTTCCTTGGAGCAATGTGGTTGATTTCAATAACTTTTCTCTCCATTGGTTATGGTGACATGGTACCTAATACATATTGTGGAAAAGGAGTCTGTTTACTTACTGGAATTATGGTAAGTGACATTTCCTTCTCTCCACTTCCTTTAAACACTGCTTTAATTCAGTACCAGTAAGAATATAGTTAGGTTTTTGGGGTTTTTTTTTTATAATGAGCCAAGTCACTTCAAATTAATTTTCTAGTTTCTTCCTTACAGATAACTAACATGAATTTGTCCTTTTTGCCCATCTCATTTTTTTTTCTTTTCAATTCTTCATTTCATGGAATTCCTTTAATGTAAAACATATTGTAAATAGTCTCTACATCAGTCTATACATTGTCACTTCTTTTTAGAGCCAGGATACATTATAGTTAACTGAGAAGTTTTTAAGAGAAAAATTTAAAGCACAAAATCCTGCTAAATTTTAAGCAAACTGTTCAATTGTTTTGCTAACATAAGATGCTACTTGGGACAATATAGTTGATTGACACTTTTATCATAAATAACTTTACATTTCTAAACACATAAAGCATTTAATACTTTGTAATATTTATTTTTAGTTGTCCTAAGTCTTTTAGGTCGCTGGTTCTCTGTATCCAAGTTCATTTAATCTTTGCCTTTTATGGAGTTTATTTAGTACATATCATCATCATAAACCTTATTTTTTTTCTTCTTAGGTTTTCAAGTATGATAATGAATGGGAATTGTGAACTCTTTAGGTTCTGGGAATTACAAAGGGACCTGTTGTTTGGGGTTTTTGAAGTCAAACACATGACCTAATTATAACTACGTTCAATTACAAGATTACCAATGACAACTCAGGGCCTTAATTATTAGTCCTAATTATAAAACATATATAATTTCTGTTGCAATTTGTTGGTATTTGCATGGTATAAGACAATCTACTTTCAGTACTGTTGTGAAAATTATTTGTCCTATTTAATTTATATGGCATCTTATTTCTTACATTGTATGTTTCACATGGCATCATTTCCTTTGTTTTCCAAATACAGAATGATGTAATGATGTTGATAATTATAACAAAAGTCTTTCTAAAAAGTCACATAACAAGTTATTATTTATTTAAATACCTCACAATTATAAGATATTTTCCACTAGCTTTCTAATTAGAAGGTTCCTTTGGGTCCTCCTTTATGGAAAAGTTTTTCTCTGACTTTGAATCTTATGGGCTGATAGAGTGACTTCTGTATTGTTGGATAAAAGCTAAATCCAACATTATTCTTTCTTGCCTACCAGCTATACATTATCTTTCCTTGACTTTTCCTCATCCCAAATCCAATTATCTTCCAACAATTCCATTTCCTTTCTCAACATCATAAATTTCTGATTTTGACGTATTTGGCTCCATTATCGATTCTTATTTTAGAATATAACTTTAAAAATTGAAATCTATGAACATCATCATGTACATTTTTATTAAATGACTGTCACATATGTAGGATAGTATAATGATAAATTCTGATTAAATTGTGCACTAAGAGAATAATTAAACATAAAAAGGTATTTGAAAAGCAATGCAACTCCTACTTTCTAAACTTACATTCTCAAATTCCAATTTTATACTACATAAATTAGCCTCCACCTCCCATCCCATACTCCTTTCCTGCTCAAAGACTTTTGTCTAATTGATATCTAATTACTTACCTAGAATGAATCTATCAGAAATGCTTTACTTGTTTGTGGAAAACTCCACTCATCTTTTGTGAATGGTACAATTTATATTTCATGGATCTATTGGACTATTTCCATATAGTTTGACTAGATAATTTATCTGATTCTGCACTACAACGTAGAAGTTTGAGGGAGGTGATCCTAGGATGATATTCATTAATTCCATTAAATAAATTAGCTTCTATATGTTATATGTATATCTCTCATGATGTTTTCATGAATTTGGACTATGAATGGACATTGTTTTCCAAAAAACTGGGTTAGTGAACTTTTGCCCAGACTGTACAAAATGAATCCATTTTTAAGAGCCACTTAGAATAACTTTTAATGACTAGGTATGATAGGAGCCACTTGTCTTTATGCAAAGTTTTCCTTAATCAGCATTGAAACTATCTTTCAAACCTAAAGACTTAAGCTACTAGCATTAGTTGAGTTATAAATAGCCATGAATGGCTGCAGGTGTTCGCTCTGGTGCTTGGTTGGTAGTAAATGATGGATAGTTCAGGCAAGGGCTTCACTCAACTAAATCAAGTAAAGGGACTCTCAGTGCCTATCAGTCTCCTTTAATTAACTGTTGAATGACTCACAAGACTTTCATTTTGTTCCAATATCAAACCTAAACTACTATAGAACTTGACCTAAGGTAAGTGCAGTCCAGAACAACAGGGCAGAGTACAGCAGAACTAACATTTCTTTATTCTCTGTTGTCTCGCAAGACAATATCCACTCATCAAAAATATCACCCCAAAGTGCTATTTGATTTCTTTTGAGTTTTCAATCAAGACATAAGTTGTTATTTCAGGTGTTTATTTTATTTATTTAGACATAGACTGCCACTCTTTGGTTGGTTGTTTTCTTATGACTAGTTCTCCTTAACTCACTCAGACTAGAAATTCAGAAGCCATTCATGGGGCCTGATCCTTAGCCTGATCTCATCATTGATCATCCCAGAAGCTTTAATTTGTTGAGTTATTGCTATCTGAGCTGGTTCACATTTTTCTTAGACATCCTTTTGACGGCTGTTTCCCAAGCCACACTATGTGTATCTAAGAGTTAATATAGATATCCTATTGCTTTCATCCAACTACACCTCAGAATGGCTAATCCACCAGTCACATTCTCCTCTACCCTCAGAAGTAGCTTAGTCCTCAGGGACTAAGCATATGTTTGTTTGAATAAGTGAACATTTATTCACTTAAGTGAATCCTTTCCCATCCATCTTGAGTTTTATGAGGAAGAATGTGCTATTCTTAAAACAAAAGAAGTATTGTCACTGATTATCTTGTATTATTATCTCTGAAAAGGATAAAAAAAGTGTTCATTCTTATCATTTTTATTAAGTTGAATTTTCATTAATAGTGTGAGTATGTGTGTTAGAGACATGTGGAGAGTATGAGTTTGATATGCTATGACATTTGTGATTTTTGCAGTTTTGTATCAGAACACAATTCTTTCTTTGCTTATACCTAACAGGGCTCCCACATTTTAATAACACTAGAACACACTAGAAAATTAGCATGATTATATCCATTCCATAAAGTTGAATTAATTATTTCATGCCATAACAATAATAAATATTAGCATTTTTATAGAAAAGCTTCAATCTTAAAGTGATTTTATAATTTATAATTTTTAAATGAAGAAAGATTATCTATAGAAATATTTAATCATTTTAGAAGAGAATATAAGTTTAAAATAAGTCATTTCCTTTGCTCCAGGGACTTTACAATTTAGTAGATAATGCCAATAAAGTACTTAAACAGGATAGCTAATGACATCAATAAGAAGTAAAACTTGCTATAGGTAAGTTGACTACCCACTTATTTTAAGCTAACCTATCTTGCTTTTACTGCATTGGTAGAGTATGGCTTGTTTTCATCAAGGAATTATTATAATACTGTATAGATGAAATTCTTTGAAGGAATATAGTTGATGATAGAAACCCATGTCAATGATTTTTTTCTATTTAGAAGAATTGAAAAATATAATTATCACAGCAAAATTTTATAAAAATGAATTTTCTAATATAAAAATACATTTATTATGTGGAATCTCTTTATCCCATATATAATATATGACCTGTCCTTTCAAATAATAGGTGTCCTAATAAATTCTTAATTCTAAATAGTAACAATAGCAATGTCTTAAAACAAGAATAAAGTATTAGAATTAAATAACAAGAAAAAAAATTGGTCATCATGGCAAGATTGAGGAATGGCAGATGGCCAGTATCAATGGAGGAGTGAAGAGAAAGAAAGAAACAGTAGAGAAAGAAAGTGAAGATGATCTCCAGGAGGTTGGATAGACTCTTTTGAGAGGGCATGGATGAGAGTCAGCATGGATAAGTTAAGATTTACTTCATTAGAGGGAACTGCCAAACCGATAATATTGAATATTTTGATATATGTATTCAATTGTATTAGGAATAATATATTTTAGTGTTTAGAGATTAATTTTGTAAGATTAATCTGAGTCATTTACTTTTTTTCTTCTCTGTCTCCTTGTCAGTTACCTCCTTGTCAGTTGTTAATATGAATCAACTTGTCATCCTTGTAACTACCCCAACAAAAATTAATTTCTCTAGCTGTTACTCCACTAAATGCTTTGTATCTCTATTAGAATTCAAATTCCTAAAAAGTAGATACTGTCTCACTTTTTGTATTTTAAACCCAGCATTTAGAGTAGTACCTGGTATATCACAAACAATAAATGGCTTTTTCATTCTTTCATTTTTGATTGATTAGATTCCTAATGTTTTACATATGTTAGTTTTAGCATTCATGCTCTCTCAAAAATAGATTTAATTTTCTAATTTCATTTTGACCCTTGGTTTTGAAATAATATTTCACTAGGCAGGTAGGTGATATGGTGAATAGAGAGAGAGTCATATCTGAAGTCAGGAAGACTCCTTCCTGAATTCAAATCTGATCTCAGACATTACTTTGGGCAACTTACTTATCCCGCTTTTGTTTCTCATCTGTAAAATGAGCTACTGAAGTAAATGGTAAACCATCTGGTACTTTTGCCAAGTAAACCCCAAATGAGTTCACAAAGAATCAGACACAACTCAACAACAACAAAAAATTAAGTTATACAGTTTTAAAATTAATGAACAAATTTCATTTAAATATAAATATCTTTTATTTTAAGTATTTAAGTATTCATTTGGTAAAAGGAAACAAAGTTCCTGCCTGAGAATTTTCTTATGATTGAAACAATTCTATTAAAGTTTGAAGTAAACATATAAATAAGAATATCTTTTTGCCTATTGAGAGGCAGCATAAAGTAGTAGATAGGGAACCATCATTGTAGTTAGAAAGACCTGGGTTCAAGCATATGAAATTTGCCTCTGATTATTACTGGCTATGTTGCTTTCAGAAGGTCACTTAGCCTTTCAGTGTCCTTTACAACTTAGTGAGACTAAATTTTAGAATAGGTGTTGACCTGCATTGGTAGAAAAAATTTCTTGATCAATCAACTGGTATAGTTCCATATGCCAGTGAAATCACAGGTCTCAGTCCAAAGAAAGAAAAGAAACTTTCTCAAGAAAAACTATACCTAATTTCTAAGAATATAAAAACTGGGAAATGAGGTATTTTCAAGTTTCTCACTAGAAAAAAAAAATAGATTCTATAGAACATTTTCAAAATTCCCCTTTCTCCCTAAGTGTTTACAGCATTAAATTTGTCTAATATTATGAAATCTGAAATAAGAATAATACCACTTAACAATTTTGTATACAACAACAAAAAGAACAACTTGCAATGCACTCTACATATATTCTTTCATTTTATTCTCACGACAATCTTGTAAGATCGAAGCTATTAATAAATATCCCCATCTTATAGTTAAAATTAGGACTGAGGGAGGGAGGGAAAGTGATTTTGTCTGAAGCCACATCACTAATTAGTGTCTAAGATAGAATTTGAGCCCTATTCTTCCTAATATATTGATCTATCCACTATGCCATGCCATTTATGAATTTTAAAAAAAATCAGAATGATTCAAATAATCATAAAAGTCAATAATTTCCCATTCCATCTATATCAGCAATAAGAGTTACATTAAATTAATGATTATATTTTAAAATACAGTGACAATGGGAAGAGGCGAATGACTAATGCAAAAAAAAATTTTTTTTAAGTTATATGAGGTTCTGTTGTGTTTTCTGCTCACTTTTATCCTGAAAAAGTAATTACTCTTTTCTATAAGTGAACATGTTCAGGATTTAATGCTGCATATTTTAAGCTATCCCCTAAAATTTATATTTAAGTCAGTGAGCAAGCCGTGAAGAATGGGATCCTTTTTAATCTTTTATAAACTGCTTCTTATCAGAGATCTTGAACATCACATAAAGTTTTAAAGGAATATTTTACTGTTTGGTTCTTTCATGGATGTTCGTCTAATCTTGCCAACAAAAGGACCAAATGAGAAGAACCTATCTTTAAATTCTTACAACAATTTCTATTTTGTGCAGAGCAGCAGGAGGGGATGATGGGCCTTTTCAGTCATAAGGCTAAATTTCCCATCAGTGCCCTAAATGGATCTTCACTCCTCCCCTCAATGGATCCCAAGAAAAAATCATAAGAAATGTGTCTGCTGCTATCTTCTGGGTACAGGCAAGTATAGCTGGAAGTTTTTGTGACTTTCCAGCACTCCTTGATTCTGCTCCTCAAATAGTATTCCTGGTTGGCACTGTTATATCTCATTTATAATAATACTATGTGCTAAATTACTAAATAAAGCTGTTGATAACTAGGTTTTAAAATATTATTTTCTTCTAAAAGTAGAAGTAGAATTGACATAGAATAATTTATTGAAACAAGGTCCATCTCATTCTGAACATTGCTATTTAGTTACTTGTATTATTGTGCTTCATATCAGAAACATAATTCTTCTTTATAATAAGCACAATTAAAATCAACATTCATCCTATTACCTAAACATCTAAATTCACAGTTCAAGGCTCAAAACAGCACATTGAGGAATAGAGGAAAACTATGTTTGAGGTTTTCTTGAGTGTTGTTAATCACTGTAGATTTGGTGACATGTAACAGATTTCCCACCAGCTATAATATTAATTACATGGATATTCAGTATATTATTTTGGAAAGAAGCTTAAATTTTTTTAATGTTTTAATTCAAGAATGAATGACCTGTACCCTGTACAAAAAGGGTACAATTTAAAAATTAAGTTAGTTGAATTCAGAAACAGTACCTTTTTTTAAAAGCTCTTATCACCTAACAGCTTTCCTTGTTGCATGGTAAATATGAATAAGAAATTGATTTCAAAACTGCTAATTTGATTACTTATAGGCATGTCGATGGCTATATTATCTTTTTATGCTTTATTCCAGTAGATAAAATCTTGTTTCTAGAGGTTTTAAAAATAATTAAGAATAATTAAGAAACTAACATAAGTAATTCAATCATCTAAGGATCTGTGACTGTATTTGGATAGATATTTGTTTCTAGACCCCACACCAGGGTAATTAAAATATACCTTCGTAATGGAGAAGTAATGAGGTGGGACTCCTTAGAATGGTGGAAAAATGGAGTTCATTTATTTCAAGGATTTCCCCTTTTTATACTCTCATATCCTTAAGTAACAAAAACACTAGGCATGTGCTAAGTATATACTGTGCATGTGGGATCACATAAACAACTTGCTACTATATGTAGTTTGCCACCTGATATCACTCTTCCACCTGGTATCACTCTGCTTCAATCACAACACAGGTTGTCACTGACCCCTGCCTTCTCAGGAAGGCCGAGAGCCCTTAGGGAATATGGGAAGCTGTAACAGACATTGTCAGCAGGTTCCTTCTGGGCTGAAGGGTCTTATGCCTCACCCAGAGTTTCCCTACTGACTGTGACCCTCTACAGATATTCCTTTTACCAAAACAAAGCACCTTTGAAAATAGTATTCTATCGAATATTGTGACAAAAACTTAGCTATTTTGGTTCTAAAAAAAAAATATATCATCCCTTGTTGTGACAATACCTGAAACCTTTCTGACACAATAGGATCAGCCAAAGATTGGGTTCCTTTTAAGAATTCAAGATCATTCCTATACAAGGATGAAATTTGTAATAAGAATTTAGTGGGGGATATAAATACATATTTGAAGGCTAATGACATTTGGGTGCTTTGGTGGTACAAAGCTGGTTTTATAACATTAAAGGCAAACTAAATGGGAAACATGGTTTTTAAGTAGAAATAGATCAGATAGGATAATTTTTATTGAAATGTGTTTTTGACAGCAATTTAACGTTGTCAGAGAAATTCACAGATTGAAACTTGGAAGAAATCTAGATAGCCATTTTCACACATGAAAATACAGAAGGATACAGTCATATGCACCTTAGATATTTTTTTCCTCAGTATGATCTCCACCTGTTTGTTCAATAAATCTTCATATCATTTCACCATCTCAGCTTCCTTCTTCAGAATACTTTCAAGCTTAACAATACACTTTTCAGACTGTAGTGCTCAAAACACAATACTCTAGATACAGTTTGACCAAAGCAAAATTCAAGGGATTATGTATGTATATACATACATGTATGTGTGTATGGGAGGGGTCTCATTTCACACTCTTGACTCCCAAGTGTCTTCCAAATAAACTATCTTCTAACCATCTCTCTTCCATATGTAGTAGATATTTTAAAATCAAATATTAAACTTTACATCTATTGCTATTGAATTTCATCTTGTTGAATTCACCCTAATGTCATCTTGAGGTTCCTGACTTTATAATTTAATATAGTTCCCAGCTTTGTGTCATCTGTAAATTTCATAGATATTCCATCTATTCTTTTATCCAAGATTTTGATAAAAATGAGAAAAAAGTATACAGTAAGGATAAATCCTTTTTTTTTTCTTTTTTTTTTTTTTTTTTTTTTGCTGAGGCAGTCCCCAACTGTGACTTGCCCAGGGTCACACAGCTAGAAAGTGTCTGAGGCCAGATCTGAACTCAGGTCCTCCTGACTTCAAGGCTGGTGCTCTATCCACTGCGCCATCTAGCGGCTCCAAGAATAAATCCGTAAGGAGTTCATTAGAAAATTCTTCCTAAGTTGACAAGAAAGCTAGGTGATAAAGTGAATAGAGTGTCAGACCTGTAGTAGAAAGACCTGCATTAAAATCTGGCCTCAAACTCTTATTAAGCTGTGTGACCCTAGGCAAGTCACTTCAGTTTCCTCACCTGTAAAATAAGTGGAAAAAGGAAAAGTCAAATCACTCCAATATTTTGGCAAAGAAAAATCCAAATGGGGTCACAAAGAGTCAGCCATAATTGAAGCAACTGAAAAGCAATAATCAAGTTAAAATTGAACCATCATTGTCTATTCTTTGAGTATAGTGAACAAGTTCTATATAATTATACTACAACTGGATCACATTTCTATTTTATAAAGATTTTATGAAATATTTGACTGAATATTTTGCTGAAATTTAGGAAAACTTTATAGCATTATAGCATTCCTTAAACTAATAGTTTAGTAACTTTGTTATAAAATGAAATATTAGTCTTACATGACCTTGTGCGTGTGTGTGTGTGTGTGTGTGTGTGATGGAGCAATCATCACTTTATAATCACCACTTTCTTTACTAAATATTCACTATCTCTTTTATAATCACTTCTAGAATTTTCCAAGGAACCAAGAGACACTTAAGCTTCTCTAGAATTTCTGTGTGTCTCCTGCTCTCCATTAACTTTCAGATATTAATGATAGGGGCTCATCAATTACACATGCCAATCTGACAGTTTTACCAATAATGTTTTACTTCACATTGGTCAAATTATTTTAGTTCATCAAGAGGAACTATGTGATTTTTTTTTAATTGTCTTTTACTTATCTTGGGTTATAGCTCCTTGTTTATTTTGTTGTGTTTTTTTTTCCCATCCAAAAGTCATTCTCCTTGTTAGAGGTGGGAAAAAAAGCAAAGAAAAGACCTTACCATTTTTGTTCCTACCACCTTTAATTATCAGAGGGCTCCAGAAAATAATTCTAGAGCCAAAGTTCTCTACCATTGCTCTTATAATCTGTGTCAGGCTTGTTATTCATTTTATAAACTCCATATTTATTTCATGTTTTTGTTCTGATAGCCAGCAATACATTTCAGTAACAAAATCACTTGTGTTTTTTCTATTGATCTTTGCCCAAATGCTTTCTTAAAGAGAAAAAAAATATATCTTTTCTACTACTACTCTTGAGTACCATTTCTCAAAGCAAATACCATTAAATTTCCAGAGAATTTTGGCAAATGGATTTCCTAATATCCTTAGAGTTTTGAAATCTTTGGTCATTGTACATTAAGGATTTATTAGCCTTACGCTGTGATTTTTGGAAATTCATAACAGATCAATATAGTCATGTTATGCAAAGTATTTTTTCTGCCTTGAGTATTTTATAAATAGCATGTATAAAAGACTGTAGCAAAATTACCTCCCTGAACTTCTATATTCTCTTGAGTGATTAGTTGGACTCATGATTTTTATGATGAAAGGAAAAGTTATCCTGGATAAAGGAATTAGAGTCTAATTGAACAGTTCATACAAGAGCCTCTAAATATAGCATACTCCCTTTGTTTGCATTTTGTGCATTTGCATTGTTCAATTTGGCTTGAGCACAATGTGCTGAAATTTTCTAATGCTTTTTAGGAGGAAAAATACTTTAGAAAATCAAACAAAATCCAAATCAAAATACTTCAAGCTTTGGTCATATGGAACTACCATGCATTTTTTCTGGTGTCCACATATGGACAGAATAGTAACCTTTTTGACAAAGTTAATCTAAGTTAACATACATAGTCTTGTCCAAACAGTATAAATATAGCGAGAGAAGAGTAGTCAGAATATATTTTCTCATTTTGATTAAAGATATCTTTTTCAAGTGGGTAACATTACACAGTAATATTTAACTACCATCTGCCCACCCAAGCCTATTACTTCTTAGATCTCTCCATTTAAATTGTCATTTCTAAATTTTTCTATCACACAAACATCAATAAACTTGAACTTTTCCATATATAAAGGACAGACAAATAACTGTGTATAAAACCATAAAACTCATTACAAATAGCTTGAGGTTTTGTGTTTTTTTTTTAAGTATGTAACATACTTAGAAGGTTAGTTCCAAAATTTTGTTGAGTAGCCTATGGCAATCTAAACTCTAATGATATTGATTAAAGAAACAGAAAATTTAATTTTTATTATAAAAACTTGTACATTCTTTTCTGATCCACATCATGGACTAAAATTCCATTGGAATACACAACGGCATTATGATATTATTGAATTATAATCATTATAATATTGACAAGAATTTCTTTTTATCCAAGAACAACACTTTTTGGATTGACCACATCTTGAATATGTGTTTTTTTAGGAATATGGAAATCTGCTAATTTGTTTTAAATTTGATTTAATAGTATTCTAGGAAAAAATGAAAAGCTTGGAGTTTTCAAACTTTTTTATTAATCTTGTATTTTGGCCCCAAAACAAAGACATTTCTATGCAATGGCTTAAATGAAAATGATGTAAAAAGACAGCAGGCAGGCTGGAAGGAGGGAGGAAGGGAGGGAAGGAAGGGAAGGAGGAAGGGAGGAAGGAGGGAGGGAGGGAGGGAGGAAGGAGGGAGGGAGGGAGGGAGGGAGGGAGGGAGGGAGGGACAGAGGGAGGAAGGAAGGAAGGAAGGAAGAAAAATAGCTATTAAATTAGCTCAAAACCATATTATGTGGTAGATGCTTCAACACACTACAAAAGCAATACAACAATTTTTGCCTAGCTCAGGAAATATGACTAGACAAGAATAGGCCCAATGAATACATAATAATTGACTCCAAATGATACTTTTTTACCAGTAATTTTCTGCTTGGTTGGTATTTGAATATTCTTCTGAAAGCATCTTAATACTGATTATCTACCAAGGGAAAATAAATATTTAACTACCATCTGCCCACCCAAACCTATTACTCCTTAGATCTCTCCATTTAAATTGTCATTTCTAAATTTTTCTACCACACAAACATCAATAAACTTGAACTTTTCCATATATAAAGGACAGACAAATAACTGTGTATAAAACCATAAAACTCATTACAAATAGCTTGAGGTTTTTTTTTTAAGTATGTAACATACTTAGAAGGTTAGTTCCAAAATTTGTCCAGCTTGTTTGTGTCTCCCTCTAAATTTCCTTCTGTGCATTGAAAAAAAGTTGCAATGACACTCTTCTTTTTTATTTATTTATTTTTATTCATTTTTCCAAATTATCCCCTCCCTCCCTCCAGTCCCTCCCCCCGATGGCAGGTAATCCCATACATTTTACATGTGTTACAATATAACCTAGATACAATATATGTGTGTAAATACCATTTTCTTGTTGCACATTAATTATTAGCTTCCGAAGGTATAAGTAACCTGGGTAGATAGAGAGTAGTGCTAACAATTTACATTCGCTTCCCAGTGTTCCTTCTCTGGGTATAGTTATTTCTGTCCATCATTGATCAACTGGAAGTGAGTTGGATCTTCTTTATGTTGAAGATTTCCACTTCCATCAGAATACATCCTCATACAGTATTGTTGTTGAAGTGTATAGTGATCTTCTGGTTCTGCTCATTTCACTCAGCAACAGTTGATTTAAGTCTCTCCAAGCCTCTCTGTATTCCTCCTGCTGGTCATTTCTTACAGAGCAATAATATTCCATAACCTTCATATACCACAATTTACCCAACCATTCTCCAACTGATGGACATCCATTCAACTTCCAGTTTCTAGCTACAACAAAAAGAGCTGCCACAAACATTTTGGCACATACAGGTCCCTTTCCACTCTTTAGTATTTCTTTGGGATATAATCCCAGTAGTAGCGCTGCTGGGTCAAAGGGTATGCACAGTTTGATAACTTTTTGGGCATAGTTCCAAATTGCTCTCCAGAATGGCTGGATTCTTTCACAACTCCACCAACAATACATCAGTGTCCCAGTTTTCCCACATCCCCTCCAACATTCATCATTATTTGTTCCTGTCATCTTAGCCAATCTGACAGGTGTGTAGTGGTATCTCAGAGTTGTCTTAATTTGCATTTCTCTGATCAGTAGTGATTTGGAACACTCTTTCATATGAGTGGAAATAGTTTCAATTTCATCATCTGAGAATTGTCTGTTCATATCCCTTGACCATTTATCAATTGGAGAATGGTTTGGTTTCCTATAAATCAGGGTCAGTTCTCTATATATTTTGGAAATGAGACCTTTGTCAGAACCTTTACTTTTAAAAATATTTTCCCAATTTGTTACTTCCCTTCTAATCTTGTTTGCATTAGTATTGTTTGTACAGAAACTTTTTAGTTTGATGTAATCAAAATCTTCTATTTTGTGATCAATAATGATCTCTAATTCTCCTCTGGTCATAAATTCCTTCCTCCTCCACGACACTCTAAATTGCAAGGTGGGAGGGGGAGTAGGGAGGCTAGAGACAATATATCATTATCGTTATCACTCTCATACTTTTATACTCTCACTCCTTTAGTTCTATTGCAATAATAATAGAATAATTCTGCTATGAATATTTGTGTATATATGGATTCTTTCCCTCTTTCTTTTATCACCTTATGTTATTGGCTACCTAATGATATTATAGAATAAAAGTGACTTTTTGGTTATAGTTCTAAATTGCTTTCCAAAATTCTTGCCAGTTCACAAGTTCAATAGCACATTAATTTATGTGTTTTCCCACAGTTCCTTCCTCATTTTTCTAATCTGATACATGTAAGATACAATCTCAAGGTTGCTTTATTTTACATTACCTTTTACTTAATAATTTGGAGCATTTTTTCATATTTTCGATAGTTTGAACTTTTTTTTTCCTGAGAACAATTGCTTCTTCGTATGTTTTAGGGAACTGATCTTTTTCTTGTTGATTGTCACTCTCCAACCTCACCAGTCAGTGGAAGAAAGAGACTTTTGGTTAGGGGGTACAGAAGATGAGTGAATTTCATAGTTGTTTTCATCTTGCAGAATGAAGTTTCTGGAAATCATTAAGTTCCCTAAAGCAGAACAGGAGGAAATAATGAATGTTACTAGCTTTCTCCAATTCTACAAAGAAATCTTGTTATTGAGTGATATGATACTGATTAATTAGATTAATGTATGTAATATTGACACATTGGCATGATTCATTCATGAGGAAATAATCTCTCTCCAATTGTCTTTATTTCTGTAATTTCATATACCATACCATTCCTGTATGTGCCTTAGTGGAACAAAAAAATTTTAAACATTTTATATTGAATATCCTTTTTCTATCTCTTCTTATTGGAATTTCTGAATAATATAAAGAAAGGATAATTTGTGCAGGTTTATTTTTTATGATTCTATTTTGCTACAGTTATTTGTTTCATATTTTTTAAAAGTTCTCTAAGGAAACCATCATATCATCTGCAAAGTAAACATTTTGTCTGCTCTTTGTTTAGCTTATTTTGTAAATTTCTTTTATTCTTATTTTATTTCCAAAGCTAACGTAAGATTATATTAGTAGTGATAATGGATATTATAGCTTTACTATAATAAATTTTATTAATAGAGCTTTATGTTTCTCCATTACCTATAATAAATTTTGGGTTTTAGATATATACTACTTATCAACTATATTATGAAAAGTCCAATTCTTTGTTCTAATTTTTAAAAAAATGTTATATTTTGTTGAAAAGCCTTTTTCTATGTCTATTGACATAATCATGATTTATATTACTTTCTTATTAGTATTATATAATATTTTTATGGTTTTACTAACCAACTCTGTATTACTAATTTACATTTTTTTTCAAAAATGCTTCAGTAACCTGAAATGATATATTTTTGTTAATATTGTTATGTTCCTAATTGTTAAAGTTATCAGCCTATAATTTTCCTTTTTTGCTTTTACTTTCTTTCAAGTAACATGAGCACATTTATTTCATAATTTTGTAGAATCCTTCCTTTGCTGATTTTTTTTTCCCAAAACAACTAATGTTGTTTGGAAATTGATGTAATGTTGTAATTAATTTTAGATGTTTAATAGAATTTATTTTTAAATTAATTTGGTCCTGGGTTTACTTGTTTTTCTTTGGGAAGTTAATTTTTCTCATTAATTGTTTTTATTTAAATTATTTCAAGGAAATGAATAGAATCTTAGAAAAGTTAGATGTGATATATCTCTAGAGAAAACTGAATGGAAATAAAGAGAAGTATCCCTTATTTCTACTAAATATAGCACTTTCACAGAAATTGATCATGAATTAAAGCATAAAATCTTTACCAAAAATGCAGAAAACAAAAAAATTAAATGTACCATTTTTAGACCATAATTTTAATATAAGGCCATGGAAGCATAAATTAAAAGCTAATTGGAAACCAAATAATCTAATCCTAAAGAATGAGTGGATCAAAAACCAAATTATACAAATAATGTGTAATTTCATTAAATAGAATGATAACAATGAGACAGAATTCCAAAATATGTGGAATTCAGGCAATGTGGGAAGAGAGAGAAAGAGAGAGAGAGAGAGAGAGAGAGAGAGAGAGAGAGAGAGAGAGAGAGAGAGAGAGAGAGAGAGAGAGGAGATCGCACTGATTAATGAACTGAAGATGCAATTAGAAAAAAATAAAATAAACAATCCCCAATTAAGTACCAAAGTGGAAATCCTGAAAATCAAAGGAAAGATTAATAAAATGTAAAGAAAAAAAATTGAGAAGCTGATTTTATAAAAATGCAATAAAACAGCTAAACCATTGGTTAATTTGATTGAAATAAAGGAATAAAACCAAAATACCAGTTTCAAAAAATAAAAAAGTTAAATTCACTACCAATGAAAATGAAATTAAAGCAATTATTAAGAGTTATTTGCCTTATTATATGCCAATAAAATTATCAATCTAACTGAAATGGATAAATTTTTTTAATGAGTTGCCATGTTTAACAGAAGAAATGGGATACTTAATCTTATTTTAGAAAAAAAAAAAAGTATTAAGCCATAAATGAACTACCTAAAAAAATCCTTAAAATTAAATGGACTTATAAGTGAATTTTCCAAAACATTTAAGGAACAATTAATCCAAATACTATGTACATCTTTGAAAAATAGGAAAAGAATGAGTCCTACTAAATTTCTGCTAAAAGTGGTTTTGACACCTATTCAAGGAAGAACAAAAACAGATGAAGAAAACACTAGGTCAATTTCCTAAGAAAATATTTTTTGCAAATGTTCTAAGTATAGTATTAAGAAGGAGATTACAAGTGAAATATCAAAAAGATTATACATTGTGACCAGGTGAGATTTATATCAGGAATGCAGATCTGGTGCAGTAATATGAAAACTTATCAGCATAATTTTATGATATAGGCTGATCCAATATAATAAAAATGAGAACTCTACCTGATTTGATGTATTTATCCAGTGCTATACCAATCAAACTACCAAAGAATTATTTCATAGAGCTAGAAGAAATAGTTTTAAAAATTCATCTAAAAGAGTAAAAAGTCAAAGTATTAAGAAACAGTACAAAAAAAATATGAAGGAAAGTGGCTTAGCAGTACCATATCTCAAACTGTATTACAAAATGGTAGTCATCAAAAAATAATCTGATTAAGATATTGAGTGGTGGATCAGTGAAATTAATTACACACGTAATACATAGTAGTACATGACCATATAATCTAATGTTTGATAAACATAGAGATAATCACTATTTGACAAAATTGTTGAAAAACTGGAAAGCATTTGTCAAAAACTATGTCAAATCAAAATAGGTACACAATTTAGACACAAAAGGTGATATCATAAGAAAATTAGGAAAAAAATAGAAAATTACCTATCAGATCTAGGGAAAAGGGAAGAGTTTATGACCCCCTAAACAAAATATAGAGAGGATTATGGGAAGTAAAATCAATAATTTTGACTACATGAAATTAAAAAGCTTTTGCATAAACAAATTTAATGAAGCCAAAATTAGAAAGAAAATAGGAAAACTTGGAAGGAAGAGAGAAATTTCCAGCAAATTTTTCTGATAAAAGTTTCATTTCTCAAACATGTAGTGAACTGAGCCAAATTCATAAAAATAAGAGCTATTTCCCAGTTGGTAAATGGTCAAAGGACATAAACAGGAAGTCAATTCTTATGAAAGTATCATAAACAACTGAAAAATATGTATATTTTCTTTTTCCCTTCAATAATTTCCAGAAATATATCTAACTTTTTTAGTATTTTATTTAAGTTTTTAACTTCTTTTCTACTTATTATCTTTGCTATTTTCCCCAGTTACAACTTTTTACTCTTTTTTCTATCTCTAATTAATTTTATATTCTTTTAAAGTAATTAGATGCCCTGTCATTCAGTATAAATATATAGTAAGTTCTGATAATATTTCATTATCTATTTTAACTTTAAGTGTAGTTTAAGTGGTTACGTCTTTTTACACTCTCTATTTTTATTGTTCTATTGCCTGAATTATGATTGTTATTCTTCTCTTTTTAATTGAAGCATAAATATTACCCTTCGACCTCTTATGTCAATACTATGAATCTTCATGTTTCTAATATGCTTCTTGTAAATTACTTATTGATTCAGCTATCTAATCAATTTTCCTTATCCTCATTTTTATTTGAATTCATCCCATTCACATTCACAGTTATGATTGCTAATTTCACATTTCCCTTCATCAAATTATTTTATGCTCACTCCCATTTTTTTTCTCCCCTTATTTCCCTCCTTACAATAAAAAAAAAAAAAAAATGTGGTTAAAAAAGGGATTTTATCTAAATTAGAAATCTACAAATCAACAAGTATGCATTTAATCCTCTGTTCTTTCTTTCTTCACCACACTCTCATTATTGAATCTTATACTTTCTTTCCTTTTATTATTCCTTTGTAATCCAGCTTTTGATATCTATACTTTGTGAGTAAATTTCTCCCTCCCTGGTTCTATCTTCCCTATTATATGTGTTTCCCCACTGAGCTTAACATCAAACTACATCAAACTCTATGTCACTCTTTATATGAATATATGTAATCTTTGTCAGTTAAGATGAGAAAGACGTTCAGGTGATATTGTTCCTATCTGTTTCTCCATGTTTATATATTCTTTCTTTCATGCTTCACAGTTATATGAAATAATTAAAGTTTTCCTCCCTTTTCATTTCTTTCTTCATGTATCCCCCAATCTTTTTTTTTCTTCTCTTAATACCATCAACAGAGAACAAGACAACACCCAGAGTTTTTATCTAATTTAACTCATTTATGAACCCTTGAAATCAAGAATTGTCAAGGTATACTTATCTCTTCTCATTGTTAGAATGTAAGCTTTGCACCAACATTTATTCCCTTCCAATTGCTTCAAAGTATTTGTATCTCTAAGTTTTGGCCTTTTCATCAGGAATACTTATGTTAAGTAATCTATTTAAGATCCTACCCTTCCATGTAAACATGTAGAACAATTTGAAAGGGGCAAAATAAGTACCTTTCCATTAAAAAGGATTAGATAAGATGGCAGATAATAACGATATAATAACTGGAATTGATATGAAAGGTTTGCAAAGTGCATTACAAATATTATCTCATTTTTCTCACAACAACCCTGAATGGTATTTGCCTCTTTCATAAGTGAACAATTTGATGGAAAAGAATTTTGATTTATTAAAATAGTTAAAATCTATATATAAAGAAACATAATTTTCAAAGTTATATGAATAATTTTGGACAGAAAATTAGTTGGAGAAAAGATTTGAAGTCTTAAATCAACTTTTAATGGTTTAAAATGAATCCTCTTTATATATGTGAAGTTTCATGATTTAAAAAGGCAAAGATATTTAGTTTATTATTAAAAGCTTACAAAATTTAATTGGGAAAAGGCACAGTCTCAATGACAGGCTGTGTAAGAACACTGCTTTAAGAACTAATAAATAATAAAGAAGTTGTAGAGCAGCACTGTGCTCCTTATCTCATTTACATGCAATCTGTTGTAAGAAAGTAAAATTCACAAAATGAAGTCATGAGAATATTTAGAGACTAAGGAATGATTTTTTCAAAAACTGTTGTTTTCCCTCATAAACAAAAGGTGAAGAAGCCCTGGAATAAGCTACTGCAGTGGTCCTCAAACTTTTAAAATAGGGGGCCAGTTCACTGTCCCTCAGACTGTTGGAGGGCCGGACTATAATAAAAATAAAAACTCACACTCTGTCTCTGCCCCTCAGCCCATTTGCCATAACCCTGTGGGCCATGGCCCACGGGCCATAGTTTGAGAACCTCTGATACTGAAAACACAATGAAATGGTTGAAGAAGCCTGATGGGAGCAATTCAAGATGGGCAGAAGATAAAAGGCCCTGCTTTAAAAGACAAGCTAAATCTGTTGTAGCTTCCCAAGAAGTAGCAGCAGAAGCTGTCAGCTGACTGAAAGCTTCAGCTCCAAGATCTTGACTGGAGCACAATGAATGAGAGCTTAATTATTTATGCCTTTCTGCACTACCTACATAGTTTGAGAGAAGTGAACCTTTCAGAAATCCCTGCTGTTCTTTGATGACCTATCCTGTTTAAGAAGGAAAAGCAGAGAAGAAAATGGCATATTTTGTGGTTTCTTTGATGAATAAAAAGAAATATTGAGATCTAAATGTCAGACAATAAATTGATGACTGAAGAATTATCTAGAATTTTCTGTATGGCACAGAGAACGAACAGTTTTGCTGTAAACTTTCTTTAGTCTTAAGTTTGGATGATTTTGGTGAAGAACTGACCAGACTTGTCTGTATTTCCCAGATAAAACCAATCTGATGAACTTTGTAGTTTTCTGATTTTGTTATTTAATACTGTAACATTATTTAATACCATTTTAAAGTTGATTGTGAGTTAAAAATGTTCTCCATGCTTGAGTGGTTAAAAAAAAAAAGAGAGAGAGAGAAGAAAGGATTAGAACAGGAACAGGTAGCAGAGAGCAGTTTCATGTGAGCAGATGTTAATGAATTGACCAATGACTTCAAAACCTGAAGTCTAAAATTATGAATTATTTTCCTCACTCATGTTTCCCTTCTGGGATTGTGGGCCCACTCTGTCCCAAATAGGGAGTACATTTGTGAGTAAGTTTGAACCAAGTTGATATGTAGATTTTGCTGTGTTTATTATTCCTACATTTGCTTTAATATATGAATATCATGATTTTTTATTATTTCCTTTGCCTTTTTCTAAGTAATTGATTATATTTATGATCTAAAACAGGCATTATTGTGAATGACTTGTTTATGTAATAAAAACACACTGGTAAGGGGCTTGAGAGCTAAAGTAGTGAATGGGAAATGGTTATAGTGAAGATTTTTTCCTTTGTGAAGCCAACTAAAGTGTGTGTGTGTGAGAGAGAGAGAGAGAAAGAGAGAGAGAGATGGAGAGAGAGAGAGAGAGACAGAGAGACAGAGAAAGAGAGAGACAGAGACAGAGAGAGACAGAGACAGAGAGAGACAGAGACAGAGAGACAGAGAAAGAGACAGACAGAGAGAGAGACAGAGAGAGAGAGATGGAGAGAGAGAGAGAGAGACAGAGAGAGAGAGACTACAACAAAAATAGGTTTTCATACACTATTGAGAGCTGTGTGATATATACTGTGTTGCGAATACATCTCATGTATTTGTAAATCTGTTCAATTAATGGGGGCAGAAAAGGAAACTAGAATTTGTAACCTTTATTGGATATGAACTGAGCATATATCTGTTCATTAGGTATCTAAGCCAACATGAAGTCTGATCTTACAAAAAGAAGTTTCTTTCTGGGTGCTGTCATAGAGTTAGGATGTGGTTCTCTTTCTATGGGAAATGAGTTCCAAGAGTATCTTTCTTTTCATTTCAAAGTGATCTTTTCAGTTTATCAATTGAATGCCATAGGTTCCCTTTTGAATTTATTATACTTTTAAAAAAAGGAAATTAATTTAAAATAGTTTAGTATTAATTACACAAAATGTTCAGATAAAATACTAATTTTTGTAAGTCTTTTTATATGTTTAGTCTGACCCAACAGTAGTTGATGATATTTTTTTCTGGTTTATAGAACCCTATAAACCTTATAACAACTCTTCCCTCTTTTTGCCTAATGCAGATTAATGAAGTCCTTCCATAAAGATGCCAATTCATTATCATCAAATAACTGTCTTCATAAATAAAGGACTGGAGGAAAAAAAGTTGTGTTGAAATGAAACACTAGCTCTTACTGCCCCTTAAGAATTCTTTAAAAATAAGAAACAAACACAAACAAAAACTAATTTTGGGATCCTGTCACTGTGATATTCTGTACATCTTACTTTTGTATATTCATACCCACATATGATAATTGACTCGAGACCCCAGAAAAATTCTAGCAATGTATGCCTTCAAACAACACAATTGTATTGCCTATTAACCCCTAAGGCAAAATTAAATCTTTTAATCTATTAATAGTCTATTATTACTTCTTCCCATTGTTTCTTAATCATGTCTGGTACATCTAAGTGACCCCACAGACTTGGACCATGGAGTTTTCTTAGAAAAGAAACTGGAATGTTTTGCCATTTCCATCTCCAATGTGTCCCTATTTTTAATAAATGAGGAATTAAGGCAAATGGGTTAAGTGATTTGCTCAGAGTCATGCAGTTAGTTCAATGTTTGAGGCCACATTTGGACTCAGATCTTCCTGACTCCAGGCCCAACACTATCCACTATTCCACCTAGCTGTTCTCTATTATTACTAAGGTGATTCAAACATGTAATGTCAATAAATACTATTTTAACAGAAAGAAATTTCATAATTTTCACATGATAAGTAAATGATCTCAAATGTAATTATATGAAAGTAATTTTATTCACTTTAAAACAAATATTTCCTATTAAATATTTTAAGTTTTTGAACATTTTACCATATTCTTTAGAAAATTTAATTAATAACCTAATAGCATCCAGATTTAAAGAGGTTACTTTTCTAATAATATTTCTGATAAAAATCATTTCCCAAATTTTACAATATAAAAAATTAATGTATTTAAAACATGAAATAAAACTTATTATCAATCAGATATCAATTCAGTTAAATGTATTTTCAAATTATCTTACATAATTACTCATTTTATGACTTTTGGCATTTTAAACTGTCAGTCAAAACCAGTAGAGAGTACTTATACAGGAATAGTACTAAATGCTTTATAGTTATTTGATACAACAATTTTAGTAGGTATGTGTTATGATTTTTCCCCTTACAGATTATGAAACTGAGGTAACCAGAAGTGAAGTAATTTGTGTAAGGTCACACAGCTGATACATTTCTTTTTTAATTATTTTTAACTTTTTTATTTATTTAAATGTTCTTACTATTCTATTTTTCCAATTACATGTAAAGATAAGTTTTCAACATTCATCTTATAAGATTTTGAATTTCAGATTTTCATTTCTCCCTCCCTTCCCTTCCCCCTCTCTAAGACAGCAATCTGATATAGGTTATACATGTACAATCATTTTAAACACATTTCTGTATTAGTTATGTTGTGAAAGAAAAGTGCAAACAAAAGGAAAACCCACAAGAAAGAAAAAAGCAAAAATATGTTTTAAGCTGAAAATAGTTTGCTTCAATCAGCATTTGGTGTTCATAGTTCCTCATTCTGGATGCCGATGGCATTTTTCATCCCAAATCTGTTGAAATTGTCTTGGATCAATGTATTGTTGAGAAGCATAAAGTCTCTCAGAGTTGATAATTACATAGTCTTGCTGTTACTGTGTACAATGTTCTAGTTCTGCTCACTTCACTCATGTAAGTCTTTTCACTCAGAATCAGGTCATGTAGGTTTTTCTGAAATCATCTTGTTCATCATTTCTTATAGAAAATAATATTCCATTGCACTCACATACCATAACTTTTTTTAGCCATTCACCAATTTATGGGCATCTACTCAATTTCTAATTCCTTGCCAACAAAAAAAAGAGCTGCTATAAATAGTTTTGCACATATTGGTCCTTTCTCTTTTTTATGATCTCTTTAGTATAAAACCCTGATAGTGAAACTACTGGATCAAAGGTTGTGCGCAGTTTGATACTTTTTTATAGCTTTTTATTGACAAAAAATATGCATGGGTAATTTTTCAACATTGATCCTTGCAAAAACTTCTTATTCCAACATTTCCCCTCCTTCCTTCCACCCCCTCCCCTAGATGGGAGGTAGTCCTATACATGTTAAATATGTTAAAGTATATATTAAGTACAATATATGTATATGTATTTACACAGTTATCTTGCTGCACAAGAAAAATCGGATTTAGAAAGAAGGTAAAAATAACCTGAGAAGAAAAACAAAAAATGCAAGCATACAATAACAGAAAGAGTAGAAATGCTCTGTTGTGGTCCACATTTATTTCCCAGTGTTCTTTCACTAGGTGTAGCTGACTCTGTTCATTACAGATCAATTGAACTGTTTGGATCCTCCCATTGTTGAAGATAGCCACTTCCATCCTCCAGGTTCTGCTCATTTCACTTAGCATATAAGTTCATGTAAGTCTCTCTAAGCTTCTCTGTATTCATCCTCATGGCCATCTCTTACAGAACAATAATATTCCATAACATTCATATGCCACAATTTCCTAAGCCATTCTCCAATTGATAGACATCCATTCAATTTTTGCTATTCTTTGAACACAGTTCCAAATTGTTCTCAAAAATGGCTGGATCAGTTCACAATTCCATCAACAATGCATTAGAGTTCCAGTTTTCCAGATCCTCTCCAATATTCATCATTACTTTTTTCTGTCATCTTAACCAATCTGATATATGGAATTGATACCTCTGAGTTTTTTCTTAATTGCATTTCTCTAGTCAGTAGTAATTTAGAGCATTTTTTCATATGACTACAGATGGCTTTAATTTCTCCATTTGTCTGCTCGCATTCTTTGGCCATTTGCCAATTGAGGAATTCTTATAAATTTGACTTGATTCTCTATATATTTTAGAAATAAGGCCTTTATCAGAAACACTTGGCGTAAAAATTGTTTCCCAACTTTCTACTTCCCTTCTAATCTTAGCTGCAATAGTTTCCTATGTGCAAAACCTTCTTAATTTAGTGTAATCAAAATTATCCATTTTGCATTTCATAATGTTTTCTAATTCTTTGGCCACAAATTCCTTCCTTCTTCAAATATTTAACAGGTTAGGCTATCCCTTGTCCTCCTAATTTGAGTATAGTATCATCCTTTGTATCTAAATCATGAACCCATTTTGACTTTGTATAGTGTGTGAGATGCTGGTCTATGACTAGGTTCTGCCTTACTATTTTCCAGTTTTCCTAGAAATTTTCATCAAATAGCGAGTTCTTATCTGGGAGGCTGGAGTCTTTCAGTTTACCAAATACTAGATTACCATAGTCATTGGCTAGCAGGAGCCACCTGCTAGTGACTGCTGGGATTTAATTCTGACCAGCAGAATAGATCATGTCATGTGAGAGGACGATAATGATGCAAGGAGACTTGAGAGGCAATTACAATGATCTCTTACCTCTGATTTGTTTCATTTCTACACAGAATATATTTTTCTAAGTACAGCAAGGTTATTATTGTTTAAAAAAAAACATACATTCTTTCTCAAACAACATATGCATTAGTAAATTGGTTTTATGACATATTTCTGACTCTGGGTTATGTTGGTCTTTCCTTGGGCCTGTTAGCTGTACTTGAAAGAGTAAGATAAAGATTGTAATAACAAAACATACCTTTAGTTTCTCTAGTGTGCTATAATGTGGGATATTACTGAGGGAGATGGAGAACAGACCTTCCCCAATGGTGCTTTTGACCCCTTTGACCTTTTTACAAGATTTTTGGGTTCCACACTTAAGCATGGTTCTCCATAATTGACTATTGTTTTTGTGTACCTAATCTATTCTGTTGATCCTCTCCACTCTATTTTGTTTGGTTTTCTTTGGCAAGGCAATAGGGGTTAAGTGAGTTGCCCAGGGTCACAAAACTAGTGTTAAGTGTCTGAGGCTGGATTTGAACTCAAGTCCTTCTGACTTCAGGGATGGTGCTCTATCTAGTCTGCAATCTGTCTCCACCACTCTTTCTTAGCCAGTACCAAATGGTTTTGATGACTGCCACTTCATAATATAGATGACTAGGCCACCTTCCTTTGAATGTTTTTTCATTAATCCCCTTGACATATTGAATTCTGTACATCTCTGGAGCTAGTGTTTTGTTACTGTGACTTAGTCATATCTTCAGTCTCGTTTCCTGATTTGGGACTGCCTACGTCTGGCCCATTTTGTACTTGTTGATAAAGGGATACCTTTTTGGTCCTAATTTTGATTTCTTGCAAGTTCCCCCCTCCATATATAATATAATAACAATATATTAATAATTAATATTATTATTGCCCATTATTATATAAATAATAATATTTATTATTATTTAGTCAAAGCACAATTGTTTTTAGAACTCTTGAATCCTAGAATTAAAGCACTTCATTTTTTAGTCTCCACTCACATTGCTACTGGCCTCTGGTCACCTGGGAGCATCCATAGAGTACCATTGACTCTCCAGTCCTCTAGAGCTTCCCTTTCAGAGCTCTACTAACATTTGGTCCTTCAGTAACAGTGATGTTGGCTTCAGCTACCACTAGAGAATTCTTAATCAGAATTTGCAAGCTTCCAATCTCTTTATCTGCACTTCCTTTTTAAATTTTTTTTAAATCTGTGCTGCTATTGGCTCTCTTTACAATTCTAGGTATATAACTTTTTTTTTTTAAATCTGGGATGGATAAAAGTGTTTAATGTTAATTATCTTGGATTTCTTGTTCACAATTCCATTTGGTATCTTTTTTTAGATCTTTGCCAAAGTATATGTAGAAATGACTAATATGGAAATATGTTTAAAATGATTGTACATGTATAACCTATATCAAATTGCTTTCTATCTTGGGGAGAGAAGAGTTAGGGGAGAGAGGGAGAAAAAATTTGGAACTCAAATCTTATAAAAATGAATGTTGATTGGAAAATAGTACTTTTGAATTTTAAAAAATAAAGTATATGTAGGCTCTTCAGAATCTTTTCCTATCTTCATTTTAATCAAAAGTAGGACACCCATCATTCTTTCTAAAACTCCAATTGCTGAAGATCATCTGAATATTATATTCTCATACTAAAAATATAATATTATGAATCCTTCTCCTTAATATATCTTACTTGCTAAGACTGGTGGATAATATTCATATGATCATTAAACAAGTTGAATTAAACACACATAACTGTGTTTAGGAAATTTCCCCCCAACACCTAAAGTAGAAGAATAAACAGAAAAATAGTTAATTGTAAAGAATCCTCAATTTTCAGCCCAGACTTTATCTTATTCTAGATAAACTGAGGAGTCTATTATATGAAAAGAAGATAACAAGATAACAACAAATTATTCTTTTGGTTCTGCTCCTATCTTCTCTGCCTTCTTTTATTTCTCCTGTACTAATAAGTTTCTCATTCTCTATTTCTTTACTCTAATCATAGTTACATAATGTAGAAACTCAGTAAAGAAAGACTTTTGCTTTCTAACATTTATTACTATGAATTTAGCATCAGTCCCAACAATTGAAAGTAATTGAACACAGAAATTCCTAGGTTTCATCTTTCTACTTCCTCTTCAGTTTAGAATAAACATTGGTGATAATTTAATACTTCAAAAATCCCATGGTTTCATCATGTCTTTATAAATTACTTTTGTCATAAAAATTTGTGACTTTGTAGCTAGCTAGGCTTGTGCTCATAAGTTTCTACAAACAGTAGTCTAACTCGCCAACTAGATTAATGCTCGAAACATTTCCAACCTGATAGAAGATCTGCCATAGTTTGTTTTCCATTAGAAAATCTTTGGAGAAAATGGGGTCACTAACACAATGAGACATTGGAATAAGACTAGACTACAAGATGCCAACCATATCATAGAACATGAATGCCTTTTAATTTTTGTTTTACTGCAAGCTGTGTTGAATTTGTAAACACTATTAATACAGTTGTAATTTTCAAAACAAGGGATACAAACATGAGTAAAATGATGTCTTTTGAATGTACCACCTAAAATTATTTCTGTGATAAATCAATTAACATAAACATCAATTAACTTAGGATATACCTATAAAGAACTTAATAAATCATGATTAGCTAAGGTAACACAGAAGGGAAAATCATTTTAAATATGAAACAGAAGCTTTTTGAACACATCACTTGAATCTGGGCCTCAGTTTCCTAGATAGACTGGACTGCATTTTCCATAAGCCTATTACTAGCCTAAATAGTTGATGATCAAGGAATCATGCTTGCTTCCTTTCTTATGTTATTGAGTGACTTCATAGGATTTTGGATACAAATTACCTTTCTGGCTTTCTGAAATGTCATATTAAAAAAAATAATATTCTACATAGTTACTGCACAGCCATGTATGTGTTACTAAAAGAATAAGATACGAGGGACAACAGTACTAGGAAAGGTGGGTTCCCTTTTCCTGAATTTTTCTATTTAGGTAAATGTTGCATTCAAATCAATGATGTGATCGTTCAGACGGATAGTGGTTTTAAAGGAAACTTAAATATCTGTTAGTCCAGATGATTCCTTTTCCAAATACAAGCCTTATTTGATGAATAAGAAAACAGAATCCCAGAGACAATGCAACTTACCTAAAGTCACACAGGCATTAAAGAATTGGGCCATTGTTAGGATTATTAAGAACAGAGAAGTTGAACACCTTAAATGACTTTCAAAAATTAATAGGAGATATCCAATGGATGCGTCCAGTGTTAGGCTTAACTACCAATCAACTACAATCTCTATATGACATTTTAAGGGGAGACAGTGCTTTAAATTCACCACGCCAGCTTACAAAAGAAGCACAAAAGGCTTTGAGAGAAGTTGAACTGGCTTTATCCAATGTGGTTGAAAGAGTCACTCAAAAACCCTTGGAAATATCAGTTTTTGCTACAAAAGAGGCACCCACAGCAGTCATTCATCAAGGAGACAGAGTGATTGAGTGGGTGAACCTCCCAGCACAACCAGAACAAAGCCTTACACCTTACCCAGTGCTTGTGGCTAGGATTTTATTAAAGGCTATTAAGAGAGTAACACAATTATCTGGAATAAGTCCTGAAAAAATATACACATTCTATGCTAACGCACAAATTAATGTATGCTGTGAGACCATCCCAGAATGGCAAATTTTATTGACCACCGCTCCAAATTTTGCACATGGATCTCCATTAAAGATTACCCAGCTACTACATAATTGGCGATGGATTTTTGAAGAAAAGGTTTCTAAGGTTCCTCTTAAAGGACCAACAATCTTTACAGATGCCTCCAAAGAAAATATTTGTGCCATATACTCTCATGATTTAACCATAAAGAGAGTAATCAGGACTCCTTTTCAATCCACTCAACAGAATGAATTATTTGCTATCATGCTAGCTCTTAATTATTACCCAGGAGACGTAAATATAATTACTGATTCAGCCTATTCAGTAGGTGTAGTACAAAGAATTGCCACAGCCCAAATAAAATTTGCAGCCTCTAATATTTATCAGCTCTTTAAGGAACTTCAAGAGCAAGTGAGAAAACATCCAGGCAAGATTTATATCTTGCATGTCCACTCACATAGTGGACTTCCAGGTCCCATTTTTGATGGAAATTCAAAGGCAGATAGCCTCCTAACCATGTTAGCCAGTAGTCCTTTATTTCAGGAAGCACAAGAATCTCATTCTAAATATCATCAGGCTGCTCGAGCTTTACGTTTACAATTTGGAATCACAAGAGAGGAAGCTAGGAGCATAGTAAAAAGCTGTACAGCTTGTCTTCCTTTCCACGCTCCTACACTCCCTCCAGGGAAGAATCCTCGTGGTTTGAGACCCAATGAAATCTGGCAAATGGATGTGACCCATTATAAATCTTTTGGTCGTCTATCTTTTATTCATGTCGTGGTAGACACCTTTTCAGGATTCACATTTGCAATGCCAGCAGCAAAAGAGACAGCCCGAGTGGTCACTGAATTCCTTATACAGGCTTTTGCAATTATGGGTGTGCCACAAGCAATAAAAACAGACAATGGACCTGCATATACGTCCAAACATTTTACACACTTTTGTGCACAGTATAAGATTTTACATACCACGGGCATACCCTTTAATCCTCAAGGGCAGGCAATAGTAGAGAGAAGAAACAGAGATATTAAGACACTCCTCCAAAAACAAAAGAAAGGGGGAGCCACAGGTAGCCCTAGGGAACTTCTAAATTTAGTTCTCTATACCATTAATTTTCTAATTTTTGACAAAGATGCACTGGCTCCGGCAGACAGGTTTTATAACCCACCAGAAGGGCAGTGTCCAGTGCGAGCATCTCCACTGTCCTTAGATAATCGCCAGGTGATGTGGAGAGATCCAGAAAGTGGTGAATGGAAGGGACCAGATAGGTTAACTGCCTGGGGGAGAGGGTTTGCTTGTATTTCTTCAGCAGGAGAAGGAATCAGATGGGTGCCAACGAGTCATATTCGCCTTATCCATCAGAGAGAGACAGAAAAAGAGAAAGACCTCAAAATAAAGGAGAAGATCTAAGAAACATCTGACACTGAAAGAGCATGGATAATAAGAAGACTGTTAAAGAACTTTAAAACCAGCAGGAATCATTGGACTTCCTCACACAAGATGAGACTAATGGACAATGGACTTATGGACATTTATAAATTTTCAATTTATGATTATGTTATATACTTCTAGCATGTGTTATGTTACTATGTTACTATGTGCTTATGTAATTTATGTAATTATCTGTAATACTTCCCATATTGATGGATTTATGTTTCAAGGTCATTTATGTAATTATCTGTAATACTTCCCATATTGATGGATTTATGTTTCAAGGTCATGACTGTCCTATGTTCTAAATCAAAAGAAAGGGGGAGATGTTAGGATTACTAAGTGAGAACTCAGGTTGTCTGGACAGTGACAAGGTGAGAATTCAGGTTTTCTGGACAATTACAAGGTGAGAACTCAGGTTGACTTGATAGAGGGGGCAAGCTCATTGGCTAGGGTGGTTCTTCCCAGAAGCCCTTGCATTATCCCACGCCCATTCTCTGGGAGGATAAAAGACACAATATTGGGCCTGGAGAGCAGATCGGCCTGGAGAAGGATAAGAGCTGGAGGAGATTCAGAGCCAGGATTAAAGAGAAAGACTCTGCATTGCATCAGGCTTGACCGGGCTCTCTGCAGGAAGGGAAGTCACTTCTAAGGACAAGAGTTAACAGCAACTGCCTGGAGACAACGGTTCACTACAGGAAGAAGAATCTGTCCGAGAGATTTGAGTAGACACAGCAGATCTCTTCCCAGAGAGTGATCCGGCGGCTTCTAGAGACGACAGCTCGTTACAGGCCATGATTTGAATACAGATTTTTCTGATTCTAAATCTTGTGTTCTTTTCATTGTTTTATACTGCCTTTCATGTGGCATAGGTAGGAAAGAATGAATAGAAAAATAATTTATTAAGCACTTAAGATGTTCCAAGCACTATACTAGGCAAAGCAAAGACAGTCCTTACTCTCAAGAAATTTTTATTTTAATAGGAGAGACAATATTTATTGAGGAAGAGCTTATTTTGGTAGGAATTTTCTTGGAATTGTGAGTGGGATTTTAGGGAAGTAAACTGACCTCTAAAAACAATGACAGAATTGATTTGATCATGGTTCATGATTCTAAACCTAAAAGATGTGGGTAGAAAAAATATACATAGATGTACATAGGCAAAGTAGTGGGCAAGAAAGCTGGAGAAGAGGGGAAACCAAGAAGAGAGAATGAAGTAATGAATAGTTTGGACTTTCCTAAAATAGTGTTCTAAGCCATCAGTCTGAATACTGAAGTGAATTTTCCTGTAGGATGGGATCCTGAGTATTAGTGGTAGGGAGATTGAAAAGGAATTTGCGAAGGAGCTAGCTAGAGAAGAGGGAGGGGGAAATAGCTTTACTATTTTGGAATTGAAAAAAAGAAATTCAATGTTCCTAAAGACCAAGATGTTTTTATTTACATAATTTTGGGCTTCTGTTGACATTTCTGAAGATATGGACTTGCAATTAAAATCCGTAATCCTGGTTAGCTGTATTGCTTCCCTCTTATCTAATGAAAAATGCTAAAAATCCCTGGCTGTTAGGAATTTCAGGCTGGAACAGCCTTCCATGATCTGTTACCTCTTCTCTAACCTCATCTGATAGAATTCCTATGATGCATATTTCTAACAAAACTGGCCTATTCTTGCCTTCATTCCCCTGCTAAATGTCCTCTTTATTCATCTAGACCTATTAAATTTCCTATGCGTCATTTAAACCTAAACTCAAATGCCTCTTGTTCAATGAAGTTTCTCTGATCCTTCCTCTAAGGAACAACCTTTTTACCTTTGCATTCACACAACACCTTATTTTGCATCTCTTTGATACACTTCTATATAACATTGCATATTACAATTATCTGGGTTTGAATAATTTTCTCTTAAGCTTCATAAGGAAAGGGTCTATTTCATATCCAAAATTGTACCTCACACTTATCACAGTGTTTTGTATGCAATGGGTATATAACGAATGTTTATTTAATGAGAAAGAAAGGACAGAGAACAAGCTTGTCATATTCCAGGAACTGTGCTAAGCATTTTACAAATATTTTCTTTTGATCCTCACAACAACCATGAAATAAGTATCATTATTATCTCCATTTGACAGTTTGGGAAACTGTAACTGACAGAGGCAAAGTGACTTATTCAGTGCCGTACAGCTTAATAAATATTTGAAGCTGAATTTGAACTCAGGTTTTCTTAATTCTATGCCAAATGCTATATCGCCTACCTGCCTAAATGAACCAACAATGAATTGGAATTGAAAATTCCAAGAACTTGAGTTGAATCTTCACTATAACACATGCATATACCTTGGTATCACAAAATAAATATGTAGTATGGAGGAAGGTATTGTCTAGTATTAAAATATGTGCATGTATAAAAAGTAATATTAATAAAGATCTCATTACTTGTACCCTTCTGCATATTACTCCCTAAAGAGCTACTTGCTTTTCCTTCTATGTAATCCAGCTCAGCCTGTACCTAAATGAATTCTTGTACCTGATTTCTGAGTGACCCATGACTTGACCAGTCCTGTCTTCCTTCTAACATTCCTCTACCTATATTGAAGTTGGGCTTCATCTTCCAAAGACAAAGTATCCCAATTTCCCATGGATAAAATTCCCTTTCCCTTGTAATACCACTGTTCAGTGAACACATACTATATTGTATAAAGGCATCAGTAATGTATTTTTCCTCATCCCTGCTAAAAGGGACTCGGCTCCATTCAAAATAATAAATATTCAGTCTGCAGCTGACTCATTACCAGAAAAATGATGATAATTGATCCTTTTATTCTTATTTCCATCAAATGGGCACATGATAATTTTTTCTTATTTTTATAATCATTTTCAGAAGTAACACAATATATTTATTATTCTTAATATTTTCTTTAATTTCAGCAAATTGCTTTTGGTTTTTTCCAAATATAGCTAGCTACATGCATCTTTTTCTAATGGTAGACATGCAATATTTATAAATGTCTTTTTAATACCCTAAAAATCACATATAAATACTCATACTCTCTTCATTTCATATTGAGAGTATAATATTCAGTTATTCAAACATTATTCTCTCTATCTCTGCACAATACTTAATCACATATTCAATATTTGTACCAAAATGATGTTTCAATCTACAAGCAATGTACATGACACAATGCAGTTTTTCAACATAGGTGAAGAATCTTAAGCTATATGTGATGTTCCTGGTGATAACTCTGTGGGATTCTCTTTTGTCATCTACAGGGTGCTGGTTGTACTGCACTGGTGGTTGCTGTGGTTGCAAGGAAATTAGAACTTACCAAAGCTGAAAAACATGTGCATAATTTCATGATGGATACCCAGCTAACCAAAAGAGTAAGTCTATATTCCATATATCTGAAAAGAAGCTTTCTTTTTTGTGAATACTATAACTTTTAATTTACAGCTTGCCATTAAAATCAAATGATATCATTTATAATATTCTCTTGGAGTCAATGATCATATTTTCAAAGAAAGAAAATCATTTGTATTAGAGAAAAATGATCTCATAAACCTTGGAATTAGTACTGACTAAAGAAATAAACCAAACCAACACTAATGATTGATAAACATCTCATACTTCCATTATTCTGCAGGTTCTCCATGTTTGAAATTTTTGTAAGAAACAAAATAGAAATTTTTATTCAATAATTTTTATATTTTTTCTGTCCATTATAATCAACAGCACTACTTACTAGTAACCATGAGTATTTGATACTTTATTAGATTAAATCATCTCTGCTGACAGTTACCAAGGTTAGAGAAAATGAGATATAAAGATGAATTAATTACAAAGTAGTAAATGGTAATGGATATTTTTGTTTTAAGGCTAAGGGGAAACAAAGTAAAAATTTTCACTTAGCTTTTGTGCATGTATATATATATATGTACATTTCAAAATTGCACTTCATAGTCAAGCCATACAATGTGTCCAAAAATGTCAGTATTGTTATGATACCCTTAATGCCCAATATAATATATCCAATGAAACAAAGAAAATATAATGAATGTGTCATATTTATAAACTCAGAATAAATTATATCATGAAAATTATACTCAAAGTATTGTGAGGGAATTAAATACATTGTAAAGCTAAAGTAAAAATTCTCTGAAAGGACAATCATAATTTTTAAAATTTATCAAGAGTCAGAAAACAAACATACATGTAAATTATTGCTGGTCATGGATATGTCAAGAGTAATTGAGTTCTCAATAAGAACTGTATATGAGTATATTTAAATTCCTAAATAACATTTTGATTTCATTGATTATGTTATTTCCTCTAATAATGGAAGATACAACTCATTCATGTCTATGTGCCCTTCATACTCTTGTCCATTTTATACCATAAGTTCACAAGAGGTCCATCCAATGTGATGAAGGCTTTTCTTGCTTTTCCCTGACAGTGAACCATTTTGACTATTTACCAATTACTTTCCTACAATATATTTCCTTGATGAGATCCTTTAAATTTCATTCTTCTTAAAATGTCCTCATTGGTTAGAAATTTGTGCTATAGCCCAAATATGCAGAAAGGCATATTCAACACATGTCATTCTACTATTGCATTATGTGTAGTATTTATTTTCACTTTTTAGATATTTTTAATTAAAATTCCTCCAGCAATTCCTGGACTATAAGCTGTTCCCTTGGAGGTCCAGATAAATTTCTTCTGAATCCTTATACTAAAAGGCACACAAAATTAATCCTAATGGGCCATCCTTGCCACTTCAAGGGAAATCTAAATGAAATTACAAAATCACTTAAGAATAAGAGAGGAAAAGAAAAAGAAAAAGAAGGGAGGAAAACCCTAAACATGTATTGGATTCCTAATTGGTTTTAAACATTTATTATTGTGCAGTCATTCAGTTGTATCTGATTCTTCATGACCCCATGGACCATATAGCATACAAAACCCTCTTCCCTCTACTATTTCTCAAATTCTCTTCAAATTTGCATTTCATAAAACTATCCATCTTGCTACCCCCTTTTCTTTTTGCCTTCAATCTTTGTCAACATCAGTCTTTTCCAGTGAGTCCTGTCTTCTCATCATATGGTAAAATTTCAGTATTTGCCTTTATGATGATTATCCAAAATTAATTTATTTAAGTATTGACTGAATTGATGTTCAAAGGACTCTCAAAAGTCTTCTTTAGAACCACAACTTAAAAATGTTGATTCTCAACCTTCCTACTCTCACAATCATAATCATTGGCTTTGACTAAAACCATGGCTTTTAAACAGATCTCTATCAACAAGTTTATGCTCTCCAAATTGCCCATATTTTTCCTTCCAAAGAGTATCTTTTAATTTCATGGCTGCAATCATAATCTGCAGTAATCTTGAGTCTAAATATATAAAATGTGATATTGCTTCCATTTTTTCCCCTCTATTTGACAGAAAGTAACAGGTCCAGTTGCCATGAACTCAGTTTTTTTCATGTTAAGTTCAAGCCAGCTTTTACACTGTCCTCTTTTACCCTCATCAAGAGGTTTCTTAATTCTTTTTCACTTTCTGCCACCAGAGTGATATCTTCTGCATACCTGAGATCACTGATATTTCTCCCAGCAACCTTAATTCTGCCTTTTGATTCATCCATCCTAGCATTTTGCATGGTGTACTTTGCATATAAGTTAAATAAGGTAACAATATGCTATACTTCTCAGTTTTAAACCAAATTAGTTGTTCTGTGTACTGTTCTAACTATTCTTGATCTGTGTGCTGCTTCTTTAGGAGACAAATAAGATGATCTGGTACTTCTATCTCTTTGAAGACTTGCTTCAATTGTTGTGATCCAAATAGTCAAAGGCTTTAGGGTAGTCAATGAAACTTAAGGAGATCTTGTTTTCTATTACTCTCTTGCTTTCACTCTAACCTAATCTAATCCAATAAATTTTGCCAGTTTGAGCTCTAGTTCCTCTGAATCTTTGAAAACCAATCTTCACTTCTGATATACTTGGTTCACATATTATTAAAGCAGTAACTTAAACATAACTTGCTGATTTGTGAAATTAGTTCACTTATTTGATGGTTTGAACATTCTTTTCCCCTTCTATAGGGATTGGGATGTAAATGGATCTTTTCCAATCCAGTGGCTACTGTTGAATTGTTGGCAGATTTTTTACTTTTTTTTTTTTTTGAGTTGGTATATTTAGGGAAGCACTATAACAGCATCATCTTATATGATTTTAAATAGCTTAGCTGGAATTCTATGACTTCCACTAAGCTTATTGTTAGCAATGATTCCTTTGGCCCATCTGACTTCATTCTCCAAAATATTTGACTTTTGGGTCAGTAACCACACTATCCTGATTATCAGTGATGTAAAGCGCTTTCTTCTAAAATTCTTCTATATATTCTTGCTGCTTCCTCTTCTACTTCTATTAAGGACCTACCAGTTTTGCCCTTTATTATGCCCATTTTTGCAGGAGATATTTGCTTGATCTTTCTTATCATCCTGAAGAGATCTGTTGTCTTTCCTGTTGTTTTGTTTTCTTCTATACCTATGCATCGGTCGTTTAAGAAAACTTTTTTATATCCCCTTGCTATCCTCTTACATTCAGTTGACTATGTCTTTGCCTTTTACTTTGCTTCTTTCCTCAGGTGTTTTTAAAGCCTTATTAGATAGCCAGTTTGCTTTCTTCTCTGTTTCTTTGGGCTGTTTTTTGTAGCTGCCACCTGTGAACCTCTTATTTATAGTTCTTCATGCACTCTATCAACCAGACCTGTTTCTTTGGGTTGTTTTTTGTAGCTGTCACCTGTGAAACTCTTATCTATAGTTCTTCATGCACCAGACCTAATATTTAGAAACTTTTCATCATCTCTACTATGTATTCGTAAAAAAATATTGAGATCATACCTATTCATTCTGATAATTTTTCTCCTATATTCTTATTTTGCAATTAGAAGCTCATTAAATATTGATTATTCAAGCTTTTTAGGCCAACAGGAAAACCATAGCTATAAGATCCAACAGGAAAATCAAATAGGGTAGATCAGTTTAAAAGCAAAAAGGGAAAAAATGAATATATTTGAACTATTATAGCAAACTCTAGAACAGAGATATTTAACTCAGGATCAATATTTTTTTATTTAAAACTAAATACAAAATAAGAAAAAACAAGTTAGAAAAAGACAGAAAAGGAAATTTTTTTTAAATAGTCATGTGCACATTAGCACAGCAGGGAGGGTTCAAAATATATAACAATAAATTTCCACTTCCAAGAAAGCATATATAATAATAGAAGAGATAATTTTCCTGACTCTTCATCTTTTCTTTGCTTCCTGTAGGTGATTCTATGCATTTTTTGCTTTTTTTTCTTTTTCTTCCCATTTATTCTCCCAACCCCTCCAAGAAGGCTACAGTTAAGCACGTGTATATATGTGTATATGTATATATGTATGTGTGTGCATATATATATATATATATGTGTGTGTGTGTGGGTGTCTGTAGGTATGTATATATACTCACACCTACACCCTCACATACACACATGCCTACATATACATATATATGCATTTACACATATGTAAATATGCATCTAAACAATATTAATTATAAATATATTTAATTACATATTATATATTAAATATAATTATAACTACAATGTAGTTGGCATATAATGTAGATTCTTTTAATTGAATCTTGAAGTTTGACTTTGAGATCAATGATTACTAGTCCTATTTATTCTCTAATAAATTCTACTCCTAACCTTTGTTATGATGTTTATGTATATATCTTATTTACTATCCTTGCTAACTCTTCTACTTTGATTCGATTTTTTAACTTGCCTTGCTATTACTTAACCTCCTTCTACCCATGGGTCCCTTCCTTATCTTCTCCTTCCATCTTTTCCCTTCCTCTTTATCCCTTTCCCAATAATCTACATACCTTGTTCCATAGTCCATAAACTTTTTTTAAAAAACTTAACTATTTCACTATGATTAGTTTCCTTCATAAACTCTATGTATTTAATTTTATTGTATGCATTTAAAAATAGTATTTTGTGAAGAGATCCATAGACTTTATCAGACTGCCAAAGTGGTCCATCACATACATACACACACACACACACACACACACACACACACACATACACAAACAAATTAAAGGATCTTGCTCTAAGAGAACTGTTAGGCATTGAGTGAACTTGAACAAAGGGATACAATGATACAACAGATTAGCATATAAATATTCAAACAAGCAAAAGTTATCAAATATAATCTGTTCAACCTATAAAGAAACAAACAAAAAACTAATTATTTACAATTGCTGTCTAAAAGAAAAGAGAGAGGTTGGCTAAGTGACAGTGAATTGAGCAGTGGCCCTGCAGTTTGGAGAACCTGAGTTCCAATCAGCTTTAAACACTTGATACTTACTAGCTGTATGACCTTGGACAAGTCATTTACCCCTAATTTTCCTTGGAAAAAGAAAAGGGAAGAGGGAAAACATTGCCAATGAGGGAATGTGATAAGTAGAGCCTCAGGTGAAGAATATCTCTAGCAAATCCCTCAAAATGCAAAAGTTTCCAATATGTGTCCTAGATGAAGCCTATCACATGTGTTCCCAAATATCATTTAACTAATTAACAAAAATTAGTTTTTACAAAAGATTATTTACTGAAAAGTTATGGTAAGGACCACAGTTAAAAAAAAAAAACTACTCTTTTTCCTTTTTCAATACCTATCTACTCATCATCCAAAAAAAAAAAAAAAGTGTCAACTTAGTTCCTGAAGAGAGTAAATTCAGATATAAAGTGGTGCTGCAAAGCAATCACCCCCAATTAGGGGGAAGAATCACCACCACATTCACTTCTGTATATGACTTTGCCAAAGGACAAGTCAATTCTGTTGCTCAGCTGCTCTGGCTCCTTGTGGGACTGCTCAGGCAGGTTATCTCCAAGACTACTACATGGTCTCCTTACCAGGCTCAGCTGAGACTGTCATTGACTTCAAGATTTGAATCGCAGATGACTTTGAAGGACTTATCTTCAACAATGCCTGAGTGCACTTCTTGATGAATTTTACAATATCGCTGGATGCCTAGTGTCCTCTTCTCAGGATAAGCATTAATCTCAGATCAGGGACGCACAAGAAATGAGAGTGCCATTCCAAAGGCAAATGCATGCTAAGCAAGGAGAAAACACAGGCAAAACTGTTGCCCTTCTTTCACCAAGAGATTTACAACAGTTCTTTCTCCACAAAAAACATCAGGAAAGAGAACAAGAGATCTCAAATTTTTTTAATGCTTGCAAAAAAAATTTATTTTCTATTGTGAAAAAAAT
The DNA here is from genome assembly GCF_048593235.1 of Sminthopsis crassicaudata. Taxonomy (NCBI): domain Eukaryota; kingdom Metazoa; phylum Chordata; class Mammalia; order Dasyuromorphia; family Dasyuridae; genus Sminthopsis; species Sminthopsis crassicaudata. The sequence goes on along the minus strand of NC_133617.1, from coordinate 546,994,783 downwards.
CCTTCCACTCCTAGGCAATGATTCTATTCATCTCTTCTAAGACTGAGAACTAGAATTTCTGTTGTTGCCGGCATCCAAATGCTTACCAGAGATTGTCACATGCACAATTATGGCAAAAATCGATTTAAAGATTTTTGGTCACCATTTATTTAGCCAATGGGAAACAGAGGATACCTCTGAAGAGAGTAAAAGCTCTACTTCATTATACTTGCCTGAAAGGATTCTCATCAAACCTCCATATGGGTTTGAACCAAACAGTATTCATCACAAATGCCCTAAAAATATTGTGCCCTCAGATGCATCCTTATATAATGGACAGCAACCTACTGTGCAAAAATCTAGGGACCTCCAGAAAATTATGACCCAATGAAATACCTAGACAGTATATTTCAAGAAATCATAAAAGAAAATTGTGTCTTGGAAACAAATGACAAAGAAAAATAGAAATAATCTACCTAGCAGTGCCTAGCAATCCCAGATTTAACACAGTCAAGAATGTGATGGCTAAAATCTTGAGTGTTCAAATCAAAACTACTACAAGAAGGGGTCAGCTAGGTAGCACAGGGGATAAAGCACCAGCCCTGAATTCAGGAGCACCCGAGTTCAAATCTGGTCTCAGACACTTACTACTTCCTAGCTGTATGACCCTGGGAAAGTCACTTAAAACCAGCCTCAAAAAAAAAAAAATTACTACAAGAAACCAAAAAGAAAGTTCTCATTCATGTAAGCTACCAAGATCAAGATCACATAGTGGAAAATATTATAAAAGAAAAATCTTAAAATGTAAACATTCTAAAAGGCAAAAGATAAGGTTTTAAAACAGAGACTAACACCTTGAAAAATTGTGCTACCCTGTGGAGGGGAAATAGGAATTTTTAAAAAGTAGAGAGCTTTTAATAATTATAGAAGAAAAGGTCATAACTCAACAGAAACTGAGAAATAGAAATGTAGGAGTTAAAAGAAACCTAAAATGATAAATACATTTGAGCAATTGGAAGAAGATAAACTGTGAAGAAGCATTTCAAAAACACAAGGCCTACAGATGGGTTTGTTGAAGAGGGGAAAGAAGAAATAGGAAAAATGGCATATAATAGAGAAGAATTGAGGAAGAAGAGAGAAGTTATTAATTTGTATAATAAAAATACTTGAGAAGAAAAGCATACAAATGTGAAGGAGTAGGAGGAGGAACAGGATTCTCCTGAACTCACTCTTCTCTGAAACAGGCAAAATAATTTTTTAAAAACATGTTCATGGTATAGAAATACATTAAACTAATCAAAGAAACAGATGGTATCAGAAGAGAGGGGGAGGAACAAGGGGAGGCCAAGAATCCTTGAAGGAATAGTCATAAACAAAATAAACTTTGACTGTAGAGGCTTGATCATAAAAGGAATTTTTAAAAAGAAAGGGATAAGAACTAGAGATCAGGGTCAGAGCTTAGCAAAGAGAAGAGCCACAGAAGAATAAACAGATTGGGAAATTTTATATTGCCAGTGGTGATCAGATTCCTCTTAAAAGAGGGGAAAGTATAGGAAGGTAGAAGAAAATATATAATTAGCAATTTTTAACAGTGTACATAAAATAGAATGAAATCACCCTTTAAATGACAAGGTAGCAAAATGGATTTGAAAGTAGTATCTGATAATATATTATAACATTTACAAAAAGACTTGAAACAAAAATCACTATGAAATTGAGAAGCTATATTGGAATTTATTATTCTTTAGATCAAAAATTTAAGAATAGCAATTACAATCTTAAGCAAAGCATCAGAAAAAAATGGACATTGTTAAAAGAGATAAACAGAAAAATTATCCTTAAAAGCACCAAACAGAATGATATAACATCAATACTATACACATATATAAATATATATTTGTACTTATATATATATGCATATATCTATGGACCATAGCATATAAATACTTAAATAATAAATTCATTTAACTTAAAAAAAGCCATTTGGAAACTGTAATATACCCTTTCATATCTAGACAAGTCCAACAAAAATAAAAATAAGAAAGCCATTAAGGACCTGAATACAATATTAGAAAACTTGGATTATGACAGATTTCTGGTAATTAGCAAATAAGAATTGACAACCTCAAAAACTTGAAAATAAGATGATATCACTCTGATGGCAAAAAGTGAAAAGGAATTAATAAGCTCTTTATGAATATGAAAGAGGAGAGCATAAAAAACTGGCATGAAGATTAACATAAAAAACCCTAAATTCATGGCAACTGCTTCCATCACTTTCTGGTAAATAGAAGGACAAGATATGGAAGCAATGTCAATTTTGCATTTTATGACTCAAAGATCATTGCAAATGGCATCTTTAGCCATGAAATTTTTTAAAATTGCCCCTTTGAAGGAAAGTTATGGTAAATCTGTCCAGCATACCAAAAATTAGAAACATCACCTCGCCAAAAGAATCCATATAGTCAGAGTTATGGTATTTCCCACAGATTTCACAGTATGGTTATGAGCATTGGAATGAAAAGAAGGCTTGAGTGTCACAGAATCAACACTTTTGAATTGTGGTGCTAGAAAAGACTTTTAATAGTTCCTTGGACATCAAGAGATCAGTTCAATCAATATTTAAAATAGTTCAGACTATTTATTAAAAGGTCAAATACTTGAAACTGAAGCTTAAATACTTTGACTATATGATGAGAAAATAAAACTCATTGAAAAGGATTCTAATGATGGGAAAGATTGAAGGCAAAAGGAGAAAGGGATGAGATGAATATATAGTGGCATGAAAACAACAAACATAAAATTGGACAAATTTAGAGAGATAGAGGGAAGAAGGGCTGGCATTCTATGGTCCATAGTCCAATCATGAAGATTGGACATGACTGAATGACTGAACAAAAAAAAGTCACAAAAGCTTTGTTTAAAAAATAGAAAAAAAAATAGAAATAAATATTTCCTTGACTGGTCACAGTAAAAGAAAAACATAATAAAGATTATTTGAAGAAAGAAATCAGAAGCAAATGGAAAATAAATATTTTCATACTCAAAATAGATCAAATAGAAAAAAGTGGGTAATTTGGATTATACTTCAAAAGTCACTAAACAGTACATATCCTTTGGCACATCACTACTTGGCTTATACTCTAAAGAAAACAAAGAAAGAGGAGTGGGATGCATATATACAAAAATTTTCACAACAATACTTTTTGTTATATCAAAAACTGGAAGCAAAGTGAGTGTCCATCAACTGGGAAATGGCTGAACAAACAATTGTATATTGACATAGAAGAATTATATTATGCTATAAGAAGTGATTAATATAAGGGTCCCAGAAAAATCTGGGAGGTTTTTTATGAATTGATGCAGAATGAAGTATATAAAAACAAAAGAGCCAATTCTTATATAATTACTGAAGCATTTTAAAAGAAAGAAATTATGAAAAAAATTAAAGCCTCTAACTGATCAATATAAAGAAAAATCCTGTCTTTATGACATGCCTTTACTCTCTCCTACTTACTTTTCTTCCCTTTTTAAAGGGACTTCCATCTTCATGACTCAAATGAATCTGATCTCCAGAGGTACCAATGATTTCTTAATTGCTAAAACTGATGTTCTTTTCCTAGTTTTCTTTCTTCTCAGCCCATCAGTCTATCCAACTGAATATTCTCTCCTATCTATAACTATAGTTTCTCTTGGATGTTCTTCTGTTTGTATGGTCTTTCCTTCTCAATCTCTTTTGAAGGCTTATATTTATATCACACTTCCTAACTGTAAACGTTCCTCAAATTCTGTCCTTTCCCCTCTTCTTTTCTCTGTCTACATTCTCTTGGGAAATCCATCAGTTACCATGAGTTTATCTATTATCTCTATGCAAATGACTCACATAGAGAAAGAGAGCACCAATTTCTATCTTGAGTTTCACTTCTATTTCATGAACTGAAAATTGGACATTTCAAACTAGATATCCCAGAGTCATCATGAATACTTGTTCAAAAAAGAAGTTATCTTTGCTCCCAAATTCTGGCCTCTTCTGAGCTTCCCTATTTCTTTTTTTGTTTTTTGCTGAGGCATTTAGGGTTAAGTGACTTGCCTAAGGTCACACTGCTAGGAAGTGTTAAGTGTCTGAGGTCACATTTGAACTCAGGTCCTCCTGACTTCAGGGTTGGTACTCTAACCACTGTACCATCTAGCTGTCCCACTTTCCTATTTCTTTTGAAGATCTCCTCATCCTGGCTCATATATTTGGTATTGTCCTCAAAACTTTATTCTCTGTTATGCCACAAAGCCAATCAATCATAATCTTGTTTCTACCTCAATCCATAACATTCTTACATCTGATCTGCTCTATTCAATTACAAATCTTGTACTTTTAATTCAGTCTCCAAGCAGTTCTAACAAGTTATTGCAAGAGCCTCTCTCATCACACTTATCTCAAGTTTCTCATGATTCTAATGTTATGGTCTTCTTGGAGAAAGAAGGATAAACAACAATAATAACTCACTACTCTAGTGCATCCTATATTCTACTTCCAAAATATTTTTCCTTAAGCATAGATCTGACCATTTGACTCTCCCAATCAATCAAATCCAATGGCTTCCATTGCCTTTAAAACAAGAGTTCTTAACCCAGAGTCTGTGAATTTTTTAATATTACTTTGATAACTATATTTCAATGTAATGGTTCCCTTTGTAATATTAAGAATTTTTAAAACTTTTTTTCTCAATAATATATTATTTTTCCAAGTACATGTAAGGGTAGTTTTCAGTATTCATTTTAATAAGATTTTACATTCCAAATTTTTCTTTTTCTCTCCTTTACCTCCTCCCTACCCAAGATAGCAAGCATTCTAATATAAATTATTATACATATATAATCCTTTTAAATATATTTCCATATTTGTCATGTTGTGCAAGGAAAATAAGAACCAAAAGGGAAAAAATCTTGAGAAAGAAAAAGCAGATTTTTAAAAAGTTGAAAATACTACGTTTTGATTCATATTCAGTCTCCAGTTTTCTCTCTGGATGCAGATTGCCTTTTCCATCCCAAGTCTATTGGGATTGTCTTGGACCATTGCATTGCTGAGAAAAGATAAGTGGATCATCACATAATCTTGCTGTTACTATGTACAATGTTCTTCTGTTTCTGCTCACTTCACTTAGCACCAGTTCATGTAAGTCTTTCCAGGCTTTTCTGAAATCATTTCTTATAGAACAATAATATTCCACTTATGTATTTTATTTATCTTATGCATTTTGAAACTATTCTGTAAAGAAGTCTACAGACTTCAACAGACTGCTACACACAAAAAAGAAATATGAAGAACCTTTGCTCTAGGATAAAATATAAATTATTCTATTTAGTTTTTAAAACCTTATACAAGCTGGTCCCAATTTATCTTTATTGGATTTTATTCTTCTTCCCACACACTGAAGTCCAGCCAAACTACTTTTCTTAAGGTTCCTCACATATGACATTGCATCTCCTATCACTGTGCCTTTGCTCTACCCATCCTCCCTATACATACTCCATCTTTTACTCTGTGCCTCTGCCTTAAGGACCATCTTCTGCATGAAATCTTTACTAATCATTTCACCTGATATTGTTCTCTTTCCCAAACTACTTTTTATTTAACTTCTTTGTATATATTCGTATTTATTCATTCTACATTTATGCCACACATGTATTTATAGATACACTTTTGTTTTACCCATTAAATGGAAAGTTAATTTCAAGTAGGAATTTTTTCATTCTTTGTTCAAATATCTCTGGCACTTTAGCATAGTGCCTAGCATTGCCTTAATAAGATCTTTTTGAATACTGATTGTTATTCAATAACTATAACTTCATGTCATCTAAAAATCTGATAAGTATATTATCTATGAGATGCAAGAAGTTTGTTCTAAGATATAATAAGTAATCTTAAAGCTAATTTTTTTTAAAAAAAGGATTATTTCCCAACTACTTTCTAAAAACAACTAATCATTTCCTAACACTAATACCTGAAAATAAATAAATATAAAATGATTACTGATCTATTCACCAGTGGGGAGGGGGTAGTTATTGGATACTTTGGGTTCTTTGTCCCTCTGGAAAAAGATAAATTGATCCTGAGAAACAATATCCTTTTAAGATTGATTATTTACATTTTATAATGATAAATGTTAGAAGTATAAGGGATCCTAAACATTATCCAGTCCAATACCTTATAAACAGACCTAGGTACATAAAGTGGATTGCTAGCTAGTTAGTGATAGGCAGGATTCAGTCACAGTTCTCTTGATTCCCCAGTTCCCTTTCATATATATCATATTACCTTCCTTAAAAGGCAGTTTTCCAACTTCAAGTTACCACCTTACTACCATCCTTCCCATATGGAAAGTTCATTGTTCTTTGCATCCAATACACTGACTTTTAACTTTTAACACAAATCAACAATAATGATTACCAAATTCAAAAAACTCGAGGATTTAGAACTGGAAGTACCTAAGAGACTAATCAGTACAATGCTCTCAATTTGACAAGTTAAAAAAAGTTGGAAGCCCAAAGAAATGATGTAATTTGTCCAAAGACACACAATTCCTAAGTAGCAATGGCAAAACTGGATCTATATAAGACATCTGGATAAGAGCAGTCTCAATCAACAAAATTTCTGAATTTACATAATTAACATAAAGCCACACACTTGGATATTAAGAAATAGTTTGATAGCAAATACACATTGATGACATAAACTTTCCTTTTTGGTCATAATTTCTGAAGACTTTGACAAAAAATAATTGATTTGTTCTCACTAATAAAGCATAAAAGTATATTTAGAAGATTATTTTACATTCAAGGAAAATTATCATTTGTGTCATACACTAGACTCCAATAGTGTGCTTTTTTTAATGAAATAAATGACATGGGAAAACAATCATAATACTAGGCAGAAATAATTAATAAATTAATTTAAATTAAATTAATAAAGAATATAAAGAGAATTAAAAAGATTGAGGTTTTTGAGGAAGTACCAACAAGGGAACAACAAAAATGGCAGGATATATATATAAGATATCTCTAGCTAATATAAATAGAATCAGGACGCTTTGATTTGAAATCTGGGTTGCCACTTAATATCTTTGCCACTTAATACCTTTATATCTCTGTGGACCTAAGTTCCTTCATCCATAAAACAAAGTGATCCCACATAAACTATGTGATCTTTAGAGCCCCCTCCAGTTCTTATCCCTATGATCTAATAGTAGTTAATATGTCTTCAACACTCTAAAAGTAAAAAGTCTTTCCAGTGATGCATGGGTACATGAGAAAGAATACATGAAAATTCCTCTCTGTTTCTGTGCATTATTTTGCATGCAATAGTTAAATTTGTTTAGCAGATTTAATACATCACAATGATTTTGATGAACAAGGTCCTCCTAGAAAAGTAGTAGAAAATTCAGGTATTGATTTTATGAACTTGATCTTTTTCTTTTTATATAGGTGAAAAATGCAGCTGCCAATGTACTCAGGGAAACATGGCTAATTTACAAAAATACAAAGCTGGTAAAAAAAATAGATCATTCAAGAGTAAGAAAACATCAGCGTAAATTCTTACAAGCAATTCATCAGTAAGTAGTAATTTTTCTCCCATTCTGCTCTTATATCTGTGGATTTATATTAGAGGAAAAAGTTGATTTCCAGAGGGTATTAAATGGCAAAGTAGTGTTTTTTTTTAAGATATGAAGATTTTTAAACACCACATAATTTGTAAATTCCTTGCATATTTGAGAGATTACATATATGATACGTCATCAATAAAATTAATTGTAGAAATAAAAATTTGATTTATTAGTAGATACTTAAGACTCTTATTTCACATGTTACACTTTCAAATTATTGCTATAGATATTGTTGAGGATTTGTTACATAACAAAGCATATGAATCTTTGTTTTGCTCTTAGAGAATTAGACTGGTTCTACAAGATATCCAACATCTGCATAAAAGCAGAAATCTTCAATATATTTTCTGAATTTAACATTATACACAAAATATCAAATACTTAAATATTAAGAAATATTTACATAATTGAGTTTTTCAGCTCCCTTCCACATTGTAATTTTAACATATGGTTCTATAGCCTTGAATTCTTTCTATTAGCAATATCTTACTCTTAATGCTGATGTTAAAGAGAATGATTATATGATGTTATATTTTCTTATCTCATAACACATCAAATTTCAAGAAAGAAATACATATACAATATGGTTTTATATTTGAAGGCACTGGTTTTTAGGACTCAGGACCTTTCCTTTCTAAGGGTGGATGCATCATTTATGTGTGTATTTTTCCTGGGGATATTGACCATTATCATTTTATTTCCTTTTACCTCATTACATCCTCAAGAACTGGGACTAAATGTGTTTTTTTAACCTCTCAAGATGATTTGTTTCACAAAAAATCACAATGTCTTTTATAATGTTAACATGCAAGAGAATAATTGAAAAAAAAAGATCTTTTGATTCCTAGTCTCTTGCTCTGTTCAAGATATTAAACCTTTGTATCTTCCTAAGTCTAAAATATTGTATCAAACAGAACAAACTTTTGGAAGTTTCTTCTGATTATTTTCAATAATTTATCTAACCAACACAGTATCATTAAAATTTTGTTGGAACTTTACAATTCACTCACTTCTTTTATACCTGTCATTCTTTCTCATAAATTTGTATGTTTTTATCTATTCAATTATTTTTTCTGTTGACTGTATATGTTAGTTTACATGTTTCAAGAGCAGATAGTTCCCGTATATTTTTGTTCTTATAAGTATATGCATTACCAGTGCATTGAACAAAGTATGTTCATATGTATTATAAAGGAAACATCTATATGATTGGGAGAAAGTCTGTTGCCAAGTCCTTTTGATCTACTTTTATAATCTCTCTCATATATGCCTTCTTTCCTGACACTGCCACCACTCTGGTCCAGTCCCCCATCATCTGACACCTGGACTGTTGTAATACTCTGCTCCTTATTCTTCCTTTCTTAAGTCTCTCCCCACTCTAATCATCCTCTACTCAGTTATCAAATTGATCATCTTAAAACACATTTGACCATGTCATACCAGCTCCCATTCAATAAATTTCAGTGATTCCTTCTTGCTTCCAAAATCAAATATAAAATTATCTCTTTGACTTTTAAATGCCTTCATAACTTGCCTCCTTCCTCTCCACCTTCTTTGTCTTCTTATACTTATACTCCATGATCCAATGACAGTAGCCTTCTTGCTCTTTCTAGTCCAAGACACTCCATTTCTTAACTGAGAATTTTTATCAGCCCAATCTGGAATTCTCTCCTGGCTTCCTTCCCTTAGTGTCTCCCCTTTTAGTCTCCTTATAGTCCCTTATAAAATCCTACTTTGCACAAGCAGCCTCTCCAAATTTCCCTTATTTTTAATGCCTTCCCTCTAGGAGATTTATCCATATTTTAATGTGTATATATTATTTCTACATGGCATGTTGTCTACCCAAATAGACTGTGGCCTCCTTCAGAATAGGGACTGGGTTTTGTTTTGGTTTGGTTTCTTTGCCTTTCTTTGTATCCCCAGCACTTAGCACAGTGTCTGGCTCATAGTAGGTTCTAAAAATACTTGTTGACTGACTGACTGATTAGAGCATATGAAGATGCAGAGACAGGTCTGGAGAGGTAAGTATTAGCATTGTGTGAATAGTGGAATACAAATTGAATAATATGGATATTATTATAAATGAATGTATGTATGCTATATTTACATGTGTGATTTCATATAAACCAAAATACATAAAATAAAAATTGTAAATCATAATCCCAAATATATTAACAAATATTAAAATTATTTTAATGGTATTATGATATGCCATATTTTGTGTTAAAATGAATTGAAGAAACACCCGTTATCAGATATTGTCTCTACTGCTGTTTCTCCAGTAATATGAATTTACAACATTTTGAACTCTGACTTGAAGCAATTTTCAAAGACGACAAATCTCATTTTACTGACCAATAATGTGATAGTCCTGTGCATATTGTTTTTAGGAAAACTATATTTTCAAATGTGAGATTGTGTGTTTATAAGTTTGTGTCATATAAGTTTATTCTGATAATACATAATCTTAATTTACTTGGTTGAAGTTTAGAAAAATTTTTAAAAGCGCATAGGGCTCGATTCTTATGGCAAGGTCTTTGATAGATTCAACAGTGAGAGTTTTTGCTTTAGACTTTGATAGTTGAATGAGTACTAAAAATTAATTTGTTTGATAGAGTTCTGGTTTTTGCTGTTTTGTAATTACTCCAGGGAGCTTTACTTATTAATTTTTGGTAAATCTAATGGTTTTTGTTTAATCTATCCTTTTCCACTTCCCTCCTCATTTTTCCTCTTCCTCAACCCCCTTAATACTTCTCCTACTCCTCAATAATTGACCTCTTGATTTGTGCCATTTAATTTTAAATGAATTTTCAATGTAGTTTATCTTTTGGATTGACAAATGTATGTCATGGAGCTATTAGATTCAGAATGTTTTTATTCTTTCCATTGTGATTTTGGCTTTTAAATTTATCATTTTATGATCCTTCTTATAAGTCTATTGGTAATATGAACCTTTCCCATAGATAACAGAAGATGGATAAATAGATATGTGAATAGACTCATCTATCCATCTATCTATCTAATATGTAAATATTAAATACATAGAAGGATATATATATGCATAAAATAGGTCTTGATTATCTTCTCATAAAACCAAACTTCTGAAGAATTCAAAATGAAATAAAAAAGTATTTCAAAAGTAAAATTCATTTTCTGTGATTGTTTAAAATCTATTTCTATTCAAATCATGTCAGTAGAGGTTGCCTTCCATCCAAAATATTTCATGCTATTGTTTCTAATATCAATTCATGTATAAAAGATACCAAGACACTTTTATTTTTTTAATTTCTTTGTTATGAATGAAAATTGGATAATTATTTTCCATTTTCAGCCCCACTTATTTTGAATCATCACTATTACTATGTATATAACCAGAACTTTGAGGAGAATTTGCTGCCTGGAGGGGAGGTTGTGGGGATGGGGGACAACAATGTAGAAAAACTGATGGGGTGAAATAATAAACACTAGGAAGAGTTTGGTGAAACATATGAACCTACAGAATTAGTGCAGGACCTTCCAGCTGGTGAATCGAGCCCCCTGTGTCCATCTGACCACCATTTATGTTCTTTTGTTCCAATATATTTTACAGTTTCTTTTCTTTTGTTTTGTCTTTTTATTTCAACAAAATGAAAATAGAGCTCGGAAGTAAGTTGTATGAGCTGCTCTGCTCAACATTTGCAGAATTTACTACCGTCTGCATGCAACCAGCAGATCCTTTATTTGTGAATTTCAGTAGTCTGATTGCTACCATAGAAATGTGATCCAAATTCATGGTCTTTTTTCTGTGATAAGTGAAGTTCACAAGGAAGGACTCAGTATGTTTCTTACTCTTTTCCTCCCTCTCCTCCCTTTTTTAACTTTGAGGGGAAAAACCCACAACACACAAACCTGCATGTTATCTTTTATTCTGGCAGCTGCAGCTAAAATAAGACCATTTCCTATTAGATCTTTATAATGACAGTTATTAGAAAAAAACAAACAAACAAACAAACCAGGAAGCCAATCAAGGTTAAGAGGACTTAATATTTTAAGCAAAGAAAAGTTTAGTTCAGGCAAATATATATAATTTCATCTTAACCTTGCCAAACTCTGTGAGAAAATCATGATGGGCAAAATTCTACTTTGAGATATAAGTATAACATAATTGCTTAAGGGATCAACCAGGCACCATCTCTTGGTATGTAAAATACTTAACTGATGCTTTCTATGATTTTTCTCTGATCTGAAGGGCATGATTTTCCACCCCCTCAAGATAACTTCAAAAATGTAAACATTTATCTTTGTACCTAAAGCCATATTGACATTCTAGTTCTGTTATAAAACTTTATAAGTGAAGAGGGCTAAGATGATTATCAGTGGTGGTGGTAGTGGTGATGATGATGATGATGATGATGATGATGATAGGAAATAATAGTATCAGTAGCCACAGTGATTTAATATTCTGGAAAGTACTTTATATATAATTTTTATTTGATTTTAGGAAATATCCAATCTAACTCCTTATTATACAAATGAGGATGCAGTTTGTTCAGAGTTAGGGGAAAAGATAAAATAGTGGTCTTAGTTTCTATATTGCTTATCTAGCATATCATATTATGTAGTTATAATAAACATATAAATTTACTATTTTAAAGGTGTCCGTAAACTTAGTATGTAAAAACTATCACAGTGATACACAGCATTTAAGTGGAAATATTCCTTTGGAATCTTCTGTTTAGGACCAAAGCTCTTAATATTTTTTGGTGTCATACAGTCTGGTGAAGCTTAAGGACACCTTCTCAAAATAATATTTTAAATACATAAAATATTTAGGCTTACAAAGGTAACAAATTTTACTGAAATATGGTATCAAAATATATTTTTAAAAGTTTACAGAACTCAAGTTAAGAATTTGTAGTTTAGGGATTAATTTACAACATTCCATCTTTAATCTTTTTTAATGAAAAGGTATACCATATAGTATAATTTCAATTTCTTATTCTCTCAAAGAAAAGATAAATAATCTAAAATTATTATAGATTGAAAGAACAAAGAATATTTTGCCATAATGTGGCAGCTCTGGTGACACATGGGTTATTGTAATTTCAAAAAAATTAAAGATTTGAAGAAATTTCCCCTGTAATTCTTGCCTTAAAAGTTAAAGGATTTTCCTGTATAATTATGTAACTAGCTTAATACAACTATTTAAGTAGTTTAAACTGATTGCTCTTTTTAAATTATTGAGCTTCTAAACTATGAGTTCAATTTTGATGATGGTTTTTTCAAAGTAATTTTTATTTTAGGAGTAGCTCTGCTTGATCTATTCATTTTTTAGAGTACATTATACTTTTACTTTTTGGGTATAAGAAATCTAATTTGTAACTATTAATAAGGACTTGTTTCTTTGAAATGCCAAGAATGATGGTGTTGGAGAGATTGTACCAAGTAATAATTTTCCCATAAGTAATATACAATGTAAATCAATTTTAACCCATCATTTGGGGAAAAAAAAGTTTCATTTTTTCATTTTTACTTTTAAGGTATACATAAAGCAAGATTGAGAAAATATTGCATTTATTTAAAAAAAAAAAAGTATTTTCCCTCAAAGCATTTTAAAATGTTAGGGCTTATGTGTATACAAATTTGAAAACAAGATTTTATCAAGCAAATTTATCAAGCAGTTGAAGTAAAATTCAAGCAGAGCAAGAAAAAAAGTGAAAGAATTATGAACATTTAAAATTTTAATATGCTGCTGGTTGAATAAAAGTTACATTTAAATTAATAAGAATCTCACTTATCACTGTTTTCATCAGCCTAAAACACTTACCCCAATCCATTTCAGACTAAACAGGGCTAATTATTGTATCTGCTCATATAGGCATAGGAAGGTATTGAATGACTATGACACTAATGAAATCTCATTTGCTTTATATGTTTCTTCCTATGTCTATTTGTCATGATACTGAAGCTTCAAGGAATGTTGTGGCTTTCTCTCATATGAATAAATCCTTACTACCCCTTTTCAAGTACAACTTAAACCAAAGATGGATAATAGTCCTGAGGACATCACATTTCTTGCTCTCTTTTTTTTGTGGTGTTAAAGAAGCATGCTTTTCATTATACCAGATACATGACCAGTTTTCAATTTTATCCCAAATATTCAAGGCATTATTCATGCAGTTATTTGCTCTTGTTAATTTTGTGCATGCTTTTGGGGAGGAAGATAAAGATAAATGAAAAAAAGAAGAAAACTATCTGACTTTAAATTTTATCTCATAGATTAAGAAGCGTAAAAATGGAACAAAGGAAATTAAATGACCAAGCAAATACATTGGTGGACCTGGTCAAGGTGAGCCCACACATTCCCTTTTCAAAAGCCAGGATTGTTTTCATGGCCCTCTAATCTGTATTTTAAGTGTTTTGTCAAGGACCATTCAGATAGAACATAATAGGACAGTGTTTGTAATTTTTATAAATACTTGAATGCCCATAGTAATTCAGTCTTGACAAAAATCTTAAGGTGAGAACAAAAAAGAAATGATTCCTTTTGATTCCTAGTCTCTTGCTCTGTTCAAGCAATCTGTTCAAGGAATCTGGTTTTTGTTTTTTATTTTATATCTGAGTTTGCATAGAAGTATCTAAAGGCAGCAGATAAAGAGCAACTAGAGAAAGAAGGAATCCAGGAGAATATAGGTGAGGAAAAAGGTTACATGAAGAGGAATTGGTTATGATGAGAAGGACCATCTCCTCATTACTATAAACTAAAGAATGGTGGGGAAAGGGATGAATAGGGATGATGTCAAAAGATCCTAAAATAAGAAATATGGGAGAAAAGAGAAATCCCAGTGAATAATTATGATTTTCTCCATAAAGAAATGACACTGAAGCTGATATTTAAATAGATAAAAGTGATTTACCCCCAACTCAAACAAATTGTAGAGACAGAACTGAGATGAAGTAGTAAATTCATTCCCCTCATTTCCAGTACTATTACCGAAGCATTAAGAAGCTTTTGATTACTAATTTTATTCTTTTTTCACTAGTTCATTATTAATATTAAAATATTATACTCACTTGTATTGCTTTAGAATGTCAGTTATTTTGTTACTTTTTTCTTTGTATTCCTTCATTTCAAGCATGCTTGAAAATATGCTTAATAAATATTTACTAAATGAATAAATGAATGGACTTATAATAATTGCTAGCACTTAGGTAACACTTTAAGGTTTATGAAGCTCTTTAAAAATATCTCATTTTATCCTTATAATAGCCCAGGGAAGCAGACACTATTATGCTCATTTTACAGATGAGGAAACTTAGAGGCAGGTTAAATGACTTGCCCAGAATCACACAGTAGTAAGTGTCTGAGACCAGTTGTTATTTTAATGTAGAGTCATTTCAATCTTAGCCAACTCTTCATGACCCATTTAGAGGTTTTTTGGCCAAAATGCTGGAATCGTTTGTCATTTCCTTCTCCAGCTCATTTTACAGAAATTAAGACAAACAGGATTAAGTGACTTGCCCAAGGCCACTCAGCTAGTGTTTAAGGCCAGATTTTAATTTAGGTCTTCCTAATTCCAGGCCTTGCACTCTATCCCCCTATCTATCTCCCAGTGAATGAATAAATAAGGAAGGAGAGAAAGAGACAGAGAGAGAAAGACAACAGGAGGGGACGAAGATGAAAAAAGGGAGAGAGAAAGAGGGAGGCAGGGAGAGAGAGAGAGAAAGAGGGAGGGAGAGAGAAGGGGGTAGACAAAGATATAGGGGAGGGGGGAAGGGGGAAGAAGACGAGGGAGAGGGATAGAAAGAGAAAGAGAAAGAGAGAGGGAAGGGGAGAGAGGGAGAGGGGAAGAAAGAGAAAGGGAGGGGGAGAGATAGAGAAGGAGAAAGAGAGGGAGAGGGGGAGGAGGGGAAGAAGGGGAAAGGGGGAGAGGAAAAGAGAGGAGAGGGAGGGGAAGAGGGGGAGAGGAAAGGGGAAAAAGGGAGAGGGGGAGGGAAGGAGAGAAGGAGAGGGGGAGGGGGAAAAGGAGCGGGGAGAGGGAGAGGAGAACAGAGGGAGGGAGAGAAAGAGAAGGAGGAGGAAGGGAGGGGGGAGGATGAAGGGAGAGGGGGGGGAGTGAGGGAGAAAAGGAGAGAGAGAGGGAGAGAGGGAGGAAAGAGAATGAGCCTCTCCCCATTAGACATCATATCAGAAGGGGGCTCTACTATTAGCACTCAAACTCTTCTGGGGTCATATCCTTTCTTCACATTACTAAATGTATGCTTTACATGCTTCCTTTTCAGACACAAAGCATCATGTATGACATGATTTCTGATCTAAATGAAAGAAGTGAAGAAATTGACAAGAGGGTAATAACCCTGGAAAATAAGTTAGAGTCTTTGATCGGTAATATTCAAGCCCTTCCTGAACTGATAAGTCAGACGATCACTAAACAACAACAAGATTTCATGGAAACTCAGATGCAAAACTACAACCAGAACGCTGCCTACAGTGCAGAGCGGTCACGGTCCTTGACCCGAAGGAGGTCCTCCTCTACAGCACCACCAACTTCATCAGAGAGTAGCTAGAAGAGAATAAGTTAACCACAAAATAAAAGACTTTTTGCCATCATATGGTCAATATTTTAGCTTTTATTGTAAAGCCCTATGGTTCTAATCAGTGTTATCTGGGTTCTGATGTCAGAATTCTGGGAACCTGAACACAATGTTTTAGGCCAAAATGAGTGAAAACTCTTTTTTTTTCTTTCAGATACACAGGGAATGCACCTATTATTACTATATAGATTGTTCCTCCTGTAATTCCACTAACTTTTTATTCATGCACTTCAAACTTTACTACTACAGTATATAATATAATAAAAAGGTTAATTTCTGCATATATTTGCTTTATCACTCCAATATAACTTTGAAAAATAATATTTTTGCATTATCTTCAAGAGCAAAAATGATCAGTGAGAACAGTTATATACCAATAACACTAATTTCCAAAATTTCAATCTGTTGGGAAAAGAAGTTAAATTCCTTGGTGCAATATTCTTTCAAATAGTATATAAAATAAGGTCACTAACACAGCCACCTTTCCATTTGTAAAAATTAAGGGTTTCTGATTAAATTGTAAGTTAAAGACTAGGTTCACTTTTATCAGGGCAACAATGGCACAGGTATCACAAGCTATTTGACTATTTTCTTCATAGAAAATTAACATGATAATGGTGCCAAGATTAACCCTAAATGAAGTAATATTTTCTCAAATGGAATTTTAGAATTTTAACCTTCTACAAAATAGATATTTCATAACTTCCCTTTTATTCATTGATCATAGGCTATCTTTTTTGCTTTCAAAGAACATATGCTTAATAGAAAGGAAAATCAATATAAGGGGTGCTTTCATTTTCATAGACCTTTTTTTAACTATAACATGCCATAATTACTTTCTCTAGGTCTGAAATAAAGTTGGGAACATTTTTGTTCATGTTTTTAAAATAAAGTACTTTTAAGATAAGTCAAAATTTACTTTTAGTTATCAATTCACTCTCATGCTGTCTTATCTTTTACTTATATCCCTTAAGAAAATGAAGAGTGAACAATTTTTTCCTCTTGTAGGACAGATGTCTGATACAGAATTATCATCTATACCAGTGGTCTTCTTTTGGTCTTTATTTTCATGTCTGGCACAAAGTAAATGAATATAAAAAAAATTTGAGAAAACATCCTGAATAATGATTACCTCACACTGACAACGTTCCTTATGTTATTCATCTAGAAGTCCTGAAAGACTTAATGTAAGACTCAGTTTGAAAAGTCATCTGTAATGTTTAACAGGGTAACATTCAGATTTCCTTCCCTTTTAAGTCATTTTGATCTCTCTAGCTTTCACTAAGAACTAAATTTTCACTTCTCAAATAAATCTCTGGCATATGATGCTGAGACTCTCAGCATCATTTTATAACTATTCCCATCATAATCATTTCCTGACCTTTGAAAGTTGCTAATACAGATATATCTTTCTTCTTTATCTGGATGTAGAATTCTGGTACAACATGTGACACGGGTAGTATGCCTGCATAAAGTGACTTTCATCATATTATGCTTTGTTGTCAGTACTAAAATCAAACATTGTCTTTCAAGGCCAAAAACATAAAAAAGTGCCATTTCTTAGGAGAACACAGACATAATATTACTACAAAAAAAAAAATCTTAGTAGCCATACATATATAAGCATATCTCCTAATCACAAGAATATTTTTGATATAAATCTATTGTCTTAATCAAAAAAGTTTGTGTTTTCATATAAAAATCCTCCTCTACAAACTTTGGGAAACACTTCAGAAAATCGTGGACATTTTTAGTATCTTATTATATTAAGGGAAAGAAAAAATAAAAAAAGGGAACGAGGGAAAAAATAGTTTATATTTCTACCTTCAACACAAAGGCTAATGTGGTATAATGATGAGATTGGGTAGTAGTCCAATTTACAGTTCACTGATCAATTCACAAATTCAACTCAAAGAACTGAAACTTGAAGAAAGATTGATATATTACTAGTCCACTAATATACATATAGAGAGATATGTATCTATATATATATATATATATATATATATGAGAATTATGAGATTAAATTATACAAGTACAGACTGAGGAACATATCTCTAGTCTCTGGGGGGTGGTGAAAATAAAAATAAAAATACTATCTAAAACCAAACAGAATAAAAAGGTTGGGTGGGGACAGTAAGAGGATATCCAAACACTAATGTAAACATTACTAAGAATGTACACATTCCCCATACTGTAAAAGAATGGACTGAAACTCCTCAAAAAAAGTGCAAAAAGTCTACAATGGGATAAGTACCAGAAAGATTTATAATATCTACAAAAGTTCTACTCTGATTTCTCAGGGTGACTGAAGTGAACTTGATTACACAAAAATATATATCATTGTACAAACTCTTATCAGGTCCTAGCTAGGCAGAAAAATTTCAAATAAAGACCTACTCTGATAGGTCTAGTATCGACCAGCATTTCCCCACAACATTGGTTAGGTCCATACCTCCCCTCTCTCCTGAAACGTAATTAAGTCCCACACCTCCTCTCTTCAGCCTATGAGAGGGATTAGTTTTTCTTAAAAGAAGACAAAGCAGTCTCTAGGACCTGAATGGCTTGACAAAAATTCCTGGTCACCAATTGCCATAAAAAAACCTTACCAAGTGGGGTTAGGACTTCTAAGATTGGTTGGTATTAGAGCACAAGACTCCCCCATAGTCCATTTTTGACAAGAACAAGCCTAACAAAACTAAAATGTGATAAAGTGTCCTAAACAAAGTAAACCTTTTGGTGTACTGTTCAGTGATTTAGGAATGCTTCACAGCAATTTAAACAAGATGAGATAAGCTCATGCCTCACATCTTGGTTGAGTTGAGGAAAGAGCACTACAAATACTGAGAATGGGGTTATTGGACAGAGCCTCCTGATCTTTTTCAGTAAATACTGAAAGAGGCTACCTGGGAGCATTTAAAAAAAAAAAAAAAAAAAAAAAGTGCCAAATTCAGCATTCCCTGATTGCTATTTACTATGTGCCTAACCTAAACTACAACTAACTTAAGAATGATAATAAAAATAAATACAAAAATATATCATATGCAACTAAAGCAATCCTTGGAGGAAAAAATATATTTGAGATCACACTTTAATAGAAAAAAGAGAGGATTACTGAACTAAATGTACAGTTTTTAAAATTGGAAATACTTAATATAAACCAAAAAGTGTAAAAAAAAAAAAAAAAAAGGAAATTTGAAAATTAAAGAAACCAAAAATTATAAATAAAACTACTGAAATAAAAAGTAAATTGAAATCACCTAAAAAGACCCATCAAAATCTACAATACAAATTTATTGCATATGCAAGCAAAATAAGAGAATTTAAAATAATGGCAAGAATGTCAAGTATCCAACATGAATTCGAAATACTAAAGAATTCAGTTTCATAAATCAGATTAAATAAAAAGACATTATCAAAAGAGTTGGAGAGAAAAAACAGTCCAGGTGGATTTAAGAGTAAATTTTATCCAACGTTGAAAAATTGTACATACCTCCCTGCAATTCCGTAATGGCAATGCTTTAATGCCTACATGCTGCATTTTAATCAGATGTTTATCTCCTGCTCTAGTGGAATGATTTTCTGAGAGGTGAGAGTTCATCAAATATAGCAAATACAAGATTGAACCATGATGCCTGCCAGCCATCTTTCTGCTATCCCACCTCCCTATTCCCATTCCCTTAGTTTTACCTCTTGGTCGAATAATAATCAAATATAATACTACCATTCCTAGTAAATATTATGTTGTTCTCATTTAAAGATATGATTCAATTCATCTTCCTTCAGGGTGTATTTCAAATGGCTTTTTTTATTTATATTGATTGGCAATGTATTTTTTTCTGCTCCTCACTAATGTTGACTATTTACAAAACTAACAATGGTTAGTGGTATGTTGTTGGTTTTTTTTTTTTTTTTTTTTTTTGGTTTTGTTTTGTTTTGTTTTGTTTTTTTGAGGATAATGTTAGCTTCCAACTTTGAAAGAGAAGATGGGAGAGGCAATCTGCATTTCAAGCTGCTAATGAAAAGGACTCTGGGAATACTTGAGAGGGATGGGAAATCTTCATTATGTCCCTGTTGCTATTCCAGAACCTTTAAGGAGTTTCCTCTTGAGTGAGATCCAAGACTCTCTCTCTCTCTCTCTCTCTCTCTCTCTCTCTCTCTCTCTCTCAGTTGGCTGAGTACATATGTACTCATGGAAGTGAATTTAGTATCATCATTGATTCGATAGTATACGAACTGAGAGATAATACCAGTCATGGACAATGGTACAAGGTCTGTAACATTTAAGTTGTTATCTACTAAAAGGGATACCAAGTTAAGGTGAGAACAAAAAGGAAATGATTAATGGCTAGTTGGCCCAGTGCACAGAGGACTGGATACCAGTAACTTTTTATTAAGCGTCTATTCTTGCCAGATATTTTGTCAAATACTGGCAAAGAGAGGCAAAAGAGTGTTTCTGCTCTTGAGGTGCTCACAGTCTAATGAGCGAGAGAACAATCAAGCAAATATGAAGAAATAAGTATGACTGCAGAAGTGGTGAGTGAGTGGTAATGTGTGCAGTGAGGCTCCACTTCGGAAGAGCAAATCTCCAAATCTCTTCAAAGGAAGAGGCAAGAGACACCTTTTGCCTCTTTTCCCCATATTCTTTTTGAAAGGAGATTTTCATTTCCTGTTAAGAAAAAAAAAACATTAAATTGGGGGTAGAGGTCACTTCTGCTCCCCTCAGAGAAAGAAGGTAACATATTGTTAGTCTAGGGAATATCAATAGATTCCATTTAATTTTGGATTGCTTGATCATTTTAAGGGGAAGAAACCCAAGCTCTATATTCAGAGTTTTATCCCTTCTCCACCTAATGTCAGTTCCACATGAGCATATATGGAAAATAGCAAAGAAACTTACTTATCTAAATTAAAGCATACAGAAATTAAATAAACATAGAAAAATTGATACCAGACAATATAGAATGAAGCAGCTCTCCCATTCAGAGTGAGATAACTCAGCTCAACTGAGAGAGAGAGTGTCTTGGATCTCACCCAAGAGGAAACTCCTTAAAGTTTCTAGAGTAGCAACAGGGACATAATGAAGATTTCCCATCCCTCTCAAAGTCTTCCCAGAGTCCTTTTCATTAGCAGCCTGAAATGCAGATTGCCTCTTCCATCTTCTCTTTCAAAGTTAGAAGCTAACATTATCCTCAAAGAAAATTTTCATTTTGAAATTCGCAGTAAATGAGCTGAGAACTGAAATTTAACTCTATCTCCAAATCTGTCCTGCCCAAAGCAGACACTTCATCTCCACCAATGAGGAGAGAGTCCCATACCACTGGGCTTCCGGGCAGCGGCACATAATCTGGGCACAAGAAATATAGAGAATAATTAACAAAATTAAGAAAAATTGGGAAAATCTTCCTAAAAGAGAAAATTATATTTGGGACTTGAAACAAGTCAGAGACGACAGGAGGGGAAAAAAATGAGGAAGGAAATTATTCCAGACAAGCAAGAATTTTCACTAGCCCATGAAAATGCCCAGAGTTGGGAGATAAATTGTCTTGTTCTAGGAATAGTAAGAAAATCAGTGTTATTGGATTGGAAAATATCAGGGAGTAGTGGGAAGACAGGAGGAATGCGTAAGAATTCTGGAAAGGTAGAAGGAAGCCAGGTTGTAAAGTCATTGCATTGTGCAGAAGATGATGGAAGTCACCAACTGCATCTAGCTATGATGCCATCCCTCTTTCTTTTCCCTCTGGAAACACATGCAAGCAAGAGATACAAGGCATGTGGTCAGATAGAAAACCTGAATTTAAACCCTGCCTTAGACCCTTACTAGCTGTGTGACTCTAAAAAAATCTCTCTGTGCCTTAGTTTCCTTATCTGTAAAATGGTGGGATGAGGGGAGCAATACTAACACCTATGTAAAAGAATTGTTGTGAGATAAAAAGAGTTAACATATGTAAAAATGCTTTTGTTTATTTTTAATTAAAAAAAAACAGAAAAGGAATATAAAATAAAATGAAACAAAACAAAAGAGATCATTGTCATGTACCCAGCAGAACATTAGAAAGGATTCAAAATATATAACAACAAATTACCAGATCAAGAAAATATAAATATTAGTAGAAGAAATTATATTCATAAGTGTCCATCTTTACTTACTTGTAATTTGTTATTTTGTTCTTATATGCTCATTTTTTTTTAACTTTATTTTTCCCCTTTTCATCCCCACTCCCACCCACATACAGGTTATAGTTAAAAAATGAAATATTTATGTATGTATATGTAGATATATACATACACACACATCCCCTACACATATACATGCACATTTCCTATCCCTGCTGACTCTGCTTTAATTCTGCTCCTAATTTACTATTATTTAACCTTCCCCCACCCATGGATCCCTCCCTTATCTTCTTCTTACACTCTTTGCTTCCTGGTCCACCCACACCTCCCCCTTTATTTCTTTGTAGATTTTGGAGGGTACTTTACTCTTTATGGTATATATGTAGTGTTGTCCATTCAACCTTTTTCTGAATTTAGTATGGAAAACCTACTAAGTTTTGGAAAACTACAAAACCTCTTCTCCCCCTCCCCCTCCCCCCACAATGCCTCATTGTGTATGACATAATTACTATTTTAACCTTAACTCTGAATCAATCTTTCTTTTGAGCTTCCCTATTGTTGATGTCAGTCTTAAAGATATGATATTCATTTCCCATGTTTAAAAAAAAAACCATAATTTGTCCACATTGAGTTCCTTGAAATTATCTTTAATATTGGCTTTTATATTTTAAATTTTCTATTAAGTTTAGGTTTGGTCGATAGAAAGTTCTAAAATTCTTCAAGTTCATTGAATGCACTTTTTTTCTCTCATTATTATAGAAAATTTTGTTGATTATGATATTTTGGCTCCAGGCATAGTTCTTTTGATTATTGATAGATGTGATTCCAGGATTTACAGACTTTAATTGTGGCTACTGATAAGTCTTGTACAATTCTAATTGTAGCTCCAACATATCTGAATTGGTTTTTTTCCTTGTTTCTTTTCTCTTTGATTTAAGGGTTTCAAAATTTGTGTTCTTATGTGTTTTCCACATAGGATCTCATTGAAGTGGTCAGATCAGTGGATTTTTTTCTACTTCTCCTTTGCCCTCATGTTCTATCACTCCAAGAGAATTTTCTTGGATTATGTCTTGCATTATTGTGTCAAGGTCCTTTTCCTGGTCACAACTTTCAGGCAGTCCAATTATATTTATATTTTCTCTTCTTGAACTGTTTTCCAAATCTATTATTTTTCTCATGTTTCACATTCTATTCTATTTTTTCACTTTGTATAATCTGTTTTGTCATTTCTTGGTCTCTCATAGCTTCACTAACTTCCCTCTTGCTCAATTCTAATTTTCAAAGAGTTATTTTCATCTTTGAGATTCTATATCTCCTTTTCTGGTTAATTAACTTTTTTCATAATTTTCTTTTTCTTGGATTTTTTTTTTAAGTTTTTCCTCAATGTCTCTCATTTTCTATTAAAATTCTTCTTTAAGTTCTTGTATAAATTATCCCTTAGCAGGTAGCCATTTCACTTTATTGTTTGGGATAGAAGCTTTTTTTACTTCAGTTTCCTCCTCTGAAGAAGAACCCCATTCTTCCCTATTCCTATAGTTTCTATGGTAGAGTTTTTTCTTCTTTGCTGGCTCATAACTGTGAACATTAATGGGATGAACTTAACCATATAATGGAAGCAGATAGCAGAGTGAATTTAAAAACAACATTCTACACTATTGTTGTTTATAAGAAACACACGTGAAACAGAGAGATCCATACAGAGAAAGAGGATAATGTAGAATATATTATGTTCTTTAAAAAAAAAAAAAAAAAGTAGCAATCATGATCTCAAACAAAGCAAAAACAAAAATAGATCTAATTTTAAAAGATAAGGGAGGAAACTATATCTTATTAAAAGATACCATAGAAATGTATATATGCACTAAGTAGTATAGCATCCAAATTCACAAAAAAAGTTAAGTGAGTTATAGAAGGAAATAGATAGTAAAATTATACAATGGGAGACCTCAATGTTCCATTCTCAGAACTAGAAAATAAACAATAAAAACATTAAGAAAGTGAACACAGAATTTTAGAAAATTATATATGATAGACTTCTGGATAAAACTGAATGAAAATAGAAAAGAATATACTGTTTTCTCAGTGGTACATGGTCCTATACAAAAATTGACCATGAATAAGGGCATTAAAACATCAAAATCAAATATAGAAAGGCAGAAATATTAAATAAATTCTTCTCAGATCACAATGAAATAAAAATTGCATTCAATAAAGTACAGTGGAAAAATAGATTAAAAATTAATTAGACACTCTTTGCAGATGACATGATAGTATACTTAGAGAACCCCAAAGACTCTGCTAAAAAGCTATTAGAAATAATTTAGAACTTTAGCAAAGTTGTAGGATACAAAATAAATCCACATAAATCCTCAGCATATTTATACATTACCAATACAATCCAAGAGCAAGAGATACAAAGAGAAATTCCATTCAAAATAACTGTCGATAGTATAAAATATTTGGGAATATATCTACCAAAGGAAAGTCAGGAATTATATGAGCAAAATTACGAAATACTTGCCACAAAAATAAAGTCCGATTTAAATAATTGGAAAGACATTTAGTGCTCTTGGATAGGCCAAGCGAATATAATTAAGATGACAATACTCCTTAAACTAATCTATTTATTTAGTGCTATTCCAATCAGACTGACTCCCAAGAAACTATTTTAATGACCTAGAAAAAATAACAGCAGAATTCATATGGAAGAACAAAAGGTCGAGAATTTCAAGGCAAGTAATGAAAAAAAACTTTAAATGAAGGTGGGTCTAGCTGTACCTGATCTAGAACTATATTATAAAGCAACAGTCACCAAAACCATTTGGTATTGGCTAAGAAATAGACTAGTTGATCAGTGGAATAGGTTAGGTTCACAGGGCAAGATAGTGAATAAAAATAGCAATCTAGTGTTTGACAAACCCAAAGATCCCAACTTTTGGGATAAGAATTCATTATTTGACAAAAACTGCTGCGAAAACTGGAAATTAGTATGGCAGAAACTAGGTATGGACCCACATTTAACACCACATACTAAGATAAGATCAAAATGGGTCCAAGATTTAGGCATAAAGCACGAGATCATAAATAAATTAGAAGAACATAGGATAGTTTACCTCTCAGACTTGTGGAGGAGGAAGGAATTTGTGTCCAAAGGAGAACTAGAGATCATTATTGATCACAAAATAGAAAATTTTGATTACATCAAATTAAAAAGTTTTTGCACAAACAAAACTAATGCAAACAAGATTAGAAGGGAAGTAACAAATTGGGAAAACATTTTTACAGTTAAAGGTTCTGATAAAGGTCTCATCTCCAAAATATACAGAGAATTGACTTTAATTTTAAAAATTAATTGAAAACAAAATAATCTGATCCTGAAGAATAAGTGGATCAAAGAACAAATCATAGAAACAATAGTTTCTATTAGTTTCATAATGAAACAATAGTTTCATTTTTTAAAAAATGAGACAAAATGTATAAGATGCAACCAAAGCCATACTTAAGGGAAAATTTCTTTCTCTAAACTCTTAAATTGATAAAATATAGAAAAAGCAGGTTAATAAATTGGGCATGCAAGTAAAAAAAAAAAAACTAAAAAACAAAAAAAAACTAAAAAAAAACTAAAAAATGCTAATTAAGCATCAGATTGGAAATCCTGAAAAATCAAAGGTGGGATGAATAAAATTCAATACGAGATATATATTATACTAATAAATATAACTAAGAGCTGGTTTTATGAAAAAAACAATATAGATAGATAAACCATTCGTTAATTTTTTAAAGAAAAAAACAAGTTGTCTCTTACAAAAATGAAAAAAGTATGAATTTATCATAACTGAAGAGAAATTTAAAGAAATCATTAGGAAACATTTTGCCCAATCATATGCCAGTAAATCTAGTAAAATCATTGAATATTAACAAAAATATAAATTGCTCATAAGTAAGCTAAGCCAAAGTTGTAATAATGATAAGTCTACCTAAATTAATTTACTTATTCAGTGTCATGCTAATCAAGTAACCAAAAATATTTTATAAAACTTGAAAAATAATAACAGAATTCATTTACCATAACAAAGGGTCAAAATTATCAAGGAACAAAGATAATAAAAAAGGAAAAGGACCCCCACGTACAAAAATATTTATAACAGCTCTTTTTGTGGCAGCAAAAAACTGGAAATTGTGGATATGCCCATCAATTGAGGACTGGTTCATCAAGTTGTAGTATATGAATGTAATGGAATACTACTGTATATACAGTAAGAACAATACCAATATGAGAGATTTAACTCTTCTCAGAAAAAAAAGAACTACAGTCTAAATGCAGATTGAAGCATATTATTTTCATTTTTTTTCTTTTTCCTTCTCACCCCCTTTTGTTCTTTTTTTATTAATTTTATAATTATAACATTTTTTGACAGTACATATGCATAAATAATTTTTTACAACATTATCCCTTGTACTCCCTTCTGTTCTGAATTTTTCCCCTCCTTCCCTCCACCCCCTCCCCTAGATGGCAGGCATTCCCATACATATTAAATATGTTATAGTATATCCTAGGTACAATATATATATGCAGAACCGAATTTTGTTGTTGTTGTTGCTGCAAAGGAAGAATTGGATTAGGAAGGTAAAAATAATCTGGGGAGAAAAACAAAAAAAATGCTAACAGTTTACACTCATTTCCCAGTGTTTCTTCTCTAGGTGTAGCTGATTCTGTCCATCACTGATCAATTGGAATTGGATTAGCTCTTCTCTATGTTGAAGATATCCACTTCCATCAGAATACATCTTCATATAGTATTGTTGTTGAAGTGTATAATGATCTCCTAGTTCTACTCATTTCACTCAGCATCAGTTGATGTAAGTCTCTCCAAGCCTCTCTGTATTCATCCTGTTGGTCATTTCTTACAGAACAATAATATTCCATAACATTCATATACCATAATTTACCCAACCATTCTCCAATTGATGGTTATCCACTCATTTTCCAGTTTCTAGCCACTACAAAAAGGGCTGCCACAAACATTTTGGCACATACAGGTCCCTTTCCCTTCTTTAGTATTTCCTTGGGATATAAGCTCAGTAGTAGCACTGTTGGATCAACCCCTTTTTTTCTGATTCTTCTTTCACAATATGACTAATGTAGAAATATATTTACCATTATAGTTCACATATAACTTTCTCAGATTGCTTACTTTCTTAGAAAAGAAGGAGGAAAAGGAGAGAGGAAGAAAAATTTGGAACTCAGAATCTCACAAAAATTACTGTTGAAAATCATCTTTATACATAATTGGAAAAAACAAAATATTATTAAGTGCAACAACAACAAAAAAAGGAATTCTTGGAAGCAAGGAGGGAAAACTATCAAGGAAATTAATGAAAAAAATGCAAAGGTAGCCTGGCTCTACCAGATCTCAGATTATCTTATAAAGTGGTTATCATCAAAACTATTTGGTACTGACTAAGAAATAGACTAGTAGATTATAGAATAAATTAGGTATGCAAGACAGTAGTAAATGACAATAGTAATTAAGTGTTTGATAAACTCAAAGACCTCAGCTTCTGGGATAAGAATTCACCATTTGTCAAAGTATACGAACAGATAATTTTCAGATAAAGAAATTAAAACCATTTATAATCATATAATTTATATAAATAATCATATAATCATATAAAATGCTCTAAATCATTATTGATCAGAGAAATTCAAGTTAAGACAATTCTGAGATATTACACATCTCTAAGATTGGCTAAGATGACAGGAAAACATAATGAATGTTGGAGGGGATGTTAAAAAACACTAATAAACTGTTAACAGAATTGTAAACAGATCCAACTATTCTGGAGAGCAATTTAGAACCAGGGACAAAGGGCTATCAAAAGATGCATATATTTTTTTAATCTAATTTTTATTTTATTTTATAATTATAACTTTTTTTTGACAGTACATATGCATGGGTAATTTTTTACAACATATCCCTTGCACTTACTTCTATTCAGATTTTTTTCCCTTCCTACCCCAACCCCCTCCCCCAGATGGCAGGCAGTCTTATACATGTTAAATATATTTCAGTATATTCTAGATACAATATATGTGTGTAGAACCGAATTTCTTGTTGCACAGGAAGAATTGGATTCAGAAGGTAAAAATAACAGTTTACACTCATTTCCCAGTGTTCCTTTTCTGGATGTAGCTGATTCTGTCCATCATTAATCAATTGGAATTGGATTAGCTCTTCTCTATGTTGAAGATATCCACTTCCATAAGCATACATCCTCGTACAGTATCATTGTTGAAGTGTATAATGATCTTCTGGTTCTGCTCATTTCACTCAGCATCAGTTGATGTTAAGTCTCTCCAAGCCTCTCTGTATTCCTCCTGTTGGTCATTTCTTACAGAATAATAATATTCCATAACATTCATATACCATAATTTACCCAACCATTCTCCAATTGATGGACATCCATTCATCTTCCAGCTTCTAGCCACTATGAAAAGGGCTGCCACAAACATTTTGGCACATACAGGTCCCTTTCCCTTCTTTAGTATTTCCTTGGGATATAAGCCCAGTAGTAGTATGGCTGGGTCAAAGTATGCACATTTTGATAACTTTTGGGGCATAATTCCAGATTGCTCTCCAGAATGGTTGGATTCTTTCACAACTCCACCAACAATGCATCAGTGTCCCAGTTTTCCCACAGCCCCTCCAACATTCATCGTTATTTGTTCCTGTCATCTTAGCCAATCTGACAGGTGTGTAGTGGTATCTCAGAGTTGTCTTAATTGATGCATATCTTTTAAACCAACAGTGTCTATACTGGCTCTGTATCCCAAAGAAAGCATAAGAAGGAGGAAAGGACCTATATATGCAAAAATGTTTGTAACAGCCCTTTTTGTAGTGGCAAGAAACTGGAAACTGAGTGGTTGACCATCAGTTGGAGAATGGCTGAATAAGTTATGGTATATGAATGTTATGGAATATTATTCTTCCATAAGAAACAATCAGCAGGATGATTCAGAAATGTCTGGAGAGACCTACATGAACTAATGCTAAGTGAAGTGAGCAGAACCACGAGATCATTGCATACCTTTTAATGCAGTTTTCAGAAATACCTGTAAAGACTAACATGAAATGATATAAAATGAAGTGAGCAGAACCATTGTACACAGTAAGCAACATTGTGGGATGGTCAGCTAGGAATGACTTAGCTATTCTCAGAAATACAATGATCCAAGACAATTTCAAAGAACTTCTAAAAGAAAATGTTATCCACATTCAATGAAAGAACTGACAGAGTCTCAATGCAGATATAAACACGCTATTTTCACTTTATTTTTTACATTTTTTCTCTGTGTCTGTTTCTTCTTTTCTCAACTAATATGGAAGTTTGTTTTACATTATTACACATATATAATTTATACCAACTTGCTTACTATCTAATGGAGAGGGGAGGTGAGGGTAGAGGAGAAAATTTGGAACTTAAAAAAAAATTAAATGTTAGAAATTGCTTTACTATGTAACTATAAAAAATAAAATGCTGTTTGAAAAGAAAAATTAATTAAAATTAATCAAAATAACTTCAATTGCAAGATAATATACAGAAACCACTCACATTCCCATTAACAAAACCCAGCAGTAAGAGATAGAAAATGAAATTATTTTTGTAACTCAAACTTCAAAATCCACTGGTACAGGATTCTCTTTTCCTTGGTGGAGATAAATTCCCTAGGCTAATAAGTAGGGAAGAGCAGTTGGCAAAAGTAAAGGAGGATAACAGGGTTCCTCTACCTTTCACTTTTGAGATAGAAGACTTACAACGCTAACCTGTCTTCAAGTTGGTAAAAGAAGGAAAAAAAATATGGGAAGAAGTTAACATGGGAGGAGATGACAATCGTGTTCCTATAATTAGCTTACTATACTAGAGATTTCAAAAAATTTATTACAAAACTCTCTGAGATTTCTCTCTGTCTTTCTCTCTCCCCTCTCCCCTTTTTCTTTCCCCCCTGAGCTGAGATATCTCACATCCAATTAGGAGACCTCTTTCAATCTGTATTGACTGGCTTACATTCTCATATGTAATCTCTGATTTCTATTTTGCTGTTGATTTGGAATATAGACTTCTTTGCTTTTTACTAGTGTGTGTATATTGTGAAATAATAAATAATATGTATTTAACAGGAGGGAAATAAAGCCTTAAGACATAAAGTTTGAGACCCTCTTTTATCCCATTAGTAAAGAGTTATATAGAGTTAAACTTGAACTTCAAAGTTATTTTCCCAAAACTATCAATAATGAAGAAGATAGATATAATTCTAGCCAGGAATCCCTTTTCTCTGACCCCAATACCTTGCTTCCCTTCCAGACAGGAATGAAAGTCTCCCTCAAGAAGGGCAGAGGGAAGAGAGATATCTGTTCTTTTCCACCTACAAGCCATTTTGAGACAGTTACATTACACATTCAAAATAACGACAGAAGGTATAAAATATTTTAAGATACCAACAATATCCCTAAGACAGCATAGAGAGCTACATGTCTATATCAGAAGCCTCTCTTCCTGGATTAATGAACAATCTATTTAATATGCCTTTAACACAGCCTCTTTCCACCTTCAGCTATCACAACTGTTTCTTTGAAGAAAGGCAGCTTCAAGGATCTCCAAGGAACCAAGCAGTCCCAGGATACATCAGCCCTACATGGACTTCATAAGGGTATCACAAAGGTGAGAAAAGAACTTCTAACAATCAGAGTTTTATTTTGCTTTTGGCACATATACTTTCTAAGTCAGAGCCTATTTTCCATTGAACTTTGTATGCATTGGCAGTAATATGTATCACGAATATTGGAAGGAATGCTTTGTACCAACTGTTCTTATTATTCCACCTTCGTAAATACTTTCTAAAAGCTAATTAATTCTGGCTGACTAATTGATAATATGATAATCAATGGGGAAGAAAACAAATGCTGACTTATGAATATGAGAATAAGAAAAGACATTTCCAACTCCCTCAACTCTAGAGTTCTAAAAGAAGATGCTGCAGTAACTTTCTGGAATCACAGATTGCAAGTGAAACTTAGAAGGGTAACTCCAAAGTGTATGCTATAGATTTATCAAAATTAGCTTCGGTCTATTTATTCTCTCAGCATTATCCAATCTCCTATCTTTCTTATTATATCTTCTTGTAAAGAACATAAAACAAAGCTCATAGTACACAGTAAAATCAATCCTTTGAATTCCTCTGGTATCATGCTACAACAGAACTTTGAAATTATTTGCTTTCAAACACTTAATATTTGTTCTGTTTTGCACTTTTTAAGATTAGTATTAAAGGGATAGCATGTGAGGCACAGATCTGGGTTTTTCTTTTCTTTTCTCTGGGAACAGCTTGTTTTTATGACATTTAGAGGGAGCCTTTTCTAAATGACAAGCAGATTGTTGAAAGATGTTGTTTTCTATCTTTTCTGATATGGATCTTTGCCTAGTTAGTGTAATGTAAGAGAGACAGATTCATAAGGAGATTCTTAGTAGCACAGACAAGAAAAATAGGTTAAGGGTTGAGTTCTGGGATAGAATGCCTTGTTATGCTTGTTATAGAAGTAATGAAGCATACAATTATAAGATACCATCATTACTGTTTTTAAAATATTTATTTCAAAATATAAAATACTCTCTGAAAGACCAACTTTTGAGGAAATTACAGAGATGCGCAAATAATTCATAATGTGGTTCAAGCAAAAAGATTTCAAAGAGGTACCTCAAGCATCAAAAAATAAAATTAGCACAAATGAATGTCACTAACTCCTTTGAAGGCAGAGATTATCTTTTAGCTTTTATTTGTATTCCCACAGGTTAGAATAATGTATGCCACACAGTAAACTCTTAATAAATGCTTGTTTCCTTCCTTTATTCCTTCCATCCTTCAGCTATACATGAGTTTTTGACACATAGAATGAGGTTATTATATCATTTAGTATTAATACAGATCA
Source organism: Sminthopsis crassicaudata (assembly GCF_048593235.1). NCBI lineage: Eukaryota > Metazoa > Chordata > Mammalia > Dasyuromorphia > Dasyuridae > Sminthopsis > Sminthopsis crassicaudata. Next base: position 546,962,469 of record NC_133617.1, on the reverse strand, counting down.
TAAAATTGCTCTGAGTCAAAAGAATAGAATGACCAAAATTCGAGCAACTTTATCAGTCAACTAAATAGTGCAATATCCTACAAAGAATGCCACTTTCTACTTTCATTTTTTCATACATGAGCAACAACTGAATTGAACTATGAATTTGAACAATCATTTTTTCTCTTTGTTTCAAATTTTTTAAAATATTTATGAAATAAAGGTGAATTTTATTATATACAAAATGGCATTGATTATTTATGCAAATTAGAAAGACATCCAAATATAAAAGTAGCATTAGACAATGCTACAGTTCCTTAGGGACACAAAGTAAGCCTACTGTCATGGTTCCTGGGCACTAAACAAGGAAAAAATATTAGATGCAAAATATTTTAATAAATCAAAGAATCAACTGTATACTAATAATAACAAAACCTCTGCTGAGTCCAGGAGAATGGAATGCTGCACCCTCTCCCTCTACACTAACAGCTCATACTTTAGCTGCTAAATTGGTCTTCTAATTTGAAAAACCAATTGTTTAGAAAGTTCCATTGTTTTAAGAATAAAATATAAACTACTCTCATTTAGGATTTTTTAAAAATAGTTTACAGGAATTTTTTTTAATTGTATTTAATTTTACAGGAATTTATTACTTTTCCCTGTTGCCCCATTACAATTTTTAAAAAACATTAAATTTTTTAAAAATTCTAATAAAACTAATATTTATAGACGTGGATAGCATATAATGTTTTTTAAAATCACTATATGAAATGATTCTTCCAACTATGTTATTAAAAAAAGTACATATCTGGATTTTTTAAGTAGGATTCCAGGTCTATAAAACATTTCACTGACCATTCAGATCAAGAGGCTTTCACTGCAATATTAACATAAAATGATCTTTGCAAACAGGAATCTATGACTAAAGCTTGGAGCTAAAAGGATTTTTCTTGTTTTTGTTTTTAGGACAAAAACAAATTGAAAAAAACTATTAGGTAAACTGATCAAGAAAAAAGAAAAACTGAATTACTAAAATAATTATATACATATTACTTCTACTTAACATTTCTTACTATTTATATTTTTAGGTTTCTCTAGCCAGAGATTTAATATCCTAGATACTGAGAACAATACAACCCCGACTCCCCACCTATTTGTTTTTTGGTGTGTTTTTTTTGGGGGGGGAGAGGGGACTAAGCAATTGGAGTTAAGTGACTTGCCTAGGGTCACAAATCTAGGAAGTATTAAGTTGGACTAAATACTAAGGTTCATTCAATTCAGTTATGATAAGACTCTTCAGTCTAACTATCACCTCATTCGGAGTTTTCTTGGCAAAGATACTATAGTGGTTTGTCATTTTCTTCTCCTACTCATTTTATAGGTGAGGAAATTGAGGCAAACGGAATTAAATGACTTGCCAAGCATGATCCAGCTAGTAAATGTCAGAGGTTAGATTTGAATTAAGGAAGATGTCTGACTAAAGGCCCCATCTCTAATACTTTGTGATTGTGTGATTATATTGGTCACGTTTATATTTTATTAAAGCCTACTCATCATCCATATTCTCCCAGTAAGGCAGTATAACTGGGAGTCATGGAATTGTATTCGATCACAAGAATTAAAATTGCCAAGGGCAATACAAATAAATAGTAACCAATCTTTTGTTCCCAACATATTATCAACAATGACTTAAGTACTATGGTATCTTACCGAAGACACCTATGATTAGAGGAGATGAGGAAATCATGAAGTTGAGAGATTGCAAAAGGCCAGCCACAATACTATTGATATCCCCAGTATTTTGGGAGACCATGGGAGAAAAGGAAGAAATTCATAGGATTGGTTAGGTCATGTTGGATCTGTTATTTACTAGCTGTATAACTATAGACAAGCACCTTAACTTTTCTGAACCTCAGTTTCTCCATCTGATATTGATTTATATTGAGGAAAATGTAACTTTAAACCATTATATAAGTAAATTTATACATAACATATATTTTTTACAATTAGTATGAATATTTTAAAGGAAAACAAGAATTGTAGATTTTGAAGAGGTAGAGGAGTTGCCATTTGTGTACACAGAAAAAATATCTACACCAATGAAATAAGAACAAAGAACATAATATATTCTCATACTTCTCTTTCTTCTTCACTAACAAAAAAAAATTCTTGGCCATAGCCTGTGCTAAATACTTCACAACCTTTCTCAGAGAATTCTATCCTGAATCTTGTGACAGTAGATTTGTGAAACCACTAATAAGTTCTATTTACTTCTATTCGCAGGCCTCGATTGCCATCTATTGGTAAAAAGCAAGAATACTAAGGCACAAAGTCAACAATAACAATAATAGCAAAATCTATTACAGAATCTTAGAAGGACTACACAGTCACCAACACCCAACCTCTACAGCATTCAGCACCTGTCTCATTGAAAGGGTTACACAATCTTTGTTTGAGATTATCTATTGAGATCTTACATTCTCATTTTTCTCCTAATCAAAATCATGTGAGTTTTTGAGAATTTCCTATCCCTCTTGGGGTCAACTTCCCTATAGACTTTTCTCTCATAAGAATATGTCTATTTTCTCCTGAACCTGTTGAAATCTTCTCATCCTAAAGCTATGGGGTGAATCAGACCATTCCCAGTTTCTTCTCTATCATGAATGTTATGGTAGAGTGATTTCTTCCTCCCCAAACTCCCACCATTTTAACTTCAATAATTTTCTTGCTAAGGTATTCCTTAAGTATTCCTTATTGCTGCTTTGTATAACACCATTGTTACATTTTGAAAATTAAGCTCTTAAGAATTTAAAATTAAGATTTTAATGAGTTATTTTGCATATAGAATATGCCAACAGTTTAAGTGGCCCATCAAGTTATCTCTATCCCAATTTTTTTTTTATAAGGTTTCCTTCTGTTTAGGTGATTTGACAAATACTGCAAAGACAATTTTGCTCATATTGCCTTCATGTTTTGACTGACTATGACTTGAAGCTTTCAAGAGAGTATAAAACTACTGTGTATAAGAACAGCTTTAATTGTAGTGACAAACTATTCCTTATAGAGATCAAATGCTGAATGAGTATAGCCTCTTTATCCATCAATCATGACACTTCCTATGAGAGAATTCCACCAATTCACCAAAAGACAGTATCTACAATGCATTTTCTTTGTAGAAGCCTTGCCAAATTCTGGTTCTATTTTGTAAAGTTAGTAAATCATCTCTTCACATTTAAAAACTGTGTTTTACATCAATCTGTTAACAAATATACAAAAAGCCTACATATAGCATGTAATACATAATATTGAGCCAACATATAATACCAAATTTATTAATCAAACTTGTTTAAAATCTTTTCAATAAATATCAATCTCCACATATCCACTACCTCTGACCCCCAACTGATCAGGGTTGTAAAGTCAAAACATTCCTTGATCCCCATTGTTTATTCTTCTTTCCTCCTCTTTTCCTGTTCTAGCTTTTACTGAATTCTGGCTCCCACCTTATGACATAATAGCCTCTCTAACTTTTCCAATACTAATTGCACGCAACTTCCCCAATTCTTTGGTCATGGTTATGGAATTCAAATATTTACTCCTCATTGCCACTTCCAGGCTCTCCCCTTTTTACCATCACTAAGTAACTTTTCCTTCAAGGTTCATTCTGTACTTATTTATCACTCAAGAAATATTCTACTATCTTCCTCAATGAGTTCTGTTCTTGACTCAAAATCTCTTTCTTCTCCCCAATTCTTGCCTTCATATTATACCACATTCATTTTTAATTTTGAGTTCCAAATTCTCTCTTCCTCTCTTTTTCCCTTCCTGAGATAGTAAGCAATTTTATATGTTATACATGTGTAACCATGCAAAACAATATTTCCCAAATCCATGTTGTATGTTGGGGGGAAAAAACTCCACAAAAACAAACTGAAAAATAGTATGGCTTAATCTGCATTCAGACTCCATTAGTTCTTCCTCTGGATATGGAAAACATGTTTCTTCATGAGACCTTTGGAACTGTCTTAGATAACTGTATTGCTAAGAATAGCACAACTCTCTAAATATTTTTGTCCAAATAGGTCTTTTCCTCCACCTTTTTAATCTCTTTGGAATATAGACCTAATAGTGATATTGCTGGATCAAAAGGTGTGCAGTTTGATTGCTCTTTGGGCAAAATGTCCTCCAGAATGGTTGGATCAGTTCATAGCTCCAAAAGTGCATTAGTGTCCCAATTCTCCTAAATCCTTACCAATACTTATCATTTTCCTTCTCTGTCATATTAGCCAAAATGATAATGTGAAGTGATATCTCAGAGTTGTTTTAATTTGCATTTCTCTAATCCATAATACTTCAGAGCATTTTTATATAACTATAGTTTTAATTTGTCCTAAAATTACCTGTTCATATCTTAACTCAAGTTTTCTACCATATGAGAATGAGGCCTTTATCAAGACATTTGCATAAAAAAATTTTCAAGACTTCCTTCTAATATTGGCTGCATTGCTTTTGGTTGTGCAAAACATTTTTAATATAAGCAAAATTATCCATTTCATATGTTGTAATGCTCTCTAATTCTTTTTTGGTCACAAATTCTTCCTTTTCCATATATCTGATAGAGAAACTATTCCAAATTTCCCTAATTTGCACATGGTATTACTTCTTATGTTTAAATTATATATCTCTTTTGATCTCATCTTGGTATATGGTATGAGTTGTTGATGATTTTGGATATTTAATTTTCTGGAAATTATGTTTTTTAAGAACCTAAGATGCTAGCCTAAATCCCTTCCCTTCCTAGAAATGGGGGAGGAAGGGAAGAGAAAGAGAATAATGCACTTGAAGTATTGGAGACAAATGATTACATGTTTATTCTGACTGTACTTTTGAAATGCATAGTTTTGTAAAATTTAACATTAAGTGTTAAATGAAATTGGGACATTCAGACTCCTAATTTGGAGACACGTAATAAATAAGGGCTGAAGACAATGACAGAGAAAAAAGACCCTTCAACCTTCTGAGGGTATAAGAAAATGCTATCCAAAAAGTAAAATGTAAAGAATCTTAGTCTTCAGGCAATGGGAGAAGCAGGTCTGAAGAATTACTGTTCGTTATAGGTATTTCAGGCCAGTTCCAATGGTCTTGTGATGGAGAGAGCCATCTGCATGTGGAGAGGACTGTAGGGACTGTGTTTCACAACATAATGGTTTCATTTTTTTTTTGTTATTTGCTTATATTTTTGTTTTCTTTTCTTTTTTTCCCTTTTTGATCTGATTTTTCTTGTGCAGCATGATAATTGTGGAAATATGTGTATAAGAATTTCACATGTTTAACATATATTGGATAATTTGCATCTAGGGGAGGTGGTAGAGGGAAGAGAGAAAAAAATTGGAAAATAAGGTTGTTCAAGGATGAATATTGAAAATTATGCATATTTTTTATTATAGCTTTTTATTTACAAAACATATGCATGGGTAATTTTTCAGCACTGACCCTTGCAAAACCTTCTGTTCCAACTTTTCCCCTCCTTCCCCCCACTCCCTCCCCTGGATGGCAGTAGACTAATCCATGTTAAATATGTTAAAGTATATGTTAAATAAATTATATGAATATTATACATAATTATATGTATATATAATTGTATAATATCTAATATAATATGTATATAATAGTATAATATTAACCATAGTTATTTTGCTGCACAAGAAAAATCGGACTTAGAAATAAGGTAAAAATAACCTGAGAAGGAAATCAAAAATGCAAGCATACAAAAACAGAGGAAATGGAAATGCTATGTTGTGGTTCACCCTCATTTCCCATAGTTCTTTCAGTGGGTGTTCTCTTCATTATTGAACAGATGGAATTGATTTGGTTCACCTCATTGTTGAACAGAGCCACGTTGATCCGAATTGATCATCATATATTATTGTTGTTGAAGTGTATAATGATCTCCTGGTCCTTATGCATATGTTTTAAAAATAAAGAGTTTAATTTTTTTAAAGAATTACTGTTAAACAGAGTTTAAGGGTTTGTACTTATGTTCTTCAGATATGCAGCCTAAGTTATGAGTACTTTTCTTTGCACACAGTAAGTACAATTTTCATACTTTTTGTTGAAATCTGTAGTCATATAGAACCTTTAAAATATTTTTCTTGCCAGCTCTTCATACATGTGTCCAAAGTCATGTTAAAGTTTCATATTCATAGAGACACATCCATTAGGTATCATCAACTGCTTCCTGGTACCATATGTGGGATCGATGACAATCTGGTACAATACCTCACTGCATAATTTTTTAACTTCTGTCATTGTCTCAAAAGCAGGATGCCCTCAAGGGACCAGCACTGAGTTCCTTGGCATCACCATTTCATTTTTTGGTTTGCATCATTTCAGGAAGTTCTTCAGCCATCTGCTCTCACCATCATTCAATCATCAACAGATAAGTGAGACAAAGAATGTGGGTTTAATGAATTAATGATTTAATTCACTTCTGGCATATTATCTGGTGAAAGTTTTAAACTTTCAGTTACACTGCCATTTTAAAAATTATTTTTTTCAATCAGAAAAATCTGAGGTATCTTCTTCCCACCATACTCTCAAGTGAAAATCAAAGATAAAACTCCTGGTACAAACAGGAAAAATACATTTCCACAATGGATATGTTCAAAAGGAAATATACATATATACAGGTTTAGGAACTCAATGAATGTAATAACCAATTATGATTCTGAAGAATTAATGAAAACATAGTCTACCTATTTTCTGATAAATAATTCCAATACAGAATGAGACATATACATATATTATTTATATATATCCATATATGATACATAATATTATGGTACAAGTTGCACCAGAGTTTAGTATCTACCAATTGTTCATCACTGCTCAATATATACCATATTATATATATTGTACATATGTATCTATGTATACATATATGTTTCATATGTATATGTATACACAGATATATCTCATGTAGTTTCATTCTCACATGGGTATAAGTCTCATTTGGCACATGGAGTCCTTCACATCTCTATCACAAAATGGATTTCATGCTTCTTCATTAGTCCCCTGGAATCACTGTTGTCATTATGCTCATCGTAAGTCATTCAAAGTTGTTAGTGTTAAAAATATCATTGTTGTTCCTTGAATATAGATAAGTTAGAAGCACTTCTATCCTGAGCCAGGGTTCACATACTAAAAGTTCTGCAAAACTGGCACTTCATAGTTTTAGGCCATTTTCCTCTAGCTGACCCCAAATTTTCATCAGTTTTTTTCCTCATGTTTTTCAAGAGTATTCCCAAAGACAATGATGTCAAGGAATACCATTTCATTAAAGCAGTTCATAGTCCTTAACAACTCAACAACTATTTTCTCCATCACTCTTTAGAAAATAATTGATACTCCTTTGATCATTGGAATATTAGCTCAAATTGGCAAAAATTCAGCTGGAAATATGCTTTTGGTCTTTCCTTTTTGCATGTCTTGCCCCATATGATTATAGTCAGTCATTTTCAGTCATATCCAACTGTTCATAAATCCATTTAGGGTTTTCTTGGTAAAGATACTGGGCTGTTTTGCCATTTCCTTCTTTAGTTCATTTTACAGATGAAAAAACTGGGGCAAACAGGGTTAAGTGTTTCTCAAGGGGTCATAGCTAGTAAGTGTCTGAGGCTACCTTTGAAATGAGGAAGTCTTCTTGACTCCAGGCCAGTATTCTATCCACTGCACCACCTAGATGTTCTTCTCCACTAATAATAGTTACTAATAGTTACTGTGATAAGTCCATTACTAAGGACTCCCTCACAGAAAATACAGTTATCCAGGATACTTGACATGGTATATTTTCTTTCTTTTCTTCATGGTGCAGTAATCTACACACATATATATATCTTTATTCAGTACCAAATCTATAGGTGATGATTATGAATTGTTGGACCCTAGGATGATGCCATTGGCTAGCAGATTCTTGAGATTGTCTTCTAAGGCTATTCACCACAAAGGAATTTTTCTGGATTGTTTCTATTCATGAATTGATATATGGATTTTACAAATTACTTCTCTGGCATATGCTACATCCCACTCATGCAGTGAGAATATATTAATCTTGTTGAGTTTCAGCTTCAACTATTTCTTCCTTTCTTCTATTCTCAAGGAATCCTCAAGGGCAAATTTCTCAAAATCCACATCTCATCCACAAACAGAATCATTGTTAATATTTGCTATCATCATTTGACTCCATTTTTATAATTCTGGATGGTCACATGGATAGTCAAAGCCCACAGGTATTGGATTGTGGCTTTTTATTTACAGTATTTTTTTATTCCGATCTTTAGAACCTAATGAAGTACTTAAAACTGCAAGTCTCTGTTATGTACAGCTTGCTTTCATATATATAATAAACTTATTATTCAACTTTCAAAGCAGTTCTACTTTGTGTTTCTTTGTGTCTGTGCTTCCTTCTGGCCTTCCTTCTGTTCTCTTTTGTATATTCTTTTTAAATGCTTCAATGACCTTTTCTTCCCTTTTTTTCAGGGGAATGAAGGCAACCTCATTACCAGTCTCTCCTCCCATCTCCTCCCTACATCATTAAGGAAAAAAAAAGAAATCAAAAATTCTTAAAACAAATGTGTCTATGAAGGAAAACAATAACATTGTCTGGATCAGAAAGTCTATTCATTCTTCTCATTGAATCAACCACCCCTTTCTCTCAAGAGGAATTTTAGCAGCAAATTTTATCACTGGTCCTCTAGAATTATCATTGATCATTATATTGATCAAAATTCTTAAATTTTTCAGAACTATTTTCATAAACAATGTTATTCTATAAAACATTTTCCTGGTTCTGCTTGCTTTAATCTGTATCAGTTCATGAATGTTTTTTTCATTGTGAAAAATCCATATGTATCATAATTTATTCACTCATTCCCCAATTGATGGATACCCTATTTATTGTCAAATAATTGCACAATAAAAGTGTATACTATACTTTTTTTGCCAAATGTTTGCCAAATTGTTCATTTTTCTCTTAATTGTTTTGCAGTATAATGATAGATAAAAGAATAGGCACAGTTTAGGGGTACTTTGGTAAGTTTTAAATTGCTTTCCAAATTCATTAGACCAATTCATAACTTATTCAACAGTACAACAGAATACCTGTTTTCCTGTAATTGTTTTAACAATATTATTTTCCTTTTTTGTTGTCATCTTTATCTTAGGTATAAGGTTAATTTACATTTCAACAATTACATGACACCATAATTGCTTTACTTTGCATTTCTCTATTAATGATTTAGAGTATTTTATTTATAAAATTGATTGCTTGGATTTCTTTCTTTTAAAAATACTAGTTCGGGGCAGCTAGATAGCACAGTGGATAGAGCACCAGCCCTGAAGTCAATAGGACCTGAGTTCAAATGTGATCTCAATCACTTACCACTTCCTGGCTGTGTGACCCCAGACAAGTCACTTAACCTCAATTGCCTCAGCAAAAAAAAAAAAAAAAAAAAAAAAGGACTTGTTCAAAAACTGTGCATATCCTTTGATCCAACAGTGCCACTTCTCCCAAAGAGTTCATAAAAGGAGGAAAAGGACCCACATGGGAACCTCTTTTGGGGTGGCAAAGAATTGGAAATTGAGGGGATGCCCACCAACTGGGGAAATAGCTGAATAAGTTGTGGTATATGAATGTAATGGAATGCTATTGTTCTTTAAGAAATGATGAGCAAGCAAATTTCAGAAAAACTTGTCTTACATGAACTGCTGCTGAGTGAAGTGAAGCCAAACCAAGAGAACATTGAACACTGTAACAGTAAGAATATGTGATGGGTGATCAACTGATAAGACTTATCTGATCCTCAGTGATCCACGACAATTCCAAAAGACTGGTGATGGGAAATGCTAGCCACATCCAGATAAAAAACTGTGGAGACTAAGTGCAGATCAAAACATATTATTTTTACTTTTTTGTTTTTTCTTTCTTGAGGTTTTTCCTTTAGTTCAGATTTTTCTTTCATGACATGACCAATATGGAAATTTGTTTAAAATGATTGTACATGTATAATCTAATCAGACTCCTTGCTCTCTTGGAAAAGGAAAAGGAAAGGAGAGAGAGAGAGAAAAATGCAAAATCTTATAAAAAATGAATGTTGAAAACTACATGTAATTGGAAAAAATAGAAAACTATTCATGGCGGGGGGGAAGAAATTCTTTTCCATATCTTTTAAACACTTAGCTATTGTGGAAAGACTATCATTCTTATATTTTTAAATCATAACCTTATATATCCTAAAAACAGGTTTTTCAGAAAAATGTCCAGGCAAAGTTTTTGATTTTTTCAAAGTTTTCCCTTCAAGTGTGTATAAAATCTTTTCAATTATATGTAACCAAAATTGACTTTTATATTCTATAATTCTTATGAAAAGATAAAATATTTTCTCTGATTTCTATTGTTTTAATTTTACAATGTGATTGATTTGATGCTGAATTCATCTTTTTAATTGTTAACATCTGCCTGAACTTATCCTGATCAAAAAAATAGTCTTACCTTTTGGTTTAAAAGGTATATTTGAAAGGAAATGATGTAATCACTCTTGCAACTAGACCTGGGACATTTGCTAACTAATCAATTTAACTTGCCATCTGTGTTATCTATTAAAAAGAACCATCTTAGGCTGAAACCCCACTCCAAAAGACAATTACTTTGTCCTCTCTCTTTCTCTCTCTGAGAAATTAGTGGAGGTTTGATCCCTTCCCTTGGTGGGGATCAAACTGGATAGTACTAGTACCTTAACCAGATTACAAAAGGCAGGTATATCCAATAAAGCAATTAGAATTCTTAATTGTCAGAGAGGGGTGTGATCATACACTTTTCCTGGCTGCACCCAATCAGAAGATACCCTAATTGATCACCTCCTTTTCTGCGACTCAATAAAAATGGTTTTTTTCTTTCTCGTGAGAGTTGCTGGCCTGACTTAGGGAACCAGTTTGACTCACTTTATTAACAGTTATACAGGCACTGTTAAACTGATCTTGCCTGGAGAAAGAGTTTCCCTGTTATTGCATTTTACTCACCAGAGTTTTCAAGGCCCTTTCGAGACTGGGGAAGGAGCCTGGTCCCCCAGACTCCCTTAAGAGAACCTCTTCATTTTCTTTTGGGCCTCTGATGATTTCTACCCAAATGAAGATTTCTTCAAAAGCTGTAAATTGATCCTTCTTTCCCTCACTTCCCAATTTTCTTCAGGCAAGAAGTACATTGTTAGGGGCAATTTTAATTGTCCTGTAGTAAAAGTTGCAACTTTTTCTGTCTACACTTTTCTTGGAGTTGCTGTCTTTGTGTAAATAATTGGCGATATATAATCTGGATACATTCCTAGAGGATTATACCTTGAAAGGAGCATGATTTTCTCCAGGAAAAATTCTCCCAAATAGGAATGGGAGAATAACATATAATCCCCTTTGAAGGAATTTTCTATTTTCTTTCAAGGAAGAACCTTCTAATATTAGGGGTAATAAAAAGTGTGTGGGGTTTTTTTTCATTTTTTCATTTTTCATTTTTTTCATTTTTCAACAATCTTGAGAGACTAAAGAATTAAGTCCTATATTCTAGCCAGAGAAGTTGGCAATGTGCTACCATCAGCGTTCTTCAGAGCCTAGAGATTTGAGAATGTCTAGTGCGTTGTCACGTGGAAAATAAGCAAAATATAGGGTAATTGATTTATATCCCACATTGGGCTTGAAAAGAGATTTTTTTATATCTGAGCATAAAACAAGTCATTCTCCCACAGCCTGATCAGCCTGGATAGTGTGGTATTTTATGATCTCTGAAGACATCTAGTGACCAAACTGAGAATAGCAACACGCTCAAAATTTGGGGAGTTTTTTGTTTGTTTTGGGTTTTTTTTTTTAATGTAGGACTGGCACTTAATGACAACTGCCCTTTAATTTTTTTAGGAAGAGAAGGAGTCTCCAGGTTTGGCCCTAATACTGCCCTCTATTAGCTTATAAGTTAGGTCCCTGCCTGAACTTACTGGCAGCCCACCCACTCTGAGGGAGTGTGGTACTCTGAACCCAGTTATACAAAACAAGAGACAATAGGAATTAAACCTATATCTCCCAGGAGATTTCACTTATACCAAAAGCACTGATATTTCTGAATAATCTATACATTTTTCCTTAGTCATCAACTGATCCTCCAGTTCTGATTATAATAACTGGCATCCAGTTTTTTAGTACCTTAAAGTCAGGAGGGATTCCTGCTAGCAATTCCCAAAACTTTATTAGATTCATGAACTGAGTACCAGGTTTGTGGCAAGGCTTCTAAAGTAACCTCACAATCCCTCAAGGAGTGATACCTAAAATGATTAAAAATATAAACTGGGCAACTCTCCATGACCCTATCTCTATTAAGCCACCCAACTAAATTCGAAATTGGACTAGTAAAAGATTTTTTTTAACTTCTCCAAAAAGAAGAGGTACTTTATCTGAAAAGAAGTAAAATTCCAAACTTTTTTAGTTAGTTAACTAACACCACTGAGGAAACCTAATATTCATTATCTTAACTGAGACTTATAGGAATACTTCCCAAGTTTCATCAGTCCAATATTCATTTATCTCTGTATGTCTAATAAATTTTCCGTGATCATATTTTTTAAAAATGTGATATTGTGATGGGAATTGAAATTAGTAAAAAAAAAAAAAAAAAAAAAAAAAAAAAAGGAGGACTCAAGCCATGCATGACTGAAAAAGCAAGCATTTGCTTTTTGCTGTATCTGGTTTAAAACAGGGAGAAATTCAGCTGGTGAATTGTTTTCACTCCTGTAAGCTGAAAAATTTAAGATTAGTTTTAGCAGATTAAAAATCCAAAGCAATTAGAATATTGGTATTTATGGAACAAATGAACTGATTTTTTAAGTAAATTTAAGTCTTCCTTCAAGACTTATGATATCTGATGATATCTTCCTTCAAGAAGCTGTTCGTCACGATTGTGAGGGTAACATAGTTTTTATTAGACATGAGATTTTCAGCCTCTCCAACTTCTCTACCTGGAGAAATAACATCCCAAGATTTGATAAGGACCTTGAAGCAGTGAAAGAGCACTTGCACAGAATATTTGTTCCATATGGAAAAAATAAGCACAAGAAATTTCTCATATTCTTATTTCAACAAAACTAAGCACTTCCCTCAGATCCTTCTTTCCAACATGATTAAACTGTAGATCTTCCTTCTTTTCTTTAAAATACCCCTCTAATGGTCTTCAAGACCATATTTTAAAATTTCCTTCATATTTTTCTCCTAAATTTTCTTTTACTTGTTCAATTCCCAAAATCTATATATTTCAATAGTATCCTTGATTATCTTTAGAACTGAAATTTTCCTTTAGCACAAAATGTTAATTAAAACCAATGTCTTTTAAAATTATATATTTCATTTCAACTCAGATGACTTTGTCACTAATTTATCTATAAAAATTAAACTATGTTGAAACATTGTCATTTGAGATTATGCTATTATTCTGGAAATGAAAAATATTCTTAGAAGTTAAAAAAAACTTTTGAACTGTAACATTTCAAAAAAGGAGATCTGCAGTGGCTTATATGCCTATTAAAATTGTTAAAATTAACTTATTAAAATTGTTTAAGAGGTTCCAGTACATAGCAAAAATCATAATTTGTGTCCTCAACCTTAAGGGTGACATAGGGTTCACCATTTTGGGGAGAGGAATGGACTGGAAAAGCTAGATTTAAGACATCAAGTTTTGAAGAGAAACAGAGGTCCACAACCCTCTTCTGTGCCTTCAGGCATTGTTGTTTTTCAAGAAATTCTACAACTATTTCTTTTTTTTTTTTTTTTTTAATTTCTGGAGTCCTTTTTTTCTTTTTACAATCTTTGGCAAGGGCATAAGAAAGTGATTTGCTACCTCAGATGCTTATCTGTGAGGTAGATGGAGATGGTGTCTAGTGTGGCTCTATGTTACATTGTTTTGGAGGTGTTGTTGGAAAAATAAATTCTCATTTAACCTGGATTCTCTAAAGATGTAGATTCAGTTGTTATAAGATTAATGTAAATATGTTTGAAAACTATTTATGTAGAAATATATATAATAAATAAAGGTAAATATTTTTGTATAGATTTGGTATGGTAAAGTTCTCAAAATATCTTCATCCTAAGATTTTACCAACCCTGATAACAATTAAAAGTAACTCCCGTATTCCCAGTGATCAGCCTGCCCAACATATTGCTACCTTTGTCCCAACTTTTGCCTCCTTAATCAGAGTGAAAACTGAAGCATTTTTTCTTTTTACTAAAAGGTGGAAGAAATAGAGAGAGACATTGAGAGGATGGAAAGCATCTGTGGAAATTCATAACTACTTTCAAAGTGAAAGGAGAAAGTCTTCAGTTTCATGTTAAGGTCAAGAAGAATGGAGCAAAGTGGAAATGTGGTCTAAGAGTTAGGAGCTGACCAAAATCACATTCTGAACACAGCTAATGTCATTGAACAACAGAAGGTATAAGAAAACCTGGCATTCACACATGGCATCCAGGTTAGACAAAAAGGATCTCATGATAACAGTCTCTTTCAACCGAAGGAATTGAACTTAAAACTGGAAACCAAGAAAGCCCAGAACAGGTACAGGGCCTGAAGTGATTCAAAGCAAAGAGAACTCAAAGCCTTTTCAAGACTGCTTTCAGAAGAACTAAAGAGACTTAAGCTCTTTCCCACCTCCTACAAAAGGTATAGGCTTCTTCTCCATCAATGAGAAGTGTGTGTCATGAACTTTGGGACTGGGGTTACACTAGATTTAGAGCTGGAAGAAGTGTTGGAGATTATTGAGTCCAAATAGCTTATTTACAATTTACAATGAAGCAAGTGAAGCACAAAGGAAGTAAAATAATTTACCCAAAACAGGTCACAAATTACACATGTGAGCAATTACTATTTCTTCTACAATACAGCATCCAGAAATGAACACAATGCTCTAGATGTGATCTGACCAGGAGAAGGTACTTTTACCTTCCTTGTTCTAGTCAATATGATACAATGAATACATCTTAAGTTTGCAATGGATTTTTAATTTCACAATTTTAAATATACTTTTTATATCAAGTCTGTTAATGAACTCGAGTTTCAGAATATGAGAGATAAAAAATTTCAACAAGAGACAGAAAGAAAGCAAGAAAAGAACAACTAAGCAGCACCTAATAAGAGTATCCTTCCTGTTGCAGACATGTAGTAAGTGTTGTTGATCCTATGTTCTTGAAAAGGACCAATGATATCAGGTAAATGACGTCTTGACTTGGCCTTTTCAAGCTAAGGTCTTTCCCAGGTCCCAGTTTATCTGAGGCAACACCCATTTAGTAGTTAGGGGCTAGGCTAATAAATTTTTTGTTTACTGAATAAATGGAAAATGAATGAATAAATGAGCATACTACAGAGACAATAAGTGAGAAGTCTTTGTCACATTGAAGAATGACCTTAAATCAAGAAAATAGCTATTTTGATTTATAATAGAAAAAGCTCATGTAAGGCAGACTTCCCCAAATATTTATCAGTTATCCATGCTCAGTCACCATTAGCATGAGACACTGGGAAGCATATCTTCTTCAGAAGTGAGACATCAGGATGATGAAGAAACTCCAGACCATTCCATATTAATATTAGTTGAAGGAACCATGAATGATTAAAAATAGAAAGGGAAACATAATAGCTACCATCAAGTATTTGAAGAACACTTCCCAGGTAAATTGTAGAGAGGATTCCCATTCAGGTATGGGGTTGGATCAGATGGACTCTGAGGTATCTCCCAATTTTGAAATCTGTTTTTCTGATTCTGAAATAGGTGCTATAAAACTGGGTAAATGTTATCCCAAATCCTAAAACAGAGAAGAGTATATTACATATTACTTATCAGACTTATGGATAGGTGAACTATATATGGACAAATGAGAGCAAAATTAGGTGTAAAATGGATCATTTCAATTAAACAAAATTTTAAAAGTTTTTGTATAAATAAAACAAATGTAGCCAAGATCACAAGGAAAGCAGAAAATTGGGGGTGGGGAGATTTTATAGATAGCTTATCAAATAAAGATGTCACATCTAAAATACATGAACAACTCTATCAAATACATAAGAATACTATTCATTCCCCAACTAATAAATAGTCAAAGGATATGAACAGGCCATTTTCCAGTGATGAAATAAAACAATCTATTCTCATATGAAAAAATGTTCTAAATCATTGATTGAAGAAATGTAGATTAAAACAATCTTGCGATATCATTTTACATCTATGAGATAATAAAATGATAGAAGGGAGAAATAACAAATGTTTGAGGTATGGAAAAACTGGGTATACAGTAATTCATTATTGTTTGGAATAGTGAACTGATTCAACCATTTTGGAGAGCAATCAAGAATTATGTCCAAAGAGTTTTAAACTAACCAGACCCTTTAACACAGAAATCCACTACTTGGATTTCATCCTTGACCCATTCAGGGCCTCCTGCATGTTCTAAGTCCAGTGTTTCTGGAAAATATAGCATTTCAAAAGGATGAGCTCAGGACCCCTTAATAAAACAAAATCAATCAGGTTAAAAGGGTTAGATTCTAATTTCTCAGTTGTTAGTTAAATTAATTAATTACATCAACATATCAATTTACTAAGTTATATCACAAAATAGTAATAGAAAACAAAACTGAAGCTTTTCCTTTGTAAAGGGACTTAAAACTGAGGTGAAGAATGAAGTAAACGAATACATCTTGAAAAGTGAAATAATACTGAAGTTACTGCCAATTAAAAACAAACAAAAAAAACCACAAGTTTAGTTTTCAGTTCTAGTCAATAAACATTTAACCAGAAAAGTTCACACTTTACGAATCAGATCCTCACAGATTTTTTTTTAATTCTTCTGCTGTCAGCAGTGTACAAATCAAATACCAGGTTTATGTAAAGATGATAGAAACAAGAAATTAAAAACCTAAATTCTTCAATGTTTTGAGTGAACCATGGGTTAATAGGACTAGAGTCATAAAGTTTGGGCTAGTTTTCACTACATAACCTAGTTACTAGCAAAGCAGAATGTCAGTGGCTATATAAAATTTTATTAAGATCTGCTCTGCAAAAGATTTTAACAGATCTCTGAGTAACCTGAACTAAAGAAGCAAATCTTTTAGAAGCTGCTCTGAGAACAGGACCATTCCAGAACAACTAAAAGAAGAGATATTCAGAAACTAGATGACTGTATGAAATATCTAAGCTCTAGGATATGTGCTGATGAAACAGACATTGAGAATGAGCTACTAAGAGACTAATTTTTCACCTTCCCCTCTCCACTTTCCTCTTTTCAAGGGTAGCACTAATTTGTTCTGAATATGGTTTCTGGAATATTGTACATCGTGTGTCAGCAATTAGATAAATAATAATGCATCTGTTCTTTTGTACAACAACCTTCTTACTCTGAGATGGGAAAATGCCATTTTGCTAGTTGGGACAAGTGCAGGACTATGTGAGTTAAGAATATATTTTAATTCCATAAGGAATAGTGAGAATATAGAAGGTCTAAACTGTAGGGGCGATGAAAAAAGTCTAGAATAGAAAGAAAGAGAGTATAAATAATGAAGAAACTGAGAGAAAAAAAAGCTTTTCTAGAAAAAAAGCATAAAAATGAAATTGTAAAAACTCATGAAAAAAATAAAATTGAAAGAGAAGAAAGGAAGGTAGATTCTAGTTGTCTAATTGAAAGGAGAAAGTAGAAGGAAAGAATAACCAAATAAAAACAAAAAAGAATAAGCAAAAGTATAGCAAATTGCAGGGAGTACTTTGAGGGAGAAGGGGAAAGATCCAAAAGGAACAGTTGCCTTAAAATAAATCAGACTAAAGTAACTAAAGAGAAATGGTACTGTGTTTGCAGAATAATGGAAATAAATGAATGAATCAAAACCAAAGCAACTATAAGAGATAAGTGAAGAAAAATATAAGCCCCAATCTCCAAACTGTAAATGTGAATGAATTTTTTAAAATCTAATTTTTTAAAAAGTGACATATTGGATATAAAAAAAAAAGTATCACAAAATCTGTTCCTTACAGGAAACATATTTAAAAAACAAATATATAGGGAAGCAGAGCCATGATGGCAGAGCACAATCAGGGACTTGGCTACCCCAAATCCCCCCAAAAAAAAACCTTTAAATAATGATTCTAAACAAATTCTAGAGTGGCAGAATCCACCAAAAAAAAAAAAAAAAAAAAAAAAAAAAGAGTGAAACAATTTTCCAACCCAAAACAACTTAGGTCAGCAGGAAATATCTGTTGCACCAGGATACCAGGCCTCAGACAAACAGAAATAGGATTCAGGGCCACTGAATTAGTCCCCAAATGATAAAATAAGTACAAAAAATCAAAGAGGAAAGAATGGCTTGACCAAAAATTCACTGAAGAATTAATTTCTTAAAAAATAGAATTGGCCAAATGAAAAAGGAGGTATAAAAGCTCCCTGAAGAAAATAATTCCTTAAAAATTAAAATAGAGAAAATGGAAACCAATGACAATGAAAAAATTTAAAAATAGTAAAACAAAACAAAAAAAAGAAAGAAAAATAAAAGACAGTGTTGAAATATCTAATTGGAAAAACAATTGACATAGGAAATAGACCCAGGAGAGATAATTTTTAAATTATTGAACTACATAAAAGTTGTGACCAATAGAAGAGCCTAGACATCATCTTTCAAGAAATTATCAAGGAAAACTGCCTTGATATTCTAAAAGCAGAGAGTAAAATAGAATTGCATGAATCCACTAATCACCACCTAAAAGAGATGCCAAAATGAAAACTTCCAGGAATATCATAATCAAATTCCAGAGCTCTCAGGTTAAGGAGAAAACATTGCAAGCATCCAGAAACAATTAATTCAAGTATTGTGTAGTCACAGTCAGGATAACACAACAAGTTTAAGCAGCTTCTACATTAAAGGATTGGAGAAATAGTAATATGACATTCCAAATGTTGAAGGAGTTAAGACTACAACCAAGAATCACCTAATCAACAAAAATAAGCATAATGTTTCTGGGTGAAAAATGTATGAAAAAGAGGACTTTCAAGCATTCTTGATTAAAATCTCAGAGCTGAATAGAAATTTGACTTTCAAAAACAAGACTAAAGGGAAGCATAAAAAGTTAAACAGGAAAGGGAAATCATAAGGGATTTAATAAAATTAAAATGTTTACATTCCTACATGGGAAGATGATACTTATAATTCATAAGAAATTTCTCATTATTAAGAGTAATTAGAAAGCATATTACAGATAGACAGTATAGGCGTGAATTAAATGTGAAGAGATGATATCTAAAAAAAATAAAGGGATGAGAGAGGAATGTACTGAAAGAAAGGGAATGGGGGAGTAGAATGAGATATATTATTTCACATAAAAAAGGTCAAAAAAAGCTTTTATAGTAGAAGGGAAGAATGGAGAGGTTTATGAGGTTTAGCACAAGGCAGAGAGTTGTAGGAACCCCTTCTAATCAGTGCAGGTCCCTTCATAAAAGAATTTACAAACCCAAAAAGTTAGACTGGAAAAAAGAAGTTTATTGGCACTGGGAAGTCAGTCTTTGGTAGGAGGCTGACTACTTCAGTGGCAAGGTCCCAACAGAGAAGTAGAGGTCTAGCAAAGAAATCCTGGCAGAGAGATAAAGAGGGGCTAATGCAGAGAAAAGAATGCCTTCTCAATGGGGAGAGGGTTCTCGAAGGCAGCTATGCCAAGGAGAGAGAGGGGTTCCTTAGCATGGTATATTCCTGCTTTTGGGCCTCTGCAAAGTCCTATTAGGGAACTGGAGGCTGATAATGAGAGGAGAATGCCTTCTCAGCAGGCAGGGTCCTAGAAGCAAAGCAAGCTGCTTTGGACCTTCTGCCAGGTCCTGATAGAGAAGTAGGTGAGAGAGATAAAAAGGGGTTAATGCTGAAAAGAGAATGTCTTCTCAGCGGGCAGGGGGTCTTGACAGGCAGCTATGCCAAGGAGAGAGAGAGAGAGAGAGAGAGAGAGAGAGAGAGAGAGAGAGAGAGAGAGAGAGAGAGAGAGAGAGAGAGAGAGAGAGAGAGAGAGAGAGAGAGAGAGAGAGAGAGAGAGAGAGAGAGAGAGAGAGAGAGAGAGAGAGAGATTCCTTGGCATGGCTCCTGCTTTGGGCCTCTGCAAAGAAATGAGCCCCAAAGTTGCTCTTTTAAAAGAATTTTGATACTGAAGTTTCGATTGAAAGAGGTTACAGCCTCAGATATTCAGCTCAGTAGGGTCTATAGAAATCTAGATCTCTAGCTAAATGAGATTACTTAAATTTGAGCTAAGTAGGGAGTGGTCCTGGACTCAACTAGTCCCACAAAGATAACAGAATGAAACCACTTTATCTTAATTCCTTGAGGCAGACTTCTCCCACGAGATTTCAAGGAGAGTTTCTCTCCTTCAAGGAGTTCTCAAGCATTTACTCCAAAGTCAGGACAGTTTCAGGGTTCCCCCCATCAAGAGGAAGTAAGTAACCTTTACTCTTATCAAAACTGGTTCTCTCTTTTTTGTCTCTTCCCCCCCCTCTCTTTGTCCTTCTTCCTCTCTGTCACCCCCCCTCTTTCCCACCCTCTGTCTTTAAAATATCACTTTATTAAGTAGTTATCTAGAAGAGACAGAAGAATGCTGATGTAAATGATGTAAAAAAGATATCAATAATAATAAAACAAAATAAAATAATGAACATTAGACTTTGGAAAAGTATAACAAGAAAGATAAACAAAAGGGGAAATATGGAAAGGCTACTGGAGAAACTAGAGCTAAAAATCTTATCGCAGCTTCTAAATAGAATTGTATATATATTTCACTATACCGTATGACTCTTTTACACAGATGATTGACTATATATTATAAACAAATATAAAAAGGTGAGAATAATAAGTGCATCCTTTACAGTCTAAAACACAGTAAGAATAGTAATCAGTTTAGGAACTGCAAGCAAAAGTTACAGATCCAAATATAGATTTAACAAATCATAAATAAAGAATTGGTCAAAGAACATATCACAACTCTCTGACAAGGATCTGACATCCAAGATATACATACAGTGCTATGTAATACCTAAAGCCACTGCCAAACAGATAAATGGTCAACGGATATGAACAAATAGTCTCAAAAGAAGTGCAAAATATTAGCAATCACATGAAATAACGATCCAATTTTTAAAAAATAACAATAAGAAATGAAAATCAAAGCAACTATAAAGTTTTGCCTCACACCTAGCAAATTGGCAAAGTTAACAAAAGATGGGCATAATCAATGTTGGAGGGCTTGAAGGAAGATAGGCACACTTCTGCATATGTTGGTGGAGCTGCGAATCAGTACAAACAAACATTTGGTAAAATAATTTGGAAATATACAAAGTGACCAAAATTCCATTACTGGGTCTAATATCCCAAGGAGACTTGATAAGAAAAGTCCATATATACAACAAAATAGTTATAGCAAAATATTTTGTGATAACAAAAAATTGAAAATAAAGTAATTACTGCCAACAGTTAAATAAATTGTGGTATAAAAATGTAATTTAATATTAATTACTTTATTGTAAGGAATGATGATATGATAGACTTGGGAAAAGCTATATTTACAGATGTGAAGTGAAATAAGCAAAGCCAAGAAAGCAATATTCAGTGACTTCAACAATATAAACAAAAAAACCTACCATATATAGAGAGAGAGAGAGAGAGAAAAGTTAAAACTAATTGTTGCAAAATTATAAACAACAAGCTTGACTCAAAAGAATATGATATTGTATTTAATTTATACTCTAGCATGTTTGACATGTATTGATCAGCCTGCCATGGGGGCGAGGGGGGGGGGGGGGAGGGAGGAGGAGAAGGGTTGGGGTAGGGGGTTTGGCAATTGTCAATGTTGTGGAGTTGCCCATGCATATATTTGGCCATTAAAAACTATTAAAATAAAAAAAAAAAAATTTAAAAAGAAGAAATATGAGAAGATAGTCCCCACCCTCATTCTTTTGCAGAAGTAGATGGTCGGCAAGTGTAGCACATTATATATATTTTCAGACTTTTTAAAAAGTCTGTTTAGGGGCAGCTAAGTGGCGCAGTGGATAGAGCACCACCCTTGAATTCAGGAGGACTGGAGTTCAAATCTGGTCTCAGACACTTAACACTTCCTAGCTGTGTGACCCTGGACACTTAACCCCAGCCTCAGGGAAAAAATAAATAAATAAAAGGTCTGTTTATTCAGTTATGCTGACTTTTTTCCTTTTTTTTTTTTTTTGTTTTTAAAATATTACTATATTGGATAGCTCTCTAGAAAAGACAGAGAAGGCGGATTCTTAGGGAAATGTAGTGATGTAAAAGAACTCAAAAGATATCAATAATAATAAAAGTGGGGTTTTTTTTAATTAAACACTATCAGATTAGATTTATATAAAAGTTTTATGTTTGGCTTCAGATTTGAAGTTCATGAGATGCTTCTTCCCTTCACCCCTTCCCTCCATATTTGCATACTTTTTTTTTTTTTTTTTGAGGCAATAAGTGACTTGCCCAAGATCACACAGCTAGGAAGTGTTAAGTGTCTGAGGTCAAATTTGAACTCAGATCCTGCTGACTTCAGAGCTGGTGCTCTATCCACTGCATCACCTAGCTGGCCCTGCATATTCTTCTTCTTGGGGCCTTAATTATAAAAAATATCAAGTTCCTTCCTCCTCTTCACTTCTTACAATTGTGAGCCAGGGCCCTAAGTCCATTCTGACGGTGCAGGCTCAAGGTTGGAAAAAGATGAGACATTTAGCACAGGATTTGGCACATAATTGAATTTAATAATTCCTTGTTAATAAACTCAAGTAGACCATATAACATTTCATAAAATGAGGTCTGCTTAACAATAAAATAGAAAGGGTATTGAGCAGGGTTATATAGCATGAATTCAGTTTGGCAGAGGTCCCCTGAGCATTCTCTATGATAGCACATACTGGTCAGGAATATATGTCGCATCTGAATGAACTGACTCCTCATATATTTTGCTTTTTATACTTAAGACAACCAGGAAACTACATCAAAATCTGTAACATCAGTCTGCTTTCAAAAACAAACTAAGTCTGAAGGACTTAACTTTTAGTGAAGAACTAGCCTAGTCAACATATATCAGTATGTAAGGTTAACATGTAGACATTGCCCCTAAAAAAAAGTCTCTTAGAAGATCTCTGACTGCTTAAATGATTTATGGTCATTTTTGGACCTTGGGAGATGTTGGGGATGCCTGTTTTATATCACACTTTTAGTAGGTAAACTTGAAAGTGACTTGGCAAATAATGGAAGCCATCATTACACCCAGGCGTGGCTCTCCAAAATCCAGACTCCAAATAAATCTCTAGGCTTCCTTCTTAGATTTTGAGGAAACAAGGTCTATAGCTTATTCAAAACAGTGCTTGGAATTCTCTGGGCTTTCCCTACTCAATCCTGAGCAGGATAAACCTTAGATTTTCTTAAAATTGATTTCCCACCTCCTTGTGTCTCATATGGGCAACCATCCAATGTAGGACATTAGCCATCATAGTCTGATGATGATTAAGATTATATTATCAATATAGTGGTTTATATTAGTGCTTTTAGGAAGGGAAACCATTTTCAGGTCTTTGCCCACCATAATATGGAAGTACAGTAAGAGTTCAGGTAGCCCTGGGGAAAGAGTGAAAATATATTGGACTCCTTCCAAGATAAAAATAAACTATTCCTGACTAACATCAGTCATAGAAATAGAGAAAACGAACATTTTTAAGGTCTTTTACCCCCTATCACTTACTCTGGACCTGGACCAGCTGCTAGTCTACAACACTGATGAAGTCAGGTATATCTGTTGTGATGAGTATGATGACTTTGTTGAGATCCTTGCAGTATACCATAGCTTCCTGGTGTAAACTGCCTTCCTTGTGGGCAAAATTCAAAGATTCCTTCATCTCCACAAGAGAAAAAATATCTTTTTATGCCTCTTTCCCCTCACCGCCAAGGGGGGAATATCATTTAGTGTTAACTGCATGAGACAGTTCAAACACCTCCACTTGGTCCTACCCACAAAATAACCTGCAAAGAGTTTTCAAAAGGCTCTGCATAGACACTGAATGCCAACACCTTTTGATGCCTCTTTCTGTCCTATTCCCTGTGTAATCTTCCCAAAGGATTCAGATAGGTCAGGAGCCATAGGACTGGTTAAGGCTAAAGGATCATTAATGCCCGGGTGCTGAATTTCCCTTACTTTTACAATAAACTGATCTATCCAAAGAAGCCACATCCAAATCTCCCTATAGTAAAAGGAATTATTACCCTCTGATGACCTATGAAGATAGGAGACAAGGGACTTGTGTACTTGCTTCTCCCATTTACAGACTATCTTATTTGAATTGGCATATTTGCCTAGGCAGGGCTGTGTACTTCCTCCTCCCATTTATAGACTATCCATTTGAAATGACATATTTGCTTAGGTCACAGCTGTCCTGATCTGATCTACCTCAAATTTCACAATCAGCCTATACTTAAAGTTGTAAGGCAGGAGAGAAGCATAGCTTAAGTCTAAAGCCATTATGTACCTGGGAAATAGGACCTTTGATACAAGTTATGGGAAGTGAGTCAATCAAATTAAATCTATTTCTTTAAGAAACTTTACCTCCTTACTTGCAGAGGTCCCTTTGGAGAGCTTACCTGCAACAGAAATTCCTATCTATGAAAACAAATTAGAAAAATTCCCCATTTTTAGCAGTTTGAAAGAGACCAGGAACTATTTCTATGTTGAACATATAACTGATCCAAAAACTCTTAAAACAGTTAACTCCTCAGAGATCTCTTCCAGCCTCTGTCTGTTCTGTAGGGTCTCTGCATTGATTCCATTAGATCACCCTCTCTCAGTAGCCACTGATCCACTGATTAGCTTGAACTTCTTTTATAACCTCCCTAGTTCCTTAGTAGTGAAAGTTTGCCAGCTCAGTCTGTAGAAGAAATCACTCTTTTTCTGGAAGCAGTAATAAGGAAAAAAAAAAAAAACCATTAACTTTGACTTGAGGCCTTCTTACCACAGACTCCCAAGTCTCCTTATTCCTTTCATGTCATCCTAGAGTTCAGATTTCTATGCAATGCAAAGAAACCTCCCGAATGGAGACTACTTATCTAGCTAGTAGTCAGTTCCTGGTCCTCATCCCATTAACAGAGCTCCTTTTCCTTTGGGCTATTAACTTCCCCCAGGTCTTTACTGCATAATTCTCAAAAGTCAAAAGGTTTGTCTCCATATACTGAATGTGCTAAATCAGTTTACTTTCATTCTTACTTATTGACAATCCAATTTCTGCAAGACAGTAAAGGAGCAGGAAATGCTGGACCAAAAATTTTCTTTCTTTTTTTTAATTGAAGTTTCTTATTTTCAAAACATATGCATAGATAATTTTTCAACTTTAACCCTTGCAAAACCTTGTTTTCTAATTTCCTCTCCCCTTCTCATCCAATCCAATATATGTTAAACATGGTAAAAATATATTAAATCCAACATATACTTACATATTTATACAATTATCTTGTTGCACAAGAAAAATCAGATCAAAAGGGAAAAATGAAAGAAAATAAAATGCAAGCAGACAGCAAAAAGAGTGAAAATGTTATGTCATGATCCACATTTTTTTCCCACAGTCCTCTCTCTGGGTGTAGATGGCTCTCTTCATCAAAAGATCACTGGAACTAGCCTGAACCATCTCTTTGTTGAAAAGAGCCATGTCCATCAAAATTGATCATTGTATAATCGTGTTGCCATGTACAATGATCTGATTTTGCTCATTTCACTTAGCATCACTTCATGTAAGTCTCTCCAGAACTCTCTGAAATCATCTTGCTGATCATTTCTTATAGAAAAATAATATTCCATAACATTCATATACAATAACTTATTCAGCCATTCTCCAACTGATGGGCATCCACTTCCAGTTTTTTGCCACTACAAAAAGGGCTGCCACATTTTTGCATATGTGAATCTCGTCTAAGATTTCTTTGAGATGTAAGTCCAGTAGTAACACTGCTGGATCCAAGGGTATGCACAATTTGTTAACCCTTTGGGCAAAGTTCCAAATTATCCTCCAGAATGGTTGGATCAGCTCACAACTCCACCAGCAATGTATTAGTGTCCCAGTTTTCCCACATCCCCTCCAACATTTGTTATCTTTTCCTGTAACCTTACCCAATCTGAGAGGTATATAGTGGTACCCCAGAGTTATCTTAATTTTCATTTTTCTGATTAATAGTGATTTAAAACACTTTTTCATATGACTACAAATGGTTTCAATTACTTCATCTAAAAATTGTCTGTTCCTATCTTTTGATCATTAATCAATTGGAGAATGGCTTGAATTTTATGAATTTAAGTCAATTTTTTATATATTTTAGAAATGAGGCCTTTATCAGAACTCTTAAATGTAAAAATGTTTTACCAATTTATTGCTTCCCTTCTAATCTTGTAATTAGTTTTGCTAGTACAAAAACTTTTTAACTTAATATAATCAAAATTATCTCTTTGAGTTCCATTTCTTTGTTGGCCACAAAGTCCTTCCTTTTCCACAGATCTGAGAGAGAAACTATCCTTTGTTCTTCTAATTCGCTTATATGTCTAAATTTATGTCTAAATCATGAACCCATTTTTCAGTGGTAGGTGTTAGGTGTGGGTACCTAGAATTTTTTTTACTCTTCCTGTCAATCTCCTTCAACACTCACTGAGCTAATTGCTCTGGGTCTATGAGTGTCTACTCCATTACATAGTAAAAATTCTCCATGATCCATCAGAGGGGTCCTTGCCAGAAGGTGCCAGAATGTTATCACTGGCTATCTGATCATCTTACACTTGGTATTTGCAGGACAATGACTCGATGCCATTTTATCCCAATTCCATTTCCAATTACATCAACTCTTAAAGATGAGCCCAACTCCCATCAGGTTTAATGTGAAAACAAAATGAGCACTTTTGGTTATTTAAAGTTTAAAACAATACTTACCTAGTTTTAGCATGGAAGGGATATTTAATATAGTACATAAACTTTAACTGGCAAGGCAATAATTTTATACCTCTCATGTCTCATTGTCTCAAGCATCAAGTAACTTTTCCAAACCTTTTTATCCCTTCCCATCACATTCTATAGCCTCCCCACCCCCCTCCCACACTATAAGCCTTACAGAACCTTGACTCATATTTCACTGAAAAAAATTGTGGCCTTTCTCAATGGGATCTATCTTTTCCTCTCTTCATTATCTTATATCATTCAGGAGCCCTTTGCCACTTTCTCCTTCAACTTTCTCACATAAAAAGATGACCTTTTTACTTGTCAAGGCTAACCTTTCTACGTGTATTGTTGTGGCACAGTTTCCTTTAATTGACCCACCTTCAGTTTCCCTAAATTGTTCTCCCTCAGTTTTCCTTAATTGTTTTCCCTCAATCCCCTTGGTTGCAATCCCCCTTTTCAGTTTATTAGGGCTGAAATAATTAGGGCTGTAGAGATCAAGCCATTCTGACATTCCAAAAGATAAAATTTCAGCTGTCCTATCTTAGATACCTAATTGGTGTCCTCTATCTGCAAGTTCCAGACTTTCTGTCTTCTAGCTAACTACTCCCTTCACTCCCAGTTTATCAGAATTTCAGCAGTTAATCAGAATCCAACCTGTCAGAACCGGATTAATCAGAACCAGATTAATGGTCCCTGCTTGGAAATCCCCACCATTTACAAATGCTCGGACTTCACTCCCTGCCTTTGTTTACCTTCTTTGCTTACAGATTTGCTCCCTCTCAGATTTTGCTTTGCTTACAGATTTTGCTCCCTCTCAGAAATACAAATAAAATATTTAAAACTCTCTAAACTCTATCTTGCCTCAATTTCTCAGGTATTACAGTATAAGTGATTCCCTTCCATCCTGTCTTCCCTAACATATTATCCCCCCTAGCTTCCCAGTTCTCACTTATTTTCGGTCTCTCCCAATCTACTGACTGCTTCTGTACTGCCTACTAAATAAGCCTGTCTCCCCATCCTCACTTAATTCTCTCCACCATTGCTTGCTATTATCCTGTATCTCTTTTTCCTTTTTTAATTCAGCTCCTTGAAAAGGACTCTCTACTGATTGTTAACAGTATCAACATCCTTTCAATCACCTAGACTTGTAATTGAGACTTGCCAAGAAGCCTACGCTTTTAGAAATCAACTCATTCCTTCCAATGTACAAGTGAAGGCAACTATCTTTCTCAATCCTACAGCTTGCAAAGGAAAAGCCAGAAATATTTTTTAAAAGAATGCTGCCCTAATTTTATACTTCTCTGACACAGATGTGACTGACATACAAGCCAAGAGGTCCCTAGAATTAATGTAAAATTTAGTCATCCTGGACTTTCTCTCACCTCCCATATCCAATCACTTGTCAAGTTCTGTCATTTCTATCTTTATAACATCTCTATATCCCCTTCTGTTCTCTAATGCTGGTATCACTCTGATGCAGAGACTCACTTACCTCACACCTGGACTACTGCAATAGCCTGCTTGTGGGTCTGTCTGCCTCAGGTTGTTGCCCACTTCAGATCATGCTCCATTCATCTCTTAAATGATCTCTGTTAAATGTAAGTCTGACCCTGTCACTTATGCATTCAATCAACTCCAGTGGTTCCCTTTTACTTCCTGTATCAAATAGAAAATCCTCTTTGGCTTTTAAAGTCCTCTATAACCTGACCTTTTCTGACCTTTTCTGAACTTTCCAATCTTCTAATACATTTTTCTCTCCCACTACCCATCCACTCAATCTGTAATCCAGCAATCCTGGCTTTCTTGCTGTTTCTCCATCTCCTTATTCCAGGCATTTTCAATTCCTAGAATACTCTCCTTCCTTGTTTCTGTCTTCTGGTTTATTGTCTTTTTTTTCAAGTCTCAACTAAAATCCTACCCTCTACAAGAGACTTTCCAGATTCTCCTTAATGCAAGCATCTTCCCTTATACTGACTCCCATTTATCTTTTGTATCTTATTTGTACAGTTATTTG
Organism: Sminthopsis crassicaudata; assembly: GCF_048593235.1. Taxonomy (NCBI): domain Eukaryota; kingdom Metazoa; phylum Chordata; class Mammalia; order Dasyuromorphia; family Dasyuridae; genus Sminthopsis; species Sminthopsis crassicaudata. The sequence goes on along the minus strand of NC_133617.1, from coordinate 546,933,428 downwards.
TAAGAATGTGAGACTGACTTTGGTCTTTCTTTGTATCCACAATTTTTAGCAAAGTACTTAGCATAATGAGACTTTAAAAAATATATACTTGTTTTTTGTTGACTTGAACCTTAAGATCCTGTGGGTCAAATCAAGTCTCTGGAAAAGTTTTGTTTCCTTTCAGAGGAAAAGATACTGTCCCCATCATATTCAGATAGAGATTGCAGTAGATTACTTCTGGATTCCCTTCCCGTTCAATTCAATAAACACTTATCAAATATCTACAATGTTCAAAATACTATGCTACCTACTATAGATGCAAAGACAAAATTCATACACTTCTTGACTCTAAGGAGCTTACATTATATTCTGCTGGCCATAAAAGTAAATACAAGATAATCTTGATAGGCTCAGGTTTGGCTTTCTGAACTAAAACTTGAAGTGAGGAGAAAATGTATTCTAAGTCTTTGCAAAGGCACATTGGTAAAAGAAGGAATATTGAATCAAGGAACAAGTCAAGGAGGCTGAAACATAGTATGTGAAAGGAGATATTGTGAGTAAGAGAGGTAGTTCAGAGAAAAGTCAAAAAAGCAGCATTTTAAAAGATAGCCTTGGGTAGTTTGTATTTTATTCCAGAAGCTTTATGGAATGGCCAATGATTCTCCAACAGGGAAATGACATGCTTGTGTAGAATAGAAATTGGGAAGCCATATTATAGATAAGGCCGTTCACTCCAGATGGATGTACTGGACAAGCAACAACCAGTTATGGAAAGGCCTCACTCAAGAATATATAAAGATTGTTCTACCTATTCCTTGAGGGTATGTTAGACTCACTAAGAGAATAAGAGCTTCTCAGATCCATTGAATAGGTAGGAGGTCTTCTGATCCAACAAAATAATTGTGCCAAACAATTCTATCAAGAATTATTGATCAAGGCTTTCAACTATCAGGCCACTGAGAGCCCTATTTGTGAATTTTTGGACTCTTACCACCTGATTTCTAATACTAAGTGATTTATTTCACCAGAACAGTGTGAACTTGTTCTCATCAACAACATATGCTCGAACCCATTCTTTAAGATTTTTTATTTTGGACAACTTCTAGAGAATGAATTTAGACAGATTGGAAGCAGAAACAATTAAGATGCAAGCTGCATTCAGTAAGATCTCAGGGAGAGTTTTGCATCAATTTAAGAAAAAACTAATCTGTGTTATAGAAAGGAAGAATGACTGAGTCTCATCTATGTCATGGGAAAACATTGGTAGATATTAGTTACAAGTGATGATGCCTTCAATAAGCAGCTGTGGAGGAGGAATGGATTTGGTAGTATGGGGAGGACAAGATGGGTTCTATTCTGGACATGTGGAGTCTGTAATATAAAAACAGAATTCAGGAAAGACAAAGTTAAATTATATCTTGTGGAAAAGTGTCCTGTCAATAGATCATCAGGTCAGATTATGATGACTATCCTGTTCCCAGTCACCCTGCAAGTCTGAAATGCCTAATGTATAGATTATATATCTCTGTGATGGTGTGTGTGTTTGTGTGTGTATGTGTGTGTGTGTGTGTGTGTGTGTGTGTGTGTGTGTGTGTGTGTGTGTGTGGAGAGAGAGACAGAGAGAGAGAGAGAGAGAGAGAGAGAGAGAGAGAGAGAGAGAGAGAGTTATATACAGAGAAATAATTAAATACATGGAAAACAATAAGCTAAATAAGAGATTTTTAAAAGGCCCAATACAGAGTCTTGGATGATAACCACCTCATTTCAGTTGGGTTGCCCAGTGGATGGAGTGCAGGATCTGGAGTCCGGAAGATTTGAATTTAAATCTATCCTCTGATATCTATGTAGCTTTGTGATTCCATAAAAGTCCCTTAACCTCTGTTTGCCTCAGGTTCCACAACTGTAAAATGGGGATACCACCAATTACTTCTCAAGGTTGTTTTTAGAATCAAGTAAGATAGTATTTGCATAAAACATTTTTCATCTAAATATCTTACTAAGCTGCCTATCCCAATGATAAACTCCTCACTTACAGAAGCAAAACTTCCCTTTGATCTTCTCACATCTAAGGCTTTCAACAGTTTTCTGTATCTTTTTTAAAATGAACCAGAGGGTTCTGGAAGAGTAAGTATTAGGGCCATATTCTACATAAGGTCTTTCCACCTTTATTTATCAAAAATGTTACACATTGTGCATTGTCTCGCTCAACTATATTATAAGCTCTTTGAGGTCAGGAAATATTTTTGCTTATTATTACATCCCCAAAGCTTGGCATAGTGCCTAGCACATAATAGGCATTATGTTTCTTGGTTGATTAACAATATAAGCATTGGTTCTAGAATATGTAGGTGGAGAATATGATAATCATTTGCTGAGATTATATTCACTATGTGGGGAAAGAGAAAGTTGTATGAAAAAAGTAACCACAAGGCAAGCATTAAAATAGCAAGATGATATTGTCTAAGCATGAAGAGCTACAATAAGCAATTATTAGTTTTAATGATTAATTAGTTCTTTTCTGCTTACAGAGGTCATATTGCAGACTATGAAGTATAATTGCTACTATGATATGACTGCATCTAATCTGAATTTTCATAGTAATCATACTGATATGTTTTGAGAAGGGAGTGCAGGGGATTAAGAATAATAATCCTCATGGGGCATATTTTCAATCACTAGAAATGAGGAAGAATTTGACTGAGAAAAGAAAGCAGAACTAAAACACTGAACTTGGAATCTCAATCTGAATTCCACTTCTGCCACTTAAAGTCAGTGTGATCTTAGGCAAGCATATTAATTTTTCCTCATATACAAAATGAAAGACTTGGATCAGGTGAACTATAGGGTGCCTTCTAGCTCAAGATTTATGATGCAATGAATTATTTACAGGTAGCAATCTTTCCCAGGAGAATAAACACTGAAGATGCAGGGTTGAATGGGGAAGTTAAGTTCCCAATAACTAAAAAAAGCCAATTATCAGTCATGTATCTATCAAGTACTTAGTATGTGCCAGTCATTGTGTTGAGCTGGAGATACAAAAAACACACACACACACACACACACCACAAAACAATACCTGCTATCAAGGAACTCACATTCTAACAGTGCTATGCACTGTGCTAGGCTTTGGAGATGAAATAAAAGTGAAAATATTTCCTGTCCTCAAAGAACTTGTAATCTAGCTGAGGGAGACTATGTGTACCATGTGTACATTTTAGATAAAGGGTGGAAAGACCTCATGTAGAAGATAGCCCTTAATAATTGCTCTTCCAGAATCTTCTGCTTCCCAGTAAAATACAGAAAAATGTTGAAAGCCTTAGATGTGAGAAGATCAAAGGGAAGTTTGGCTGCTGTTACTGTGAAGTTTATCATTGGGATAGGCAGCTTAGTAAAATATTTAGACAGATACAAGATAAATTAAGTTTAGAAGGGCTTTAATCTTGAAGGAAGCCAGGAGACGACGTGACAGAGGGAAGCATTCCAGGATATAATCAATGAAGAGATATGGAGATGAGTTGGGAAATGGGATTGTTGTATACAAGGAAGAGCAAAGTAGGATAATAGCTGTTTCTAGTGCTTAATAAGGTCCCTGGTATATAGTTGGCACTTAATATTTATTGATTAGTTAATTATATCATAGATTTCATGGTGTACTTAGAAGTAAAATTTAAGAATCCTGGAAAGGAAGTCCAGTGGGAAGCGCTTGGAGCTCCTCCCTTCAAAAAAGGACTTCATATTTGATCCTTAAACTAATAAGGAGCTGCTGGAATATACTGATGAGGGGGGCAAGGTGTTGTGACATGGTCAGACTAGCATTTTAGAAATATCACTTTGGCAACTGTGTGAAGGAACAGGAGATAGGTAGACCGATTAGGAGGCTATCATCTGGTACAAGAAAGAGTGACGGGGGATGGAAGTGGAGTGGAAATGATAAATGAAAAGAAAGTATATGAGAGATGTAGTAAAGCTAGAAATGGCAAGACTTGTTAATGATTTGAGTGGGAGGAGCAAAGGCCATGGTTCTTGGGACACATCAATCCTTGATTTGTCCCCATGGAATGAGTTCCTCCTAAAAGAGAGGAAACTTAAAAAAATAAAATAATATTTTAAAAATACAGTGTGAGTGGCACAGATCTTTTATTACCATGCAGAAAGGAAGGTGATTGGTCACTGAGGCAAGAATAATCAACCACTCAGTAGCCAAAGATGGAACTTAGACGTTATCAGTCCTCCTTTCCTCTAATAAGCATATTGAGTAGGAAGCTCTTCCAGCTTCAATTGCCATGGGTCATCACGATGCCCTGAACAAAGGGCTTTCCCCTCAAAGTATGCATGCCAGCTCCCAGGTCAGTTTCATTTCAGTCCCACCAAACAGAGGGGTTCCTCTGATCTTCTTTTATTAAATGAGAATAGAATTATGTCTTGAAATGTTTTTCTTCTACTCCTAGCTCTTCAAAGCTATTATTGTCTCAAACTAATAATATTCTTGAGTACAACTGTGCGTCATAGCTAATATTTTCTAGATTCTTCCCTTGATGATAGATGATGTAGATTTTACTTTGCTATTATCAGTATATATTTAACTGCCAGAAAAAGCAATGCATCTTTACTTTTCTGGACTATGATTAGTCTATCTTTTTCAATTATTATTGTATGATGAGAAAAGCATTTTTGGCTATTTAAAGTACAAAAGTGATATTTTAACTAAAGATCTATTATAGACTACAATTTATATAAATCACATTATTTTAAATATGCCTGTTAAGTTAAAAAAAAAAAAGTTACAACTTATATGAATGCAAAAAACATTTGAATTACTTCGTGATGTGTCAGTGGTGTCAAATTCAAATAGAAATTGATCCCAGCAACCATATATTGTCTTAGAAAATCACAAATTAACCTTATCTATGCTGTATTGTATTTTTAAAAGATTTTGTTTGAACATTCCAATATTATTCTGAATTAAGGAGTTTGGGAGATTATGAATTTGATACCTCTGATGTAAGTAATCAAGGAATATCTTTTGTATTTGACTTTTCATATTTGGATCCTCTCCTCCCCTCCCCCTGCATTTTAAAAGAAGGGCACTATTATATTGAAAGGGTAATAATATAAGAAAAAATTCTCTTGGATATTGATTAGTCTTTATTAGTCACCAGTTAGACCACAAGAATTTAAGTTCCTTCGTAGGATGTCTGATCTGTTATTAGTTCTATTAGTTCTCAGACATCACCAATAGTCTCATCATCTAAGGGTAATTGAATAAATCAACTTTTATCAGCCTTGTTAAACATAATTTTCAATAGCTACACTCTCCTCTGATTCCTATTCTTGATCCTTTGGTGAAACACTCTACACTATCCTCTACTCTCAAATAGATCTTGCCTTGCCAAGCCTCAACCTTGTATTACTTTCACCATCCACCACTCACTCTGCTCTTTTCCCCACGCTATTGAACACATTTGGAGAAAGTCTCTTTATTATGCTAGTTGGGTCCGCTACAAATTTATGTAACAGCTCTCTCTAGGCAAGGTAACCTTTTAATAACTCCTTAAATGTTTTCATTATCCTCTTTACCACTGTGGCTTTTCCAAACTTTTCATCTTTCCTATATCCTACTATCCTTCCTCCTAACTCCACCCTTATAACTGACAACCTTGCCTCATATTTCCTTTTCTTTAATAAATTTTTTTTAATTTTGAACATATATTTTTACATAGTTTTCTCCAATACCTCTTTCTTTTCTTCTCATAGAGGCTTATAACCCTTATAACAAATATTTTTAAAAAGAAGAAAAATTATCAAAACTGATCAATACATATTTTAAAAGACCTCCTAAGTCAGCAAAAGGAGTGATCTTTGGACCTTAATTTGTAAATCTACAACATATACTTTTTGCCCATATTGTCATAGACTAGACTATATACACTGTTTTTATTTGGTTCCATTTGCTTCATTCTGCATCAGTTTAAGTAAATTTCTCCATGCTTCCCTATATTCATTATATTTGTCATTTCTTATTCCATAGTAATATTTCATTACATTCACATATAGCAATTTGTGTAGTCATTCCCCCAATCACTAGGCATCTATTTTGCTATCACAAAAAGTGATTTTGTAAATAATTTTCGTGTATATGGGGACTGTCTTATCAATAATATCCTTGGGATAGAAGTTTAAGCCTAATATTGGAATGACATTTTAGTCATTTTGAAGTGGGTTGTGGTCTCTTTAAGAAACTGTCTTTCCTATTGATCTGTGATTCCTTTCAGATTCCCAGCCCTTCCTGGCTGAGGCATATCCTCCCCAGACAAGTTGTCTTTCTAGAATTCCAGAGCCTTTGATTCAATTACAAATCCTGGTCAAAAAGCATCCCTTTGAATTCCAATAGGAGATCCGGGTTGTACCAGCACACTCTTTGCTCTGTCTTGGAGAAATAGCTGGAGAAACTTAAAAGAAGCCATACTTGAGTCCTTCTCCCACTCCACTGTTACATACATTGGGGTCTTTAATGGTCAGGCTAGAAAGGTCACTGAATTGGATAGAGCTTGGAGAACATCTCTCTACCCTCGGCTGATATTCCCTGGACAGGGGTGGGGCCGTCTCCTTCAGGTCTTGCTCTCCCAGAAAGATTTGGGGGTTTGGAGGAGCTCCCTCTCCCTCAAGTTCCAATGCGAAAACAACAGAGGAGCCCTCACTATTTGGGATGCAGCAGGTAAGACTGCATTTCTTTCTCCCCCACCCTTGCTGGGCACCTGTGATCTTTCCTTCCCCCTCTCCATAGAGTAGAGATCACAGATGAACTCAAGGCCTTTTTCAGACCTTTCCTATATGGTATGGCAACCTGCCATTTAAATGCTCCTATCCTGTCCCCTTATTGGGGTACTATACAGTGGGGATATTGGGGTCTCAATCTTATCTTCTTAAATCTCCAGAAAAGTTTTCCACCAACTTTTAAACTAACAGAAGTTTACTGGAAATCTGGAAAAGTGGGTCACGCCCCTCCCAGAACCTTTACCTAGCTCTTCAAGGAGCCACAGCTTCCAGGTCTCTCAGGAAGCATGCTTGTCCCATATATTTTAAAACAGGACTTGGTTTCCTTGATTTCTATCTATCCTGCCTTACAGCAGTACCTCCTGTCATAGCCTTTTACAAAGACAGGGGATTCCAAAATGCTCTTGTTTTTGGTTTTTTTCTCCTAGTCTCAGGGCACTTGCTTAAAGTGCCACTTCCTCAGTTCCTTGTGGAGAGATGAATAGTCTAGCTGTGGAAAGCAGGCTATATGTCCTCCCTCTCTCTCCTACCCAACTTTACAGGTGGGAAATTTTCTCAGTCCTAAGAACGTTTGCTCTTAGCATATTCTCTCCTATTTTTCTGGACTGGCATTCTATGTCCTTGCCAGCAATTAAAGGTTTCTTTTCTAAGCTCCAACCTTGGCCAGGTTGCAACTTCAAGAAAGACCTTTGGAATGATGTTTGGGGAATAAAATTCCAAAGCAAAGTCAATTGTTAAAAGAGTGGAGCTAGCTTCTTTCTTTCTTTTCTCTTCTCATTCCCTGACTGCAGCAGGAAATGAGGAGTTAGAGGGAGAGACTGAAACTATTTGAAAACTCCTTAACCAATTTGGTGCCTCTTAAAAAGGAAAAAAAAAAAAAAAAAAAAAAAAGGTCTTTCCTGCTGCCTTTTCTCTAGCTTGCAGAATACCCTTGTGGGGATTCCTGTGGTGTCTCTCTCTAGATTTGTTCTCTATTCTATAGCTAGTATTTTGTTGCTCTCCTTCTCTAGAGAAGGACGAGGGGCTATAGAATCTGGATACTGTCTAGAGTCAGGCAAGGAGCTATTGAATGGAGAACACTAAAGCTTTTTTCCTTAGGCACTCTTAAAAGTGTCTTCTTTTTTTCTTTCAAATCCTCGGGAGATCCCTCAGGCAGAGGGAGCCAGCCAAAATACACAAAGTGGAAGTGTAAGCTGAAAAACAGCTTTTGGGTTTTTTTTTTTTAACTCTCTCTCACCTTTACTAAAACCTGAGACGCTCAGCTCTTTTCATTCCCTCTGGCCCCTTCCAGCTCTCTCACATAAAGAGTGGGGATAGTAGTGAGGAAGGCTCAGGATCTTTGACTTAAACCATCTTGGTGATTTTATGGTGAGATTGAGAAACCAACTCTCTATTTAATTAAAAAAAAAAAAAAAAAAAAAAAAAAAAAAAAAGCACAGTTAAGAGATTTCTGAAAGCTTAAACTGCATTCTTATCTTGATCTGCAGCCCTGACAAGCAGGGACAAGCTCATCCCTAGACCCTGACCTCACTGAAAGATCAGTGGCTGTTTTTAATCAAAAGCCTTGTAATTGAAGAGGTTTAAAACTTAACCCTGGGATAGCTGTTAACCCCAGAGATTCAGAGCATTAAAAAAAAAAAAAAAAAAAAAAAAAAAAAAAAAGCCAGTGGACATCAGTGGTTTATTAAACCTAATAGGTATCAAGGCCTGAGTAATCACTGCCACCATGACACCACCCCAGAATAAATTCCTGGGAATTGGGGCTAAACTCTAGGCTACTTTACACCTTTATTATGGACAAAGAACTTTTTAATCCTAGCATTTTCTCCTACTTTTCTTTGACATTTGGTATAGTTAGATGAGCCATCACATCAGCATTCTTAAAGGCAGCCCACAGAAGGGACCTGATACATTTCCTGCTAAAGGCTCCATTCCAGAATGTCACCATCTCAACCCTGGATGACACCCCACTTTTAATCTGCACCTGAGATCTGTTTTCTCTAGGCTTCAAGCTGTGAATTTTCAACTGCCCTCCATCCTGCTCACAGGGACTGATTGGGACACAGGACACATAATTAGATGCTCTGCTGCTATCTTCAGTTCTCACACCTCCTCCTGGGTAGCCCCAAAATTTCTACGGCCCTTGTCAGCTTGAAGCAATTACATGAAGTTGACATCTTCGTTCTTTTTCCCTTAAATGAATTTGTTTTAACTGCTTGTGGGGGGAATGAAGCAGGTTGTGGTCTCTTTAAGAAACTGTATTTCCTATTGATCTGTGATTCCTTTCAGATTCCTAGCCCCTCCTAGCTGAGGCATGTCCTCCCCAGACAAGTTGTCTTTCCAGGATGTCAACGCCTTTGATTCAATTACAAATCCTGGTTAAAAAGCATCCCTTTGAATTCCAATAGGAGATCTGGGATTGTCCCAGCCCCCACTGGGTCTGAGCCGACTTGGGCTCTCCCAGCCCCCACTAGGACACTCAACATAAAACAGCCAAACTAAAATCCTCTCTTTGCAGAGGTTCCAAACATGCCAGCTATGTCATGTTTGGAATGCCAAGGAGCCTCTGTACACTGGAATATTCTTTTCCAGTGCCATTCCCTCTTTACCCTCACCTATTTCCCTAACCAGACTTTATGGCTCTCTGTCAGGATTTCTAATCTTATTTCCAATCTCCATAATAAACCTCTTTTATCAATTTAGGTTTTCAGGTCTGTAAATTCCTTTACAGAGAACCTCTGCACATTTAACTCCCTGACCAACAGAAACCCTAATCTCATTTTGGTTCCCTAAATCTAAACCTTATCAATTTTATTTAGGTAATTCCAAATTATTTTCCAAAATGTACAGATTCACAGTTCTACCAACAATATTTGAACATTGACTTTTTCTATCATTTGTCATCTTTACCAATAAGGTGGGTAATTAGGTGAAATTAAGTTGTCTGATTTGTATTTTAGTAATGATTTGAAAAATTTCATATGTTTAATTGCTTACAATTCAATAGTTTGTTCATATAATAGACCATTTGTCTACTAGGCATTGATTTTATGTCTTATATGTATTTATTGATTATGTATCTTGGGTATCCTTTATCAGGGAAATTATTTTTTTAAAACATTTAACCACCTCCTTTCTTATTTTATATGCATTAATTTTGTGTGTGTGTGTATGTGCAGAAACTTTTCATTTCCATATAATCACTTATTTTGTCTTCTATAACTGTCTCTAACTCTTGTTTGGTTAAGAGTTCTACTCTGAAGTTATAAAAGATCTATGGAATTACTGTGAATGTCACATAGCCATTTTGAATTGTTGTGAAATATCACCTAAGGCCCTGATCAAATCTGATTTCTACCAAATTCTTTTCAGTTTTCACAAATTGTTCTTATCAAATAGGGAGCACTCTTTTCTAAGTAATTTGTATTTTCCTTATTTCTTTAAAAATAGTTTATTGAGTTTCATTGTTTTTAACTCTACCTTTTCTAGTCTGTTTAGTAGTGAATAAACTTTATTATGTGCCTATTCTGTGTCAAAAACTGCTAAGTATCCAGGGATTAAAAAAAAAAAAGGTAAAAGATATCCCCCCAACTTTAAGGAATTCATAGACTAACAAGGAGACGATATGAAAGCAGTTCTCTCCATACAGGGCATGGACTCTATCACAAATAAATATAGAGCCAGTTGGGAGGAATGTGGGCACACATTTAGAGTATAATGGTAGTAATACACAAATGTAGAATATAAGTAATGCAAATGAGAACTCACAATTTCCGGTACCTTCAAGACTAGAAGTCCTTTCTTTGTAAAGTCCCTAAGCATCTCCTTTTGATGGTAGCATTTCAGCTGGACAAGCTATTCAAGTAGGCTCCTGAGATCTGCTTCTTTTTTGAATCCTTAAGCCAGCACTTTTCTCAACTTCTGAAAGATCCCACTCCTTGAAGTTGCTTCCTTCCTTCTCTCCATAGTCACATCTATCCTGGTCTGCTCTAAGTTGGATGTTTTTTCCTACTCCAAAGAAAAGGCCTATTAAGGGAAGGAAAGTCAACTTTTGCCCTTTGATACAAATGATAGGGTCTGCCTCCACAAAGCACCTCAATGCTTAGAAAGCTCTGTTGCCCAGAAAGTGTGACGGATTCTCTCAATTAAAAATAATTTCCAATAAGTTCAGGGGTGGAGCCAAGATGATAAGAGTGAAGCCAGGAAGCTGCTCAAACTTTTCCAGTTTTCCCTCAAAAACCACAAGGGGCAACTAGGTGGTGCAGTGGATAGAGCACCAGCCCTGAAGTCTGGAGAACCGGAGTTCAAATCTGACCTCAGACACTTAACATTTCCTGGCTGTGTGACCCTGGGCAAGTCAATTACCCTAATTGCCTGGGGGGAGGGGGACACATGAAACCAAGCCTCTGAATAGAGTCTGAAAGAATAAAGCCGTTCTCCACTTCAAGATAGATTAGAAGAACTTCAAGAAAGGGATGAAAGGGGTGTTCGGCCCAGCTCAGACAGTGTCCTGAGAAAGTCAGTGAGAGGGTCTTAATCATAGCAGATCAGCAACTGAGACCCTCAGTCCTGGCTCAGTAGAGGAGCACAGCAGGGGGGCAGCTTCCAGTACCAGCTCAGAAGGCAAACTTCCAGGCTGCTTCCTGAACAGAGCAGGCAGAGCTACCCCTGCAGTGAGCAAAATTGTTAAACAGAACAGGCTCCTGTGCTCAAAGTCAAGGCTCAAAGCTTCATAGGAAGCTTGGGATAGTGTCATCTTTACCCCAGTAGCAGAGATCAATCAGAAAAGTCACAAAAGAGGAAATAAAAAAAGAGAAGGAAAGAAAATAAACAAGAAACAGAAAAGAACCTTAAATCATAAAAAGCTACCATGGTGACAGAGAAGATCAAAACATCAACACAGATGAGGACAAAATGTCTACAGAGAAAATCTCAAAAGAGTGATATGAATTCCTCAACGAAGCTTCTTGGAAATGTTCATAAAAGACTTCAAGAAAGGCAGAAGAAAAAATAAGAATAAAAACTGGAGGTATACAAAAGAGAATCAATAGCTTGGAAAAGGAAGGGAAAAAATTGACTGGAAAAAAAAATTCCTTTAAAAATACAATTGACCAAATGAAAAAAAAAAAAATCCACCGAAGCAAACACCACCTTGAAAAGTAGAATTAACCAAATGGAAAGAGATACAAAAGTTAACTGAAGAAAATCATACATTAAAAAATAGAATGGGACAAATGGCAGCTAATGACTCCCTGAAGAATCAGTTAAACTAAAAAATAATGAAAAAATGGGGGGGGGGGAATGGAAACTATCTCATTAGAATAACATCTGACTTAGAAAATAAATCCAGGAGAGACTATTTTAATTCCTTATACTGATGACATCAGTTCAAGTGAGAAAGGAAATTCCCTCCCTTATATATCTTAATGGATTTTTGGGGAGGCTTATTTTTTAAAAAATCAAACTTTTTGACTAGAGTGAAAGTTTCTTGGTATTTTTGGTAAAAATAAGGTTTAGAGTAGGATTCTTAAATCATATATTAAAATAAACTTTAAAAACTAGGCAATTTGAGTTCTAAAAATTACATTAGTGCATTTTTTAAAAAGGAGAAATGACAAGATTCATTAGGAAACAAGAGGTGACACATGCCAGACAAGTCAAGCCACCATCACCACACCTCAACCACCATTTTCCCTCAGATCCTAAAGAAGTTATCCCAGGACCCTAAACTCAAGAACTTTGAAATAGCAATGCCTCCCAAAACACCAGATCAATTTCTAAGCCTATCTCCCATGGTTATCACTGGGCAGGGGGAAGAATCACTAAAAAGGAGCCCACCACCTTCCTTTCCACTACTACTAACAACTGTTGACCATTTAGTTTCCAAGAGACATCTAAGCATAAAACTGCACTGTTCATATCTTTTACACTGGGATTTTATAATCATATATACCAAGAAGATCAAAGAGAGAAAAATAAAAAATATATTAACATATTAATTAAAATACTTTTTGGGGTTTAGACTAAAAAGACATTTCCATCGATTGGGTAATAGATAAATAAACCATATGAATATACTGAATATAATTATGATAAAAGTAGGAAATAAACATGGCAAGATTTTTGTTAAGAACTGATACAGAGTAAAAAGGCAGAACTTATAGTACTTATATACAATAACTACAAGTGAAAATATCACTTAAAAAAAGAAAATTTGAATAACTGGAAAACCAATAGTGTTCCTGAAGAATAAGTGAAATACACCTTTCTCTTCTCAATAGGGAGGGAAGGGGATTAAAATAATGGGATTATTTGATTAACTGTCTTTTTATTTTGTTTTTGTTTTGATTTGATCTAAAAGTGAGAGGATTTATTTGCAAGGATGACAGGGAAATAAATATCCAGAAATGACTGTGATAAAAAAACAAAAGCCATTATTAACAAAATCTCATTTTTAAAAGTAAAATAAAAGGAAATGGCAATTTGTAAGTCAGAATTGGACCAAGAAAAGCTCAAATAAGCTGTGCTGGACCAACTTTATTTCTTTTAGAAAGAGACTCTACAGGTAAATTTTAGAAAAAACTTGTTAAGATTTGTGTGAAATGATGCTGAGTGAAGTGAGCAAAACAAGAACAGTAACAATAATATTATACAATGATCAACTATGACATACTTCTTCCAGCAATACAAAGATCCAAGACAATTCTAACAGACTCATAATAAAATATGGTGTCCACATCCAGAGATTACTATGGAATCTGAATGTAGATTGAAGAATACTATTTTTATTTGGTGGATTTTGTTTTGTTTTGTTTTTGTTTTTGCTTTTTCTTTCTTGTGACTTTTCCCTTCTGTTCTGATTCTTCTTTCACAACATGGCTAATGTGGAAATATACTTAACATAAGTGTACATGTATAACCTATACCAAACTACATGCTATCTTCTTAAGGAGGGAGAGAAAGGAGAGAAAGATAAAAATTTGGAAGTCAATCTTACAAAAATGAATGTCAAAAACTATATGTAATTGGAAAAAATAAAATAATAATTGGGGAATAAAGAATTTACTATATGACAATTTAAGAAAAATGTCTCCAGCATGTTAACTAGAATATTATTGACCAAGTGTACCTAGATTTCAACAAGACCTTGGACAGACTGCAGGATAAAAACGTGAACTGTTTTGATTAGATTAGATTTTGATTCAGAGGAACTGGACCCAAAGAATCGTGATTCTTTGGAAATAATAGGCATTAAATTTGTGCAAGTTTTCTAATGTAGGTGTTGTATTGGAGATATGAAGACAGAGATGGCAAGCTTTTCAAATAAGCAGATGAGAAACAGATAGACATTGTCATAATTATAAGAATCCAATACTATCTCAATAGAATGAAGAGTCATATAGAAATGAAATAAATTCAATAGGGATAAATATAGAACTTGGATTAAAAAAAAAATCTGCCTAAGTACATAATGAAGAAAGACACAGCCAGATGACAGTTTATGTGAAAAAGATTTTAATGAACTCAAAGTTCAATGAATCAAATGAAATTTGGTATTGAGGGGTGAAACTCTGGAGAAGTATACTTGAAATAAGATATTAACTCAGTGGAATTGATGAGATAATGGTTCTCTAGTTCACATATATTCAGTATGCTGTAATGAAATAATTACAATAAGGTATATAAGGACTAAGGAGGACTGGAAGAGAGACATTCTATCTTTGACCAGCCTTATGGTTGCTGTCCTGCCTTCTGCACTAAAATCAAGACTGGGCCAGAATAAAGAATCTAGACTCTATTCCTGACCATTCTTATGGTGTCTATCCTGCTGTGACCAAGACCCAACAGAAGAATCTCCAGAAAACTAGCCTGAACATTACAATTTGGCTGGCTGAAGGCTGCACTAATCCAAAACACAATATACAGAATAAAAAAGTCATAAAAAGAAATGGAGAGGCAGATAGGAGATATAGTGGATAGAGTGCCAAGCCTAGAATTAGGAAGATCCTAGTTTAAATTCAATCTCAAATATTTACTAGCTGTGTGACCCTGGGCAAGTCACTTTACCTTTTTTGCCTCTTTTTATCTGTAAAATGAGCTAGAGAAGGAAATTACAAACATTATAGTATCTTTGCCAAAAAAAAAAAAAAACCCACAAAGAGTCACCAAGTCAGACACAATTGAACAAGAATAATAAGAGGTTATAATCCCAATTAAACTCTACTCTGGCCAAAACCAAACTGTTGATGATAAATTATAGGCATCCCATTTTAAATAACAACTCAAGAATACATCTGTGATAGTGAGAAGATTCAAAGTCATGCCTCAAGAGTATCACCTTTTTTTTGCGGGGGGGGGGGGGGGGGGGAGGGGGAGGCAATAGGGAAACAAGACTACTTGCTGCCTTTAAATATCTGAAGCACTTCCATGTGGAAGATCAGAATTGTTTTGTTTTATTGCACAAATTGAAAAAGGACTGAAGGGTGGAGGAAGACAACCTTCAATATAAAGAAAATGTAACGCTCCAAAAAGAATAAAAACAAAATGAAATGTACCTTGAGAATCAGTGAGTTGCTCTTCACTAAGGGTTTTCCATCATTATCATGTCATATAAAAAGACTATTTGCTGATGATGGGATTCTGGTTCAGGTATGGCTAGGCTGTTTGATCTCTAAAGTTTCTTCCATCTTTTTCCTATATAACCTATAGCCTCTGCCTTTAAACAATAATATTAATCTTCCCCTGTTCTTCAGGTAGACTATGATCCAAAAAGACAGCATGCTTACTGAGGAATAACTTGCTTACATTGGTTAGATCTGTTACCCTGAAAAGGGAAAAGGTAACAGGAAAAGTATAAGAGCAGAGGGAAGGATGCAGAAAAAAGAACCAAAGAATTTTAAAAATGAAAATGACTTTAAGAAATCAACTAATACAACCCCCTTATTTTTACATCAGAACATAGTCCAAAGAAGTTAGTACCTTGTCCAAAGTCATTAGTGATTTAGAACTCAGGAATTCTAATACCCAGTCTAGTACTCTTTCTACTAATCCTGCTAATTCTCTGTACAAACAAGACAGCAATTCTTTCTTTGTCCAAAGTCATTAGTGATTTAGAACTCAGGAATTCTAATACCCAGTCTAGTACTCTTTCTACTAATCCTGCTAATTCTCTGTACAAACAAGACAGCAATTCTTTCTTTTGTGAAGTTTTCTTCAAAGAAAATGAAGAAGTTATAAATATTTTGATTTCCTACATTAGAAGCAGTTATATCAAAGATAAGTACAGAGATGAACTTTTAAGAGCAGGGTTTCTTTTTTTTTCTGAGGCTGGGGTTAAGTGACTTGCCCAGGGTCACATAGCTAGGAAGTGTTAAGTGTCGGAGACCAAATCTGAACTCAGGTCCTCCTGAATTCAGTGCTGGTGCTCTATCCACTGCGCCACCTAGCTGTCCCTAGAGCAGGGTTTCTTAGCTTGGAGTTCACCAATCTCTTGGATAGATTTCTGAGGTCATAAACTTGGATTGGAAAAAAAAAATACATCTTTATTTTCACTAACTTTCCTACAAGTACTTAAAAACATTCTGAGAAAAAGGCTCTAGAAACCTCACTAGATTACTAAAATGACATTCAGAAAGGTTAAGAATTCTTGTCCACAGGCCTGGCACATATGTACTTAATAAATGCTCCTTGCCTTGTTCTAGAGTATATCCCAGAAATAATTTTTTAAAGATGCAATATTAGATTTGTACCAATCCTCAATATATATTTGTGGAATCTCTTCTTATGATTAATTTAGTGTATTTGAAAAAAATTTCTCAATGAATACTTATTTCATTCCAGTATGAAACTTTCAAAGTAATTTTTAAAAATTCTTAGAATTTAAATGTGTAAATAAAAGGACTTTGCCACTTCTCATTTTTATTTTTTTTCCCAAAAATCAAATGAACACTTATTTACCAATGTACAATTCCAAATAAAATTTTCCTACTTTGGTCAAAGATTCTAAGTTTTAAAATACCTATATGATTTATACTCATACAAAAGTTTGAAAGATTCAATTTGTAATTATCAACACATGATACTTCAGTAATTTTATTGTACAGCAATCCACATAACACCATACATTTTTTTAGCTTAGTCCAAGTTATAAAGTGCTATTATCAGATAAATTAAGCAAATGCTACTGAATACTGAATTTCTCCCAAGTCATAGTACACTGCAATTGAACAATAAATTGTATATGTAAAAACACTTTAACCTGATTTTTCAGTTAAAACTAGAGAGCTTGAAGAATTTATTAAATGAGTCAAAAAAAAAATCCAACAAAACATTGGAATGTCATCCATCTTAATAAAGGGACAAGACTTTAGAATGTATAATTAGCTAATTTTAATAAAGAAGCAAGTATTATTTATATAAGCCATATAATAAAAGTGTCAGGCAGCATGACATAGAAGCCAGTCTTTGAAGCCAGGAAGTCCTGGAACAAGAAGACTCTTTGGGGCTCTATGACCTTGAGCAGGCCAATTAACTTCTCAGTGCTCTAGACATCTAATTCTCTTAAAACAATAAGTTAGAAGGAACATTGGTCAAGGGAGCTTTCTTACCTGGGAGTTTCCTACTTCAATGTAATTGACAGGCCAGTCCCTATATATGTATCCCTAAACAATAATGTAAATACAACCTATAAACTGAACATGAAACTCAGGCAAAGAATGATTTTATGGTCTAAACATTCCACTTACAATTAATTTCCTCCAAGTATTAATAAAAGTGCATCTATAGAGTAAATATGTTATACTTCAGTTGCAGTCCCAAACATTTGCTTCTATTTGCTTACTTTGCCAAAGTTTATTATTCACATGAAGTAATAACACACAGAAAATGTCAATTAGACCATCAGCTATTATTTCACATTTTAGAATATTTTTAATGCTATAAAAGATAAACTCATAAAAAACTTGTGCAGAATCTTTCAAACATTTAAAACAGTAAAAACTGAAATGTAATAGGCATACTAAATGAAATTAAATACTCAAAATATAAGGGCAAAATAGCAAATATTTCATTTAAATATCAGTGCACTTGGAACTAAAATTTTCTAAAATTATTTATTGAAGACAAATTCAACCTCTTCCCCCAAGTTTATAATGTTTGTCTAAAGGGGAACATAAATTAGAACTATTTTAAATTATTTTGAAGGATTACACAGACTGAAAAATATCCATCTTTGAATTAATTTTAAGAAACCAAATTTATTACAGTTCCATGTGTAGGATGTTTAGGAAACAACAACATCTGTTTCCAGTGGGGAAGGGGAAACCTTTTACTATTTTATATGTAATGTAGTGCATTTGGTTGTCAAAAAAAAACCAGCTACAGTATGTATGTATAACAAGTACTAACATCATATATTAACTTTTTAGAAAACATTTTGAAATTCATTCTTTCCTATTTAAGTATGTTACCATAATTTTTATTCTCCTCCATTATTAGTAAATTTTATTTTCCTATTAAAAACAAATACAAGAGACACCATTTAATACTCATTTTTCTCCATAAATTATTTTTAAATAATCTTTCTTAGGACATAGACATGATTTAAAGTAGGAAAAAAAAACACAAATATTCCTTAAAATGAGATCTTTTGAATAAAAAATTAAGATGAAAATTGCTAGTTGACAAATTATATATTTCCAACTCACAAAGACACTCATCAAGGAAAATTCAGTTGCTAACTGACTAGTTCAGTAGTAACTTGAGGGGAAAAAAATGCCCTTAACTCCATCATAAAGAAATGCAGAATAATTAAGATGGAAGAAAAAATTATTTTGGTTTTTTTCTGTGTTTTAAGGAAAACACACATACACACAAAACAAGCATGGCAAAAGCACTTAGGAGATATGTAATTAGTTCTGACTGTTAATGCTAAGGCATTCTTTTGCTCACATTTCTCATCCTAAGCAGCATTAGTAGATCTTTGTACTACATGTCATTTTGGTATTCCAGATACTTTGCTGTGATGGTTTCTTCAAGCTGAATTCCTCCACTTCCCATTAATGCAAATGCAGGATACATTGTACCTGAGCAGTCCACTTGACGCTCATAAAGGCATTTCATGTGATCTGCATCATAAAACCCAACTTTGCCTTTATCATAGTCGAGGAAAATTCCTATACATGTTGGCATGGGAAGAACTCTATTTTCAGGTTCACTGGAAGAAGTAGGTGACTTGGGGACAAAAAATTTCTTCATGCCTATAGTAACTAAGGTAAAGGGCTGTGCTGAGTCAAAGCAGGTATCTTCACTTCCACTGTCATGACCGCTATCTTGCTCATATCTAAAATAAGAGAATAACTGTAATACACAAATTATAACAAACAATTTTATCTATATCATAAGACCTAGTGTATTTTCACATATACATTCAAATATCTATAATTTATACAAATTTCTATACCGAAATACAGCTAAACATTCAGAATTTTTAAAGATATGAAAAAATAGAATAAATATAAAATATTTAAAAATTAATATAAAAATAATATAAAAAATTTGGACAAGCAAATTAATAATAGTTTATATTTTGTGTAATTTTTTAATATTTACAAAGCATTTCTGTCACTTCTTACTTGCCTAAACTAATAATTGTAATGGCTGGGATTTGAACCCAGGTGTTTTGAAGTTAGCCTTCTAATCCCAATAAGTCACAGTTACAACATCTACTGAGAAAACTAACTGAAACAAAAGAAACATTGCAAAAATGTTCAAAGTACCCTATTTTTCTATCATTGTCTGAATTTCTACCTTTATTTTTTAATATCCCAAATAGAGCTCCATTAGCATCACATTTTTGCTTCACTTTTTCCTATAAATTTTTTTCTCTATTTTACCAAGAAATACATGCTTTACTCTTTTCAGAATTATAGGATTAAAGAAAAAATATTACCATATCTCATCAAAAAGCATGAAAATCTTTGCTACCCTTTATTTCTGAGAAGAGTAGATAATAGGATTCTATTTAAATTAATCAGGGCAATTAGGTGGTACATGGATAGAGCACTAGGCTTGGAATTAGGAAAACTCATTTTCCATAAATTCAGATTCAGTCTCTGACACCTATTAGCTGTGTGATCCTAGGCAAGTCACTTAACCTTGTTTGCCTCAGTTCCTTATTAGTAAAATGAGTTGGAGAAGGAAAAGGCAAACCAGTATATGAGGTCACAAAGAGTAAAACAACTAAAACGACTGAATAAAAATTAAATTAATAGGCTAAGGTAAACTCTTGGCTATGGATTTTTTAATGTAGAAAAAAATTAGCAACCTTTCTTTGGAATTCCCAAGGCCAGAAGAAAATTCCCTTGTTTGGGTCTACAAGGTACACAAGGGCTATATATGACTGAAAGCAAAACTAAAATTATAAATTAGTCACTTTCTCACTAAGGAAATTTAGTTGATTTAGAAATAGAAAATCCTAGCTCTGATCACATGTCCATTTCAGCATTATTTTGTAGAATCATATTAAAGAGAAATGTTTTAAAAAGTTGTATTCACCACAGGAAAGTACAAGTTACTATAATTAGTTCAAAGGAACTTGCTGTTCATTCATTCATTTTTTTTCAGTGGTATCATGAACCCATTTGGAATTTTCTTGGCAAAGATACTAAAGTGGTTTGATATTTCCTCCAAGTCATTTTATAGGAAGACCAAGGCAAACAGAGTTAATTGACTTTCTCAAGAGTCACACTGCTAATAAGTATTTATGTCCAGATTTGATCTCTGGAAGATGACTCTTCCTGACTCCAGATCTGGCACTTTATTCACTTTACCATCTAGCTGCCCTGAGGAAAATGGCAACAAGAGAATTCAGTGGTACCTCATCCAATAAGTAACATATATAATAACAACACAATAATGAACATATTTAAGTTCTATAAAATGAAACTATTAAATCTAAGCCCATTTTTAGATCTACCATGAAGTGCAATACACTAAGGGCTTAGACTTTTCCTACTCACTACCATTTTTCTCCTGAAAAAAAATTTTACGTGACTCCAAGTACATAGGTATATAAAATAGTATACACAAATCAAACATTCACTAATAAAAATCATAATTTTTATGACTCCCACATTCAATTACAAGATCCCATATGGAGTCATACACCACAGTTTAAGAAGTTGGGCAATAAACATTAAATTGATCCAAAGTAACCACATACTACAAGAGTAAATAAATATCTACCTTGGGCTACTTATATCACGAGGATTGTGGAGCCATTCTTGTAGTTTATCATTGGAAGCAACTCCCACTTTAACCATGTATGAATATGGTTCCACACGTAAAGCCCAAAAGTGTTTTCCTCTGGTGATTCCAGTGTCTCCAATGATATAATCTAAGCTTGTATAACAACCCACTTGGACACGTTCAGCAGCAAGCAGAAGAGAAAATCCAGCCCTACTGTCCACACGATCTCTCTTTAGATTCAGCAACAGATGTTCATTGTTATAGCCACATTTTTCATCAAAGAGAAAACTAAAAACTTAAAAATAAAGAACTAAAATTAGCTTGGAACTTATTAACATTTCAAAATTGCAATATATCAATTTGAGTAAAATTCTCAATAGATGTTACTGTTCAAAATTCATAACCATATAATAAAGCATAAAATTAAATTTTCAATTTCTTCATATACCAATTGCACAAAACTATGTGAAAGCTGGTACTTGAAACCACTTTTGATGACAACTGAAAATGTTTTTAAAAGGCATTTTTTAATTAAAGCTTTTTGTTTTCAAAATATATACATGGATAATCTTCAACATTTATCCTCACAAAACCTCGAGCTTCAACTTCCTCCTTTACTCCACCCAGTCTACCAAATGGCAAGCAATGCAATATATATTAAACACGTATAATTCTTCTATAATTATTTCCACAAATATGCTGCACAAGAAAAATCAGATCAAAAAGGAAAAAAAATGAGAAAGTAAACAAAATGCAAGCAAACAACAATAAAGAGTGAAAATACTATGTTGTGTTCCACTTTCAGTTCCCAGTGTCCTCTGAGTGCAGATGGCTTAAGAGATTTTTTTAAAAGACAATGCTCTCTTAAAAAATGCCACACCAAAAAAAAAAAAAAAAAAAAAAAAGACTGTGTTCTCTTTCTTGTCTAGAAACAAATGAACTGGTTTTTTTGTGAAATCAAAATCTTGTTAGCTAATTTCAGTTTTGAAGAAACTTTAGGCAATTTCCATTCTCTCAGCTTTATACCTTTAAAACAAGACAATGATCATTGTACCCAATATATCTAATTCATAATGGGGGATTTAAAGAAATATAATGTAGCAGTAACAGGTTTCCCTTTTAAAATAAGTAATCTGTATTCTAAAAATATGGAGAGCTATAAATGTTTTCTTTATATCCCCAAGAATATTAACATGGTTACATTGATTGTATTTCCAGATCAAAATACCTCAAAACACACAAAAAAATTTCACAAATGTGGAAACCAAAACCATTTCACTATAATACACTACAATGCTTATACAGAGGATTCAATGCTGAATAGAAGTTGGGACCTAATTAAACATGAAAACTAGATTTAAAGCAATTGAAAAAAGACAAAAGAATTAAGGAATAAACAACAGGTGACAAGGAAACAAAACTATCATTTTTGATAGATAATAGTATATTTGGAGAATTCTAGTCAACTAAAAACTAGCTGAAACAATTTAACTTTAGCAAAGTTGTTAAAAAAAAAAATAAATCCACATAAACCATCAGCACTTCTAACCCAGAAAGAAGAGGAGAAATTCCATTTAAACTAACTGTAGGAAGTATAAAATATTAAAATATTTGGAAATCCACTTGCCAAGACACATATTGAAATTGTATTAAAAAAAACCCCTACAAATCACTATTTACAAAATAAAAGTTCATCTAAATAATTGAAGAAATAGTAATTGTTCATGGGTAGTCCAAGATAATATAATAAAAAGGCCAATACTACCTAAATTTACTTATTCAGGACCAGAGAAAACAAACTACCAAAGAATTGTTTTACAGGGCTAGAAAAAAATCATTGTGAAATTCATCTGGAGGAATAAAAGGTTAATTATCCAAGAGAATTAATGAAAAAAGAAATGTAAAGAAAGAAGGTCTTGAAGCACCAGATCTCAAGCTATACTACAAAGCAGCAATCATCAAAACAGTTTGATACTAGATAAGAAATAGAGTGTTTTGATCAATGGAACAGATCAAGTATACAGAAACAAATGAGCACAATAATTAAGTGTTTAATAAACCCAAAGATCCCAACTAATTAGAGCAAGAATTCATTAATTGACAAAAGCTTCTGGGAAAATTGGAAAATAATCTGGTAAAATATATGAATAGACCAACATCTCTACACAATGTACCAAGACAAGGTCAAAATGGGTATATGACTTATACTTAAAAGATGACATAAACAAATCATTAGTTCAAGGAAAAAATTATGTCAGATTTATGGATAGGAGAAGAGTTCATGACCAAATAAGAGGCAAGTTTATAAATAAAATGAATAATTTTAATTATATAAAATTTAAAAGTTTTCTCACAAACAAAACCAATGAAGCTGAAATAAGAAAAAGTAGGAAGCTGGGAGAAAATTTTGCAACAAATTTCTATGATAAATGTATCATTTCACAAATAAATAAAGAACTATGCCAAATTAATTTTTTTAATTGAGCCATTTCCAATTGATAAATGGTCAAAGGATATGAAAATGAAATTTTCAGAGAAAGAAACCAAAGTAATGATATATATATATATATATATATATATCCCCATATAACTATCATGGGGAAAAATGCTCTAAATTACTAATAATTAAAGAAAGCAAATTAAAACTACTCTGAAATACCACCTCATACTCATCAGAAATGACAAATGCTGGAGGGGATGTGAGAAAATAGGTATATCAATGCACTGTTGGTGGAGTTGTAAATCAGTTCAACTATTTGGAGATCTATTTAGAATTATGCCCAATGGCTATCAAAAGTGCATACCATTTGTCCCAGCAATACTGCTGGCCTGCATTCCAAGGAGATATGAGGATAAGGAAAAGGTCCTAATGTATGCAAAAATATTTATAGCAGCTCCTTTTGTTGTCACAAAGAAATGGAATCTGAAGAGATGCCCATCAGCTGGGGAATGACTAAACCAACTGTGGTATTTGATTGTGATGGAATACTATTTTGCTCTAAGAAGTGACAAAGTGACTGGTTTCAGAAAAAATCTGTTACGATCTATATGACTGATACAAAGTGAAATGAGAACAATCTATATAGTAACAGCAATGTAGTAAGGAAATTAAGCTATGAAAGATTTAGTAATTATAATTAATATAATGATCCACCACAACTCTAAAGGATTCATAATAGAAAATGCTAACTACCTCTGGTTATGCAACTGATGGATTTTAAGAATACAGATTGAAGCATTTCTTTTCTTGCCTTTTTTTTTTTTTTCCAGAACATGGCTAATGTGGAAAACGTTTTACATATTGTGATTATTATATTTCTTGCCTTCTCAATGGGTATGCAAGAGAGATAGGTGAAAGAGAATGTGAAACTGAAAATAAAAATGAAAAAAAAAATGCCTGTCAATTCTAAAAAAGGCAAATTTGAAAAGGGGAGAGGGGGGGGAAAGAGTCAATATAATTCCCAAAGTGTAGAAGAGGATTCTTTTCTACTTTACATGACAATGAATTAGTAATTTTATCAATTAATCTAAATACAAATCTGAGAATACATAATTCAATCCAAATTATTTAAGACTACTTTGTTTATTCTCATCTATACATTTAAAAGAGAAATCTTTAAAATTTTCATAATTGTGATTTTGAAATAAAATTACAACTAAATATAAATATTCTAACATAATAAATAAATTACAAAGTTTTCCTTACCAAATTTAACAGATTAAAATATGGTAGAACCGACCAACTTTTACAATCCTAGATTACTAAACTATGGAAGATACCCTTACAACTCAAATCTAACCTCAATTTATAGACCAAGAGACTTGCCCAAATTTGCCTGAGGTCAAGTGACAAAAACAAGGAATGGCCTAAATCTTCTGACTCCAAATCTAACATTCTTTGTATTATACTGCCAAGCATAGGATATTTAACAAGACCCTTTTCAATTCTGCATTTCTTTGATTGAAACTTCATAATACCTGGAGCTGGAGGAGTATGTAGAATCACTTCTCTGCTGCAAGGACTACAGACTGAACCTTTATATCCTCTCACTCTGAAGGAATAGCTACTGTTACTTTCAAGATCAGAAATTACTTTACTGGTACCATAGACCTCTGTCTCACTCCAGGTTAACATTTCTTCTTCTCTACTAATCTTTCGATATTCAAGAATATAACTATCAGCTTTATTCTTCTTTTCAGGATGATGCCAGCTTATCAAGGCTTTATTATATATTTTGCTCTGTTCTTCATTGATTTCTGGTATATCTACACCTAAAATTAAAAAGAAAGCAATATTAAACACATATATTCTGGACCCACTTTTTTTTTTTAAATTCAAGAGCAACTTTGCTGATATGGTTTCTTGAACTGCCATTAAAAATTGTTTTGTTTTGTTTTTTTTTACATAGGATCAAACAAATAAGTATATATATTACTATAACCAAAAGAATAAGAAAAAGAAATGAGAGAGTAAAATTTGGGAAATGGATGGGTTGAAGTTAAAAAAAAAAAAAAAAAGACCCACATGCCATGCCTATAATGATAACAACACATAATAATCTCTATATACCATCTATTCTATTTTTTTGACTACTTCCCTTCACTTATCAAGTGTTAAAAAAATCTTTGATTAGAGAGATTTGTATTCTACTACTTTGAAGGCCAAACCTTCAGGATTTGACTATTGAAAAATGAAAATAGAATCATTGGAATATATTGTATATGACTAAAAATAAAAGTTTAACAATTACATAATTTTTATTCATTTTCTTCTTAAATAAAAATTAAAAGCATTTCAAGTTTCAATTTAAAATAAACATTCTTGGGGAGCAGCTAGGTGGTGCAGTGGATAGAGCACCAGCCCTGAAGTCAGGAGGATCTGAGTTCAAATCTGGCTTCAGACCCTTAACAATTCCTAGCTATTAGACCCTGGGCAAGTCACTTAATCCCAATTGCCTCAGCAAAAAACAAACAAACAAAATAACAATAATTAAATTTAATTTTAAAAATAAAATAAACATACTTAGAAAAAATTTTAATTTGGACCTTTGAAAAAGATATACAAAATAATCATAAAAAACTAATTCATTTAAAAAAAATAATTTGTTAATACTCTACTACCAAAGTTAAAAGATATGTTCCCCTTTTCTATTAATTTAAAATGGGAACATAAACTTTGTAGTTGGGGCTGTATATAAATGTACTGTTAAGACAGATAAAATATTTCAATAAATTTAATTTCTTTAAAAAAATTTAGTCAGGAAGTATAAAAATCACTTTTACTTTAAACGAAGGAGAAACTATTGATGTTATATTTATAGTGTTTTCTTTTTTTTTCTTGGTTTGATATCTTGAACTTATTTAATTCTTGAAAGGAAAAATCTTGATACAACATAAACTGCAATCAATCACACAGCATAATACTAAAGGGGGAAAATATCCCATTAATGAAATAGAAGATTTCCAAATATTCCTAATAAAAAGACCAGAGCTGGGAAGAAACACAAATGCAAACAGGAAGCATAAAAAGAAACACAGAATCATTTGAAGGGACTACAATGATGTTGAATCATTTATATTACAATAGAACCCAAATTTCTCCTCAGAATCCAAAGCATTATAGAAGAAGTTATATAATAAATTGAGTCTGAGATTAGTGTGTGGGTGTACGTGTGTGTGTATGTATGTATATACATTATATTAAAAGGAAAAAAAAAGAAGGGCAAAAAGAATATTCTGGGAGAAGTATAAAACAATCTCTAATCATAATGAGAAAATTATTGGGGTAAAAGGAGGAGTAGGCATCACATGAACTTGACTTTTATATGACTCAGACAAAGAAGAGCTGAAAAATCCTCCAAATACAGAGAGTAGAGCATGAAATGGGGAAAAGAAAGAAAGAAAAAGTAAGAACATGTGACTGGACAATGGATAACAAAAACAGAAAAAAAGGGCAATGAAACATATTAATTATAGATTACTACTGAGTTAGTTGGGGTGGAATCGAAAGAAAAGTATAAATGAGAGACTTAGAAAGAAACATACTATTAATAATCATAAACATGAATATGAATAAGATGAATTTATCCATAAAAGGGAGGAAGAAAGTAGAACAAATTAGATGGTAGAATTCAACAATATGCTATTTAAAAGAAATATACTTTTAAATAGAAAGATTCCCAGATATTTTAGGAGACTAGAACTAAAGCTGTGATGTTTCAAGAACATTTTTTAAAAAGGGAAGAAGAGATAAAAAGGAAACAATATGATGCTTAAAGGAATGTCAGACAATAAAATTAATATTATAAGCACCAAATGGCATAACATCTATCTACTTAGAGAAAAAGTGAATAAATTAATGATAAAAATAATATTTCTTAATGTACCCTAGACAAATATAACAAAAAGATAAACAAGAAAGGGGTTAGGCTCCTGAATAAAATATTAGAAAAGTTAGAAACAATAGATTGCATATAGTTTGAACATGCCAATATAATAAAAATGTAAATACTGTCCAAATCAATTCATTTATTTGCCATGCCAATCAAACTACCAAAGCAGTTATAGAACTAGAAAAAAATTTATCTGGAAGAACTAAATGTCTTCATATAGCATTGCAAAACGAAAAAGTGTGAAGGAAAGGGACTATTATAGCACTATATATAAGATTATACTACAAAGTAGCACTCATCAGAACTATTTTGACTGGTTAAAAAATTGAGAGTTCATCAATAGAACAGATCAGCTAAAAAGCTAATTTTTAGCTACAAAGCACATAAATACAGTAGCACAGTGTTCAATAAAGCCTAGTTACTAGGACTACTAGTCAGAAAAAAACTTCTTAAAAATTTGGAAAGTAATTTGAATACCATTAAGTACAAATCAATGTCTTACACTACATATCAATATAATCAATATAATTGGATACATTACATAAGACATATAGTCATCATATAAAAGTTCAAAGAGCAATAAATAAAATGTCTTTAATAAGTATAAAGAATTTATGACTAAACACAAAATAAAGGTTCACAGAAGATAAAATGAATAATTTTTTAAAAAATAAAACTGAAAACATTTTGAAGCAACAAAATCAATGAAGGGAAAATTAAAAGGGGAAAATAGTTATCTGGAAAAAAATCTTTGCAGCAAATTTCTCTGGTAAATGTCTGATATTTTAAGGTATATAGAGAGAATTTATTCAAATATTTAACAACAGTCATTCCTCAACAAATGATTAAAGGTTATAAACAGGCAGTTTACAAAGGAAGAGAAATCTGACCAATCAACAAACACATGAAAAGATGTTCCAAATTATATAAACTCTGAGGTTTTACCTCTCACTTAAAAAATTAGTAAAAATAAAAGAAAAGAAAAATGATAGCAAATGTTGGAGGAACAAAGGAAAAACAGGCATTTGTGCACTTACTGATAGAGTCATAAATTGGTCCATCCATCCTGTAAAGCAATTTGACATTGGTCTCAAATAGTCTAAGCTATGCAAATACCCTTTGCCCCAATTAACACCTCAACTAACCTTATCCCACAAAAGCTATCACTAAGAGAGGAAAAGATCTTCAACATACAAAAATTTTATTATAGCAAAGAATTCAAAACAAAAGTAACTGCCATCAATAGGGGAATGGATAAGCAAAGGCATATGAATATATTAGGCTATTATTGGGACATAAGAAATGATAAAAAGTACAGTTTCAGAAAACCTAGGAAGACATAAGAATCAACAGAGAATAAAAGTGAACAGAACTAGGAAAATAATATAACAACTGTACTGTTAAATTTTTTTAAAGACTTAAGAATGCTGAACAATTTAAAGAACACTCACACCTCCAGGGGACCAACGATAAAGAATAAAGCAAGTTACTTACCTACTTACAAAAGTAATGGACTCAAGATGCAAAAGGAAACATTTTCAAACACAACCAATTACAAATTAGTTTTATGAGACTATGCTATATTTGTTATAGGGGTTTCTCATTTTTTAAGTGGGGATAGGAAATTGGGAAAGTAGGGTTAGTAATAATCCTCCCTTCCCCCCCAAAAAAGAAAGCTACTAAGGTATTTAAAGAAAATGTACAAAAGAACAAATAAAAAGTTCAGAAGTATATCAGGACTGCTTTGAAAGTAAATGACCGGGGCAGCTAGGTGGTGCAGTGGATAGAGCACCAGCCTTGAATTCAGGAGAACCCCGACTTCAAATCTGATCTCAGACACTTAACACTTCCTAGCTGTGTGACCCTGGGCAAGTCACTTAACCCCAGCCTAAGAAAAGAAAAGTAAGTAAATAAATAAATAAAGTAAATGGCCGAATCAATTTTTAAAAGTCACATAACGAGTCAGACTCATGTATAAGCACCTTTCTAGGTTCTATTGTTTATATGGAAATACTGAAAAATATTTTTCCTTTTTGATGTTTAAATGAAGAGTAATTCAGAAGCAAACAATATATATCCAGGGAGCAAAGTATAAGGTAACGGTGAGGCTACGTGATACAGGTAAAGAGTAAGGTCAATAAGAGACTGGGAGTGCAAAGTTCTGAGTTATTATCTGGACTGTGCACATAATTAGTTATGATCCATAAAGCAGTCACTATACATCTCTCAGCTTCAGTTTCTTCAGTAAAAGAAAGGGGTTAGTGACCTTTAAAGATGAATTTGTGATTTAAAACCCTCTATTCTCTTTACACTATCTTGCATAGTTTTGGCAAAATACTACTTACAAAAGATGTTCTAAAATTAATGGCTACAATAAAAGGAAATGTCAAGAAAGATGCAAGTAACAAAAATAAATAAAAAACAAGATTATTTTTTGTTTTTTTTTCTTCCTGTTCTCTTTCTCCCTCTACACTATTCCTTCACTTAC
The DNA here is from genome assembly GCF_048593235.1 of Sminthopsis crassicaudata. NCBI lineage: Eukaryota > Metazoa > Chordata > Mammalia > Dasyuromorphia > Dasyuridae > Sminthopsis > Sminthopsis crassicaudata. The sequence goes on along the minus strand of NC_133617.1, from coordinate 546,903,548 downwards.
TCTTCAATCTTTCCTATTCCTCTAAAGCTTAAAAAATATATATCTATAAAAGAGTCTTCCACGATATCAGAAACTACACAGGAAGTAACCCATATTTTTTTAAACTATTAGTAATCAAACAGGGACAAGAGAAGCATGACATGGCTAGATGAACTTTCTTGTTTGTATCTTCAAGGTCCAAGGCCTCTGCATCTAAGGAACTACTGCCATACTTCTCAGTGTCTACTGATGAAAAAGGCAGAGTAAGATCATTATCAAGTCTCTACAACATAGTAACACACAGATTAGCTTCACATCTAGCAAATGCAAGCATCCTTTAATATTGTGAATATTACTATACAAGAGATAAGGCATTATTTTATTAAAAAGTTCTATGGATGGGGGCAAGAAGGAAAGAAAAACTACTAAATGGTTTAGGAAACTAGTAGAAGACTAAATGACTATAATTTTTCTTATATGCTACTAAAATATTTTTCTTAGCAATAGTTAGCTTTTAAAATATCTACATTTGTCTTAGCTAAAATTATATAGGAATTATCCATAACTCTCTAGATAGTAAACATCTGAACTGTTTCTTCTAGAAAACAAATTATTTCTTAAGAATATAAAACTGCTAGAATATAAAGATGAAGTCAATATGTTTATTAACAACAAATACTACATTATATTTAAATAGCAACTAAGTTTCATTAACAGTTATCTGTCCAGATTGAAGGTCTAGGTATGATGGATTAAATGAATTTCTAGACAATTTAGTGTTAAACCTAGCCTGTATCCTCATTAATTTTAATATATATTATATATCTATACATACACATATGCATATTTATATATTTATATTTGTGTGTACATATATATATGTGTGTGTGTGTGTGTGTGTGTGTGTGTGTGTGTGTATGCATGTGTGGGATCCTAAGACTGGATAGTATGATCATCCTTACTCAAATGTCATTCAACTAAGACTGGATAGTATGATCATCCTTACTCAAATGTCATTCAATTTCATAACTTTTGATTAACATTTCAAGTAAAAGTGATTTTGTTGCTGTTGTTGTTTTCAGTCAAAAGACTTCAGGTAAGCAGCATTTTGACTCAATTTTAGAAATAAAGTGCTTCTAACAAGGGCTGCTAAGAATATCCACCTAGCGAGCAAATCAAATCAAAAGGATTTTAAAGTAAAAAGAAAAAATAGTGCTAAAACTGCCTATTACTATCTACTAAGGCCTAGCTTCTTAAACTCTGATTTGTAGTCCCAAGTAGGTTTTTGTAACTGAATGTAGGGATCATGAAATTGTGATTTATTATCAGTAAATAAATGTTTGATTTGCACACCTATTTTATATAGATATATATCTATATACCTGAGGTCACACAAAAGGGATCCCTACACTAAGCTACTACATCTATTACAGAAAACAATTGTATTATTGGAAAATAAAACTTGAGAATTCAAATTTATATGCCATAATTCAAGAATCTTGGGGGTGACATTCCTAATACTGAAAGCTCCCAATGTCTACCATGGTGTGCTTCCCATTAACAATCAATCAATAGACTCAACTAGCTCTTTAGAAAAGATAATTACTCAAATGATTATAGCAAAGAACAATAGTTACACAACATTTCGACTCATAACTTTGTAATAGCAGGCCCTCCATATCTTTCTCTGAAGAATACTTACAAAGTTCACTTGAGGGCAGCGTCAGTGTTGATAGATAAGATTCTGCTTTTTTTATCCTGCTCTAAAGTCAAAGTCAGCTGAGCCAGTCAACAAATACCTAACTGTTTACTAAGAGGCAGGCATTGCACTAGACACTAGAGATACAAAAATAAAAAAGTCCCCACTCTCAAGGAACTCAGAATCTAATGTGGAAGATATGTATACAGCTATGTATGAATAAGCTATATAAACTTTAAATACTGAACAGAGAGAAGGCATTGCAATTAAGAGGGAGCCGGAAAGGCTTACTATAAAAGACAGAATTTTGTCTAGGACTTGAAGAAAGCTAGGGAAGCCAAAAGGAAGAGACAAGGAAGCAAAGCATTCCGGGCATGAAGAATAGTCAGTAAAAATGCTCAGAGTCAGGAGATAAAATGTCTTGTTCAAAAAATGGTAAGGAGGGCAATGGTGGTGTACATAGTGGAGATACACATGGTGGTGTAAAAGGTTTAAGAAAAATAGAAAAGTACAAAGGGGCCTAATTATGAAGTATTTTGGACACCAGAGGATTTCATATTTTATATCAAAGATTGCCCAAACTCACAAGAGTTTGTCAAATAGAGGAATGACATAGTCGGAACGATGAAGCAGGAAGAGCACTTTGCCAAACTGAATGGAGAACAAGAGTAAAGTGGGAAAGAGATTTGTGGGAGGAAGACCAATCCTCAGACTGCTGCACAAGTCCAGCCTGAGGCAATGAGGGCCTACACCAGAAGGGTGCAGAGAAAGAATGTACAAAGGACTCAACTTCTTGGATATGGGAATGAGGCTGACATTTAGGTCGGAAGGCAGGAGGACTGGGAGGATGACTGTGCCCTCACCAGTAAAAGTAGTCTGGAAAGAGGGAAGGGGGAAAGACAGTGAATTCTGTTTTGGACATGTTGAGTTTAAGATATCTACCGGACATTCAGATGGTGATCATTAGCCAGTTGGGAGACATGAGTCTGGACTTGACAAAAAGGTTTTTAAAACTAGACAAATAAATCTGAAAATCATCCACATAAAGATGAAAATGGAATCTCTGGAAGGAAATGAGATCACCAAATGAAGCAGTAGAGGAGGAAATGGCCCAGAATAGTTCCCTATGGGATATGACACTAACCAGGTGTAATATAGATTAATATGAAGCAAAGATGAAAACTGAGAAGGATCAGTCTAATAATAGATAATAAGAGAACTAGGAGAAAATGATGTCATAAAAACTTAGAGATAAGAGAATATCAAAGAAGAGAGGGTGATCAAAAGTGGCAAAGGCTACAAAGAAGTCAAAAAGAATAATTTAAAAAAAAAAAAAAAAAAGCATTGAATTTGACAATTAAGAAACTGAGAGTAACTGTGGAGAGAGTAGTTTTGGTAAGATGAAGTTGAAAGCCAGGATGCAGAGTTAAGAGTTAAGAAAAAGTCATTCAGCAAAAGCTATTTTATTCCATATGGCATGGGAATAGATTCTTGTTCAGGGTTGGTTTGGACCAGAAAGAATCAAAAATCCTTTTGAATTTTGAAATTCTATGATTTAGTGACTTTTTGATCACCTGAGGGATTTTGGTTTCTTTACATGTAGTTAATGTAATTAGTTAAGGCTGGAAGACAAATATTAGTGTATGTGTATGTGTCTGTGTGTGTCTGTGTGTGTATGTATGTGAATTTTAAAACTTACCATTAGAGAAAAAAAGCTAATTCTCCAAGAAGCTCTTCTTGTTTAGATGCATCAACAACATAGTCTTCAAAAGACGTTTGAGCTGCTGGCCTGAAGGTCTTCAAAGATTCAGTAGCTTTTTGGATTCTACATAAATGAACAGAAATAATTTAATATCAAAATATTTTAAAACTAACTACATTTTTTGAAGTCACATAGGATGTCTGATATGAAAGGTCCCATCTTTCAATCTCTGAACAATTACAATTAAGTGTACAATATTTTAAAAATACATAAACATACCTACTCTGAGAGGAAGGAAAAGTAGTATCATATCAATTGTATAGATGAGGAAATTAAGGCTGATAGACTAAATGATTTGCTTCTCCAGCATCATAATTTTTTTTTAAGTTGAATAAAACACTTTGAAACTTCATGAAAAGATTTTAAAATTAAAAGCATAAATGATACCTGAGGTGGAGTTGTTTTGCTGTTTGAACAAAGCAAGATTGATCTGTCTCTTTAAGCACTTCTTGAGCATATCCTACAAGTCCATTATTTTCCAAAAGTCCCTGATATTCTTCCATTTGGGTCTGGAACTTGTCTAATCTTAATTTCTTTGAAACATCAATTGCTTTGATAATAGATGACTTCTTCTCTTCCAGAACTTCAAAGAGTTTATTAAAATGTGAAGCTGCTTCTTCTTTAGCCCTCTCTCCATTGCACTATTTGAAAGCAAAACTTTGTTACCATACTGCAATGATCCTGAAGAATTAAATTACAGTTAAATTATAGTTACAAGTACTAATTAATTCAAATAGCACTATTTTTAAAATAATTCATTGGAGGGAAGGGGGAAGAAGATCAAACTAAGAATTTTTTTTTTTAGCAGAGAAATTTTAGCTCTTAAAGTTGGGGTAACCCAGAAAATTAGGTGCTAATTTTATTTTGAAAAAGTGTTATGATATGCAAAAAAATATGGTCTAACAAACTATATACAGAATAAGTGGAAAATAACAAAGAGAAGTCATTAGAATTAAAAGGGACTGGAAAAAGCTTCCTATGGAAGGTGAAAAATTTAACTGAGAATTATAAGAAGTCAGGGAAATCAGGAGGCAGAGATGAAAAAGAAAAGCAAATTCTTGGTATGGGAGACAACCAGAGAAAATGTCCAAAATATTACAGAATTGGATGGAGATAATGAGGGTCTGCACCAGGGAAATTCACAGGCCTTATCAACAGATTTGATAAGGAATATAAGGGAAAGTGAGAAGTCACAATTGATGTCAAGGGTGGGAATCAGGATAGTGGTACCCTAAACAGTAAAAGGAAAATTTGGAAGGAGGGAGAGGGGGAAAATAACAAATTCAATTTTTAGACAGCATGCAATGGAAATAACCCACTATAACAAAAAAGTATTTTTTAATGACATATTTATCAAATACTTGATAGATACAATCAATCATTAAGCACTTACTGTCATTTATTGACTTTCCACCTCTACTCCTGCCTTCCAATACCAAATTCTGGTCTCTCTCCAATCCCCAGATCTCCTTGGCTTTCTTTCATGCCTCTCATCCCCTCTACACTAGCCGTACTCTCTTGATTCTTGCCCCACCCTTTTCTGATCTTACATCTTAACTTTCCCACAGCTCTTTAATCCACTAATACCGACCTCTGGTTAAGTTCCTTGGACAAGACACTCCCATCTCAACCCCAGGGCATTTTTCTGTAGCTGTTTCCCAAGCCTAGAATGCTCTCTCTCCTCATTTCTGCTTTTTGATTTTGTTGCTTTCCTTCAAATTCCAGTTAAATTCTCAATTTCTACAGGAATCTCAATGTCTTAACTCAAGTGCCTTCTCTCTGTTAAAAAGATTTCTTATGTATCCTCTTTACAGCACATATATATATTCACTAGTTTTCTCCCCCATCACACTGTGAGCTACTTAAGGGCAGGTACAGTCTTTTGCCTTTCAGTATATAATACTCACTGCTTAACACAGGGCATGGTACAAGTAGATACTGAATAAATAGCTCACAGACTGACAGCTATTTTCTAGGCAAAGTGCTAGGCACTGAAAATACAAAGACAAAAATGATATAATCTCTTCTTCCAAGACACTTACATTTATTTAAGGAGATAACATGTACATAAATAAGCACTTACAAAACACACAAGATAAATATACAATATAAAGAAGTTTGCAGCAGAAAAAAGGGTTTAAGCAGCTGGAGGAATTAAGAAAGACTTCATGTAGAGGGTGAATGCATGAGCATGTAGCCAGAAGTGAAAAAGAAATGGAGATAAGAGGATGCAAAGGTTATAGACATAGGAGGTGGAGTATCATATGAGGAAATGGCAAGTAGGACAATTTGACTAGACCATGGAGTTCTATAAAGGAAATAATATATAATTAAATTTTGAAAGCTAGGCCAGCAACAGGGCGTGGAGTTTAAAATTCAAAAGCATATACTGATAGAGGAGAAACACAGTCGGATATACATTTCAGGAAAAATACTTTGGCAGATATGTGAAGAATGGATTATAGAGAGGAACCAATTATGAAGTTATTATGATAATCCAGACAAAAGGCACTGAAGATAAATTAAGGTATAATGGTCATGTAAATAAAAAGAATGATGTTAAGAGTTTAGTAGAAACAGGAAAGATGTGTCAACAGTTTAAACAAATGGGGGGAAGGGAAGAAAAATAAGGAATCAAATTCAACTTCCAAGTTAAAAATCTATTAGAATAGGGATACCATTGGGACAGAAATAAGAAAGTCTATAAGATTTGTTAATTTTGGGGGAAATATAACTTATTCAGTTTGGGATAGATTGAACCTGATATGACTATAATATATCCAGTTTGAAATGTTCAAGGTGGAGATGGAAATACTTGAAAGGCTTTACTAGTAAAACAAAGAAATATATACATGGCACTTAAAAGTAATATGCTATAGAAAAATATATAGAAAAATCATAATATAATACTTGTCTTTATGGACAATCTAATTTGGGAAATTAAATATATGAAAATTTAAATTATACTTTTTGTTTCTGCAACCGTATCTGAGAGCAGACCAGCAGTGGAGACACATGCAGCTTCCATGGATCCAGTGATCAGGGCACAAAAAGCATGCCCCCAGGATGAGACCCACAGTCTTATGGCTGTTCCTGCTGACCCACTGGTGCTCACCTCCTATTGGCTACATCCAGGTCACAGTGGCCAAACTCACTCAAATGGTCATCCTGTTCCAGACCATGACTCTCTTACTCACCTATCAGCTGTCAAGAATGCCCACCAGTCCTATTGTCATCTGGGAATATAAGTCCTTCTGCCAGAATCTCATTGCTGACACACTCTCCACTCTCCTCAGCCAGCACTGACAATAAACTCAATGCCCAGATCCCTGCTGGTACCCTAGCTATACTCTCTATGTGGAATATTAGGACAGTACTCCGACATTGAGGGTGAGGACCATAAAGCAGGGAACACTGTAACTTGACTGATCACCATTCTCGGACAAGTGCTGCTGTCCTAAGGCCTTGTATGCTGCTGGTAAAGCTGCCATCTCGGGGGTCCCAAGCACTTATGCCTTCAGTATCCATGCACCCAGCAGCTATGCTCACCTCTCTCCAATCAAGGCTCCTTCTCCAGTACCCAGGATCCCACTAAGTCCTGTCTGCAATGGCTTTGCAAGGGATTTTGAGCTTCAGAGCTCAGTTGGTGGCCATAGCATCCAAGTGCCCCTTCTTCATGGCACAGACAATAGCAGAGACTTGGAAGTACAAAATGCTTATCACATTCAGGCCAACCTGCAGGATGACTCCACGAAGGTGTTACACTACATGGAGAAGGAGAGACTGACAACTCTTGACCCTTCCCAGCTTGGCCTGCCAAATGGCCATGTGGAGAGGGCTATGAGAAGTGATTTCCCTTTTTGAAGATGACTGGCACTCATGGCTCCACCAGGGCCCTGCTCTCACTCCCATCCAGGACAAATATTTAGACTACCTCTCCCAAAGAATTCCAGGAGGATGGGGATGAGAATGTTCCTGGTATCTGTATGGAAGTTGGGGAGCAGGGTAAACCCGAGCCCATCTAGTAGATGCCCTGGATGATTTGGCTAGGTCCAGCCCTGTAGAATTCAGAAGGACATCCCCTTCAGAAAGGGCCCAGAGCAAGATTTAGGCAGCTCCCCAAAGTTGCAGTAGAGATAACCTCTACTCCCCAAACTGGAGAGCTCTACTATAATGATTCAGATCTAGGAGCAATCCCCTGAATGACTCCCACAGAAGAACCACAGCTGATCTAGAAACCTAAGTACTACTTCTTTAAGTACTAAGTGCTTTCTGGATGAGGTGCTAAGAAAAAAAGGGAAAGAGGAGAGGAAACCCTATAGAGAAAAGAAAATGAACTCTTAATATCCTCCAGCTCCAGGTCCCTACAATGAATCAGAGTCTTCCCAAGAAAGGAGACTCAGAAAGAACCTAGCTCTGAGCTGGGAAAGCCTGGTGGTCTGACCCACTGTGGTTGTCTGTGATTTTCATAATTTTTGCATGTTTTTATATGTGTGGAAGGAGGGGATGCTCTCTTCCACTTATTCTCAATAAAGGGAAAAATATATTTTGAAGTTATGTGTATTTTTTCTTAGATAACTCATGATGAGTATGAACTGAGATAAGTATAGTAAGTACAGTATTCATTGTGATACCATATCAATCATCACCCCATACACTGTTGTTCTATCATATGAGATAGATAGACCCTATTCTATTAAAATAATAATAATAATAACCCTACCCCTATATCCAGCCTCTTCTGGAAAAGCAGAGATCAGTTTAGAGTAATCATATCTCAAAGGAGAAATCACATTTTTAAGAGAAAAATATAGTTTATAACATGCAAAAACAACATTCATAGTTTTAACTGTACTGATCATTTCTATTATATTTCAAAATGTGTGGGGTTTTTTATTTTTTTTTTTACAAGTTCCCAAAATCCTTTTCCCAAATAAAATGCCAGAACCAGTCAAAAACTTACCTCTGTTTCTTTCATTAGCAAGTTCAGTTCTGATATCTGGCTTCTAACTTGGCCCTCCTTGCCAATAAGGTAATCAATGTCCTTTGAAAGTTTTTCCTGTTAAAATATATAAATAATGTACTGCAAATTAACAAAACTTTAAAAATATAATTAAAAGATCAAAGAAATAAAAGAAAATAGGTTTTAATCTACTTATCTTTCCCTGAAAGTCTGTATCATATGGTTAATAAAAATCAACTACTCACTTATTAAAAATCTATCACTTGCCCTAAATATTCAGAGCCATAACTGTTTACAAAACAAACATAATAAAAAATAACATTTTTTCCTAACATTTAGGAAGGATTCAATTCAATAAACATTTATTAAGCACCTACTATGTGCCAGGAACTATGCAATTTATTCAAGGTCCTGGCTTACTAAGATTCAATTATTACTTTGTTAGCTCTACTACCTACAACCATTTAGTGAAGGGAAAGAAAAAAAAACACAACACTTCTTTTTCTTTTCTATAGTACATAGGAGACAATACAATCAGGTCTGCTAACAATCCCAGAGTTAACTGCACTTTATGATACATTTTAAAAATTGAATTATTAATCAATCAATAAGCATTTCCTAAGTACTCCCATGTCAGCCAACTGTGCTAGGCTCTAAGATTATAAAAACAAAAGTAAAAACAGCTCCTGCTTTCAAGGAGTTTACAAACTAACTAGAAAATGCACACACGCACACACGCACACACACACCGGAAGAAATTGATCAGAACGTTAACTCAACTGAACAAAAGGGACAAGAAACAAAAAGGAGCTAAGATTTTTAAAAATATGAAAAGGAGGATTCTATTTTTGTTATCTCTTTAAGAAATGTGAAAATTTAGGACGAATTTTGTCCCTGGTTCACTTTAAAAAAAAAAAAAAGAAAGAAAGAAAGAAATTAAGAAAGAAAAGAATACAATCTCTAAACGCAGATAGCAAACAAAGGCAATCCTGAGAAGACTGCCTCTGGAAGAAATGAAGGTAGCCAATTATATATTCAAGACAGAACTAGTTCTGGCAGTCAAGAGTCTAGCTATGGAGAATGAGGACACACCAAGAAAATAAAAAGGAAATCGGGGCCCTATTATCCTGAAACTGTGAACTGCCTCAGTCATATTCCCTTATACATGGACTCACTGCCAGTATACCTTATATATGGACTCAATCTTCCAACAAACAATGTGTATATTTGTAGATGATTGTGCCCCAGGTTCATGGGAGAATGTTTTAAAGCTTCTGCTCAAACTGCTAACATCTTCTCAAACTGAATTGTTTTCAGCTCATTTTATCTACTAGCTGACTATTTTAGAAAAATGCATTGGTGAGAACTTACGAGTTTATATTTTTACAGATCCAGAATACTTTGAAGACAGCATTTATTACCGCTTCCCTCAAAATAATGACCCACTCTGCAATTTGTGAATACTTGAGATCTTGTTTTCACTGAAAGTGGGTAGTATTAAAAAATAGATATAGTATATTTTTGTAGAGAAGGCACCATGAGCTACAGAAATGGGGATGGTCAGGAAAGATCTCTATACAGAAAATGGCACTTGAACTGATTCTTTTTTTTTTTTTTTTCCCTGAGGCTGGGGTTAAGTGACTTGCCCAGGGTCACACAGCTAGGAAGTGTTAAGTGTCTGAGAATAGATTTGAACTCAGGTCCTCCTGAATTCAGGGCTGGTGCTCTATCCACTGCGCCACCTAGCTGACCCCACTTGAACTGATTCTTGAAAGAAACAAGGGATTCTGTAACTTATGGAAATTAGGAAAAAACATATTCTAAGCATGGAGAACAAATCAAGGCAAATGAAGAGAGAGGGGGAGCATATATAAAAACAACCTGAAAGTTAATTTCACTGTTGCATGTAGGGAAATAATGTACAATAACACTGGAAAGGTAGAAAAAGTCTAGGCTATAAAGCCACTAGAATCTGAATAAGGTAATATGGCCAGATTTGTGCTTTAGGAAAATCAGTCTGACAGTTGTATATTTATTAGAAAGGGTAAGGATTCGAAGCAAGGATACAAGATAGGAGGCTATTATAATATTCCAAGCAAGAAGTGATGAGATACTGAACTAGGATGATAGGTGTCTGAATGAGTACACTTTCACAGGCGAGTCACTGTGAAAATAAAAACGGTAAAATTTAGTATGTGGGGTTAATGAGTGAGGAGTAGAAGAAAACACCAGAATTTTGAATATTGGCGACTAGAAGGATGGGCTCAAAAGAGATAAGTTTGGAAAGAAAGATTAGTTTAATTTTAAACATGTTAAGTTTGAAATGTCTAGAGGAAATTTACTTACTAAAGGAAGGAAATTATAATACTTGTATTTAAGGAAAATCACTTTAGCAACTGTGTAAAGGATAAGAGTTCAGTGGGGAGAGATTTGAGGCAAGATGACCAATTAGAAAACTAGTTATAGTCCAAGGGGAATTTAAGGTGGTGGCTTTGTGATGAATGACAAGAAAATGAATATATTAGAGATCTTATAGAGGTATCCTGGGCAAGATTTGACAATGGAATAGAATGTGAAAACACTAAGGTTGCGAACTTAGAAGAGAGTGCTATCCTTGACAGAAACAGGAAAATTAAGTAAGAGGGGTAAATTTTGAGTAAATGATAATGAATTATGTTACAGACATAGTGAACTTGAAATATCTATGATTCATCCAGTTTGAAACAGCAACTAGTGATACAAGACAGAAGTTCATGAGAAATGTCAAGCGTATTTGTGGAACAGTATGGCTGGGGGACCTAGTTGTGGTTTAAGGGTGAAAAGAAGTGGCCAAGGTTGGATCCCCAACAGAACTCAGAAAATAACAGGAAGAAGGACTTAAGGCACCATTCCCCACACCTCTGGACTAGAACATATTGTATCAAGACTCTTTTTAAAAATAATATTATTAGTTCTAATTAATAATTTCTAATTAATTAATTATTAATAATTTAATAGTTCTAAAGTTCTAAAATAAGAGGGTAAATTAGTTTTGTTTTTTTTTAAATCCATTGATCACCATCTGAAAGAAATCCCAGAATGAAAACTTACAGGAATATCATAATCAAGTTTGAAAACTCTCAGGTTAAGAAGAAAATACATTACAAACAAGAAGAAAAAAAATATTAAATACTGAGAAGCTACAATCAGAAAAATATATGACATAGCAGCTTCTAGACCCAAAAAAATAGGATTTGGAACATTATTTTTTGAAGGGCAAACTATCTGGGGTTGAGAGAGGATAAGGGATGGATTCTTAGATCTGTGAGTAGAATAAGGAATAGGATACAAAAAAGCTATCATGATCTCAGACAAAACTAAAGCTAAAATAGAGTTAATTAAAAGAGATAGAGAAACTACATTATGATAAAAGGTAGCACAAACTATGAAACAATATCAGTACTAAACTTATAGGCACCAAATATGACAGCATCTAATTTTTTTTTAATTGAAGTTTTTTATTTTCAAAATAGAGGCAAGGATAATTTTTCAACATTAACCATTGAAAAACTTTGTATTCCAATTTCGCTGCCTTCCCCTTACTCCATTCCCCTACATGGCATGTAATACAAAATATGTTAAACATGGTAAAAAATATATGTTAAATCCAATATATGCATACATATTTGTACAATTATCTTTCTGCACAAGAAATATCAGATCAAAAAGGAAAAAAATGAGAAAGAAAATAAAATATAAGCAGACAACAACAACAAAAGTAAAAATGCTATGTTGTAATCCACACTCAGTTTCCACTGCCTTCTCTCTGGGTGTAGATGGCTCTCTTTATCACAAGATCACTTGAACTAGCTTGAATCATCTCATTGTTGAAAAGAGTCATGTCTATCAGAATTGATCACTATATAATCTTATTGTTGCCATATATGATGATCTCCTGATTCTGCTTATTTCACTTAGCATCAATTCATGTAAATCTCTCCAGGCCTCTCTAAAATCATCCTGCTAATCCTTTCTTATACAATAATATTTCATAACATTCATATATCATAATTTATTTAGCCATTCTCCAACTGATGGGCCTCTCCACTCAGTTTCCAGTTTCTTGCCACTACAAAAAGGGGCTAGCATCTAATTTTTTAAAAGGAAAATTAAATGAATTTCAGATAGAAAGAGGTAGTAATACTATAATAGTGGGAAATCTTTTCCTCTCAGAATTAGATAAATGTAACTAAAAAGTAAATAAGAAAGAAAAAAAAATGAAGAGAATTTTAAATAACCAAGATATGGGTGATATCTGGCAAGAATTGAATAGGAATAGTAGGGAATACACCTTTTTTCCCTCAGTGATAAATGGAACCTTTACAAAGACTGACTATACATAGGGAAGGAAAATTTGATAGTTAAATACAGAAAAGCAGAAATATCAAATGCATCTTTTTTCAAATCACAATGCAATAAAAATTATATTTAATGAGGAAGCATTGAAACAAAACTAACTGGAGAAAAAGAAAAAGAAAATCTTATTTTAAAGAGTCAAAGAATAAATCACAGAAAATCAATAATTTCATTAAAGAAAATGATAAATAATGAGACAGTCTATCAAACCCTATGGGATATAAAAGTAGTAATCAGACAAAAATTTGTATCTCTAAATATTTATATCAATAAATTAGAAAAAGAACTGGATATGCAATTTAAAAAAACTAGAAAAAGAACTAAAAATGCCCACTTAAATATTAAATTGGAAATCATAAAAATTAAAGGTAAGATTAATAAACAGTATAAAAAATCATTGAATTAATTAATAAAATGAGGTTTTATGAGGGTAAATCCAATAAAATGGATAAACCATTGGTTAATATGATTTTTTTTAAAAGAGAAGTAAACCAAATTATGTATTTAAAATGAAAAGGGTTAAATATACCACTGATAGAGATGACATCAAAGCAATTATAAATTATTTTTCTTTTTGTTTTTCTAAAATATGGCAACAGGCAGCTAGATGGCATAGAGGGAAGAAGGAGGGGAGAAAAATATAAAAACACTTGTATGAAATAATAAAGAGCAAAATGAGCAGAACCAAGAGAACACTGCATACAGTAACAGCAATATTGTTTTAATAATAATGACAACTAAGTCATTTTGAATATTGTAAATACTCAAATCAACTACAAAGGACCTATAAAAGAAGATGCTATCTGCCTACAGAGAAAGAACTGATAAATAGAAGTATGTAAAGTATGAATTTACAGATATTGTCATATTTGTATGTAATAGTAGTCCCACTTCTAGGATGGGGTGGAGAGGGAAGGAAAAAAAAAAAAAACATGAAAAATACACAGAAGAGAATAAAAGAAAATTTAGAAGGAAGCTCAGAAAGCAGGGTATCTTCAAAAACAATATATGGTATTCATATATTTTTAAAATAAACTAATCTGAAATGTAAGTTCAGAGTTTTATAGGAATTCTCTTTTTAATGTGCTGTATATATGAAAATGTTTCTTTTTTGTCTTTATGCATTTAGATTCAAAACTAATGTTTTTTTTAAAAATGCAGTGTCCAGGAAGAGAGAGTGACCGATAAATCATATACCAAGCACCACATTAGGTATATTGAGGGCATAAAGTAAAAATAAAACAACCCCTATTTTCAAAGTATTCATAAATCTATCAGTAGTTTCAAATGATACAGAGAGGTTAAGAAAATGAAACTAACCAAAAAACCCATCAAATCTGTCAATTAAGAGACCACTGATAACTTTAGAGAGTAGTTTTAATAAGGTCAGAAGACAGAATGCAAAGGAATAAGAAATGGACAAAAAGAAAGGAGACAATTAATATAGATAGCTTTTTAAAAAGATTTTAGTACAGAAAAGGAAAAAGGACCTAGTAAATCAGTCAATAATCATTTATTAAAAGGTTACTATGTTCAAGAACTATGCTAGATATAATGGATAAAAAGGCAAAAATACAGTCCCTGCCCTTAAGAGTTCAGATTCTAATAGGAAGACAATATATAAATAATTATATATTTAACAAGATATATATTGTATAAATAGAAAGTCATTTCAAAGTAAAGGCATTGAAGAATTGGAGGAGTTAAGTCAAGGTAGACAACATGACCAAGAAAGGCCTCTTGCAGTAGGAGAAATTTAAACCAAGTCCTGAAGGAAGAAAGAAGATAGAAATAAGGAGGAAGAACATTCTAAGAAATTATTATAATCAATAAAGTGGAATTGGGAGATGGAATGGCTTATGTGAAGAATATCAGCAAGGAGACTAATGTTGGGGGAATCAGAAAGTAGAGGAAGGGAAGTAAAATCAAGATTGTAAAGGCAGGAAAGAGCCTTGTTGTGAAGAGAATTAAATTCCATCCAGAATATTTTATATTTGATCCTAGAGGTATTAGGGAACCACGGGTAATTATTGCATAGGGGGATGTGAAATGGTCAGATCTTTACCCTGAGAAAATGATTTTGGCTGCTGAATGGTAATAGAATGAATTAGAGTTGGAGAGACTTAATGAAGAAAGAACAAACAAAAAGGCTTTTGTAACATTCCACAGAAAATGTAATAAGGCCCTATACTAGGGTAGTGGCTGTATAAATAGAAAGAAGCATATATGAGAAAGATTGTGAAGAAACAAAATCTGATAGCAGACTGGATAACATATAATGTGTGTAAATAAACAAGGATTGTTGTGAATCTGACTGAGGAAATGATATGATATCTATGCTTAAGGAAAATCACTTTGACAGCTATGTGAAGAATAGATTCATTTGGGGAAATATAAGAGGTGGTGAGACTAATAAGGAAGCCAATGCAACAATGAGAGAGACATACATTGTTTTCCAAAATCACAAATGATCTCTTAATTGCCCAATCTAATTGTGTTTTCTCATTCTTTATCCTTATTGATCTCTCTGCAGCCTTTTAACATCTTCTTCTCTTTAACACTATCCTCTCTAGGTTTCTAAGTGACATTGTTCTCTCCTGGTTCTGCTCTTATGTATCTGACCACTCCTCTTCATTTCTTGCTAGCTCTTCATTCAGATCACACCTTCTAACCTTGGGGATCCATCAAGGGATCTCTTCTGAGCTCTCTTCTCTTTTCCCACCCCAAGGGATCTCTTCTGAGCTCTCTCCTCTTTTTCCATCTCAAGGAATCTCAGATCTCTTCTGAGCTCTCCTCTTTTCCCACTATACTATTTCACTTAGTGATATCATCCAGTATCATGGTTTCAATTATAATCTCTATGCAGATGACCCTCAGATCTGTTTGTCAAGCCCTGATCTTTTTCTTGATCTCATCTAACATCTCCAACTGTCTATCATAAATCTAGAACCATGTCTTATAACTATCTTAAACACAACATATTTAAAACTCAATTTATCTCTTTCCCCAAATCCTCTAATTTCTTCATTATTGTCATTATACTCCTAGTCAACTAGACTCTAAATGTCATACTAAACAACTTACTTTCTATCACCTCTCCATATCTAATTTGTACCAAGATCTGTTATTAAAATACTACTTAAAACCTTACAACAATATAATACAAAAATTATACCTTATGACCAACCAAGATTTATGCCAGGAAAATACAGAACTCAACTCAACATCAAATCTGATTAGAATGTAGGCTGGCTGGAATTACATGCAAATAAAAAAAAAAATAATCCACACATAAAAAGTTATTATGGTAATGTTAATTCTTAAGATACACACCTAAAAGAAGAAAATTACTCCAAATATCTACAAGAAAATTCTTAAAGAAAAACACAGTTTTGTCAGAGTTTTATTAGAATTCTTAAGAGTTTTTAAAAGTTTTTTATGTTTATTAGAATACACCAGAGGAAAAAATGGGGCAGGAGAATGAAAACTATGGAAGTATTGGAAAGGGAATTAACGGCTTGGCATATGAGGTTCAAAATCTTGCCTAAAAAGTAAAAAGGGCAAAATAGAAGCCAATGACTTCGACAAGAAGAAATAGTAAAACAAAGTAAAAATACTGGGGAAAAAATAGAAAAGTAATGAAGATAACTCAAGGAAAAAGCAAATGACCTTAATAAAATATCAAGGAAAAAAATTTAAGAATTACTGAGCTACCTGCAAGGCTTTATCAAATAAAGAACTTAAGATTATAACTCAAGAACTCTTAAAGAAAACTGTGCAGAACTCTTAGAACCAGAAAATAAAATGGAAATAGAAAGAATCCACCAGTCACTCCTGAAACTTCAAAATGAAAATTCCTGGGAACAGCAGAGACAAAATCTAAAGCTCTCAAATCAAAGAAAAAATATTGCAAGCAGCTAGAAAGAAAGAATTCAAGTACTACTGAGGCACAATTAGGATCATACACAATTTAGCAGCCACAACAATGAAGGATCAGAGAGCTGGAAATACGTTATTTTAGAAGGTAAAGAATAAAGGTTCATGCCAAATAAATCTGAGTTTAATCCTACAGGGGGGGGAAAAGACTCCTGATGACAAGAGCAGAACCGCAGAATTTCAAAAACAGAAATTAAGACATAAAAAAGTCAACGCAAATAAACAACTATAAGAGCCGCTAGGTAGTCTAGGTAGTGTAGGTAGGTAGGTAGGTAGGTAGTAGAGCATCAGCCCTGAAGTCAGGAGGACCTGAATTCAAATCTGGTCTCAGATACTTAACACTTCCTGGCTGTGTGACCCTGGGCAAATCACTTAACCCCAATTGTCTCAGTTTTAAAAAATAAAAAAAAAAGTGTAAACTGCATACATGCTCACATTCTAATATGGGGATGTGATTTCTGTGTTCCCTCTGACTCCTCACATCATTAGGGCTCACAGAAGGAGTTTAAACACACAGAAAGCTCAGAAGTACTTCTATTATATCTTGATTTTCAGTGTACTTAAGAAGAAGTCTATATAAAGAAAAGGGGAAGCAGTTGATGCTTGATCCTTACTCTTATATGAAATGGCCTGAGGATGGAATAACACACATAGACATACACACACACACCTATATACACCCCAGATGGACAAGGATTTTTAGTAAATAAGAAAGAAAAAGGAAAAGGGAGAATAATGTATTTAAGAAATAATCAATAAAGGGAAGGATTATTCCTAAGCAAAATAAACTCTTAAGAATGTACAAAAATATTTAGAATTATTTTTGAGGTGAAAAAGAATGGAAATCAGAGGGGATACCTTTCCAGTGGCAAATAGTTGAACAAGTTATAATACATAAATATGAATGCATATGTGATATATATGATGTATAAATATAAATATGAAAATGTTATCCTATAAGAAATGATAAAAAAAATGGTTTGGTTTCAGAGAAGTCTGGTTAGATTTGTAAGTGATGAAGGATAAAATCAGGAAAATAATTTATACAGTGATTACAACATTTTAAAGATAACTTTCAAAGCCTTATGATTGATTAGTATAATGATCATGAACTATTAAGAGAGGATGAATGATAATACATAATGTCGACCTCCTGATAAAAGGTCTCAAAGACTCAAGAATTATCTTACAAACACACACAGTTCTTCTGAACATGGTCAATGTGACAATTAGCTTAGCTTAACTGTACATGTTTTTAATAGGAATTTGTTTTTCTTTCATTTTCAATAGGGGAGGAATGGAAATTGAAAGTGCATTTTTGCTGTTTAAAAACAAAATAAAATTTAGTATAAAAAAGGGAAATTCTTTTTGGAGAGCCTAAAGTAGTCTTATTTTTAAATGTTCTCTATTATGAACACTAAAACTTCAAATCAAATAGAATAGGAAAGAAAATTGTATAAGAAACTATTTTGAACAGTTTTATTTTAAAAGATAAATGTTGTTTAATAAGGAAGTAACAAATTTTCTATTTCTATATTTAGCACTTAATTCTGGGGAAGAACAACATTTCCCATTCCTTTGGGCACTGAGATCATAGAATGAACCAAACTACAGGGAACCTTTACTTCCACATCAACCCCTCCTTTTTTTCACAACCTTCCTGATAACAGGTCCTTCTCCATTTCTTTTCCTAGAGTTCCAATTACTCTCCCCCTGTATCTCTATTGTCCCATTCAAGTCTTGGACTTTCCTATCCACACCAACATTTTAAACCTCTCTCAATTCCAAGAGTGATAAGTCCTAGTTCCTACATCCCTTTGGCCACTGGGATTTACTACTATACCCTCATATACTTTGAAATTTGTTCTGACTGAAAAACCAATGGACCTTTTCATTCACCTGACCTTTAGGATGTGTTATCTATACCAATCTATCTATACCAATTATAATATAAACTTATTGAGAACTGGAACTGTCTTACTTTTCTAATTGTATTCCCAGAAATTAGCACGTGATTGCCATTTAATACCTTTGCCTCATTCATTCATTCAAGAATCAAGACTCACCTTTAAGGTTTTATAGGCACTGCTAATGGTGGTTACCCGATGATTTGAATGATTACCACCCAATTTACAGAGATGACAAACCGGTCTTCTACATAATTCACAGTACATATTTACTCTCTCCATTTCATGTTCAGGGCACATTAAAATCTGTTGAAAACGTGGAAGCATAAATATGAAAAAAGGGTGTCTAAAATTACCTAAATTAAAAGAAACGAAAACATTATAAAATCGAAACAAAATAGTAGCTTAGATTTGCACACATTACTTTAAGTTTATAAAGATTTTATATATAATTTCATTTGATGCTCACAAAACCCATTCATGTGATCTATTCTTTCCAGTACCAGTTAACAAAACCAGTCATTTACCTAAATTAAAATGGGAAAACCAAATTATTTGACTATCACCATATATAAAAAATTAGTCTTATTAGAATAATAATTGTTTTTGATATGAAAAATTTTAAGTCAGAAAAATTTATAAAGAAATTGTATTTGGGGGAAGCTAGGTGGCGCAATGGATAGAGCACCAGCCTTGAATTCAGGAGGAGGACCCAAGTTCAAATCTTGTCTCAGACATTTAACACTTCCTAGCTGTGTGACCCTGGGCAAGTCACTTAACCCCAGCCTGGGGGGGGGAGGGGGAAGAAATTGTATTTGTTAGAGTTTTTATTTTACCTCAATTTAATGAACAAGTGGATTGCAAAATAAAGATGATTTAATCTTATAGGAAGCATCACAATACTTAACCTGGTATTTTAAAGCTATCTCTAACTACAAAATACAAGAGGACAAGGACAATAAATAGAAAATAGACCTATGATTTCATTGATATAAGGAACTCTCAGATGAGGAAATTCCTTTTATTAATGCAGGTTATCATCCTCTCTGCATGAGAGATTTATTAACAAACAAGGTTACACAAACAATATTTGTGTGTGTCAGAGGTGTTTCTCCTGATCCCAAGACTGGCATTCTCATCTGCTATTCCATATTACCTCTCACAAAAATTGGACAATCATTAATAACTGAGAATTCTTTTACTTTCAGGTAAATGATTTAAATGAAAGGGTTATTTAGAAGGTACTTGAAATTAAGAGAGAAGTTCAGCCACAAGTATGTTTTCTATAAACATATCTGTATTCTTGCTTGCTAAAAAAAAAAAAAAAAAAAAAAAAAAAAAAAAAAGCCTAATTTAAATAAACCAGTTAACAGTCTCAAACTGTCCTTGATTAGCATATTTCCACCAAGTTAAAACTATTGTATTTTAAAATATAACAGAAATTATTTGCTATAATCTAGCATAGTAAGCCTTACCTTTTTTTTTTTAATAGACACAATCATAATAAAAAATTGTAAAGTTAAAATTGGGGGGAAGGGAAGAATATATCTAACTAGAAAGTCCATAGCATTACAAAGCATTCCTCCCTAAGTACCACTAAGGATTAAACCTTTATTTTCAAAATACAAGGCAAACCTTTTTTTTAAACAGAACCAAGAAAATCTAAAATTATGAACATATGGGTAACAATTAAAATTTGAGCTTGACATATAAAAAAGTTTTTTAAATGGGAACCTCTTAGCCACATAATGTTAAAATACTTGAAGAAAAGAACTTGCAAAAGAAGGCAACATTTTTACTGCAGTCCTTATTCTCCCAATCTTTGTCTTCAATGCCTTAGAAACTTCATCTTGAAAGCTCTGTTCACACCTGGATTTCACACATTGGCAGTATCTTTCACTCCTGTGGCTTCTACTTCTGACTGGGTCATTCTTCCTAGAACCGCCATTTTAAGGTAAATGTCTGTTTTATTCTTTGTATTTGTATCCTCAATACCAAGGACTATGCTTCATTAAAGTTTAAAGACCTA
The DNA here is from genome assembly GCF_048593235.1 of Sminthopsis crassicaudata. Lineage (NCBI taxonomy): Eukaryota > Metazoa > Chordata > Mammalia > Dasyuromorphia > Dasyuridae > Sminthopsis > Sminthopsis crassicaudata. Next base: position 546,882,878 of record NC_133617.1, on the reverse strand, counting down.
ACAAATGATTGTCAACTGAGTGACAAATCAGATTTACCTGATTTAGTACAAAGTGGTAATTGATCTATTATTGCCCTAAGTTTTTTGTAGAATATCTTGATTAATTTGAAGGCAAATTTTGTCAGTTTTTTTAAAATCTACTTACCCTACATTATACAAAGTAAATTTTTCATGTGCCCCATAATTTAAAGAACAAGTTTGCCTCCTCTCTCCAAGTATTTAATTATACATATACACACTATTATACATGAACATACACATATATACATACACACATATATACTCACATATATATGCATGAATATAAACATATACACACCCTTAAATATTTCAGCAAAAATTCAGATAAAACCCACAGCTCAGACTTAAAAAGCATTGGACTTAGGAGGCTAAACTAGACCTTATCATTTAGTAAATGTAGGATGATCTTTTGCTAATATCTGCTGTTTGCAAACATCCATTAAGCATCTATTCTGTTGCCAGATATTGAGGACACAAATACAAAGAATGAAATAATCCCTATTCTCAAGAAACTTACTTTCTGAGGAGAAAATATGTACATGACAAATATATACAGAAGAATAAAAAAAAAAAATAATTCCAAGTAAATACAAGGTAGTTACAAAGGAAACAGTTGGAAGGAGCAGGAAAAGCTTCATGTAGAAGGTGTTGTTGAATGAGTCTCAGTTTTCTCTGTAAATGAATACATATAACATTTATACTATGCCACCTAACTCATAGGATTGTTCTAAAGATCAAGTTAATATTTATAAAGCACTATATAAATTTAAGCTATTATAATAATGATGATGGATCACATATGGGCTAATAGAGGGAAATGAAGTTTTAAATCAACCACTTGAAATCAAAGAGCATGCTGGGTGAATAAAGAGCTGGACTTGGAGTTGAGAAAACTTAGGTTCAAATCTTATCTCCTATACTATTAGCTGTATGACAATGGATGTCTTTTAACTTGTCTATGCCTCAGTTTCCTCATCCATAAATGAAAGCATTAGATTCATTATGCTATGTACTTTAAAGCCATGAAAATAAACTAAAAAATATGACCAATCACTCTTAATTCCTCTGTGGTCACTGAGTACACAACTATATTCAAAAAAGTTCTCTATTTCCAGTCCCAAATCCCAGTCCCTACACACAGAATATGACAAGTTCTTGTTAAAATATAAAATGAATTGTTTAAAACTTCAATTTATTATGTTATTCCCCCCACCTCCATCAAAATCCCACTTACCTTAGGTCTAAAATTAGTGGTTGGGCCTACATACTCATGCTGAGCTTTTACAGTGCCCCAAGGATGATATATTTTGAAGCATTCATTACAGTAGCTTGCACTGCAGTCCATGCAACTTTTAGTGGATTCTTGAGGTGGAGGTTTGCAGAGGTCACACATAATGGCTGTAGCTGCCCTGGCTGCCTGTCGGTATCTTTCCACAATCGTTTCCAAAGTGAAATTTCGAAACAAACCATTGATTCCACGCTCTCCCAGGTCAATATCATGCTCACAACCAGGGCAAGGAAAAGTGGTCGTCCTAGGAGTCAATGAACTGCGTTTCCAGCCTGAATAATTGATCATTCCTAGTGTTTAGTTACAGCAGTGGGAAGATGATTAGAATGACAAAACACAGAATGAAAAAGGTTGCAAAAGAAAAGTGTATGTATGTACATTAAACACAACAACACAAAATACCCAGAGGACAAACATAAATCAATGTAAATTACACAAACTTTTAAAAAAATCTTTCTATTGAACTTTCCTTCTATACAAAAGATCAAATACAAAAATATTTGTATTTTCCAAAATATTTCTTAAGGAGTCAAGACAGAACACTTGAAATAACAATAAACTTACAGATGGATCTTGATATTTTTGATGATGCTGAAGAAACTTTACAAGCCCTATATACACTGTATATATATATATATATATATATATATATATATATATATAGCTTGCTGTTATATTTGTTTGCACATTATTTCCATTGGATCAGAAGTTCCTTGAGGTCAGGGACTATCTTTTGTCTTTTTTGGTATCCCCCAGCATTTACCACTGTGCCTGGCACAAAGGAGGCACTTATTAAATTTTTAGTGACATTTTCAAGTCCTCAATTCTCTGATAGACAAACACATATACACACATACACACATTCGTGCGCACGTGCAACCTACCACATAAATATAAAGCCATGTAAAAATAAAGCCTTATTTGGTTGCATATGCAGTCCTACAACAGAAAAATTCACAAAATAGCTGTAAAACTTTTACTGTATATTCCTCTATTTTCTGAGAATCCCACCAGTTTTGGATCTGAGAGGAATTCAGTTATCAGTTATAATCATTAATGGACATTGTAGTGAAACCCCAAAACATACTAAAATAGTCCCATGCTAGGTCTGAATTCCAAAGTATTATAAAATAAGTACTGACCACTTCATTAGCCAATAAAATATGAAATTTCCGTAGGTAACATGCTTAGTTTTAAAGTACAATATACTAAACATTGTATAATACTATAACACATTCACAGTCATAAAAGTTAATAATTTTAATAAAGCCCACAATTTTCTTATGAGCTAAAAATAAAAGATTACTTTCTAAATGTCATAAGATTTGGAATACATGGATAAAACCTTCTGGTTCCCAACATTATCAGGAAAGACCTCTGGATTTGGAGTCAAGAAAACTTGGCTGTGAATCCAGTCTTTTCTAAGCTTTGACACTGAGCAAGATCCTTGACATCTCTGAGTTTTAGTTTCCTCATCTGTAAAATGGATGGAGCAGGAGAGGATGGTTGTTCTAAACTTTTTTTTTGTCATGGACCCCTTCCCACAGTTTGATGAAATTACAGACTTTTTCTCAGAATACTAAGTATATAAAATAAAATATGTAGAATTACTATAAATATATAAAAATTCAATTAGATAAATGTCATTTCAAAATAATGGCAACTTTTAAAAAATGTGACTAAAAAATCTAGAAAGTTAAAGGCAGAGAAAAGCATTCATTCAAAGATGCTTCATAATACATCAGCTTAAAATAAATAATAAATGCAAGTTTTAAAACACAACAGTGAAAATGATTTATGGGTTCAGTGGTTCAGTTTCAAGGAATAAAACAAAAAAAGTATTTATAATTTCATAGTTTTACCATGTAGAGTAGACCACTCGTGAAAATGAGATGGATACCAAATGAATAGTTTTAAAAGTATTACTTGTTAAAGCTAAAAGTTTTGATTAGTAAACAATTGGAAAAATTATGTTAACGAAGTCACATTTTAAACAACATGTACATTCAGGATACTATGGTTTTATTTCACTCCATCTTCAAAAAAGCTCATTCATTTTCCATGAGTCTCTCTTATTATGTCCAATTTTTTGTCACCCAAAATTAAATATTACAGCACAAAACTAAATTTATAAAATAAGATGGCATAGTTGAGAACAATGTTTACAGGATTAGCCTATAAATGAAAAAATATGTTCAATCAAGATACAGTGACAATTTCTCAGGTAACTAATTTAAATATTTTCATTAGTTTTCTAAATATTAAAAAAAATTTTAAAGCTTTCTATCATAATTTATTTTAGCAACATAATTTCCAATGCATATTTAATAATTCAGAAATAAAAATAAGCATAATAAATCATGTATTTAGGTCCCTAAAACCAGCAGAGTTGATCTGAAAGCTTTAGGAAACAGCTCTAACAAAATTAAGTCTACAGATCAATCAAGAAATTGTACACAAACACAAAGGCATACACATACATTCTTAACTTTCTTTCCTAATTTGGATTTAAGGGGACAGATTGACTTTTGGGAGAATTCCATATGTTTTACTATGAATATCTGCCATATGTAATACTAATGGCATAGTAAGCTACAAATAAGTGACGTCTAGACTAAAAATATGGAAGAAGCAAAAGAACAACAATTCTATTGTAGAAACTTCCACTATCATTTCTTTTTAGCAGTTGTTATGGTAAAATAATTAGGAATCTACCTGGCCAAGATAAAGTTAGGAAGTGTATGGATACAATAACAAAATACTTTTCACACAGAGTATGGCAGAAACTAGGCATTTATAACATCTCACACCCTATACCAAGATAAGGTCAAAATAGGTTCATGATTTAAACAAAGTAAATTAGTAGATCAAGGGATACTGTCAGATCTGTGAAGGGAGGAATTTATAGACAAAGATTAACTAGAGAACATTATGAAATGCAAAATGGATTTTTATTACATTAAATTAGAAAGATTTTGCACCAATAAAACCAATGCAGCCAAGAATAGAAGGGAAGCGGAAACTTGGAAAACAATTTTTGCAACCAATGTTTCTGATAAAGGCCTCGTTTCTAAAATATATAGATAACTGACTCAAATTTATAAAAATACAAATCATTCCATAAATGATAAATGATCAAAGAAATAGAATAGACAATTTTCAGATTAAGAAATTAAACCTATTAATAGTTATATAACAATGTGCTAAATTAATTAGCGAAATGAAAATTTAAGACAACTCTGAGGTACCACTTCATATCTCTCTGCTTGACTATGACAAGAAAAGATGACAAATGCTGGAGGAGATGTGGGAAAACTGGGACACTAATATACTGTTTCTGATCAGAAAAGAAGGGAAACAAAAGACCCACATGTGCAAAAATGATTGTAGCAGCTCTTTTTGGAATGGCAAGGAATTGAAAACTGAATGAATGCCCATCAGTTGGAGAATGGCTGAGTAAGTCATGGCATATTGTTTTCTAAGAAATGATGAGTAGACTGAATTCAGACAAACCTGGAAAGACTACGTGAACTGATGCTAGCTGAACAGAACTGAGAGAACACTGTACACAGTAAAAGTAAGATTATGTGATAATCAAATGTGATGGATTCAGCTCTTTTCAAAAATGTGGTGATTCACAATCCCAAATAGACTTGGGATGGGAAATTCCATCCACATCCAGACAGAAGTGTGAAGTCGGAATATGGATGGAAGCATTGTATTTTCACTTTTCTTTTGTTTGTTTGTTTTTCTAGTGTTTTTTTCCATTTTGGTCTGACAAATATAGAAATGTGCTTAAAAGCATTGTACATATTTAATCTATATCAGTTTGCTTGCTAGCTTGGGAAGGAAAGAGGTAAGGGAAAGGAGAAAAATTTGGAATGCAAAATCTTATAAAAATGAATGTTACAAGCCCCTTTGTATATTTGAAAAAATAAAATGCTATAGAGGGAAAAAAATTATTATGTTACTTTAAACAGGATGGCAACAAAAACTTCATTTTAAAATCCATAATAAGCCTTAAAACAATGTTATAAAAATGAGTTATTTATCCCCTCTACTAGATTAAGTCTTTTAAGGGAAATATTTAATTATTTCCATTTTCATTTATGTACACTGTACAAGTTAAGAAGACACAAAAGACATAAAATTTTGTTGAAATTAACATATATTCTTTTCCTGAATTTTAACACATAAAACAATTTGGACACTAATAACAATTTAATTTAATTTTTAAGGAAGATTTTCTGCTTTTGAAATACAATATATGCTTAGGTTAACTGTTGAAGCTACCTATCCAAATCAGCTACACCTAACAACTGTAATTTATGTAATATTGACACTTCTCAATAAAGAGGGATTTGTACTGATCCTTTCATAAAACTTTTGAATGGGAGATATATTTTCATAATAGGCAGGAAAAAAGTGGGAATCTTTTCTGTCAAAAGTTTCAAAGCAGATAAGAACAGCCACCCAGCTGAACTCCCCCAATATTCCTCTCCAAACAATTTTAAAATGATGCCTCATTGGTGGCAAAGAATTAGAAAATAAGTAGATATCAATCAATTGGGAAATGGTTAAATAAATTATGGTATTTGAAAGTAATGGAATATTGGTTTTTATAAAAAATGATGAACAGGTTGATTTTACAAAGGCCTGGAAAGATTTACATAAATTGATGCTGAGCAAAACAAGCAGAACCAGGAAAACATTGTACATAGCAACAGCAGGATTGTGCAATGAACACTATGATAGACTTGGTTTTTCCCAGTTGTTCAGTGATGACAGATGGAAAACGCCATCCCTATTCAGAGAAAGAATGATGAAAACTGAATATAAATAACACATGCTATGTTCACTTTTTTTCTTTTTCTTTCTTGTGGTTTTTCCCTTTTGTTCCGATTTTTATCTCCCAACATTATACAGAAATAGATAAAAATGAATGCATATGTGTAACCAAAAAAAAAAAAAAAAAAAGTTTTACATGTAACTGGAGGGGGGGGATAAAAAAATGTGATATCCTTTGCAAGTAAAATAAAATGACGCAAATCAAATTTTGGAAAAACAGAATCAACAAAAAGTCAGGGTGAGGAATTTTTCTGGTCCAAGAAAACTTAAGAGGTCAGCAGAAGAAGTCTATGACATCAATGTAGAGGTCTGTCCAAAGATCCCTCCCCCATGGCAGTGCTAAAACGCAGACACAGCTAAAACAGCAGCAGCAGCTTTGGGAACTCTCAGCCCAGAGACAGTAAGGGGTCAGACAATAGGTCAGAAAGATTATAGTTATACTGGGTACAGGAGGCAATGATTGGCAACTCTATTGTTCAAATGCAGTTATGGATCAAATTCCATGGTGGAGAAGGCTGGAAAATAATCTAATATGCTTTTGCTGAAGTTTAAAAAAAAAAAAAAAAGGGCAGTAGCAATCATGATCTAAGACAGAGAAAAAGAAAAAACAGACCTAATTAAAAAGATATTGTGTTGTGAAAAATGACATCAGGTATGATTTCAAAAAATATAAGACCTATATGCAGAGAATGTATTAACTCTGAGCACAAACTGAAGAACAACCTTTTCACTTTATTTTTCCTGCCTTTGTTTGAAATATAACTAATATGGAAATAGCTTTTGCATGATTTCAATGTATATTTAACATATTGCTTGCCTTCTCAATGCATGGGGAGGAAAGGAAAGAATTTGAAAAGAATGCAAAATTATACAATTTTTAAAGAAACAAAATTATTTCAAAAATAATAATCTCATCTTTGTGTTTTTCCTAATTCCGGTCACACTGGTAATGGGAAAGAGGAAATACTTTCTCAATTTGAGGAAATTTATAGCATTGTAAATTAAGAGACTGAATTTATAAAAATGTATTTTTGGTGCACATCTCCAAACTGATGAAAATGTGATCTGAATTTTTTTTCAAATAAATGCTTAAATATCTTTTGGGTTTTTTAGTTAGCAAACACTTAGTACTTTCTTATATAAAAAGCACACACTTCTATCACTGTTACCGAAGAGTAACAGATTAACTGTTTTAATGCAAGGGAAAGGGAGTGATTTCAGCAACTAGAAGATAAACAGAACTGATGCCAGTTTAAAATAATATTTCCAATGAAGTCCAAAAACAGAAAGGGAACATTATTTTGCAGCTTTGAGGCTTCATTTGGTACTTAAGAATTATCCATTACTACCTCTTCTCTATAGCTGAGATAAGTTGCTTCTTTAAATTAGGAAGCAAAAGTTTTAGTTTAAATAAAAATTAATTTTAGGAATGCTTTACTATTTTCTTCTTTTAACAGAAATTGATTGCCTAGATAAATTAGAAGCAAAGTCACCTAAAAGGAATTAGAATAATATGCATTTACAAGCGTTTAAAGACCTAAAGTGGAAAAGCAGTACCTGACAAAATAAGAAGCTATATAAGCCTTGGAGTTTCCATTACGATCAAGGAAAAGTAAAAAGTTTTTCAATTACATGGCATTGTATAAAAAACTGCTAATTTGAAAAAAGAGAGATTCAATGAAGGAAAACAGCTCTGAGGATAGGCTTGGGATATTATTAGGAAAAATTATGAGAAACCGAGGAAGCAGTGAAGGTAAGTGAAGTGTTAAATCAGAGTATGAAAGAAATTTGAAGTTTTAGACCTCATGGAGATAAAAGAGATGTGGGAAGATTTTATGCCTATAAATTTGCGAACTATGTAGAGAAATGCCTGTTAAAATTTGTTGTGAGATTTTTCATGACCTAAGATTTATTTCACCAATTCAGATACACTTATTGGTGTAGGAAAATAGCCAGAATCATGAACTATAATTTAACTTAACATAATTTTCCAAGATACAACATTTACCAAAGGAAGAATATAAAAATAAATTTGCAGCATGAAATTATTTGAGTATAGTATATTAAAATTCTATCCTTGATATTTACATACATAATTTCATTAGATGTAGCATAGGTTATGTTTACAATATCTAAGGGAAGAAATGAGAATGCAACCCTGCTATGTTACTATTTTGTGGGAGATCTTTCATGAGAGACTTACTGAAGGTAGTAGTAAGATTTATAATTTGAAATTCTGGTAATGAATGGACCTTGGACCATGGCAAAATTAAAATTATGTATAGTCCCACTTTGCAAATGGAGATCCAGATTTTATTTGAGTTTATTCTTAACAAAACTGTAAAGTAAAATGTATTTTTCCTATTAGGACAACTGTGATATTTCACACTCTTTAAGTAAACAGTTTCTTCATGGAAAAATATACTTATAATTTGGCATTAAAACTAAACATTTAGAGACTAAGAATAGCAATTTAAGTGTAATTGATCAAAATTACTCTCTTTTGTTCTTCACTTACCTTCACTACTTTCTCAATCCTTCATGAATTTTCTCTAACATATCCCAAGCCTATCCTTAGAACTGGTTTCATTCATTAAATATCTCTTCTTTGCAAGGTTTTGTTTTTTTTTTTTTTTTTAAATACCAATTAAAGGCAAAATTTTTACTTTTCCCTAAATAAACAACAAAATTATTTTTAAAGAGAATTCAGATATTCAACTAGATTAATGTTATTTGACTGTCATATTTATGTTTTTAAAAGTTCATGATAGTTTTGTGTTAGCATTATGCTTATTTCTTGCATTTTGATTTTTGGGAAATTATGGTATAAAAATGCTGTTAACAATGTGATATATATCATTAGAAGATTCACTCCTGTTTTGATATGAATATTGTAAAATTAAGAATCTGAACTATCACTAGATTTATGGCTAAAAATTTGTCTTAAGTATTTACTTGGGTATACTTGGCCTTAAAATGAATGATAATATTGGAGAAATTAGCAAAGACCTTATAAATTCTCATTATCTGCAAAGTTTTTTAGGATTTGCCATGTTCTCTAGGGCTCCAATCTTGGCAAGATCATAAAATTTTATTACCTCAAAGGAGCTATCAAAATGCATGTGATTAAGGTAAGCCTTGTAAATTCTGAAATAGTGAATCTGTTTATTGAGTAACTGAGATTCCCCTCCTCCAACACAAACACAGAGAAAATGTCAGATATCTTACATACTTGCCATTTATATTATAGAAGTGAGTGCCGATTATAAAAAATTATGAAATTGTACCTAGAATAGTATGTGTTAAAATTATATCTTTCAACCAACAAACTCTAGTTTAAAAGACTTTTCTTTCTTTTATCCTGAAGTTACTATTAAATGCTTAAACATCCAGTCTAATAGAAACTAATAATAGGATACCTAATAGAAGGATATGAATAAACTACCATATATTCACCTTATATATAAAACACCAGAATATGATTTTTTAACTTCAGATGATTAATTTTTACATCAGGATATATTTAAAGTGGAGAAAAAATGATGACTGAATTCTTTTGGAAAAACATTATACGTACTTAATAAGTACTGAAGATAAATGTTATGTTTTATTCACAGTTACTGCAACAAGAAAATGAACTATACCTTGCTCTAAACTGTAAGAATGATTTATGACAATGACTATGTTTGTTCTGAGTTTTGAATCCAAGTATAAACTCTTCAAATTATAGTTATATATTTGTATAATATATAATATAATTATAGTTATATATATAAGTTAACATTCAAGAGAAATGAGCCATTCAAAAGGAATGTGATCTGAGAAATGCTACAGAATTATTAAGAATCTGGGAATGTTGAGAAGATAGCCTAACAAGGGTAATGGCAGGATTTGTTGACTCAGTTTTCCTAGTGTGTTATTTACTTTCTGAACAGAAATGTTTCCTATCTGGTTGTTTCTGAGCCTGTGGAACTCTGTAACATGACTGGCTATTTCAAAGAAGTATCTACAATGTTTACCCTAAATCAAAAAGTTAAGGGAGTTTTGTCCTGGCATGCCAATTATAGATCAATCTATGACTTTAGGCTTAGACTTGAAGTAGTACTCCTTATTTTATTATAACTAGGTCCCTTCTGCATTCATAGTACATTTCTCTGATGATAGCAGGAAATATGCAGTGTTTGATAATGGATCTTATCATTTATATTCATCAAGCATCTTTGAATCACTATCAAAGGATACAAAGTACAAAAGACCATTCTTTTATTTTACTATTCTGAATTTGTGACCACTATTTGTCTAATCTTTCTTTTCTAGGTGACTAGGGAAAAATCAGTTTTAAGGCTTGCTATTTCCTTACTTATTGGTTTAATAGTTAAATATTAACATATGATAGGTCCATATAGTATCACATCCATTCTGAATGATATAAGAATAACAGTTATCCGCAAAGAAGGGATAAAATAAAGAAATGCTATAATAAAATATGTAAAAGTTTTCATTTTTTAATGAATTTACTTAAGGAAAAGCAACCAGATACCCATTTAAAATCCTGGATTTCGAGTGTTTTCCAATAAGTAAAGAAATATACTTAAAGAACTCATGATAAAAATAATTATATTAGCAGTATTGAAACTTCATCTGTTATGCCAGTGAAAAACAATGGAAAATGCCAGTCAAAGATGAAGATTCTAAAAATGTGTATTTCAAATTTTATACTGCAGTTAACAGGGGAACTACTGAAACTTCTCTCAGATTAATCTGAATATTCAGATACTTATCCATACAATTGTCTCCATACACAAGCTTTGGATTGTTTTAATAACTGTTTATAATGTTTCAAGTTGGAATGAGGCTTTCACACGTAGGACTCTTTTCATTAGTTGTCAAGAAATTTTAAATCGTGATCTTTTTTTATGAATTAAAAGATAAAAAATGAAAACATTTACTAAAAAAAATTTACCCATTTTCCTTCACAAAATAACAAACTACAGTACTTGGAGTTACATACAATAAATATATGTATATACATTGGGAAAAAAAGGAGAGAAATACTTGTGGTCCCCAGTAATAGACACACATATCAAAACATATGTCAGAAGAGTTCAATGAGATTTTTAAAACATTAACTTGACATTTTAGAAAAACAAAAGATGTTATTTCTCTGCAAGCAACATATTTTTATGGTTTCACAAATACAAACAAAAAAATTCAGTAGTTTACCAGTCTAAGGAGATACATGGAAGCAAATTCTCACTCAAATTAATTCTCAAATTATCTCACTCAAATTAATTCTCAAATTCATCACTCATTAGAAATTGTTGTTTGCCCTAAGTAAACAGCTAAAGATCACCTCCCCTCATTCTCTTTATGCATGTGACTATACTTCATACAAAACTGTCTATACTGAACAATCCAAACAGAACTATATCATTAAAAATAATAGGTTTTATAATCACAAAATCCTAAAACACTTAGCTTTAGAAAAAGGTTTCTCTATTAAAAAAGGGAAAAGGACCCACATATGCAAAAGTGTTTTTAGCAATTCTTTTTGTAGTAGCAAGGAACTAGATACTGAGTGGATACCCATCAATTATAGAATGGCTGGATAAGTTATGGGTTTTTATGCACAAATTTTATCACATTTTTTTTTTTCCTGAGGCTGGGGTCAAGTGACTTGCCCAGGGTCACACATGTAGGAAGTGTTAAGTGTTTGAGACCAAATTTGAACTCGAGTCCTCCTGAATTCAAGGCTGGTGCTCTATCCACTGCGCCACCTAGCTGCCCAAGTTATGTGTTTTTAATGTAATGGAATATTATTCTTCTATAAGAAATGATCAGCAGGATGATTTCAGAAAGAGCTGGAGAGACATGAACTGATGCTAAGTTAAGTGAGTGTACATGAACTGATGATGATGTAATAATGATCAACTGTGATGGATGGGCTCTTTTCAACAATGAGGTATGCAGGCTAATTCCAACAGACTTGTGATGGAGAAAGCCATCTGCATCCAGAGAGAGCACTATGGGGATTGAATGTGGATCACAACATAATATTTTCATCTTTTTTGTTGTTTGCTTACTAGGTTTTTTTTTCCTCTAATTTTTTTTTCCTTTTTCATCTGATTTTTCTTGTGCACCATGATAAATGTAGAAATATATTTAGAAGAATTATATATGTTTAACCTATATTGGTCTAAGAAGGGAGAAGTAGAGAAAAGGAAAAAAAAATATGGAGCACAAGGTTTTGCAAGGGTGAATATTGAAAACTATCTTTGCATGTATTTTGAAAAATAAAGAGCTATTATAAAAAGAGGTTTCTCTCAACTTTTTGAAACATACATTAAATGGTCTAGGTGTTCAAAGTATTTCAGTAAATGGGTATAAAAATTCTTTTGTGGCCTAATTGCTTGATTAAAATCCAGTTTTCAAATTAGAATTATCACTGGAAAGTTATCATTAGCAAAGAATTGGTTTTAATATTATAGCTAAATTTCTGTGAAAACTTTTTTTTAGAAACCATCTTATTTGGAAGCTTTTCTTCAATAGGAAGTTGACATTTTTTCCCTCTCCCTTTTTCTCTCAGTATATATGTACACACACACACACACACACACACACACATATATAAACATAATAAGCACAAGAGAGAGGAGGACTTACTTTACAAAGTCATGATCTCAAGGATTCTTTTTTTATGATTCTTTTTATGGTCTATAAATAGAATTATCTATATCAATGCTACAAGTTAGTATTACCTGTAGGGCATGCAGGTTTCAGGTAAATAATGAAAGAACAAATGGTGTGTGATGACTACAACTCATCAAACTTTCAAATGAGTTATAATTTCATATGATCATCTTCTATAGCTTTGTGTTTATAAGATTAACTCCATAAAATTTGAACTGGCTTTTACCATATGAACTAAGTATTAGAAGATCAATGTGACTTTGTCTTTAAAGATTTTTAAAGTTTAGTTAAATAAACTTTAGTTAACTTTAAACATTCAAATTACACTTAAGTTAAAGTTAAGTAAAGTTTAGTCAATTTTAAACACTTAAGGGGCAGCTAGGTGGTGCAGTGAATAGGACACCAGCCTTGAATTCAGGAGGACCAGAGTTCAAATCTGGTCTCAGACACTTAATACTTCCTAGTTGTGTGACCCTGGGCAAGTCACTTAACCCCAGCCTCAGAAAAGAAAAAAAAAAAATTTTAAACACTTAAGTTACAGTTAAAGACTTAGATGTTAATTCAGAGATTCATGTTCCTAAATTTGAATAGGTGAAACTAGACAATATGTTGTCAGTAGACAAGAACAGACCCTTCTGATATAGAATTCCCAAGGGAAAATAAAAGCAGATGATTTCATGAAGTAGTTAAAACCCAAGGTGACAGAATAAGAAATCTGTTGTTTAAATGGATATTAATTCAATGTTGCACATATGTGCTTAAAGTCTACAGAAGATTAAAGATGAGAAAATATTTGACGGCGACATTTAGCATTGGTTGCTAGAATTAGGCTGGATTTAGGAAGTTCTATAAAATGTGTCTTGTTTGTTATAGAAATTTTTGCTTTATTATGGAATTCAGCGCTCCTAATACTTATAGCTGTCTGTGTAAATGCCTTCCAGAAAATGTGTGACTGTATAGGATATATAAAACTGTAGTCAAGAAATGCACGTAAATGATGTTTAACTAGGGAGGGAGGATCTGTGATGAGAATTTCCTGCTCAGGATCCTTGCCATTACTTTGATAAGACATACCACGATAGGAAAGAAAACTATGCATTATGCTTCTTCCTATCACTATGAAAAGAAAAGAACACTACCAACTCTCTATTTTAAACTGCCAGACACTGCTCCTACAAGCTAGATGGTCACAACACTTGCAGAATCAATGATGGGAAACCAGTCACATCTCCAAGTTTGGAGCCAGCCAAGCAGATACCCTAATCTTTCTCCTGTTACTTGTATCCTTCTATTTTCCTCTTGCTTTCTGTAAAATTCCATTTTTCTATACTATTTACATATTCATATTCTAGATATGTATGATGATCTGGGCTTACTGAGTCTTGTATCTAATCAGTTGAGTTCATATTCTAAGTATTATAATAAAACTGTAATTAACCATCTCTCATCATTAATTTAGTGACTAACAAAAGTATATAACCAAATGGAGCCTCAGATAATTTTTATATCAACATAAAAAGTTTAGTTAGGCTATTATATAAAAACAAAAAAATTATTTAAGTGAATTGAAAATGAACTTAAGTATTAATCCATATTTTTAGCCCAAAGCAGTTGATTGTTAAATGAAAAATGTATTTTCTTCTTTTACCAGAGAATATACTTGTTATATATGTATTTAGCACCACAAGAAAAAAATTAAAACTAAGAAAAAAAATTAGAACACATTTGAAAAATTTAGTATCACTAACCTTTAAATTTTTATTTTAATTTTGCTTGTCTACTTTATAAAGTTTTAAAGGTAAAGTGCTGATATTTAGGACTTTGAACTAATAGAGGAATTTAATTCAGATATGCATACTAGGCTATCTTAGTCATATAAAGCATTATCACTTTTCTACCTCCCCATTCCAAAGGCCTTCATTGTAACATTATAAAACAGTGAGCAGAAAGGAAGCTTGGTTTAGAATTTAATTTCAAAGAGAAGATTCACAACTGTTTTACAAAAGACAAAGCATTAATTATATTCTATGCACAATGCAATTTTTGATTTAACAGCAAGAAATGTGTTATTTCTTTGTACAAATAGTAGCCACTGCTCCTGACCACTTAACAAGCTATCGTATGTTTTAGAAATAGTCAGTTTGCAGACATACACCTCAATCCTGTCCCAAAGGCCCTCCCATTTTACATTGCTATCCATTGCAATCATTGCCAATTTGCTAGTTAGATAAAATTTTCAGAACTGTTTCAAATGTGCATTTTTTTAATGGGAAAAGTTCTTGGCTCTTGGTCTTATATATTTCTGTTAATTATTTATCTTGGGTATCAAACTCTTTCCTTAATGACAGATTACCTTCTGTTCTTAGCTATATTGATTATATTTCTGCAAAAGCTTTACAATTTAATTTAATCAAAATTATATGGTTCATCTGTTGTGATCCTCTCTGTGACTTACTTAGGTTAAGAATTCTTTTAGCTATAATTATCAAAAATGCTATCATTTATTTTCATGTTTTTTAAAATAATGTAAGCTTTTATATCTTTAGATGACATACATAAAATTTGAATCTACTATAGTACATGACATGAAATGCTTGTGTAAACCTATTTAGAGACAAATTTCTTTCAGTTTCTTTTTCTAGAAATTTGAATGGGGAATTTGTTCTCAAGTTGTTTATATTATTGAATTTAGAGAATAATAGATAGTATGTTTAATTGTTTCTGGTTCTTGATTATCCTTTCTTTTTAACTGATCTAGTTTCCAATTTTTAAAATAGCACCAAGTAATTACTAATATTTGGTAATATAATTGGGGTTCTGTATGTTCAATTTCCCCTTCATTCCTACTTTTTTTCATTATTTTCAATACTTCAAGGTCTTTTGTTCTTCCAAATAAATATAGCTATGCTTTATCAAACACAAATATAAGAAATAAATGTTTATATTTCCCATATAAAAGAAATGCACATTGAAACAGTTCTGAAAATTTGATCTGACTAGCAAAACGGCAATGATTGCAATGGATGGAAATATGGGAGGGCCTTTGTGACAAGACTGAGGTGTGTATCTGTGCAAACAATGACTATTTCTAAAACTTAAGCTAATTTGTTAAGTAGTCAGGAGCAATGGCTACTATTTGTACAAAGAAATTTGTACAAAGTATAAGTAACTCCAAAGTTACTAAATCAATTTAGATAGTAGCATCATTTTAATTCTATGGGCAACAATCATGACCAATTAATAACCTTCCAATTATTTCTTTAAAGAATTCCTTATAACTAAGTCTCAAGTATGGATTATTAGATTGACTCCCACATATTTTATGTATTTTATAGTTATTTTAAACAGCTTCCTTTTTATGATTTCTTCCTGATTCTCTGCTAATGTTATAGATGTAGACTATTTTGTATCCCACTTTACTAAAATGATTAACTGTCTCAACATCACTGATGATTACCTTTGCTTTTCTAAGACAGACATCCAGAACTAGAAATTTTGTCCTTCTTTACCACTGTCCATGTCTTTTTTTTTGTCCGATTATAATCACTAGTATATCTATAATTGTCAAATAATAGAAAAGGGACATATTTTTGCTTACTGAAAAAAACTTCTTACAAGTGATTTTAGTTTTAGATATGTGCTTTTTATATTGAAAATGACTTATACCTATGCTTTTTAATTCTTAAATGAGCATTATATCTTTAAAGCCTCAAGTTTCAACGTAATAAATTATATTAATTTTATTCTTAATGTCACTGTATCCCGGGTATAATTTCAACTTACTTGTAATGTGTAGTTTATTTAAAATTTTTACATAAATACTCATTATTTGTAGTAGCTAATAGTTCTTTCTTTGCTTTATCCCTTTTGGATTAGGTATTGGTACTATATGTCATAAAAATGAGTTTGATAGGGTCTTTTTTCAATTATTGAAAATAATTTCTGTAGCACTTCTCTGTAAATCCATGTAGATCAACATTTTTTGATAGTTCCTCTACAATTTGTTCACTTTCGCTTTCTGAATGTCATTATAAGTCTCCATTAATGATATATATTTTTATTTGTGTTCCATTATTATTTTTATTATTATATCCATAAAGAATATATTTGATATTTTGACCTTCTGTACTTTATAATTTTTCTAAAATCCAACTTTTCCTAGTGTTTATTCAGTCCTATATTTCCCTTTTTATATGTTAGATTTTTCCAGTTCTAAGAAGAACATTAAAGTTTTCTATAAGTATATTACTAGCTATTTTTATTTGTAGTTTAGTTAAATTTTACTTTGTGAATTTAGATACTATGTTATTTGGTGCACTCACATTTAACACAGACATTGTTTCACTGAGCACAGTAGCCTTAAACACAATGTAATTTTCCTTTTTCCATTGTAGTCTCAGTCCATGATTGCAATTCCTGCTTTTTTTTAATTTCCTGATATGTAGTAAATTCTGTTCTATTCATAATTTCATTTGTATTTCTTTTCTTAAGCATCTTGTATGAAGTATATTATTGAGTTCCAACTATTCTGCCATTATCATTCATTTTATTTGAATATTTAATCCATTCCCACTTAAGGTTAATATTGTCAAGTTTTTATTTTCTACCACTTTTCTCTTTTGTACTGATTGCTATCCCCTTTCTTTTTAAAATAAGTACTTTGTCCACTACCACTCTAGGCTGCCACTGGGGACTCACATATGCTCTCTTATGAACTGGATGTAATTCTTTGCTCATAGAAATAATGTTATTCTCATCATTCCCAGAGAAAATCCATTATAAGGCCCTAATATCACAAACAATTCTCTCTTGAGATCTGCCTTCTCCTTACCTACCATTATCCCCATAAATTTTGCTTTAGACAGTAGAAGAGATACTAAAAGGGTTCTATGTAAACTAAATTGTGTATGTTGAATATTCTTATAAGCAGCAAGGGAACTCATATATGCACTTACTTTTCTAAATGGTTTAATGTATACCTATGATATTGAAGAAAAAGAGAATATAGGAAGAGATAAAAAATCATTGTGAATCTAATCCTATACTTAAAAAAAAAAAAAAAAGCAATTTGAGGTATATGCCCTACTGATAATAGTACATTAGTAAATGTTTTACTGAGCACTTCCTTGCTACTAGTGCCTATTCCCAAAAAAAAATCCTTATGTTCATTTTGTACATGTTCTATATATTATTTTATATGTACAAAATGACTTCCTTGACAGAATTTAATTAAGTTTGTTGAGGGCAAGGACTATTTTCTTTTTTCTTTTTCTTTTTTTTGGTCTTTGTATTTCTAGCACTTGACACTGTGCCCTGGAAAATAGCAAATGCTTAAATATTTGTTGAATGATTAATAAAGATCTAAAACTATGAAATAAAAAAAAAGTCTAAGCTTAAGAAATGGACTTGTGATTTAAATTCTCACAAGGAATTCACAATGAGGGAAAAAATCCTCTATCAATCTAGGTCAGCACCTTCTCTGCAACTTAAGAATTTTAGAGAGTTGCCTAGAACAATAATTAATTAAATGGCTTGACCAGGGTCACAAAGCAGGTTTGGCTCTTTGTTATTTTGCCAGAGGCAGAACTTAAACCCAGATCTCCCAGGCTCAAACACAAGCTTTTCTATCTACTAAGCTAGAAAAATATTAATATTTTAATTGCTTCTTTTTGCTTGGCACACATGCATACATGCACGTGCTCACGCGCACACACACCCCCCCTATACACATCAAACAAAATCAACAAAACTATAGCAGGAACATATAACTATTTCTAAGTTCCCAACCCAAGCACTTTAGAAATACAATTCAGCATTATTTAATCATTTAGATAACTCCCCTAAAGAACCCACCTAAACAATTTGAAAGAGAAAAAAAAAACTTTTTTTAGCTGTCTAATAATAATGTTTTATATTTTTAAAATAATGCAAACTAGTTTTTCCCAAACTTAATTTCAATCAGTGAAAATTTCAATTTATATACAATTTTCCCATTTAAAATTCTGAAAAGTTAAATATTTCTCCCACAAATTTTTAACAGCCCTAAAAAAATTTTTATGAACCAAAGGCCTACTTCAAGCTAAAGTTAGTTCAGCAAGTCTCTTTAAGGCCACACATGGAAAATCAAAACAACAGTAGCAGAAAAATTCTATTAAGTTGGTGTAAAGTACAGCTCTAAGATTTCCACAGGCCTCCATATTAAATATGGTCTCCTCCTAAAACTGATAAAGAACTCCAAGGAAACTCGAAAAATACTTAAGCCATACAAAAGGCCATATTGGCCTTTCTATGGTTTCAGAACCCATAGAAAGAAGGGACTTTTCTAATAGAAACTCAACTCTTAGAAAGACTATCCAGGTTGTAAGATCTTGAAAACACAACCTCTTTAGGTCTGTTTCATCCTGTATATTCCACATGATGTGAAATGAGGTTTTATTTTAAAATATCTACAGTTAATGAATTTTCCCCTTTAATATATGAAATAAAAATACCTATAAGATAATTTTATAATTGCAATATTTACAATTTCCTCTATTATATTCTAAAATACCCACAATTTCCCTTTATTTTGTGATTACTTCATTTGCGACTTACATCAACATATTTTAGGTTCAAGTATGTTCCATGAACTAATCAATTTGGAAAATATTAGGCTAGATAATCTTCAAGATTATGATTCTATAAGCTAATTATTTTATATTCTATTCAAGCTCTAAGATTTTATAAGTTTAATAACAATACTGATACTTAAGATTACATTATGGTAAAGCACTTTAAAAGACTCCAATATCTACTGCTGGAGGCTGCTAAATATATAAAAATTAGTTGCTGATAGGCATACCACCTGACAATTATACCACATGAAACAAACACAAAATAATTGTTAAATAAATCTGTAATGTTTGTTGAAATACTGTTTTGTAAATGTTACATGCTGTCTTCCAATCTCCATGATGACAGAGATACTACAATCCTTTAAGACAAAGTTGCCTTTGATACTTACAATGCCCTGAATATAGTAGACATTCATTCATTCAAATAAACATTTATTAAGTATCCAACATATATAAAACAACATGCTCGGCCCTGAATATCAAAGATAAAAAATAATCATTTCTACCCAGAAAGAACTTATATTTATGTCACTAAGTGATTGGAATTTTCCTATTTTGTGAATAATTAATACTTTTTTTCAATAACATTCATAATAATAGTTGGGTAGGTTCTGAAAAATAGCAAAGCTATTAAGATAGATATGATAAGTTATTTCATGTTAATCACAAATGAAAGTTGACAAATTTAAAATTAAAGAGCTAAGTTAAATATGTTGAAGAGAGAAGTCTACAAAAAATAAATCCAGGTAGGTAATGAAGAGTAAATATCTAACTAGAATCATAATTGATAGTGTAAACTAAAAAATTTGAATATCTCAATATTCCTGTTCCCTCAGCCTCTAAGGATTGTTCAACTTTCTTAAGTCACAGAAAATCAGAGGGCTCTAACCAGTTTATCAAGATTTACCAGAAGTAGATTATTAAAGTCATGCCTAAAAAGATCTCCAAATTGATTACTGCTATTGTGCCCTTCTCTACTTTTTCTTAGAATTCTCAATAGAAATGAAAGCACAATAGAAAATAGGACTAGTCAATAATGTTCATGTTAGCAAACTTTCTTAATATTTACTATCCATCTTAAGTATTCAGGAAAATAAAAAGTAGTTTCTTCTTGCAAAAAAAGTTGGTAATGAAGTTGTTTGTGCTTCATTCTTGAAGGACAAGAAAGCAAACTGAATTTAAGTGAGGGAGAAATATGTGAAGTTACCAGCCTCCCCTTCTCCTCTAGAGCCATAGGATCCAGTGGCGAGATATAGATCAGGACAGCTAGAGATGACTCTGAATGCAGTGGGAGACTTTCACTTTATGATATGCTAAGATCTTTAACAGGTCTCAGAGTTTAACTGAGGAGACACAATCAGTGATTAAGGCTGGGTAAGAAAGTAGGTAGAAAATTATCTCTGTACATGTACACACACACACACACACACACACATACATATCAATCTGGAAAGGGAAGAACCCTCAAGAATTCCTGGCCAAAACAGAAACAACTGCTTTTACATTCACTCTGAGTCACTCAGGACCCAAAAAATGGCCAAATGGGGCTTGACCTGAGAATAATTGTTGGTCAGTCAATAAGAACCAGGTAATGAAGGAGCACTACACTGAAAAGAATGTTTACATATCTATTTACTATTCTACATTTTTAAATCTATATAAATAAATATATATGTATACTTCATACTATAAGAATTTTAAATATAAAATGTGTATATAAATAATATCTAATTCAAGTACTATTTTTTGTGAAATTTTGATTGATTTCCATATGGGAAGTAAAGATTACATTATCTGATAAAATAATAATGACAATTATAGTGTCTGTGGTACCTTCTCTATAGTGCCCACTATATGCCAGCACTATGTTAAACTCTTTACAAAATTGATCTTCACAACAATTTTCAAAGGTAAGAATAGATTATCCCCATTTTATAGTTGAAGAAACTGAGAAAACAGGTTAAATGATCTGCCCAAGGTCACATAGCTATTGAGTATCTGAGGCTGATTCAATCCATGACACCACCTAACTGCCCGTTATCTTGTACTACTACTCTGGTGTATTTGTCTTTACTTGATGCATTATATTGGCCCGTGTAAATCTGAACTCCCAGCTAAATAACGAATATTCTTGAGCACAATTAAAAGTTGCTTACTTGTCCTTATATCTCTAGCAGTTGTCCCAGTATACTGTACATTGTTCACATTTATTTTGGTGAATTAAAAAATATGCAGAATACATTCAATAAGCCAGTTGGCATCCAAACCTTTAATAAATTTCAAAATACCCCTTGCTTTTGTAATGGTAAAATAGCTCAGTTATAAGCCACTCTTGGTTACTGGGTAGGTGAAGGCTGTTGTTGTGGTTGTAGGTGAAGATGGTGGTAGTCGTAGTTGTTCGGTTGTTTCAGTCGTGTCCGACTCTTCGTGACCTGATTTGGATTTTCTTGGCAAAGATACTAGAGCGATTTGCTGTTTCCTTCTCTAACTCATTTTACAGATGAGGAAACTAAGGCAAATAGAGTTAAAGAGACTTGCCCAGGGTCACACTGCTAGTTAAGTGTCTGAGGCCAGATTTGAACTCAGGAAGATGAGCCATCCTGATTCCAGGCTTGGCACTGTCCACTGCCACACACAGTTGCCCCCGGGTGAAGAATACAAGCATAAAAATACTTCACAAAAAAGCCCTATATGACAGGAGACACACAAAAAAAAGAGAGCTACTGTAGAGCTACCCTACTAGAAATCTGCTTAATTTGTAATTATAAAAAGGCAAGTCACACCTCCTTGCTAAAATTTTTGTTTAGACTGAAAAATTTTAATCTAAACACCCTTCAAAGAACAATTAGGGCTGACTGTGATAGCATGCTGACCACAACTTTTAAGCAAAATTCAAAGGAAAAGCATGTAGCCAAGTATCCCCCCCCATGGGGTGATGTAGCAAGCCCATATAGAATCTTTGGCATCCCCTTCCTCATAAATCTTCACTTCTGTATTAGGGAATCTGATATTGATTCCACTTCTGCAGAAATCTCATATTTTTCCTGAAAAGATTAATCACTGTTGTTTGGACTTCTACATTTCTTAACTGCAGTCCTGACCCAAATTAAGTCTTTCAAAGGCTCCAAACAAGAATCAATTATTGGATTACTGTTTGATATAACTTCTCTACTATGATATGCATTGAAAGTAGCTAATATATTTTTCCTTCATTCATCACAGTTTTCACAATATCCAAATATAAAAAGTGAAGTTTGTGTCAATGCATTAGTAATATGGTGATCAAATTTATAAAAACAAGTTTTCAAACTATTGTTCTTGGAAAAATATATAGTAAGGCAAAATCATGCAGCAGCAGATGGAGCTGACCTTCCTGGAAGCTAAGGAGACCTCTGCTCAATTCTCACCTATATTACACACAGTCTGTGTCACCTGGGGCAAATCACTTAAGTATTTAAGAGTTCTATTCAACTCTAAAATTATATGCTGCAGATATGTAAACAACCTTCATTGTAAAGGGAGCTTACTAACATAGATATTCCCTATGCCAATAAAATCATGTATCATATCCTTACCCCTACACAAAAATAAAATGGGATTAAGTTAATAGGCCAAAAGTGATCAGTAGGAATTGATGATACCAAAGATTTACAGCCTTCAAATATGAGCCTTCAAAACTATCAATAACCCAACTATGTAGTTGATTCTATGCATTCCTCAGCATTTATTTGAAGATCAAAAATTATGATTTTCTCTTGTAAAAATTCCTGTTTATATTTATCTTCACTTCTAAATGTTAGAAAATTTCAAAAACTCATATATTTATTTTCTCCTAACTTTATCACCTGTCCCAAAGATCTTAGTAGAGTGCTTTGCAAAAAGTGGTACTCAATATGAGTTAAATGAATGCACAGCAGTTTGAAAAACTACCATATTTCATCAAGTGTAAATTGACATCCTAAAGGGGAGAAAAAAAAAGAAAAAAAAAAAAAAAACCTTGATAACAACATTATTCATTTGGATACAATAGTAAAATATCATGAAATGCAAATTTCCTATCTATTACCATTCAACATATGTCAGAACAGAAGCTAAATGTCCAGATATTCTGGCACATACCTGCTCTGTTAATTCTGTCAATTTTATCCATACTAGGAGACTGGACCCGAAGCCGAGGGCTACTTTGACAGGAGCTCTCTGATGCCACATCATTAAATGAATCATCAAGTGTCAGTAAAAGAAGTTCTTTAACACATTTATGACAGATACTGTGCTGACAGGGAAGGATCAACGGATGGGTAAATAGCTCCTTGCATGCTGGGCAGATGAGCTCTCGTTCAATATTCTTAATAGTAACCTTAAATGAAGGAAGAAAAAGAAGTCAGAGACAAAAAAGACACTTAGCTGTAGATAAATATATTTTATATATAACACATTTTCATAGACATATATGCATATATATGCAAATGCATGTATATAAACACCTATTTCAGTTATCTTTCCAGAAAAATCACCAAGGAACATAATTTTTAAAAATAAATCTGAATCTTCCTCTCTATAAGGAGCAACTTACCATCCCCAAGGCTCATGGTATAAGAATACACAATGTGGTAAATGAGACAAAGGCAGGTAATGTTGAAGGACTGAGTACACAAATCAGGAATATATTGAGAATAAATTATACCATAATCTAAATTCCAATAAATTGTCAAACTATAAAGCTAATGTTGATATGCATGACTTTAAGGAAAACTTGGTAAAACACTTTTGCAAAAACTTGAGATTACAAACTGATACAATATGAACAGCACTATGAATAAACTATTCTTTTTTTTTTTTTTTGCAATAAATTCAGCTTCTCTCTGCCAAAAACTTAAGATAATTTTTGTATCCATTAAAATATTTAAGGAATTTACTTTAAATCTCTTTACATGGCTGAATACTGCAGTTACATATCTCTGAGATCTAGAATTGTGTCCATTGTTATACATATATTGTATATTCCTAAGTGAAATAAAAATTACTTTATTTTTAAAGTAGTCTACAAAAAATAAAAACAACAAAAATTAGACTTATAAATTATGGTCATATTTTCAATAGAAACAATTAGTAAAACTTTTAGTCTTTATTAATACAACAAAACATTTGGTGACCTTACATAAGAATGTCCTTTGTTTCACTTTTATATAGAATGAAGAAATAAAATATCGAATACTATGATTTTATGCTCTATTTAATGTTTTCTGTTCAGCATGTCATTAGCTAATTTCTGGACCAGTTTTTTCACTTGTAAAAATCTGGTTCTAAAATTCTAAGATTCAATAGCCCTACAAAATCAATAACATCCAAATAATATTAGCACTAATAAGCTTCATGTTTATTATTTTAAAGATGTACCCTCCAAAATTTTAATATGTATATTTTTTTGTTGTTGCCAAAAGGTAATTATTTTAGTAAGGATACCACAAATCAAAATGATACAATTATTAAAATAAAAGACAATAGTCTCTCTGCAGTTTTGGATGAATAATAGCATCCCATTTTTATGTAATTGGCCTTTGGCATACTTTGTGCCAGTATTATTCTTTTTTTTAAATTAATTTTATAATTATAACTTTTTTTTGACAGTACATATGCATAGGTAATTTTTTTTTTTTTACAACATTATCCCTTGTACTCCCTTCTGTTCCGAGTTTTTCCCCTCCTTCCCTCCATCCCCTCCCCTAGATGGCAGGCATTCCCATACAATAATATGTATATATTTTCAAGAAAACATCATATGCTACCCTTCTGTAAGTACATAGCATTATAAATAATAATTCACTAACAAAGAGTAGCACAATCACTTGGATCTTGATTTTTCAACAAATATTTTTGATATATTTTACTTTTAAATCATTTGGATGTTAAATAAAATCCATCCTCACTGAATTTGGAGTATGGAGGAATAATTAAGCTTCAGAAAAGATTCAATGAATAATAGTTTTGACTTCCTGAAATAGGCGTTGATGCTAATTTTATACTTTAAAACCTCAAATATATAGTTTATCATACATCATACATATTATACAAATATATTTCAACTCACTTCATTTTTTCTAGAAGACATTCAAAGATGATTCTTTATCATGATGGTCAGAAGATCCTACATTTAAAGCAGGAAGGGAACTTTAAAAGTCCATCTAGTCCAAGAGAAGGCAGGCAAACTACGAGTCAAAGGCCAAATCCAGTCACTGCCTTTTTTTCCTAAGATCTATGAGCTAAGAATTGTTTTTATTTTTAAATATAGTAAAACTTTATTTTAAAAAGTAAAAACCATTTTTAGCTCATTCACTTCACAAAAATTAGGGCACTGTCCAACCTCATTATACAGATCAGTAAACTGAGACCCAAAGAGGCTTATTAAGTAACTCATCCAAAAATAACAATTCTATCCAATGGGACAAATCTTGTCCCATTTACAGATCCCTCAGAACAAATTACTGTTACAATGCAGCCCCTCCTTAAATGACAAGGGTTAAGGACTACGTCTAGGTGAAGGGGCAGGTCGATTCTCTGAAACCTCCCCGGCTGAGAATCATAACACTTAAAGGAGTCGCAAAGCAGCCTTTACTTATGAAGATGTTCTTTGTGGATGGGGAATGAAATAAATTGGAGGCAGAGGGAAGAGGAGAGGTGGAGAACGCAACTGCCTCTCAGTCTCCTTGTGTCATCCTCCTTCTCTCACATGAAGAGAGCCATTCCACAGGGCTGAGTTAGAGCTCCAGCAGCCACTGGCAGGTGGCTCCTGTATCACAACAATTAGAAATATTATCTCGATAAGTATAAGTATTATCTCGATTTGTTAATTTACCGTTGATTTAATTTGACATTCCCCAATATGGCAGTTAGGTGGAGCAATGACGGAGCCCAGAGTCAGAACAAGTCAGTTAACCTGTTTTCTGTTTCCTCAGGTGTTAAGTCTGATTCCTCCTGAGTCAAACCTCTTTTAGGGGTTTTCTTGGCACAGAAACTTAAGTTAGCAAAGAAAATGGCAAAGTACCTATCTTACAGATGAGGACCCTGGGGTAAACATGGTTAAATGACTTGTCCAGGGTCACACAGCTAGTGTCTGAAGCCAATTTTGAAGTCAGAAAGATGAGTCATCTTAGATTCAGACCAGGATTCTGTCTCCTGGGGTCGGTTCCAGCATCTATACAATGGGATAACAGCTCCTCACTCCCAGAGCTGCTGGGGGGGCTCGCGAGGATAAGAAGTGTAGCGCGCTCGGCCTGGCACACAGCAGGAGCTATATAAGTGTTAGCTATTGTTGTTCTTTATAATCGCCCGTCCTCCCGCCACAGCTATTCTCCGCCCTCCCCAGCGGTGGCTCTGGCATCTCTGCCCGCTAAGCCTGGCTGAGACAAACAGGATAGGCAGTGGTGAATTCTAGTGGGAATCTGGGCAGAATGAGTTTGCGAGATGTCTCCAATAAAACGCACCCAAAGCAGCTATTAGACACGGCTAAGCGATAGATCAAACATTACAGCAGGTGCGAGCTGACAACAGCCGCATTTTCTGTAATTAATTCATCCGGCTCATATTGCTCACAAAAAGGTCAAAAAAAAATCTGATTTATTTATTTAAAGGTGCTCAAATACAGATTCCTCCACCAAAAAACGAGGGATCCAGATCCCAGCCGCGCCAAGGGTCCCGAGGCGTCCCCACCCCTCGCACCGCTCTCTCCCCCACGCCGGCACTGTCAGTGCTTTCATCCTCGCGGTCCCAGGAAGCGGCCACCTCCGGCTTCAGAGCCCAGGGTTGGAGCCCGCCACCAGGCTGGAGGTCCGGCGGCCGCTCGCCCCCGCCAGAGGGTGTGGTAGGGCGAGCAGCGCCGGCGCCGGGAACGCCTCTCCCCGGGAAGGAGAGGTGAGCTGGTCCCCGACGGGCACCGGAAGGGAAATGGAAGAGAAGCGGCCCAAGCTCCCCAAGACGTACTCCGGCCGTCCCACCAATGCCGCCCCACCCGAGGTGTGAGGTGGGACGGAGCCTCCTCCACTCCGTGCGGCAGCCATGGCTTCCACAGAAAGCGGCTCCTCAAAGAAGGGCATACTCACTAGCGATTCAACACAGTCTCCCTCCATCGCCGCCCCTCAGCCGGGTGTCATGTAGGGAGGTCGCGCAGGGCTATAGGACCGGTGCCAGATGGGGGGAGGGTTCGCTCGTGGAGGGCGAAGCCCAGAGCGCGAGGCTGAACACGCGTGGACGGAGAAGAAGAGCCAGACTCCGAGACTGGGGATGGGGGAAAGAGGGCGAGGCCCGGTAAAGGATCTCGTAGTAGGTCAGTCTAAGGTGTGGAGAGGCGGGGATAGGCTGGGGAGTGGATGAGTCCTGAGTGACGCAAGGAGGGGCGGGGGTGGCGGGAGGTGGGAAAGGGCAGTGGGGAAGAAAGGGAAGTGGAGCTGCCTCGGGAGCGCAGAACTCGAAGCTAGCTCGGCGGGTCGGGCTGCCAGCTAGAGCCCCAGCTCCGGGCGATGACTGTAGCCTGTAGCTGACTGCTACTTCTGCGACCGAGGCGGGAGGGGGCGAGGGAGAAAGAGCTTGGGATGGTCGACCAGGGGAGGGGCTGGAAGAGGAGGTGGGGTAAGCTCTCCGGTCGCCTAGGCAACCAGCACCCCACCGCATAATGAGGGCGGGGCGGCTTAAAGCCTAGTTGACTCTCTGGGAGCCGATTGCCTTCCTTGCAAGTGGAACTGGGGTACGGAGGATAAAAGGGAAGTCCGGTTTAGTTTCTCCTTTCTTTTCCCCCCAAGATTATTTATTATAGGGCATTTCCCCCTTCACGGTGGAAAGCCAAAAGAAGGAAGAAAGGACGGGACCGCAAAGGAGGAGAAGCTTGGGATTTTTCCCTCCCCAGTAGCTCTGCGGTTGGAATTTGGATCTTTTCCGGAGCTTGGAGCTGTCCATCAGGACTAAGACGAGCTCTAGATATTAGTTTAGGTTACATCTACTAAGACTTCTCCCCGCCGCCTCTCTCCCCACCCTCCTGCAAGCCAATCATCCTGCCCCCCTCCCCCCCCCCCCCCCCCCCCGTCTCTTCGGAAAACTGCTTATTCCGAGTCCGCTTCCTGCTTCCCCCTCCCCCTCCCCCAAGGGTGCCCCTAACTTTTTCAATGCGGAGGGCACCGTCACGTAGACTAGTAGAACGATCAAAGAGGAGAGACTCCAACACCACCGTCTGAGACGCTCCTTTCTTCACCAAAAACAGACCCCATTTTTTTTTTTCACTTTTTAACGTAGACTTTATGTTCGACCCACTTTTACAGTCCTTTTCTGAAGTCCTAGATTAGGTGGAGGAGCTACCATTCTCTTTTTTGGAGGGATGTGGAATGGGGGGGGGCGGTGGGGGGGGGAAGATTGGAGAAGAGGGTGGTGTGACATTTGTTATTGGTCTTCCTAAGAACTCTGGACTTCATATAATCTCTCCATTCTCCATTTCAATTCATGTTTAAGTTGATAATGATGTAGTGGATCACTGAATTTCAGTTGTGAAAAGGTGTTTGTTTTCTAATACCCTCATTGAAGATTCCTAGAAGCTGTGGGAAGTATTAGAGGGAAAGGAGAAAGGGGAGGCAGAGTCCATTTAAGAGGCTATTGTGCCTGGGCATACCCTTTGATCCAGCAATGTTACTACTGGGCTTATATCCTAAAGAGATCTTAAAGAGCGGAAAGGGACCTGTATGTGCAAAAATGTTTGTGGCCGCCCTTTTTGTGGTGGCCAGAAACTAGAAACTGAGTGGATGCCCATCAATTGGAGAATGGCTGAATAAATTATGGTATATGAATGTTATGGAAATTATTGTTCTGTACAAAATGACCAGCATGATGATTTCAGTAAGTCTGGACTTACATAAATTGATGCTAAGTGAACTGAGCAGAACCAGGAGATCATTAAACACGGCAACAAGACGACTATATAATGATTAATTCTAATGGTCATGGCTCTCTTCAAAAATAACATGATTCAAATCAATTCCCATTGTTCAGTGACGAAGAGAGCCATCTACACCCCAAAAAAGGACCATGGGAGGGGAGTGTGGACTACAACATAATATTCTCATTTGCTTGCATTTTTTTTTCTTTCCCAGTTTTTTTCCTTATTGATCCGATTTTTCTTGTGCAGCAACATAACTGTATAAATATGTATACATATATTGTATTTAACATATTTTAACACATTTAACATGTATTAGACTACCTGCCATCTAGGGGAGGGGGAGAAAGGAAGGAGGTGTATAATTTGGAACAGAAGTCTTTGCAAGGGTCAATGTTGAAAAATTACCCATGCATATGTTTTGTAAATAAAAAGCTTTAATTTTTTTTTAAAAAGAGGCTTTTGTAATAATCTAGGTGAGAGATAATGTAAGCCTGATGATTGTATGAATGGAGAGAAAGATTCACATGCAAAAGATATTCTTGGCAACTAATTAGATATGAGCATTGAGGCAGAATGCTGTCAAGAAAGACTTTTGAAATAGTATATACTTTCTTCAACATTTGATTCATATGTTTTATTTTGTCTTCCAAATTACTTGTGTGCCAGAACCATTCCTTTGCACTGTGTTAGGTATATAGAAACTGCTCAAGAAGTATTTGGGGCTAGTCACTAGTTACACTAATTCAGATATGACAGTGATAAACACTGGTATTAGTCAGAGATTCTAAGTTCAAATTTCACATTTCACATTTATTACCCATGTGACCTTGGTAAATCACCATACTTTTGGGGCCCTCAATTATCTCATCTATAAAATAAAAGGTTGGACCAGATCAGTTCTAGTTCTATGAACATCAGATTTCTAAATGACAATGCTTTGGAAATAGAGAAATTATGAAAATTAGGGATAACTGGAAAGAATAAGCAGGATTAGGGGCCTCAGTGGGTAGGTCAAGGGAAAAACAGAAGTTTTAAATACCACAACAATAAAGACCAACTCAGAAGGTTTGGGTGCAGTTATGGTCTATACTACTAGAAAGAGTGACATCTAAGAGATTACATGTCTATTTGACTTATTTAAGTATATTTTACTCCAGTACTCTCTGTACTCATTTTAATATTTTAGTTCACATAAATAAAAACTTACTTGGCATTTCTTTACCTCTAGTTTCATTTTCTTGTTCTCTCAACCCTTACCAGGCTTGTTAAATCGAAGCAGCAGTGAAGACTATTTAATCTAACCAATCAACATAAAATACATCATACTTTTTCCATTTTATATGCTTTTTAAAAACATGTATCATGTGATAAGGGCAATACTTGTCAGGTAAGCTAAACTAATTATTCTTTAAAATGTAATGAAATCTTCATTGAGACTTAATTGGTTCAGGATACTAAGACTTGGGCTGTTGACTTGGCTTCCTGGTGGCCTCAAAACAAGACAAAAACAAAAAAAACAAAAACAAAAACAAAAAACCTGCTCTCCAAAATTTCCGAGTGGCAACAAAAATAGACAACAGAAATTTAGGGGTGCAACATATAACTAAATTGCATCACTGAATAGTCTTTCATTGTTATGGCTTAAGTATACTTCTTTTTGTTAAATGTCATATGCTCTACAAGTAGATTGAGTCATCCCAATATCAAAACTGAAGTACAGAAGAACCTGAATCTGCAAGAACCTCATCTGCAACATAGGAATTTAATATATAGCTAACATGTGGTACTATTGTCTGATTTAGGTTGATTAAATAGTGTGGAAGTTTAATGTGCTGTTATTCATTGCTTACTTTTTTCCTTTTTTCCAAGATTAGGTCTCCAAAAGAGATACGATTAGGCACTGTGACTACTGGCAGTGCTGATGACCTGGGTTCTCTAGTTCTGGAACTTCCAATAACTGTCTGGGTGGCCTTGGATAAATCACCTCTAGGCTTCAATTTCCTCATCTGTAAAATGAGAAGGTTGAACAAGATGAATTCCATAATATCTTTCAGCTTTTTCTCTGTAAATGACAACTAGTATTAAGGCTGTTGTCTACATTGTTCCCTTCTCCTAATGAAGGGAAGCTATCTCTCTGGTTCATAAGAATTGTTCAAGTATTTCTATTAGCAAAAACAGTTCTGCCTGATCATGTCCCCATGTTTTTAAAATAGAAATAAAAATAGGGGTATCTGAAAATTAAAAATTTAAAGAGACACCTAACCAAAATACTTATTATGTATCCACCCAATTGTTTAACCATCTTAATGCCTTGGTGAAAAAGTTTGAAAGAAAGTTTTTTTAAAGGATAAGCATTATAAAGGATTATATAGCTTGCAAAAGAAAGATAAGTGAGCTGACATCATAAGTAAACAAATGAGATTGAATAGTTTAGGTTATCTGGATTATTCTTAAGAATGGATGAATATGGGGCAGCTAGGTGGTGCAGTAGAGAGACCACCAGCCCTGAAGTCATGAGGACTCTCCTTAGCAAAAAAAAAAAAGTATGAATATCTGCCAAGACAAAACCAGAAATTATTTGAACATAATTATAAAACATTTTATACAAATAAAGTCAGAGTAAATAATTGGAGATATATTAATTGTTCATGGGTGGGCTGAACCAATACAATAAAAACAATGATTCTACCTCAACTATTTATTCAATGCTATTCCAATTAAACTAACAAAAAATTATTTGAGCTAGAAAGAGTAATAAAATTCATCTGGAAGAACAAAAAATCAAGAATACCAAAGGAATTAATGAGGAAAAATATAAAAGAAGGAGATCTAGCAATATCAGGTTTTAACTCTTACAAGACAGAGATTTTCAAAATTATCTGGTATTGGCTAAGAAATAAAATGGTGAATCAGTGGAATGGAGTAGGTACACAATTCATGTAAGTAAATGACCTGTAGTAACTAACCTGTATTTGATAAACAAAAAGATCTAAGATGTGGAAATAAGCACTCACTATTTAGTAAAAATTGTTAGAAAATCTGGAAAGCAGTCTGGCAGAAACTAGGTAGATCAATGCCTTACACCTGTTAGCAAGATAAGGTTGAAATGGATACATAACCTAGACATAAAGGGAGATGCTGGTAAATTAGTAAATCATGAAACATCTATCAGTTTCATGGGTAAAGGGATTTAGGAAGAAACAAGGGTATTGTGAGATATGTGGATAATTTTGATTGTCAAAAAGGTTTTGCACATAGAAAAAAAAAAAAAAACACTGTTGGTGGAACTGTGAACTGACTCAATATTTTGGAGAATGATCTGAAATTATGCCCAAATTCTTATAAAAAGTGTATACCATTGACCCAGAAATACCAGCTCTGTTTTTCATGGTAATTAGGAAAAAAAGGAAAATATGTTCTAAAGTATTTATATCAGCTCTCTTTGTGGTACCAAAGAACTGAAAAGTGAGCTGCCCAACAACTGGGGAAATGGTGAATAAGTTGTGATATATGATTATGACCAAATATTACTATGCTAGAAGAAATTATGAGCAGGTTTGTTTTAGTCAAACATGTAACATTTAAATGAAAAAGAGCGAAACAACCAGAACCAAGAAAGCATTGTAATTAATATTGGTCATAGTTTAATTGTGAATGATTAAGCTATTCTGAATAATAGGATCATTCAAATCAACTACAAAGGACTTATGAAGGAAAATGCTATGTACCTCTGGAGAACTAACATATCAAAATATGTATTACACACACACACACACACACACACTCACACACACCCACACCCCTCAAATGTAGGCCTTCTCTAATAGAGTTGAGAGAAAGGGTAATAATCCAGGGACAGGATGCTCAATGACTCTGAGCTCTCTGTTTCTCTCATATTCCACCAGCACTAGCAGATCCAAAGACACTAAACATGTTTACATCAAAATCCATTCTTATATCTTACTAAGCCCTCTCTATTTCCAGTGATGTGGCAAACCCAGCCCTAAGCTAGGGAAATTAGCTAGGACCTTGACAGCCAACTTGGCCACAGCCCTTTAGAAACAAAAGCCTGCCAGGGATTGAAACACAGAAACAAGTGTGCTGCAAAGCTTCTGAACTTCCAGTGAGGAGGAAAACAACCTCTGGACTCCCAGTGCCAGGTCTGATGGAGACAAGACCCAAGAACAGGAAGTCATTTGGATGAGAGGCTCACTGTATGAAAACTAAGGAAAGGAGCATAGCAAAACAGATGTAGCTAGTTCTGACCATTCAAAAATCATAAAGGTATAAAGCAGCAATCTTCAAAAGTATCTGGTATTGATTAAAGAATAGAACAATAGAATCAACTAGACAAGAGATTGAGAAACAGAACAATAATCAACTATTTTATAAAGTGGAAAACCAAAATTACCTAGGGAAAAATCTCCCTTATTTGATTAAAAGTGCTGGGAAAACTGGAAAGCAGACTGGCAGAAAACAGGCTTAGACAAATGACATTATGTTCCATAATACATTCTAAATGGATATTTCATCCTAATATTAAAGACCATAGTATTTTTAAAAATTAGTAAAGAGATCTTATGTCTTACATCTAGGGGTAAGAGATAAATTATCAACCAAACAACTGCAAAAGATAACATAGATAACTAATTAAAACTGAAAAACTTCTGCACAAACAGCATGAATACATCTGGGATAAAAAGAAGTGGTCAAATGGGAAATGATATCAAATTTCTCTGATAAGAGTTTGGTATCCACGATATAGAAACATATAAGATAGCAAATAAGACTGTCATTCTTAAATAGATAAATGGTCAGAAGATATGAACAGTTCTTTAAAAAAATTTTGATAGCTAAGAATTGGAAATAAAGTAGATTCTTATTAATTGAGGAATGGCTAGACTAATTATGGTACATGAATATAAAGAGAATATTACTGTGCTGTCATAAATGATGTGTGTGATGAGTACAGAGAAACACAGAAAGACCTACATGAACCTATGCAAAGTGAAGTAAAGACAGACCAGAGGGAACAAATTTCCAATTTTAGACAATGCTTTTAGGCAAGGGAAGGGAAGAGAAAGTGAGAGAAAAACAACAAAACCTAGCATAGGGCTTAGTACTTTAGTTTAGAATCTCTTCATTACAGAGTCAAATTCCAGCAAAACTTTTGGACTGATTGAGGTTTATTCCTAGTTTCTCTTGAAAGTTATTCACACAAAGTAGGAAATTACTCTACACTTTGGTTTCTTAAAGTCACCCCTTAATCATTATGACTAAGAATTAGAAGCATTTTGAGGGAAAAAAATCTTTGAATGTAAAAATTATACTATATAAAGGCCCAATACAGAGCCTGCTACTAAAGGCAATATTGTATAAGCTGGTATTATTATTCACACAGATTCTTAAGATAGTATTTCCTAAGTTTTTGTATGTAGTTGTTGGGGAAAGTTATGTTTTTTAATAACATGTTGTTCTTACCTTGAAAGGTGACTGTTGTATTTCACATGTTTTATGTATAATAAGGTTGTTTTTAGAAAAAAAAATTTAAATATTTATCTTAAGGTTCTCTGAGAGGGGGAGGGGAAAGACACACAAGAGACTAGGGTGATGTTAAAAAAATTTAAAAATCAATAAAAACTTAATTTAAATTTTTTTTTTAAGTTTATGGAGAATCCTAATTCCCAAACCACTTTTCTGGGGATTTTTTTAAACAGGAACATGACAAAAAACTTTCTAGTTTAGGTGTAATCTTACATAAAGGAACAATAGATTTGATTGTCAAGAATACTGGCTTTTTCCACCTTAGACATCATCTGTGACTCTGGGTAAGTTATTTAAATTCTCTGTGCTTCTGCTTATTTATAAGACAAAAAGGTTGAACTCCATGTTTTAAGTGCAAGAGGTTTTTATGTTTGCAATATTTTTTGGTAAGCATTTCTAAGATTATTTTTTCTCAGGGAATTATCACAAACAAAATAAACTTCAACTTTCTAAATGAGATTGGACAACTTGCCTTTGCTGAGGTTAACATCCCCATTAAAATAAACTCAGCTTTTCCTATTTTGACCTTGCTAAAGAGGAGATCTTTTGTGAAATGAGATGATAAACTGGTTTCTAGCCATCAAAAAATAGAATATAGCTATATTCCTTATATATCTTGGGGGCTAACAATGCATCACTTCTGCCTTTTTCAGTTTTTTCAAGTATAAAATGAAGGTAATAGAATCAGTCTTCCAAGGCTGCCATGAAAATCAAATGAGATATTAGTTGTAAAACACAGTATCTGACATATAGTAAATGCTAAATAAATACTTTTTTCCTTCCTTCATAATTGGGTGATAAGAATATTCAAACATTGAGAAACTATATAAACATGAGACAGAAATGAGGGGAATCACTCTTCATTAAGGTTTTTTGTCTAAAATTTCCCTGAAAATGGTCTCATTTCTAAGATCTACAGGGAAGTGACTCAAATTTAGAAGCATAAGGATTAATAAATTAAATAGCAAAAGGATATTAATTGGCAGTTTTTTGAGAGAAAAAATGCAAGCTATCAATAGTCATATGAGAAACTGCTCTAAATCACTAATAATTGGAGAAATACAAATTAAAACAACTTAGAGGTACTACTTCACACTCCTTGTATTGGCTCAAATAGCAAAAAAAGAAAAATGACAAATGCTGGAGGGGCTGTTGGAAAACAAATGCATTGTTAGTAGAGAGGTGTATGACTCTAACCATTATGCCCCCCAACAGCCATCAAGCCTTTTGATCCAGTGACACATTGACCTATACCACAAAGATCTCAAAGAAAAAGAAAAAGGACTCCCATGTTTATAGCAATTTTTTTTAATATGGCAAATGAACATGGCATAATTATCAGGACCAATATCAGCTTGATTAAGAGAGAGGTATATTTTTCTCCTTTTCTTCTCTCTGAAAACTGTTCACATCATTCTACTATACATTACCTCAGGAATGGTTCATATGTTTACAGTTTTGACTCACTTCCCTGTATATCTTGGAAATGAGACCTTTTTCAGAGAAACTTGCTGCAAAGATTTTTATCCAGAACCAGAGATGGAGAACTGTGTTCCAAGACAATATATAGGGTGGGGGAACATACAGTTACAAAAAAGATAGAGGGAAACGTTATGAAGGGCTTAAATGACAACAGAGGATTTTGTATTTGATTCTAGTTGTAAGGGCCCTTTAAATGGGCTGCGCCACAGCGCATCATTGAGGCCCGGAAGTAAATTCTGTGGATATTAGGACTGCCTTGTAGGTGGGATCCTGTCCATTTTGAGATAGCTTTGTAATGGGTGACTCTCTCGCTGATTGGCTGTGTGTGTGACCTCACAGGCCCTATGTAAGCCCACTGCAGGCAGCAGTTGCTCTCTTTAACCTGGTGTTCTTCACCCTGGCTTCCTAGCCTGGGTGGCCTAGCCAAGATGGATAGCCAAAAGAGGTAAGGAGTTTGGTAGTGAACACGTGGGTCTTCTGACCAGGTGTTCACTCAGGAACCAACAAGTCAGGGCATCAGTTAGGGCATTATGTGAGTAGGTATAATAAAGGCTTTTAAGATTACACGTGGCTGTTCTTGAGTGCGCTACCGGTTATTAAAAAGGCCTCAGAGGAGGCGAGCCGGGTAGAGTTCACACTACTAAGCACAGTGGTCAAAGGTACTCTGGTGGGTCTAGGACAGACTAGTAATAATAACTGCCAAGAGAGCACGCTACACTAGTGATGATGGGCATCCACTGGAATGTACTGAGGGCCAGAGTGACATGATCAGTTCTGTGCTTTAGAAAGCTCATTTGACCACAAAGTGGAAGATGGAATGGAGCAGGAGAGAATGAAGCAGGCAGACCATCCAAGGGCTATTGGAGTAGCCCAGAGATGAGAGGATCATATTTGAGAGACACTAGAAAAGTAAAATTGACAGACTTTGGCAACAGATTGGCTATGTGGAGTGGAGACAGTGAAAAGTTAAGTACAACACCTATGTTATAAACCTAGGGGACTGGGAACATGATAGCATGCTTAATAGTATCAGACAAATTATTGTTATTTTGTCCTTCATTTTCAAAAAGGACCATATCAGGGAGGTGAACCCCTGATGTACAACTGAATTGGATTTAAGTGAAGGGAGGGCTGTGCAAGGTCACCTGTCTCACTCCTCCAAATCCATCTGGATCCAGTGGCCAGATATAGATCGAGGACTGGAGATAGCCCTGGATGGCCTTTTAAACTCAGGTCTTGCAACAGATCTCAGTTTGATCGAGGCAATGCCCATTCAGTGATAAAGAGAAGGTAAGTATTAAGTCAAAGAATGGCCTCTTTTTACATAGTTTAAAAAAATCCATTCTGGGACGGTAAGACCCTCAATCACAATGATTATTCCACTGGTCTGTACATTAAATGATAATTATAATACTTAATATATATATTGCACATTAAGAAATATAAAGCAGTTTACTATATTTAGTCTTTATTTGGTCTCTTAACAACCTAGTGAGGTAGATATTAATTCTTTTTCCAGATGAAGAAACCAAGGCAAGAGAAATAAAATTACTTCTCCAAGGTCACCTAACTAGTATCTGAATCAATATTTGAACTCTTGAGATTAACTTGAAATAATTATCTAATATAAAAAAAGAAAACAAGTCAGCCATTTTTTATTCTGTAACAATACCCAAATATCAGTATAAATGACCATATCAACAACAATAGAAATCATAAACTCTAAAACTCCTTGAAGGAGAAAATTTCCCTGAACCCTGCCACTGTAAAGACCCTGCCAGAGGACAAACAGCTTCATTCTGTAATTCAGGTGGAGCTGGCTGAGTCCAGTTAAACAT
This sequence comes from Sminthopsis crassicaudata, assembly GCF_048593235.1. Taxonomy (NCBI): domain Eukaryota; kingdom Metazoa; phylum Chordata; class Mammalia; order Dasyuromorphia; family Dasyuridae; genus Sminthopsis; species Sminthopsis crassicaudata. Next base: position 546,844,637 of record NC_133617.1, on the reverse strand, counting down.
GCCAATCCCATTGAATTGGAGAAGTACCCATTCAATTCTAAGATTTTACATGTACAAGTATTTTAAACATATTTTCACATTGGTCATGTTGTGAAAGAAGAAACAGAACAAAAGGAAAAACCATGGAAAATGTTTTTTCCTAAAGAAAATTAAAATTAGCATATTTCAAACTGCATTCAGACCCCATCAGTTCTTTCTCTGGGTGTGGATAGCATTTTCCATCATGAGCCTTTGTAATTATCTTGGGTATTGCTGAGAAGAGCTAAGTCTATCATAGCTAACTATCCCACAATGTTGTTGTTACTGGGTACAATGTTCTCTTGATTCTGTTCATTTCAGAAATCTACCTGCTCATCATTTCTTCTAGCACAATAATAGTCCATTAGATTCATCCATTCTCTAACTGATGGAATTTCCTCAATTTCCAATTCTTAGCCACCACAAAAAGAGCTGCTATAAATATTTTGAACAAATGGGTTCTTTCCCTTTTTAAATGATCTCTTTTTGAAACAGATCTGATAGTGGAATTGCTGAATGATTGGATTAGGTCACAACTCCATCAGTAATGCATCAGTGTCCCAGTTTTCCTACATCCCCTACAACATTTCTTTTCTGTCATCTTGGCCAACCTGAGAGGTGTGAGATAGTATCTCAGATTTGTTTTAATTTGCATTTCTCTAATCAATAGTGATACAGAGCATTTTTTCACATGACTATAAACAGCTTTAATTTCTTAATCAGAAAACTGACTGTTCATATCCTTTAACTATTTAGCAATTGGGGAATGACTTATAAACTTCTTATAAACTTCACTCAGCTTCTATATATTTGAGAAATGAGGCCTTTATCAGAAAATATTTGCTGAAAAAATTTCCTAGCTTTTTGCTTTCCTTCTCTCCATTTGGTCCCCTGAACCCCAAATCTGCCACTAGACCTTATCATTTAATTCCCTGACCATCAGGAACTCTACCCTGACAACCCTAAATTTAGACCTCATATTTTGGTTCCCTGACTGGGAACCCTGAAAATCTAGACATCATTATTTGCTGACTGGGAACCCCAAAACCTAAACCTTATCAATATTATTGTTTCAATAGAGGACAAGAAAGGTTTTGACAAAATGTAGTACCCATTCCTATTAAAAACCCTAGAAACAATAGTAATATATGGAGTTTTTCTTAAAATGATAATTAGTATCTATCTAAAATCATCAGCAAGCATTGTCTGTCATGGGGATGAGATAGAAGCCTTTCAGTAAGATCAAGAATGAAACAAGGATGCCCATTATCACCTCTGTTATTCACTATTGTACTAAAAATTTAACTTCTACAATAAGAGAAATGTGTAAGAAATTGAAAAAATTTCAATAGGCGCTGGAGAAACATAACTATCATTCTTTGTAAATGATTTGATGGTATACTTAAGAAAACCCTAGAGAATCAACTAAAAAAACTACTTAAAATAATTAACAACATAAAAAAGTCACAGATTACAAAATAAAACTACATAAATCATCAACATTTATATTATCAACAAAGAACAAAAGCAAGAGATAGAGAAATTCCATTTAAAATAATTGTAGACAATATAAAATACTCAGGAATCTACCTGCCAAGACAAACCAAGGAACTGTATGAACACAATTACAAAATACTTTTTTACGCAAAATCATGTGTAAACAATTAGAAAAATGTCAATTACTCGTGGGTAAGTTGAGCCAATATCATTAAAATGGCAATTCTACCTAAACTAATTTACTTAGTTAAGTCAATCAAACTATCAAAAACTTATTTTATAGAGCTATAAAAAAAAAAAAAAGTAAAATTCATGGGAAAACAAAAGGCCAAGAATATCAAGGGAATTAATAAAGAAAATGCAAAGGAAGTTGACCTAGTTGTACAAGACTAAAACTATATTATAAAGTGGAAATTATCAAAAACTATTTGGTACTGGCTAAAAAGTAGAGTACTGGATCAATGGAATAAATTAGGTACACAAGACACAGTAGTAAATAATTATTAAATCCAAAGACTCCAACTTGTATAAGAACTCCCTATTTGACAAAAACTATTGGGAAAACTAGAAATAGCAATCACAAAAATTAGGTATAGACCAACAATTCCATATACAATATTGCCAGAGCCCTTCACCCAGACATCTGCAAACCCTTTTAAGATTAGATAAAAGTCTTGGCCCCAAAGGAATGTCCTGGATGTGTGAGAACTCCCTACCCCAAGGTTTTTCTGACCCAAGCATTAACTGTCAAAAACATGACGAATGTTCCAACCGCAAATCGTCACATATTGCCTTGACTTTCTGATATATGGTCAACAAATGTTATATCTTTTGTTCTATGGAAATTTACTTTGCTACATGGCATTCGCTCCACAACATATAAAAACCCTTTGCTTTGTCTCAATAAACGAGCTATTCTGTCACTACACAGAGTAGTTTCCATTCTTTCTTTCTTTTCAGCCCATTCCCAGGCAAACGCCTTCCCCAGCCTCCGGCTTACAGACTGATGTGTGACTTCAGCCGTCCCTAGTTCGAGACCCGCAGGCCGGGTCACAATATCATACACAAAAGGTCAAAATAAGTGCATGATTTAGACATAAAGGGAAATACCATAAACAAATTAGAAGAACAAGGAATAACTTATCTGTCTGATGTATGGAAGAGGAAAAAAATTATGACCAAACAAGAGACAGAGAGCATTATGAAATGCAAAATGGATTCTGATTATCTTAAAGTTTTGAACAAACAAAACCAATGAAATCAAGATTAGAAGGAAAGCAAAAAGCTAGGAAATTTTTTCAGCAAATATTTTCTGATAAAGGCCTCATTTCTCAAATATATAGAAACTGAGTGAAGTTTATAAGAAGTTTATAAGTCATTCCCCAATTGTTAAATAGTTAAAGGATATGAACAGTCAGTTTTCTGATTAAGAAATTAAAGCTGTTTATAGTCATGTGAAAAAATGCTCTGTATCACTATTGATTAGAGAAATGCAAATTAAAACAAATCTGAGATACTATCTCACACCTCTCAGGTTGGCCAAGATGACAGAAAAGAAATGTTGTAGGGGATGTAGGAAAACTGGGACACTGATGCATTACTGATGGAGTTGTGACCTAATCGAATCATTCAGCAATTCCACTATCAGATCTGTTTCAAAAAGAGATCATTTAAAAAGGGAAAGAACCCATTTGTTCAAAATATTTATAGCAGCTCTTTTTGTGGTGGCTAAGAATTGGAAATTGAGGAAATTCCATCAGTTAGAGAATGGATGAATCTAATGGACTATTATTGTGCTAGAAGAAATGATGAGCAGGTAGATTTCTGAAATGAACAGAATCAAGAGAACATTGTACCCAGTAACAACAACATTGTGGGATAGTTAGCTATGATAGACTTAGCTCTTCTCAGCAATACCCAAGATAATTACAAAGGCTCATGATGGAAAATGCTATCCACACCCAGAGAAAGAACTGATGGGGTCTGAATGCAGTTTGAAATATGCTAATTTTAATTTTCTTTAGGAAAAAACATTTTCCATGGTTTTTCCTTTTGTTCTGTTTCTTCTTTCACAACATGACCAATGTGAAAATATGTTTAAAATACTTGTACATGTAAAATCTATACCAAATTGCTGTGCTGGGGAGGAATCAGAGGAAGAAGGAAGAAAATTTTGGTACTCAAAATCTAAAGTTAAAAAAAAAAAATCAATGTTGAATTTTTCTATGATGATCAGTTTTGATGGACGTGGCTCTCTTCAACAATGAGATGATTCAGATCAGTTCCATTGATCTTGCAATGAAGAGAACCATCTACACTCAAAGAGAGGACTATGGGAAAGGAGTGTGCATCACAACATAGATTTTACTCTTTTTGTTGTTGTTTGCTTGAATTTTATTTTCTTTCTATTTTTTTTTTTTAAGATTTGATTTGATATTTCTTGTGCAGCAAGATAATAGTGATGTGGGTTAAGATTCCTTTCTAATTCCCAACCCCCATGAATTCCAGTGGGAGATATCCAGACTCTTCCAGGCCCCATCGGATCTGAGCTAATTTGGGCTGTCCTAGCCCCCATTCTAATGATCTGCTCAGATTTCCCAACCCCCACAAACAGCTTCCTCCTTATCTAAAAACCCATTGAATTCTATTCAAATTCTAACCCTGGCTGAAACACAGCCAGGAACCAACCTGGGATTCCAACAACGAGCCCCTATAGATTAAAAGGGGAACCCTGGAGTCCACTTTTTGCAGAGGTCCCAAACATGGCATCCTTATGCTGGCCATGTCAAGGGTTTCTGCCCACCGGTGCTAATCCTGGCCTTGGTGTCTTTCTACCTTTCAACCTTACTTCCAAACCCCATAATAAACCTCTTTTATCAATATAGGTTTTCGGGTCTGTAAATTCTTTTACAGGGGACTCTGAGCCACCACTAGACCTCATTTAACTCTGTATCCTTGCGCCGAATCCAAAGGGGTTGCAGGGGGGCTCTATTTGACTCCCTGTATCCCGAACCTGCCACTAGACCTCAATTAAACCTAATTTCATTTAGATACTCCTTACCTAATTCTCATCAATAGCATAAATATACATATATTGGATTTAACATATATTTCTACCATGTTTAACATATATTGAACTACTTGCCATCTAGGGGAGGGAATGAGGGAAAGTTGGGGTGGGAGGCAGTGGAGGTGGAGAGATTGGAACACAAAGTTTTGCAAGAATTATCCATGCATATGTTTTGTAAAATAAAAAGCTTTAACAACAACAACAACAAAAAGAAAACAATGTTGAAAACTATCTTTGTATGTAATTGGAAAAAATAAAATACTATTTACACAAAAATACCCAAAGGCATTCAATATTCAAATTTATTCGAGTTATTTATAATTACAAGAGGACAACATGGTTTAGTAATTGGTCAGCCCTAGAATAAAAATGATCACAAGTCTTTTCTCTGACCATAGAAAATTAATTTAAATTTCAGTTTACACAAACACACACACACAACCTCTATCCCAACCTCTATCGTGATCTGAATTAATTGGGAGATTTTCTGCAGGAAGAATTCCCCATACTATCAAAATCATGTGCTCATACACAAATTATACTGTTTCTCATAGCTAGTTCTTGAATCTGGTTCTTTTGAGAAGAAAGAGGAATAAATCTGGTATAATATTGTGAAATGCTACCCCTCTGATAATCTTTGAGATATTTTTGAACATTTTCTTTCATCAAAAAAAGCAGGAATCTCCATTTCCCAAAGATGTACAAATTTACAAACACTCCCTAGTATAGAATAGTATTTTACTAGTTGTACAATCCAAATTTCCTCAAATTTGATTTAAATGAAAAAACAGTCTTATTTAGCAACTACTTTTTCATCGCAGTTTGCTGAAAGAAAGACTAATTCATAATTTTAATTATGATGAGTGACATAATACTCCTGAGGACTTAGCAGATAATTTGAAGGTATTTTTTAGGTTATTTTTACTATATGCAACAAAACATACTGTTTATAGTATGCTACACAATAGTAGTTATTGTGAGATTTTTCAAGATGGCTAGATGCATTACCATTTTAAAGAATGGGGAAGAAAATCCATGCACTATAGAGTTGAGTTCTAACATAAATTCGAGAATATATACCTTACTCAAAATCAACCAACTACCTAACTGTTCAGGTTTCTTCCAGTTCAGGATTCTTCTAGAATCCCCGAGGGACAATGCTTCTGCAGTTCATTGTAGAATTTGACTCTCCTGCTTAATTTCCTTCAAAATCAATATCCAGAAAACTTAGCCAAGCAGATATTCCCTGCCTGTTATGCCAAAGTTCTCTTTTATTGTTCTGACTCAGTTTCTCTGCTTCTCAGTCATGCAAAACCTTCCCTCCCTCTTTATCAGAATACTTGATGAGTTTAAAAGATCTTATGTTTTAGAATATCAGAATGCCCCTCCCCATCCAAAGTTACTGAAATGTCAGATACTGTCTTATCAAGATGCCTCTCCCCACGTCCAGGGTGCCTCTAGAGCATCCCTCACTCACCCCACCCTGTCAGAATCCCGTTCCTGCTCTCAGCACCCTGACTCTGCCCCTGCCTCAGTCTACACCCTGAGTCTGAGCCATGTGTATATAGGTCATTGAGATCTCTCACTGTTGCTTCTTAGAGCAGATAGTCTCATTCAGCCCTGGGACCAAGCCATGGATCCATTTGGTCCCAGTAAATCTTTCCCACTTAATAAATTATTAAATACTCTCTAATCTCTGTCTTGCCTCAGTTTCTCTAGCATTCATTGAAGCCTCAGTAGTCAAATTACAACAAACTTGGATCTGACATTTCTCAGTTTCTCTGGTACTACCCAATAAACAAAAACCAGATATTTCATGCATTGATGCATATATAAAATAAATGTTATTACTTATAACTCATCTATTATCCAAAATGTAGTATTAGATAAAAATCTTCAGGTTCTCTTTATTACCATATATCTGTTTATCTTCAATAAGAAAGAATAAGGGTTACCTGTTGAAATACTTTACTTCAGTTCAACTTTCAAACTTATTCTGCTATTAAATACAGATCCTATTTCAGGTATCTTGGGATAATCTCTTTATTGAGCAAACAGGTTTGAACTTAGTGGCAGTGAACTAAAAGATCCTATTTAGTGGCTAAATAAACTTGTTTTTATCCATCCCTCCTTCCCACTCCCAGTATACAAAGCAGCTCTCTTTCTTTATCTAAACAATGGAGTTAGGCAATTTTAAATCTTAGTTTCAAGGCCTAGCAGAGTCATCCATTCAAATGGATACAGATCTCTGAGAACTGAGGAAAGGGAACTCTCTCAGCATAATCAGAAAGGGAATGTAATTTCCCCTGTATCTCTGTATATTCCTTGTTTTTGCTATTTTGAGCTTTTTTGCAGCTCACAAGTCCCCCAGACGCCTTTCTAGAAGGGACCTGAAGAAACTAGGTTGGACATCACTAATACGCAGACTGTCCTATGACAGCATCTCCACTTTTCCACAAACCACTCGGGAGCCTTACTTGGCCACTTAACACTAATGTAAAGTGGTGCAGAGCTTCTCTCAAAAACCCTTGTAGATAGCACTAGGGCTTCCCAGGCTCCCTGCCAGAAAAGCAAGGGTAGAATTTGCAGAACTGTTCCAAGGGTGTGGTCATCATCCCCAAGTGCAACCAGTATCAGATTGAGGGAGTGAAGAGAGGCCCCAAACCATATGTAGAGTCCTGGAATTTCAGTTACTCAATACAACGCACTTTAAAATATTCCATTTTGAGGAGTCAGGATTAAAATCTGAGGGAAAAAAGTAAACATGACTCTCTATGAGTTATCCCCTTGTTCCCAGCTTTACAGGAGGATAGATATTTGGAAAGCCATCTCTTCAAAGATTGTTTTTGTTTGGCTTTTGAGATAATCCATATGTTTGTCAAAGTGTAACTCTCCCCAAGATTTCAGACTCCAGGATTGTTCAAGTACGTGTAAAATAGCAAACTGGTGGGTAACTGCTTCAACTGTTTTTCCTAGTGTTTGACTCTCTCCTGCCCTTGGAGGAAGCCTAGTCAGGTTGAGATGTCTTCAAGCAGAAGTACTGTCTCTGACTGCCCTGAAGCCTCCCTTTCTCCCAACCAGCAGCCAATTTGAATACAAATGTGGCTCCAACATTTCTCAAAGACTGCACAAACAAGTAAAAACCAGCTACTTTGCATTCTGATTTTCAGAGAAAATCCAAGAGTCCTATTTCACTTCCTCTTTCTTCATAACACAAAACACTGCCTAGGATAGAAACACAGAACAAAAACCCACACTCACGTTGGGGACCAATGGTGGAGGAGGGGCGGGGAGAGAAATTAGGGGGGAAAGGAATGAGGAAGAGATCCCCCAGATAAGCCTTTGTCCCCATCCCCCGAAAGACCACACCAATCCCATTTTCCTTACCTTGCCCTTTGCTAGTAAATCCATGACGTAGCCAAACTCAGTTAATTTCCCTGAATCAGACATATTTATTAACATCAATTCCCATCTTAGTCCGAGTTTTTGTCAAATGTCTTCTGTTATTAATGAGGGAAGGCAGAGGGAGGAATAAGATAAGAGAAGAAACAATTCAGTCAAATATTTATGAAGTGGTCCAGAGGAAAAAGTGATCTCTTAATGACACAGAAAGGCAGTGATGATGTAAAACTTTGATTAGATGAACAATAGACAAGTCCATTAAAATGCTGCCTCAACTGGGGTTTCTCTCCTCAGCCTCTCATGCAGGATTCTTCAGCTAAATGAAACAAACAAGCACAAAGCAGGGTCTGCTTCCAGTGGGAAAACTGAAACCTTTTAGCATTCTCAGGGTTGATTTGTTCAGGTGACTTTTTATTGGATCATGTTGATAGCCTTCCAAGGCTTTCTGGAATGAGGATGCTAAAAGATTCTGATCACACCAAATATAGCCTGGCGGTATTATAGGCAGATATGGCAATAATCCAGCAGAGCCATAACAAAAGCCTTTTGAAAGAAAAAAAGCTCAGGAAAGGACAATTACTTCCCAAATCAACCTACCTAAAATCCAGTAGTTAAGACATAGCAAAAAACAGTTCTGAGTTGGAAGACTGATTGTTTACAAACTACCTTTATTTTAGCAGATTTTCCCAAGGATTTCCCTTTTAAAAACAAAAACAAAAAGTTCAGATTTAAGATCGCCATTTTTTCATAAGGACTACAATTCTTACTTCCTTCTAATTCACTTTTTAAACTAGTTTCTTAACTGATCCCTTTAAAATCTGGTGTGTTTAATGTATATTCTGTTCTCTTGAAATAACAAATCTACTTGTGGATTGTGATGTAAACTGTGTCCCTTGATCTTTGTGGGGGGGGGTGGACCTGAGTTAGAGAAACCCTAAAATCTCAACCTCTCCTGGCTTTTGGGAGGGGCCTTACCCTCCAGTTCTGAGGGAAACTCCCACAGCAATCTCCACCTAAGATTCAATTGGAGATATTGGCCTGGGGCATAATCACCACCCGTTTTTGAATTGATAATTAGACCCTCAAATTCATTAGACCCTCAGACATAAAAACCCAAAATAAGCAAAGGCTAAACTCCAAACCTTTGTTAATTCTTAATCAGAAAAGCCATTGAGGAAGTAATTTCTCAGTGAAAACCCATCTTTGCTAAAAACCTACCTTTTCTAAAAATCTTAACAGGATTTTAGCCCACTGAGGATGTTGTTTCTCAGTGTAAAGAACTCTTGCCACAAACCTTGATGAATCAGGCCAGGGGATCTCTCAATCCTCATTTCTTATACCTCAATAGATTGTACTAAAATTATTTCTCTTCTCCCTCTGAACTCAAGTCACTCATGAAACATGTTTTTGCAGAAGGAAATCCCAGTACTTTATTGAATGGTAGTAATAGAATTTACCTCATCAGAATCTTATGAGACATCAAAAGATAAGTAAAGATCTTGCAAACTTTTAAGTATTATATAAATCTTATTTATGATAATTACTAATAAAGTATAGTTTTACATATACTTAATTTTTAAATGAATAGAAATTCAACTATCCCTGATTACTTTTCTTTACTAACAAAATGTCTGCAATCAATCAGTGATAGTTAAAAATAAAAAGTTAACTTGTTCCTCTTTTGTTTTTGAAGAGGAACAGTGATATCATAGAGTGACATCTTGACTGGCTTCTGAATTGGATTTAAGTGAGACAGTTGCAGTCATCAGCTTCATTTCAAAGTTCAGTGGCAAGATGAAAGTCAAAACAATTAGCAATGGCCCAGGATGTAGTGAATGACATTGTCTTCCTTGATGTTTGACCAAACTCTAATCTATTCTCCTGGTCACTGAAACAAATTGTTCTCATCTGTCAGTTCCACTTGCTTGAGGAAGGCATCTCCCTAACTCACTAATAGTCTTAAGGCCCATCCATTAACCTTACCTGGTTTGGCCCACCTGCTGAAACAGTTTTACCAGCGTGTAGCCAAAAGGTTGACAATGGGTTGTTGTTGGTGTTTTAAAGTTCAGTATTTACTAGGGTTCTTTTCATATATGTGGCAATTCCCCTTTGCAAAGAGCTGAAACTCTGAGTTGATGCACTGGGGTCAGACAACCGAGTACTTAAGACTACCGATTGGACAATACTCTATAAGAATATGCTTGGAAAATAGCCCTTCCTACCATCCTGTGCTGGCCCAATCGTTTGGTGTATACAGAGAATTGTAGGAGGGATTAGCGGGTGGAGTGAGAGAAGGCAGAGTCACTTTGGCAGTAGAGGAGGAGAGGAGAGGTCATGGAGATGCTGTGTCCATCCAATTCACTTCTACCCCTAAAGACCAAGAATAAAGACCAAGGACTTTTGCTTATCCTGATTCCAGCTGATTCTAAGGTATCCAGAGAGCTAACTCGGTCTTCACACCCCTCTTCCCCCACCCCAAACCCACTCATGTTGATGAATACAATTCATTCTACAATCCCATTCATAAAATAGAATTTATTCAGCCATTACCCATTTGACAAACATTCCCTTTGATTCCAGTTTTGTCATTATAAAAAGTGTTCCTATAATTATTGTTGTACATATGGCTCCTTTTCATCTGTATTTGATCATTTTGTGGTAGTTTTTGTCTCAAGTTCAGAGGAAATGCATAGTTTTAAAAATTTTCTGGAGGGAAATAAAAATTAGATACTTTTAAAATAACCCCCTCCTTCCTGCTCCTCTAGGGACACAGGATCCCTCCTCTACACCCCCATGCAGTCCTTCTCAGGAGGCCTGTGAATCCCTTTCAAAACCACCTTTTCATCAAAGACAGGACCTTATGTCCGACAATATTTCTTCAACTCTGTCCCCCTCACCTCCTAAAACAGATCCTGAGACTTCCCCACCCTCATTCCTCATCCCTCTGATACAAGGAGTGGGACCCCTTTTTCTCATCAGGATCCCGATTCAGCCACCCCCTCTAACCTCTTTCCCCTAAAAGAAGCAGCAGAGTCTCAGGGATGTATACCCTGGGTATAGGTACCTTTTTCAATGTCAAATATGTCCCAGATTGAGGAAAAACGTGACCATCATTCTGAGGACCCCACCAAGTATATTGAGGGGTTTAAAGCGCCCAATACCCTCCAATTTGATCTTTCCTGAGAAGATAGTAATATTAAACAATCTGCACCAGATATACAGAGGAACTGCAGAAGCTAGCTTTGGGCCCTCAAACTTCTCCCACTCAGTTGTTAGAAACAGCTGTTGGAGTTTTTAATAATAGCAAACTGTAGCAGAGGAAAAAGATCACAGAGTTAACAAGAAATGGAGAACAGGCCCATTTTTTAGCTGCTGCCATATCCAAGAACCATAGGAATTTGTGTTTCAGGTGTAACAGACAGGGCCATCGGGCCCAAAACTGTATCTGAGGAAATTCCCTGATCTTTGCCCCAAGTACACGCAGGAGGGGCACTGGAGGAGACTGCCCACAGAGGACAAGCCGTCCCCCACAATGCCCTCAGGAGTTTGGGGCTTGGTCAGGTTCTCCCTTGCTCCACCAGGACAGAGAACACCCACTGAATTTCTTTTTGATACGGGGCCTTTCTTTCTGTTCAACACTCTGGTCTCAGCCACCCTTCTCCCCCATAGAATAATGGGATTAGAAGGAAAATTTAAGAATTATTTTGAGACTTTCTCTATGCCTTGCCAGTTTGGTGACCTGTTATTTAAACATTCCTTTCTTATTATTCCCTCCTATCCTGCTCCCTTATTGGGGCGTGATTTAATGGTGAAATTGGGAACCCACTTTTCTCTTCTCACACTTCCAAGTGATCTTTTTGTGCTTCTTTCAAAGTCTTCCCATATTCCCTCTCAAATCTGGGAGAAAATAGATTCCTCTGTCTGGGACCAAAGAATCCCTGAGGAGAGCCACTCACACCATCCCTGTCTCAGTCAGGCTTCGTGTCCCCCAGTGTATTCCCCCACAAACACCAATCATAAAGGCAGAGGTTAGGGAGGGATTGCAACCTGAGATTGAGAAATTTCCTAAGCACAAACTTTTAGCATTGGCTAAAGAAGGGATTTGGAGTTGCTTATAGCAGTCTCATCCAGGATGTGTATGGTCTTTTGATCTGCAGCTCCACCCAAGAGGCTTCCTTAGATACAGCCATAAAAACTCTTAATTTTCTGGTCTCTAGGGGCTACGGGATCTCCTTATCCAAAGCCCACATGGCCTGCCAGTCTGTCAAATATTTGGGCCATAATCTAACTCCCATTCAAGGCCCCAATCATGCCAAGGTTTTTAAGACCCTGAAAGCCAAACTGACTTCTGCCCCTGTCCTAGCTCCACCTAATTTAGAAAAAGCCTTTCTCATTCTGTATGTGGATGAAAGGCAGGGGTCTTAACTCAGGCTCTTGAACCCCATCCAAGCCTACTTCTCAAAGACTGGACTGTTTCCCTAGAATGGCCCTTAGGTCTTAAGAGCAGTAGCTGCTACGGCCCTTCTGATTGAAGAAGCCTCAAAAGTCACCCTAGGGCAGCCATTGGAGGTATTTACACTTCACCAGGTTCAGAGCATTTTAGAAGCTAAAGGACATCAGTAGCTTGCTGGTGGGAGGCTCTCCTGCTAGACACCCCCTTCCTGACTCTCTGGGTATGTCACACTCTTAACCCTGCCACTTTGCTCCCTGCCACCACTCAGTCAGGAGACATCATTCATAATCAGGAGGAAGCTTTAGAGTCTGTCTACTCCAGCTGACCTGACTTGAGGGACATTCCTCTTGACAACGCAGATGGTGGTGACTCTCAATGGCACCCTGGAAGCTAAGCCACTGCCTCCTGGGACTTATGCCCAGAAAGCTGAACTCATTGCCCTGACCAGAGCTTTGGAACTGGGGAAGGGAACTTCAGCAGGACTGAGAAGGCTCAGGAGGTATCAAAGTGCTTGCTAAAAGGGATCATCCCTGGCTTTGGCCTGACTAGCTCCTTGCAGAGAAACAGTGGTCCAGTCTTCACTTCTCAGGTAACCCAAAATGTAGTCAAGGCACTTAAAATCACTTACCACCTCCACTTTGCCCAGGGTCCTCAGGCTTCTGGGAAAGTGGAGAAAATGAATCACACTCTCAAGTGAGTCCTTGCTAAACTGTGCTTAAAGATTGGAGAGGATTGGGTGAAGAATTTCCCATTGGGGCTTCTTAGAGTCTGCATTGTACCTTGGGAGAACATTGAGCTAAGCCCCTTTGAACTCCTGTATGGGAGGCCCTTCTTAACCACTGACATTCTTGTAGATCCTGAACAGAATCTGTCATCTGGTTACTCAGTTTGTCACACAGTTTGGTGCAGTCCAGAAAGCCCTTTCTGAATATGCAAACGAGCATCTCCCTAAACCTACAGATGCTCATATAATGGCATTCCTGTAAATCCAGGGGACATGGTATACTTGAAATCTTGAAAGCCTTAAGGTTCTGACCCTCTAGGTGTAAAGTGGAAAGGACCATATAAGGTTACTCTGACTATTCCAGTGTCAGTCAAACTGGAAGGGTTTCCCAGCTGGACTCATGTTTCTAGGATTAAAAATGCTGCTTCTGTTATTTCTCCTTCAGATATATGAGAATATTCCTGTGAATATTCAGAATCCTCCTGTAGAAACTACTCTTCCTCAGGACTCCTGAAAACACTCTGGAGAAAGAAGGGTGAAATTGTCTGTCCTTCTTTCTCTCACTATAATCTCCTTCCTTACTTTTTCCCACTCCAAGGATGAGAACTTTGCTCCTAGTGTTTTCTCTCTGGCTTTTCTTGATGTCATTCTATAGTCCCAGCCAATAGGGTGTTAACTTCTTCTTAGCCTTTCAAGCTGGGGAATTCCATGGGTATACTGGGGGTATTCAGGATCCTTGGGTGGGCCATCAGCATCCTCAAGGCAGCCCATTGGTGGGGCCTGATGCTTTATTTGCAAAAGCCCCATTCCCAAATGTCACCATCTCCACCCTGGATAGCACCCCACTTTTAATCTGCTCCTGAGATTTGTTTCCTCCAGGCTCCAAGCTACTTCCAATTACTCATTCAGTCTGATGATCATGAGACAACTATTTGGACACTCAACATCCCCTAGGTGTTGCTGCTGCCACCTTCAGATCACACTTTCCCTCCTGGCCTGAACCCCCATTGACAGGGGACAGCTCTACAGCCCTTGTCAGCTTAAAGCAGCTACAGAAGATGAAACCTTTGTCCCTTTGCCCCAAATGAATTTGGGGTGACTGCTTAAGGGAGGAATGATGTAACAAAGACTCTGTGTCTCCCTGATCTTTGTGGAAAGTGGGTCACCTGGCCTGGGGAAATTCCTAAATATGATTCCTCACTCTCCTACCTGGTTCCCACGGGAATCTCCCCCTTCCCAACTGATCTAGGAATCACTTGGTCTGGGAAACAATCACTACCCTTTATTGATTTGAAAATTAGCCCCTAATTGCTCCCTAGCCCCAAACCATAGAAGGCTAATAAAAAACAAGATTCTATACCCAAACCTTAGCTAATTCCTATCAGGAACTGGCCCACTGAGTGGCTTCTCAGTGCAATAAACCCGTTTTTTTTTTTTTTGTTTGTTTGTTTTTGTTTGTTTGTTTGTTTTGCCAAAAACCTCACCTGGAGATGGGGACTGCAAATCCTTTGACAAAAACCTGTAACATCGGTTTGGGGACCCCTTCACTATTAGGGTATCTCTCATCCCTCAACAAGAGCATAGTTCCAAATTGCTTTTCAGAATGGCTGGACCAATTCATAGGTAAACCAATAGTTGTACCTGTTTTTGCATAACCCCTTCAGCATTTGTTATTTTCCCCCTTTTTTGGTTCACCTTGACAATCTGATAGATGTAAAATAGAACCTTAGAACTGTTTAATGTGCATTTCTCTAATTATTAATAATTTCAAGCACTTTTTCATATGATGATTGACAGTTCAGATTTCTTTCTACCAAAATGTTGGTTTATATCTTTTGACCATTAATTGAGGAATAGTTTTTATCCACATACATTTATCAGTTTCCTATGTATTTTAGAAAAGATGTTTAAAGTTGGGGTAGGGAAAAAGGACTGTTAGAGGAGTGATAAAATAAGGAATAGAAGAATAAGAGAAGAAAAGATAAAAGGGATAGGGTAAAAAGAAAAGCTGAGAATAAAAATAGTGAATAAAAATAAGATGGAGGGACATTCACAAATAATAATTACAACTTTGAATGTAAATGAAGTGAACTCACTTATAAAATGGAAACAACAGAATGAATTAAAAATCAGAATCCAACAATATGTTGTTAACATACAATGCTCTCACTTAGGAATGAAAGAAACACACAGTTAAAATTGGTGACTGGAGTAGAATGTATTATACTTCAGGTGATGCAAAAAAAGCAGAGGTAGAATTATGATCTCAGATATAGTTAAAGCTAAAATAGATTTAATAAAAGGAGATAAATGGATAATTACTTTTAATAAAAGATACTGTAGACAATTAAGCAATATCAGTATAAATCTTTATGTACAATACTATAGCATCTAAATTTTTAGAAGAAAAGTTAAATCAATCACAAGTGAAGATACATAGTAGTATTATAATAGTAGAAGATTTTAACCTTCCCTCTCAGAACTAGATAGACCTAACAAACAAAAAAAACATAAGAAAGAAATCAAGGAAGTGAAAAGTATTTTAAATAAGTAGATATAATAAATCTCTAGAGGGAATAGAAAGAAATACACCTTTTTCTCAGTGTTCTGTGAGACTTTTACAAATAATGACTATATTAATACATGAAAATTTTACAGTTAAAGAATTAAAGCAGAGATATTGAAATATCCTTTCCAAATCACAATATAATAAAAATTATATTGAATAAGGGGCAATGGGAGCATAGACTAAAAACTAACTGAATATTAAATTACCTATTCTTAAAGAATGAGTGGATTAAAGAAAAAAAACACAAATAATAATTCGTTAAAGAGAATGAAAATGATGAGACATATCAAAATCTTTGAAATACAGCAAAAGTAGGGATCAAAAGAAAATTTATATCTTTAAAGGTTTAAATGAGTAAAATAAAGAACAGGCTAATGAATTGTGTATGCAATTTAAAAAAACTAGAAGAACAATTTAAAAATTCCTAATTGGAATTCCATTAAATTGGAAATTCTAAAAAGTAAAAAGTAAAAGTTAAATTGAGTGTAAAAAAACCATTGTGTTAATAAACAGAACTAAGAATTAGTTTTATGAAAAAAAAAAAAAACCAAATAATACAGATTAACAATTGGTTAATTTGATCTTTAAAAAGAGAGAAGAAAACCAAATCACAAGTATAAAAATATAAAAAGGCAAATATGCCATTAACAAAGATGAAATTAAAACAATTATAAGTTATTTTGCCCAATTATGTCAACAAATTTAACAACTTATGTAAAATGAAAGATTATTTTCAAAAATTATAAACTATCCAGATTAACAGAAGAGGAACTAGAATATCTAAATAGATTTGTTTTAGAAAAAAAAACTGAAGAGGTCATAAATGAGCTTCCTAAGAAAAAAGCCCCAGGTCCAGGATTTACAAGTGAATTCTACAGAACACTTAAAGATCAACTGATTCCAAAATTAAATAAATTTAGACTAATAAGCAAAGAAAGGATACTAACAAACTCCTTTTATGAAGCAAATATGACACCGATACCTAAACCAGAAAGAGTAAAAACAGAAAAAGAAAATTATAGACTTATTCATAAATGAATATGGATGTAAAAATCCTAAGTAAAATACTAGTAAAGATTAAAGCAATTTATTACAGAAATTACATCATAATCAAGAGGAATGTATATTAGGAATGCAGGATAGTTAAAGATAAGGAAAACTATTAACATAATTGATTATATCAATAATAGAATTTTAAAAATCAATTGATAAAGTATAACACTCATTTCTCTTAAAAACACTTGAAAGTATAGCTATAAATAGATTTTTCCTCAAATTGATTTTAAAAATTTACCTGAAACTATCAGTAAACATTATTTGTAATGGGGATAAGCTAGAAGTTTTCCCATTAAGATCAGTTGTGAAACAAGGATGCCCATTGTTACCAATACGCTTCAATTTTGTAATGAAAATCCTAGCAATAACAATGAGAGGGAAAAAGCCATACAGACATATAAATCATCAGCAAAATATGCAAGAAGAAATAATAAGAGATATCCAAAATAACTCAAGATAGTAAGTTCTACTGCCAACATGTATGTTTGCCAAAACAAATCCTGAAAAGTATATACATATTTTTTCTTTTTTTTAATACTAGTTTTTTATTTTCAAAATATATGCAAAGATAGTTTTCAGTATTCACCATTGCACAACATTGTGTTCCAAATTTTTCTCCCTCCCTTCTCCTATCCTACCCCAGAGAGGAAGTAATCCAATATATGTTAAACATATAGAATTCTTCTATACATATTTCCATATTTATCAATATCATTTAATTCTTAAAATAACCCTGGAATGTGGGTACTATCATTTATCTTTTTACAGATAAAATAACTGAGTTAAACAGAGTAAACAAAAAAATTTTTTTTAAAACTTTTTATACAAATAAAATCAGTTTTAAATAATTGGAGAAATATTAATTGTTCATGGGTAGGCAGGACCAACATAATAAAAATGATAATTTTAGGGGCAGCTAGGTGATGCAGTAGATAGAGAATCAGCCCTGAAGTCAGGAGGACCTGAGTTGAAATGTAACCTCAGACACTTAACTCTTCCTGGCTGTATGATCCTGGGCAAGCCTCAACTCCAATCGCTTCAGGAAAAAAAAAAAAAAAAAAGATAATTTTACCTAATATAATTTATAGATTCAGTACCATCCCAATTAAGTACCAAAAAAAAAAAAAAAACCTTTTACTGAATTAGAAAAAATAACAAAATTTATTAAGAACAAAAAATAAAAAATATCAAAGGAACTAATGAAAAAATATGTAAAGAAAGGAGTACCAGATCTTAAACTACACTATAAAGCAGTAATTATTAAAAACTATTTGTTATTGGTTAAGGAAAAAAAAGTAAATCAATGAAACAGAGTAAACATACAATTTATACAGCAAATAAAATAATTTTGTATTTAGCAAGTGTAATAATTTAAAATCTGGGGATAAGAATTCATCATTTATTTAAAAAAATTGTTGGGAAAACAGGATAGCAATATGGCAGAAACTGAGCATAGACCAATATCTTACACCATTTATCAAGAAAAAGACAAAATGGATATATGATCTAGACATAAAGAGAAAATTAAAAGAACATTGAACATATTACTTATCAGACTTATGAAGAGGTAAAGATCTTATGAACAAACAAGAGATCAAGAGCAAAGTTAGGTGTAAAATGGCTAACTTCAATTAAATTAATGTTAAAACTTTTATATAAATAAAACCAATGCAGCAAAGATCAAAAGGAAAGCAGAAATTTGAGGCAAAGTGTTTATAGACAGTTTCTCAGATAAAGGTCTCTTCTCTCAAATATATAATGAATTCTGTCAGGTCTAAAAGAATAGGAATCATTCCTCAATTGATAAATGATCAAAGGATATGAATAGGCAGTTTTCCGATAGAAGAGCTCAAAACTTAATAGCCATATGAAAAAATACTCTAAATCATTATTGAGTAGAGAAATAAAAATTAAAATAATCTTAAAATAGTATTTAACACCTATCAGATTGGCTAAAATGATTGAAGGGGAAAGTAACAAATGTTGGAGGGAATATGAAAAAAATATGGAATATGGAAAAACTACTAATTCATTGTTGATTGAATTGGGAACTGATCTACCCATTCTGGAGAGCAATCATTAATTATGCCCCAAAATTATTAAACTTCATATATCCTTTGATCCAGCAATACCATAGATAATATACAGAAAAAGAAAAAGAACCTATATATTATAAAGTATTTATAACAGCTCTCTTCCTGGTGGCAAAGAACTGAAAATCACAGGGATGCCCATGAATCGGGGAACTAGTTGGAGGAGTTGTCATATATGATTATGATGGGATACTTCTGCTCTATAAGAAACGATGAACTGAGTGGTCTTAGAAAAACATACAAAGACTTGCCTGAAATAATACAGTGAAATGAGCATAACTAAGAGAACATCCTATGTGGTAATAGCAGTATTGTTTTTAAAATGACTTTGAGCAAATAAGTCATTTATATCCAAATTAACTGTTAAGGACATATGAAGAAAAACACTATCTGCATCCAGAACTAATAAACAGAGGTAAGTATAGAATTATTTTACATATCTATACCAATTTGTGTCTAATGGTTGCCATTTCTAAGATAGAGGCAGCAGGAAGAAAAAAAAAAAAAGAGAGAGATAAGGAGAAAAGGATAAACGGGGAGAAATAGAATGGAGAGGAAATACAAAGCAAATATAACTGTGAAAAAAAAATTAAGTTTCTCTGATATAAGCCTCATCTCTCAAAAATATAGAGAATTGAGTCAAATTTATAGAAAATCCCCCAATTAATTCCTCAATTGAGAAATGGTCAAGGGATAAGAACAAATAATTTTCAGATGAAGAAATCAAAGCTATCAATAGTTATGTAAAAAAAAATGTTCTAAATCATTATTAGAGAATTGCAAATTAAAACAACTCTGTGGTACCACTTCACACCCATTAAGTTGGTTAATTTAACAGAAAAGGAAAATGACAAACTTTTGAGGTAATGTGGAATAACTGGTACACTAAAGCATTGTTGGTTAAGTAGAAAACTGATCCAACCCTTCTGGAGAAAAGTTTGGAACTATGCTCAAAAAGCTAAAAACTGTGCATTACACAGCTGCACTGCAACTAGATCTGTATCCTAAAGACATTTTAAAAAAATAATGGAGAAGTATGTACAAAGCTTTGTGGTGACTAAGAACTGGAAATTGAGGGATGCCCCTCAATTGGAAAATGGCTAAACAAGCTGTGATGTATGGTTGCAACAATATGCTATTGTACAATAAAAAATAATGAACAGAATGCTTTCAGAAAAACCTGAAAAGACTTATATGAACTTATACAAAGTGAAATGAGCATTGCTAAGGTACTCACTATCTCCAGCCCATTTCACTTTTGGACAGTTTTCCTTTTTAATGGTTTTTTTCATTCATGAAGTCCTGAGTTTTCCTCTTTGCAATTTCTACTCTCTGGCTTTTAAGCCCAAGCAAAGTAAGTCTAATTCATCTTCCACACAACAGACATTCCTTTCTAAGTCTTAATCATAATCTCAGACAAAGTTAAAGCTAAAATAAATTTAATGAAAAGAGATAAAACTAAATGTGATAAAAGGTACCATCTCATTATGATACCATAGACAATGAAATAGTAACAATATTAAATCTATATGCATCTAATACTATAACATCTAATAACTATAAATTTTTAAAAGTAATAATGGGGATCTTTAACCTTTTACTCTAAGAACTAGATAAGTCTAACCAAAAAAGAAGTGAATAGAATTTTAGATAAGCTAGATATTATTGATATCTGGATACAATTGAATGGAAATAAACAAATATATACCTTTTCTCCCCCTCAGTGGTAGATGGGAACTTTACAAAGATAATGATGATAAGACAACACATCAAAACCTATGTGATATAGCAAAAGTAATACTAAGAGAAAAAAATTTTATCTCCAAATGTTTACATCAATAAAATAGAGAAAGAACAGACTAATGTATGGGATTAAAAAAAAAGAAAAAAAAACAGAAAAAGAATAAATAAAAACTTTCCAATTAAACACCAAGTTAGAAATCCTAAAAAATAAATGTGAGATTAATAAAATTGAATATAAGAAAATCATTGAATTAACAAATTAAATTAGTTGTTTCTTTTTTGAAAACTAATAAAATAGATAAAACATTAGTTAATTTTTTTAAAAGAGAGAAGTAAATCAAATCACTAGTATTGAAATAAGAAAGGTGAATATAAAACTAACAAAGATGAAATCAAAGCAATTTTAAGGAGTTACTTTTCCCAATTATATGCCAATAAATTTAAGAATTTAAGTGAAATGGGAGAATATTTACAAAAATATAAACTGCCTAGAAAAACTAAAATATCTAAATAGACCTATTTTAGAAAAAGAAAGTAAACAGGCCATAAAAAGCATGAGCACCAGAAAGATTTAAAGTTAATTCTATCAAAAATTAAAGAGCAACTAATTCCAATGTTAAATGTATTATTGAAATAATAAGCAATGAAAGGGTCCTGAACCCAAGCTCCTTTTATGAAACAAATATAATATTGATACCTAAATAAGGAAGAGTAAAAGCAGATTAATTATATCTGCAAAACAACAGACATACAATTTACATATACACATATGATATAAATTTATAGATACATACATACATATAAAAACAAACTTTAATTTGCATTCAGCCTCCATCAGTTCATTCTCTGGACATGAATACATTTTTCCCCATAAATCTTTCAGATTCATTTTGAATTGTATTGCTGAGAATAGATAAGTCATTCATAATTGATTATCATACAACATTTCATTATTTTGTACAATATTCTCCCAGTTCTGCTCATTTCCTTTTGAAGAAGTTCATATGAATCTTTCCAGGTGTTACTAAAATCAATCACCTCATCATGTCTTATAGCAAAATCGTATTTCATCACAATCATAAACCACAACTTGTTTAGCCATTCCCCAATTAAGGAGCATCATCTTAACTTCCAAGCTCTAGGGATATAAAAAGACAGTCCCTGCCCTCCAGAAACTTTAAATCTAACTGGGGAGATAAGAAGCAAAAAATATTTACCAAGAGTGCTATACACAGAATAAACAGGAAATGAGTAGCAAAGAGAATTAATAGGGATTGGGGAAAACTTCCTAGAAAGTATAATACCATAGATTAGAAGAATGTCCCAATATATATTATTCTGCTTTTGATAATGATGAGTGTGTGTGGATGATTAATCTAGAGAAGAATGGAAGTATTTACATGAAATGAATCATAGAGAAGAAAAAGAGCTAAGAATACCATACAAATGACTATAACAATGTAAACATAAAAAATACCTGCTGCCCTCTCCCACCCCAATCAAAAGAGAATGTTGCAAAATTTAAAAGAACAGGAATGGTTGAAAAAAAGAAATATTAGGTGTTACTTCTTCCACACTCCTTCACAGAAGTCAGAGATCCCCAAGTGTCGTACATAACACTTGTTTTCAGATTTTTATTTTTTTCTATTACGTCTCTCCTCTTTAAAAAATTTCTATTTGGGATTTCTGGTGCCAAAAATGGTGAAAAAGGAACCCTCTGAAACCCTCCCAAATTCTCCTCCAAACAAGCAGAAAATCTCCTCAGAATTGATCTAAGAATAAGGAGCAACTTACCAGCATGGCAGGAAAAGTCTGTCTCACTGTGATGGGAGTGAGGTGCAAGAACAGGAGCAGCAACAGCCACCAATCTCCACAGCAGATGGCCTGCAACAAGGCTCCAAGCCTAGGGCAATCCAGCAAAGAGGCCCTGTCCTCCTACAAAGACCAACAGCCTTCTAGGAAAGTAAGCAGTCACTAGCAACACTACCCCCAGCAAAAGCCACCAGCAAGGCCTACTGCTCATAAGTACTAATGCCCCTTTCCAGGGCTGATCAGCAAAGAGGCCCTGACCCTGGGACCCACCAGCAGAGAGACCCTATTTCCATAGCAACCTAACAGCAGGGCCCCCACCTCTCAGACATATCAGCAACAAATTACTTCTTCAGGGTCTACTAGCAGAGAGAGGCTTTATTTCCCTACTTCTGGGAATAACCAGCAACAGGATCCCTCCTCCAGGATTAGCCAGGAGAAAGCTTTATTATCATAATTACCATCACATTTCAAGCAGCTAGGCCCTACTCCTGGCCTATGCCAGCAGTTAAACCCCCCACACTAGAAAGATCAGCAGGGAGGCCCCACCTCCAATACCCCAGTACCAACCAATAGGGAACTTGACCCTTCAGAGAAAACAAGCAGCTAAACCTTGAAACCCAGTGAAATCCAGCAGTAGTAAGAGCCAGAGTCCAAACACAAAAAGTTTTGGAGTGCAGGATCAGAGCCCAACTCTCACATTAAAAACACCAAGTCACAAAAAATTAGGTGAGAAAAAAAAAAAGGAGCTTGACTACAGAAATTTACTATAGTGATAGAGAGCCCCAAGGCATAAACTTAAAAGAGCCCAATAAATGTCAAAATGACTATGAAAAATCTCAAAGAAAAATGTAATTTGGCCTCAGGCCCAAAAATAATTACTAGAAGAGCTTTAAAAAAGGATTTTAAAAAACAAATTACAAAAGTAGAAGAAAAATTGGAAAAAGAAATGGGAATCATGAAAAAAAAAGTGAATATCATGGAAAAAGATATACAAAATTTTACCAAGGAAAATAATTCCCTAAAAAATAGAATTGATCAAGTAGAAAGAAAATACAAAAGTTCACTAAAGAAAATAATTCTTTAAAAATTAGGATTTAAGGAGAAACTAATGACTATGACACATCAAGATACAATAAAATACAATTTTTAAAATGTTTCAAAAATAATGATAAATGTGAAATTCTCTTTGAAAAAATAATGGACCCCAAAAATAGATCCAGGAGAGATAATAGGAAATCCATGGTAAAAAACAAAAAACCCTGCAAAACATCTTTCAAGAAATTATCAAAGAAAACTGCCCTGCTAGATCAGAATCAGAAGACAAAACAGAAACTGAAAGAATACACTAATCACAACCAAAAGAGATCCCTAAATGAAAACTCCCAGGAACATTAAAGTCAAATTCTAGAACCCACTGATCAAAGAGAAAAGATTGCAAGCATCAAAAAAAAAAAAAAAATCATGAGCCTACAATCAAGATTGCACAGGATTTGAGTTTCCATATTAAAGAACTATAAAGCTTACAACATGACATACTGGAAGGCAAAAGTATAAGGTTTATAAATAAGAATTCCTACAATATTATATGAAATACAGACTTTCAGGAATTTTACTTTCAGACATGAGAGGAAAAAAAAATTGGCCTCCAAATACAAAACTCAAGGAAAATATTAAAAGGTAAAAAAAAAGAAAAGAAACAAGAGAAAACATAAAACATTCAATAAAGTAAAACTTTATATTTCTACATGGCAAGATAATATTTACAACAATAACTATTACTATAAGAGCAATTAGTAGTATATTTAGACAGAAGGTGTGAATATAAGGTGACTTTGAGTGGATGTTATCCTCCCCTAAAAAAAAGTAAGAAGATGAGAAAGGAAATTGCATTGGGATAAAGAAAGGAATATTGGATAGGGTAACCCACGTAAGAGGGGCATGAAAGAACTATTATAATGGATGGGAAGATGGATAGGGGAAAGTTGGCAGGCAAAGCTTAAACCTTACTCTCATCAAAATTGGCTCAAGAGGGAATAACACACACACACTCAGTTGGATACAGTAATTTATCTTACCTATAAAGAAATAAAAAGGTACAGGAATAATAGAAGGAGTAAAGGGGACTGATAGAAAAGGTATGAGGGAAGATGGTGATCAGAAGTAAAATACATGTAAAGAGGGAAAGAGTAGAGAGTAAAAGAGAGCGGGGCATAAGCAAGAGAAAAATACCATGGAGGGAAATAATATACTGTTAGTTATCATAACTATAAATATGAATGAGACAAACTTACACATAAAACTAAAGCAGATAGCATAATGAATTATAAAACAGAATCTCATAATACATTTACAAGAAGCACATTTGAAGCAGAGACATACACACAGGATAGAGATAAGGGGCTGGATTGGAAAGACTTACATCAACTGATGCTGAGTGAAATGAATAGAACCAGAAGATCGCTGTACACTTCAACGTTGTATGAAAATGTATTCTGATGGAAGTGGATATCTTCAACATAAAGATCCAACTCACTTCCAGTTGATCAATGATGGACAGAAATAACTACACGCAGAGAAGGAACACTGGGAAGTGAATGTGAATTGTTAGCATTACTGTCTATCTACCCAGGTTACTTATACCTTCGGAATCTAATACTTAATGTGCAACAAGAAAATGGTATTTACACACATATAATGTATCTAGGTTATATTGTAACATATGTAAAATGTATGGGATTGCCTGTCATCAAGGGGAGGGAGTAGACGGAGGGAGGGGATAATTTGGAAAAATGAATACAAGGGATAATATTATTTAAAAAATTACTCATGCATATATACTGTGAAAAAAATTATAAATAAAAAAAAGAAAAAAAAGAGATAAGGGGCTGGAGAAGAAGAATCTTTTATGCTTCAGCTAAAGCAAAGAAATCAGGGATAGCAATCATGATCTCAGATAAAGCAAAAGGAAAATTAGACTTAATTAAAAGATATAAGGGAGAAAACTACAGTTTACTGAAAGGTACCATAGACAATGCAATCATATCAATACTAAACATATGTGCACCAAATAATATAACATTTAAATTTTTTAAGAAGTTGAAAGAATTACAGGAAGAAATAAATAAAACCATATTAGTAGGGGAACTTGAAGTTTCCTTTCTCAGAGCTAGATAAACCTAATTGAAAGATAAACAAGAAAAAAGTTAGAGGTGAATAAAATTCTGAAAAAGTTAGCTATCTCTGATAAAAAATTGTATGGAAATACAAAGGAATATAATTCCATCTCTGCACCTACACAAAATTGAACACATATTAGGATATAAAAACAGTAACAGTAAATGCATCCTTTTCAGATTATAATGCAATAAAATTAGATTCAATAACAGATAAAGGAAAAAGATGAAAAATTAATTGGAAATTAAATAATCTACTCCTAAAAAACAAGTGGGTCAAAGAACAAATCATAAAAAAACTAGAAAATTTCATTAAAGCAAATGACAACAATGAGAGATAATATCAAAATTTATGGGATACTGTCAAAGTGACACTTGGAGGAAATTTTATATCTCTAATTGTTTATATCAACAAAATAGATAAATGAATTGAATATGCAACTAAAAAACTATAAAAAGAATAAATTAAAAATCTTCAATTAAACATCAAATTGGAAATCCTAAAAATTAAAGCAGAGATTAATAAAATATAAAGAAAACCATTGAACTAATAAATAAAACTAAAGCTAGTTTTATGGGGAAAAACCAACAAACTAGATAAACCATTGGTTAATTTTTTTTTTTAAATAGAAAAAATAAATTGCTAATATCAAAAATGAAAATCTACTGATAAAGAGGACCTTAAATAATTGCTAAGAGCTATTTTACCCATTTTGACAATGAATTTGACAATTTAAGTGAAATGGATGGATTACAAAAAGTATAAATTACCCCTATCAACATAAGAAACAAAATAAAATACTTAAATAATCAAATCTTAGAAAAAAAATTGGACAAGCCATCAATGAATTTCTAGAGAAAAAATTCCCTTGGAGTTACAAACAAATTATAGCAAACATTTAAAGAACAAATAATCCCAAAACTATATAAACTATTGGGAAAACAGGCAAAAGAAGGAGTCCTACCAAATTTCTTTTATGACACAAATATAGTGTCATGATACATGAACCAGGAAGAGCCAAAACAGAAAAAAATTATAAAACAATTTCCTTAATGAATATTGATCCAAATTTTTTTTAAAATACAATTTTTTTATTATAGACTTCTATTTACAAGATATATGCATGGGTAATTTTTCAGCATTGACAATTGCAAAACCTTTTGTTCCAATTTTTCCCTTCCTTCCCCCATCCTCTCCCTCAGATGGCAGGTTGACCAATACGTGTTAAATATATTAACGTATAAGTTAAATACAATATATGTATACATGTCCATATAGTTATTTTGCTGCACAAAAAGAATCGGACTTTGAAATAGTGTACAATTAACCTGTGAAGGAAATCAAAAATGCAGGCAGACAAAAATAGAGGGCTTGGGAATTCTATGTAGTGGTTCATACTCATTTCCCAGAATTCTTTCACTGGGTGTAGCTGGTTCAATTCATTACTGCTCTTGGAACTGATTTGGTTCATCTCATTGTTGAAGAGGGCCATATCCATCAGAATTGATCTTGATCCAAATTTTTAAATAAAATATTAGCAAAGAGATTTCAGCAATATATCACAAAGATGATACACTATAATCAATTGGGATTTATACTAGGAATGCAGGACTGGTTCAATATTAGGAAAACTATCAGCATAACTGACTTATCAATAACAAAAACAACAGAAATCATGATTATCTCAATAGATGCAGAAAAAGCCTTTGACAAACTACAGCATCCATTCCTAATAAAAACAATAGAAAACATAGGAATAAATGGATAAATAAGTTACCTTAAAAATAATAAGTAATATTTATCAAAAAACCATCAGCAAGCTTTATAATGGGGACAAACTAGAAGTACAATTTCCAGTACAATTAGGGGTGAAGCAAAGATGCCTATTATCACCTCTATCATTTAACACTACACCAGAAATGTTAACTATAGCAATAAGAGAAGAAAAATAAATTAAAAGAATTAACAAGGCACTGAGGAAACAAAACTATCATTCTTTCCAGATGATATAATGGTATGCTTAGAAAATCTTAACAAATCAACTAAAAAAAACTACTTGAAATTATTAAGAACTTTAGTAAAGTTGCAGGATACAAAATAAAAACACATAAAATTACCAGCATATATATATACATATATATATATATATTTACACACACACACACATATATATGAACAAAGTTTATCAGCAAGAGATAGAGAAATCCCATTAAAAATAACTGTAGACAATATAAAATATTTGGGAGACAGACCTGGGAACTATATGAATTACAAAACACTTCTCATAAATAAAGCCAGATCTAAATAATTGGAAAAATATTAATTGCTCATGAATAGAATGAGACAATAAAAGTTATAATTATATCTAAATTAATCTACTTATTCAGTGCAATATCAATCAATCAAAAAATCATTTTTTAGAACTAGAAAAAAAATAACAAATTCATTTGGAAGAACAAAAGTTCAAGGATATCCAAGGAATCAGTGAAAAATATGTGAAAGAACATAACCTAATCATAACAGATCCCAAACTTATTATTTATAATAATAAAGTAGTAATTATCAAAACAATCTGGTTACTAGCTAAGAAACAGAGTGGTGAATCAATGGAATAGATTGTGAGAGTCACAAAATTATGATTTATTTTCAGTAAATGTTTGATTTGTATATCTATTTTAGATGCCTATATTTCCAGGATCATATAAAAATTTCTCAGGCAAAAAGTGGCTGTGAATGGAAAAAGTTCAAGAAGTCTAATCTAATGTATGATAAGTCCAAAGATACAAGCTTTTGGAACAGAAAAAAAAAGTTTTTGTCATTATTTGACAAAAACTGCTTGAAAACTGGAAAACAGTATGGCAGAAACTAGCTATAGATCAACTTCTTTACAAGGTATACTAAGATAAAGTCAAAATGAGCATGTGCTTTACATGTAAAGGGTGATACCATAATCAAATTAAGAGAGCATGAAATACTTTGTCAGATTTGTGGATAAGAGAAGAATTTAGTACCAAAAAAAGATATAGAGAGCATTACAAAATACAAAACAATTTTAATTATATGAAATTTAAAGGTTTTTGTATAAACAAAATCAATGCAACTAAAATTTTAAGGAAAGCATAAAGCTGATAAAACTTTTGCAACAAATATTTCTGATAAAGACTTCTTATTCTCTGATAGAACTGCATCAAGTTTATAAAAATACAAGTCATTTCCTAACTGATAAGTGGTTAAAGAATATGAACAGGCAGTTTTCAGATTAGAAAATCAAAGCAATCCATAATCATATGAAAAAAATGCTCTAAATCATTATTGGTCAGAGAAATGTAAATTAAAACAACTCCAGGGTATAACCTCATACTTCTCAGAGTGACTAGTATGACAAAAAAAAAAAAAAAAAAAAAAAAAATGTTGGATGTAGGAAAACTAGGTCACTAATGCATTGTTGCTGGGGTCAATCATTATGGAGAACAATTTACAATATGCCAACAGGGCAACTAAACTGTACTTGCCCTTTACTCCAGTGATACCATTTTTAAGTCTATATCCCAAAAATATATTTTTAAAAAGGCGGGGGGGAAGGACATATGTGTACAAAAATATAGCAGTTCTTTTTTTGGTGGCTAAAAATTGGAAATCAAAGGGATGTCCATCAATTAGGAAATGGCTAAATCCCTTTTGGTATATAAGTGTGATAGAATATTATTGTGCTATAAGGAATGACAAGTAGGATGATTTCAGAAAAACCTGGATCAGGAGAACACAGTACACATTAAGAGCAATACACATTGAAGAACAATGAATGACTTAGTTATTCTCAGCAATTCAATGATCCAAGACAACCTGAAAGGATTAGTGATGAAACATGCTAGTCTGAACCTAGAAAAAGATTTTATATTGGCTGAATAGACTGAAGTATATTATTTTTCACTGTTTTATTAAGAATCTTCATGTACAAAATGACTAATATAGAAATGTTTCATATAACTGAACATTCATAACCTATATCTGAATACTTTCTAAGGTAAGAAGGAAAGGAAGGATGAAAATTGGAACTCAAAACTTTAAATAAAAATGTTAAAAATATTTTTAAAATGCTATTATTCTTTCAGGCGGGGTTTTTGGAAGAATATTAGAAGAAACTATTACAATATCAAAAACAAAAGATAGCAATAAAAACATTTTTAAAAAGAAAGCAATTAATGGATTTCATCAATTTTTATTTTGGTCTCTAGTTCTAATAGTCAGTTTTATGGTTTTTAAAATGTGTCCATATTTGATTTTTGGATTTCTTTTTTGTCATGGTTTTCTGAGTCTGATTTTTTTTATCTTACATTCTCATCTCCTTTTTCAATCTTTGACTTTTTAATATTTCTTGTTCACTGACAAGAGTCATTGAGTTCAGTTTGCTTCATGCAGCTCTTTATTCTAATTTTTATTTTACCTTTCTAACTCATTTCATTTTCTATCTATTACTTTGTTCAGTCATTCTTGTTCAATTTTTCCCTGGGGCTTCAATAAAAGTCAATGTGGGGCTATTCTTTTTTAGTTTTACTGCTTAGATTTCTCTTAGCTGGTTATTTCTTCATTTTATTTACACATCACATCTGGATGCTCTGACTGCTATAAGGTCCTGCTCTCTTTATCATATCCCCTGCCATCCTTTTCAGCCTCTGATTGATCTACTTTGGGTTCAGACCTTGACTGGTGATCTCTTTCCCCTTCCTTTTTTTCAATCCTTATTTGGCTATTTGTTCTGTACTCTACTGTGCCTCTGGAGAATCAATGAAATTTAGGAGATCATGTCTGCTACAAGCCTCCTGCAGTCATCCCAATACACATCCCTGGTGGAAAGTTGGTCCTGCTCCTACTGTGACTCCCAGGGCTCAGAGTAGTTTACATCTCAGCAAGGCAGAAAAATAGATTATTGAACCTGAAGTCAGGAAAACCCCAGTTCAAATTGCCAGCCTCGAATATTAACTGTGTGGCTGTGGGCAAGTAACTTAACCTCATTTGATTCTGTTTCCTCATCTACAAAATGAGCTGGAGATGATGATGATAAACCATTCCAAGAAAATCCTCAGTGGGGTCATGAAGAGTAGGTCACTCGAAATGACTGAACCACCACCCAAATCCTTATTGGGACTGTTTCTATTCTAATAGGCTAGGGGGTGTGGATTCAGATGTTTGATAATGGGAGCTGGCATTGGGTAATCTGAGGCCTGGTTTATTATTGTACAAGTTTGTGTTAGAATCCCTTCCCACCTGCATGAGATTAAGACAAAAATAAGGACAATACTTATAATATTATGGATACAGGGAACTCCTGGGTGAGGAACATGCCCCATTGATTATAGGTTAGCACATTCTTTGCAAATTATGATATTACAGAAATGCCTAGAGCCTGGACAGATTAAGTACCTTACCTGGGATCTCACATCAGGAATGAACTTGAACCCGTCTTCCTGGTTTTGAGGTCAATTCTAGTAATCTGTAAAAGTTGTATAATATATCATGGAGACATTTCACAAGATGCTTCCTCACTTTTTATTTTAATTTTATTTTTCTCCATGTTATTTAAAATTTTTTTTTCTGGTTAAACATGTACATTCTTTTTTTTACACCTTTATGAATCATGTTGGGAGAGAAAAATCATAGCAAAAAGGAAAAACCAGAAAGGGGGGGAGGGGGAACAGAAGAAAAAGGGAGAAAAAAAGTGAACATAGCATGTGTTAATTTACATTTAGTTTCCACAGTTCTCTCTCTGGATGTAGACAGCATTTTCCATCCAATGTTTATTGGGATTATTTTGGATCACTGAACTTCTTCGAATAGTTACCTTATAAAGGCTTTCATAGTTGATTATTACACAATCTTGCTACTGTGTACAATGTATTCCTGGTTCTGCTTGTTTTGCTTAGCATCAGTTTGTATAAATCTTTTCAGATCTTTCTAAAATCAACTTGTTCATCATTTTTCATAGAATAATATTCCATTATTTTCACTTATAATTTATTCAGCCATTCCCCAACTGAAGGGCATCTACTCATTTTCCAATTCCTTGCCATCACAAAAAGAGCTGCTACAAACTTTCTCCTCTTTTAGGGTTTCTTTGGGATACAGAGCCAGTAATAGCACTGCTAGGTCAAAGTTTTATAGCTCTTTGGACATGGTTCCAGATTGCTCTCCAGAATGGTTGGTTCATTTTACAATTCCACCAACAATGCATTGATGTCCCAGTTTTCCCATATCCCTTCCAACATTTACCATTATCTTTTCCTATTATTGTAGCCAATCTGAAAGGTGTGAGATGGTACTTCAGAGTTGTTTTAATTTGCATCTTTCTACTCAATAAGTGATTTACAGCATTTTTTCATGTGATTAGAGATGGCTTTAATTTCATCACCTGAAAACTGTCTATTCATATCATATTCCCATTTATCAATTGGGGAATGATTTGTATTCTTATAAATTTGACACAGTTCTTCATATATTTTAGAAATGAGGCCTATATCAGAAACGCTGGGTATAAAATTTTTTTCCAAGCTTTGTGCTTCCCTTCTAATCTTGGTTGTGTTGGTTTTGGTTCTGCATAAATTCTTTAATTTAATCAAACTTTTCCATTTTGCATTTCATAATGTTCCCTAATTCTTTGGTCATACATTTTTTTCTTCTCCAAAGATCTGACTGGTAAACTACTCTTTGCTCTACTAATTTGCTTATATTATCAGCCTTTATGCCTCAAGCACGTACCCATTTTGACCTTATTTTAGTACCGTAGGTGTGACATTATTTTTCAGTTTTTCCAGCAATTTTTGTGAAATAGTTCTTATCCCTGAAGTTAAATAGATGTTCTCTTAGCAATTATTTGCAACAAATTCAAAGAGATTCTTGAAATTCTCCTGGGTCAATCAGCCTTGTTTGTTTCTGAATCAGACCAGAGAGATCCTTATCAAACCAAAAGTCATCTTGGATATCTTAGGAATTCTAAGAACAGTTGTTTTTTTGTTTTGTTTTTTAACTCTAATTTTCTTCAGGAAATCAAGCTATAGTAGTTTCCAACTACTGTTTTTTTTTTTCTCCAGAACTGACCAAACCTAAGAAGCCTGCCCATTTCTTTATAGTTTATCTATGTAAGGATCAAGAACCTAGATTTTTACTTTAGACCTTTTTTTCATTGAAATAAGTGTCAAATACAACCTGGAATCTCTTCATATTTATATGGCAAACTTCTCCAACTTTCAGAAGGAAGATAAGGAATATCATTGTGTCAATTTTAACTTTTTTCATGTCTAAGAGCAGCATTTTTTAAAAATAATTTTTTATTGACAGAACATATGCTTGGGTAATTTTTTACAACATTATCGTTTGCACTCACTTCTGCTCTGACTTTTCCCTTCCCTCCCTCCACCTCCTCCCCTAGATGGCAAGCAGTCTTATATATGTTAAATATGTTATAGTATATCTTAGATACAATATATGTGTGTAGAACCAAACAGTTCTCTTGTTGCACAGGGAGAATTGAATTCAAAAGGTAAAAATAACCTGGGAAGAAAACAAAAATGCAAACAGTTTACACTCATTTCCCAGTGTTCCTTTTCTGGGTGTAGCTGATTCTGTCCATCACTGATCAATTGGATCTGAGTTAAATCTTCTCTTTGTTAAAGATATCCACTTCCATCAGAATATATCCTCATACAGTATCGTTGTTGAAGTGTATAATAATCTCCTGGTTCTGCTAAGAGCAGCATTTTTACATCAATATTAGTCTATTGAAATTCCTTCAAACACTAATACATTGCTGGTGGAGTTAGATCCAGCCATTCTGGAGAGCAATTTGGAATTATGTTTAAAAAGTTATCAAACTGTCCATATCCTTTGATCCAGCAGTGTTTCTACTGGGCTTATATCCCAAGAGATCTTAGACAGAAAGAGACCCACATGTGCAAAAATGTTTTTGGCAGCCCTTTTGTAATGGCAAGGAACTGGAAATTGAATGGATGCCCATCAGTTGGGAAATAGCTGAATAAGTTATGGTATATGAATGTTATGGGATATTATTGTTCTATAAGAAAAAATCAGCAGGATGATTTCAGAAAGAAAAACCTGGAAAGACTTAAATGAACTGATGGTAAGTGAAATGAGCAGAACCAGGAGATCATTATCCACAGCAACAACAACATTATATGACGATCAATTCTGATGAACGTGGCTCTTTCTAACAAGGAGATGATTGATGGAAGTTCCACTGATCTTGTGATGATTGTGGGAACTGAACATAACATTCTCACTCTTTTTGTTGTTCACTTGCATCTTGTTTTCTTACTCATTTACTTTCTTTTTTTGATATGATTTCTCTTGTGCAAGAGAATTGTATAAATATGTTTACACATTTTGAATTTAATATATTTTAACATATTTTGACATATATTGAATTGCTTGTCATCTAGAGGGAGTGTGGGGGAAAGGAGGAGAAAATCTGAAACACAAGGCTATGCAAGGGTAAATGTTGTCAAGTTATCTGTGCATATGTTTTGAAAATAAAAATCTTTATTTAAAAAAATTATGTCATAGACTAAACAAGAAACATATTGCTGCTGTTGAGAGTGAAAGCCTTTGGCAGCAAATCCCTGTCAGTATAAAGTATCCATTTTACACACAATATTAAGGATATTTCTAATATATTGGTTTTGCAGAGCATCAGTAGTTTATTGGGCTTATTGATGATAAGGGTAATACTACCTTGGTAGATACAGGTGGACTGTTTCCTAAAGGGTACGTTGTGAAACAATACACCATTCTTTCCAAAGAAATGAGATATGTGAAGAGATCCACAGCTTGTTACTAGATACCTGGGGATCTGTATCAAATAGCTAGTTTTCTTTTTAATGAAGTAGTCAATCACAATGCAGGCAGCCCAGGCTTTCAGTTTGGGAAACATTTCTTGATTGATGACAACAAATAAGAATGGGAAAAGTAGAATAGAGAAAAATTGCAATGGATCAATACAACAGCACTTAACATAAATAATTTAAGTTTGTTTTTAATCTTTAGTTTCTTTTATATTATTTCATTATTTCAGGTTCTGTAAATAGTTCTTCAAAAGTACTGATTAGACACTGACAAGCCACCTCCTTCAGCAGTGCTCTGCCCACTTCCCAGAATCAGGAAAATCTGAGTTCGAAACTTGCCTCTGACACCAGTTCTGTGAACACAGACAAATAATTTAACATCTCTGAGCATTATTTTTTCTCAACTGTAAAATGGGACACTAATACTTCAAAGAATTGTTTTAAAGCTCAAATGAACTAATTTATAAAAAGTGCTCATAAAACTGTAACTATATAAACATCAATTATGATCATAAATTATATTTGTTGAATCTGACAATTGTGATAAATTGTGATTTTGTTGACTGCTTTGCTTCCAAGAGTAATTTTAAAAACACCTTCTGATATTCTAAAAGCTCCTAAAAAAAGACTAAGGAATCCAGCCATTCTGGAGAGCAATCTGGAATTATGCCCAAAAAGTTATCAAACTGTGCATACCCTTTGACCCAGCAGTACTACTATTGGGCTTATGTCCCAAAGAAAGAGCAGAAAGAGACCTGTATGTGCCAAAATGTTTGTGGCAGCTCTATTTGTTGTAGCTAGAAACTGGAAGATGAATGGATGTCCATCAATTGGAGAATGGTTGGGTAAATTATGGTATATGAAGGTTATGGAATATTATTGTTCTGTAAGAAATGACCAGCAGGAGGAATACAGAGAGGCCTGGAGAGACTTAAATCAACTGATGCTGAGTGAAATGAGCAGAACCAGAAGATCACTGTACACTGCAACAACAATACTGTATGAGGATGTATTCTGATGGAAGTGGAAATCTTCAATATAAAGAAGATCCAACTCACTTCCAGTTGATCAATGATGGACAGAGGTAGCTATACCCAGAGAAGGAACACTGGGAAGTGAATGTAAATTGTTAGCACTAATATCTGTCTGCCCAGATTACATATACCTACGGAATCTAATGCTTATTGTGCAACAAGAAAATGGTATTTACACACATGTATTGTATCTAGGTTATATTGTAACACATGTAAAATGTATGGGATTGCCTGTCATCGGGGGGAGGGAGTAGAGGGAGGAGGGGGATAATTTGGAAAAATGAATACAAGGGATAATATTATTAAAAAAAAAAAAAAAAAAGACTAAGGCCTCACCAGTTAAATCAGCTTTTGATAATAAGAGAATGAACATAAGTACAACTTCAATGATCTCTCAACCAATTGATCAGCAAATATTAATGAAGGCCTGCTATGAAGGAAGTGCTATGTATTGCTATGAAGTGCTATACATTGGCTCTGAAATCAGAGGAGCTGGGTTCATACTCTCTCCTTGACATCTGTTAATCTCTTTATCTAAATAGTAACTGTGGTTGGTCTTCAGCTATAAAGTTATGATCCTATGTGCCAGGCTCTGTACTAGATACTGGGAATACAAATACATGCATGAATCACTCCCAGCTTTGTCCTTATGAAAGCTTTGTTGTTTTGGTCAGACTTTTAGTTTTCATTCCTTACTGCAGTTTCTCATATGGTAGAGAAGATGAGATTCTACACATGCACTGATCCTTGAAGGACATTTGCTAGACATATTTTACAGTTTAAACATGATATACTATTATAGAAGAAA
The DNA here is from genome assembly GCF_048593235.1 of Sminthopsis crassicaudata. NCBI lineage: Eukaryota > Metazoa > Chordata > Mammalia > Dasyuromorphia > Dasyuridae > Sminthopsis > Sminthopsis crassicaudata. The sequence continues at coordinate 546,808,332 of NC_133617.1, read as the reverse complement.
GGAAGGATATGAAAAAAAATCTATAGAAAAACCTCCTGAGAAAAGAATAGTAAGAAAATAAAATTGTAAGAAAGGAAAACAGTAAAGCCTAAAATATACGGAAATAATTTAGTCTTTGAATATTAGAAAAGTCATCAGAAAAATAGGATGGCAAATATTTACCTTTTTACCTTTGTCCCTGATCTAAATTACAGATTTGTTTAGACAAATTTTAATGACCTAAGAAACAAAAAGTCATCTTCGTCTGAATTAGCCATTCCCAGAAAAGGGTAACTTTTCCAGAACAAACTGTCTCAAATGCTCTTCCCCTCAATCCTTTCCATGTAAGCTTCCATCTAAGACAATGATCTCAGTTCTAGTCTTTCCATTGTCTCCTACAACACAATTTTATATTCCACCCTTTCACTTTATTTATATGATAATAATGATAAGGAAGATGGTGATTCCTACTAAGTGCCAGACACAGTGCTAAGTATTTTGCAAATACATCATTTGATTCTTATTGTCCCCATTTACAATTAAGGAAAGTGAAGCAAGCAGTAGTGACTTGCAGAAGAATGAATTGTTAGTAGGTGTCTGCGGGTGGATTTGAACTAAGGTCTTCCTATTGCTAATATGACACATTCTACACATTTGGAAATTGTTTAAATACCCCTATATTCCCAAACTTCCACCCACTTTTGTCACCTGTACTTTCAGTAGATAAAGGACATCAAAAGAAGTGTTAGTCCCCTTAGTTGTCACCTGAACCCAAAGGATCATGCATAGGTCTTTTCCATCTCACTGCTGTTTGCTCCATTAGAATGTGAGTTGTTTGAAGACAGAGACTGTCCTACTTTTCTATTTGTATCCCCAGTATTCAGCACAGTATTTTGAAATTCTACTAATTAAATTATATTAATAAATTCATTCATTGCCAATTTTTTCCACAATTCTGTCAAAAAGACAAATTAAATCTTATCTTCGCCTCTCTGCACCTAATTTTCTTTAACTATAAAATGAATAAAGCTGTAAATTGCCCTATCTTCCTTCCAGGATGATTATGAAATCCCTTTGAATCATAAAAATGCAATGTATTATGTTATTCTAAGTCAACACTATGTTCTACATTTTTAAATACATATTATTATGCTATTAATACAATGGAGCCAGGCCCTTTAGGGAGTTTGGTCTGAGACTTTGTGAGTCAACATTCAATGGAATGAATTTTCTGTCAAACTCAATAAAGCTGGAAATAATGCTGTCTCTTGTGTGCAATTTCAGAACTTTAGCATCTGAGCCTCACCAATGCGTTTACTAACCTAATCTAATCAATCCTATCAATTCTGCTGAGCTAAGTTTGGGCCAGTGGAAAGGTTTATGATTCTTGGAAATTGTTATTATTAGGGAAATGATATTGATGAGGAAACCTCAAAACTCTTAAAACCTCCTTGGACTCTGACTCAGGGAAGGGATCCCATCCCCAGCATAGTTTCCTCCTTATCTAAAAATCAATTGAATTCTATTCAAATTCTAACCCTGGTTGAAACACAGCCAGGAACTAACCTGGGATTCCAACCACGAGCCCCTATAGATTAAAAGGGGAACCCTGGAGTCCACTCTTTGCAGAGGTCCCAAACATGGCATCCTTACACCTGCCATGTCAAGGATTTCTGCCCACTGGAACTCTGGCTCTGGTGTCCTTTTATCTCTACCCTCAACTTTACTTCCAAACCCAGTAATAAACCTCTTTTATCAATCTAGGTTTTCGGGTCTGTAAATTCCTTTACAGAGAACTCCTGCACCACTACTAGACCTCATTTAACTCTGTAGCCTTGCGCCGAATCCAAAGGGGTTGCAGGGGAGCTCTATTTGACTCCCTGTATCCCGAACCTGCCACTAGACCTCAATTAAACCTAATTTCATTTAGGTGCCCCTTATCTAGTTCTCATCTGACCAAAGGTCAGAGTGCATTAAGACATGGTTGGGAAGAATGAAGCTTGTTTGCTTACTGCCTCAGTGAATGCTCTTATGGCAGCCCATATGGCAAAGCTCCTTAGATCAATCTTAGTTTCAAACTATTTACTTTATTTATTTATTTTTTTCTGAGGCTGGGGTTAAGTGATTTCCCCAGGGTCACACAGCTAGGAAGTGTTTAAGTGTCTGAGACCAGATTTGAACTCGGGTCCTCCTGAATTCAGGGCTGGTGCTCTATCCACTTCGCTACCTAGCTGCCCCCCTCAAACTATTTACTTTACTTACAATTTCCCAAATCCCAGTTTTACTTACTACAGAATAATGAAGTATTCTAATGACTCATCTTGTCATAGAATAGTCTAAGGAGTACTCTAGAGCCAACTCAAAGTGGCCCACAGTACAAATCAAGGCATGGTTTATTGTTGTGTAGTTTGAGTGTTTATTTTGATGTTGCTGTTCAGTCATTTTCAGTGTCAAACTCCTTGTGACCCTTTTGGGGGTTTTCTTGAGAGAGATAATTATAATGGTTTGTGTTTCCTTTTCCAGCTCATTTTACTGATGAGTAAACTGGTTTGTTAAACACTGTAACAGTATTTTTTGGGGGGAGGGGAAGGTGAAGCAATTGGGGTTAAATGACTTGCCCAGGTTCACACAGCTAGGAAGTGTTAGGTGTATGAGGCCATATTTGAACTCAGGTCCTCCTGACTTCAGGGCTGGTGCTCTATGCACTGCACCACCTAGCTGCCCCTAACAGTATTCTCAAAGATTATGCCCTGCAGGACAACTTCCTCTAGGCTGTCCTGGAATAGTGGGTCCTTTAAAAGGGGAAAAGGCCTCAATTAGGGCCCAACTATTATTTGAGGTATAATTAAATGACTACTATTGTTTGCAAAGTTGAGGTTGCAAAAGTGGCACAGTGGATAGAATGCCAGGCCTAGAATCAGGAAGACCTAGTCTAAGTTCAATTCTGGCCTTAGACACTACTAGTTGTATGACTCTGGAGAAGTTCCTTAAGCCTGTTTGCCTCAGTTTCCTTATGTGTAAAATGATTTGGAGAAGGAAATAGCAAACCACTCCAGCATCTTTGCTAAGAAAATTCCCAATGGGGTCGAGAGTATGACCATGACTGAACAAAATCTGCAAGGTACATAATGCCTTAGGACTACAAAATACAGGCTACAACAATAAAATAATTATCTCTATCCCCAAGTTTATATTCTATTAAGAAATGTGCATTTATAGACAAATTCAAGAAAAGTATTAGGAGGTGGTTAGCTCTAAGAGCTGGTGAAAATGAAGACTTTCATTAAAAGCTAACACAAGCTGGGTCTTGAAAGAAGCTAAGAGATTTTAAGAGGTTTGAGTTAAGGAAGTACATTCCAGATTTCAGGATTAACACGGGCAAGAATCAGAAATAAATAATTATTTTGAGTTCAGAGAACACTCAGCAGACCAGTTTGGCTGAAATATGTGATACATGAAGAACAAAAATGAAATGTGTAGAAAATAATAATTTGGGTTGCTAGTGGGATTCTGAACTTAAAACACCAAAAGAGAGCCTTTCCAGACACAAAAGAATATAAATCCAAAAGATTTGTATATGAAACTTCTAATCTTTATTTCATATCACTTTTTAAAAAAGTATAATAATCTACACGTTGTTTTCAAAACTATTCTACTCCATTTTCTTCTGAACTGCCTTTTGTTCTCTTCTGTTCGTTTTTCTATTTTTATTTTCATTTAAGCATTTTAAATTAATTTAATAAATTTTAATCCCATCACATTCAGCAAAATTTAAAAATTCCCAAATTCAGATAAAAAAAATTCTACATTAGCCACATCCAAAAGTTTATTTCTGCATTTTAAGTTCATGTCTATCAAGAGTGGCATTTTTCATCTTCAGTTTTTTGTACTTATTGTTTGTCAGTAGTGCTCATACTTCTCATATTCCTGTTATTGTACATATCATTTTGCTTCGAGGATTTTTAAAAGTTTCCTCTGAGGTGGTAGATTGCATAATTTTCTTATATCCAAACAATATATCATTATATACATATAAAACAATCATTAGCCATTACCCAATAGGTGCTATAAAACTTTTTTATACAGATTTTTTTTTTTCCTCTTTCTTTGACTTATTTAGGTTATTAGCACAGTAATTGCAGGTAGGTTAAAGGGTGTGCAGTTTGAGAATTTTTTGGGTATGCTTTCAAATTTCTTTCCAGAATGACTAGACTAACTCATAACTCTTATCAGTGTAGTTTGAGCAATTCCAAGCATTCCAACTCCACTGCAGTGAGCACAACTCCACCGGGCTGACCACATAGTTTTGTTTTTTTTTCTGATGCTGGGGTTAAGTGACTTGCCTGGGGTCACACAGATAGGAAGTGTTAAGTGTCTGAGACCAGATTTGAACTCGGGTCTGACCACATTGTTTGAATACCAAATGTATGCTTGCCAAAAAAATCATCTTATGGAGAACTCACACAGGGCAAATGCTCTCAAGTGTTCAGGGGGGAAAAAGTGATTTTCCCATAGAACTTCCAACATTTGTTCTTTGCCAGACTGATAGGAATGAAGTAGAATTGCAAAACTGCTTTAGTTTAAATCTCTTTATTAATGTGTAGTATATATTTTCTAGCACAGTACCTGGCACACAACACAGATACTTTTTAAATGCTATTTCCTGATCCCCTTATAAATGATTGCTGATGGTACTTGTATAATCTTTTATGTTGCTGTTGCTTGTAACTTGAATATCCTGTCCATGTTTTTTTTTTTTTGTGTGTGTGTGTCCAGGAATTCTTCAAAAACTTGATTGTCCACTTTTTTCATTGATAATTCGGCTCAGCTTTGCAAAGTATGTCATTTTATGTTGAGTTTTGAGTTTCTTCAATTTTAAAATATAGAAATTCATTTCCTTTAAGTTGAAATATTTCTCTTTATTATGACTTTATATAAACATTTAAATTTTTAGAATTTCCTCATTTGAGAAAAATACATCTTTCCCTTTCAGAACATTTTTGTTGGAATTTTTTATATTCACTTCCAACTATTACTTTTATGACTGAATTAAGAACTCTTTCCTCATGGGGGAAATTGGGAGCACTACCTCAGAACATTTGTGCTTATTTGTGTCTTATTACATGTGGATCAAAACATAAATGTCAATTAATTTGAAAAACAAAAACACTTATGCTACTAATTTTTTGTCATTTGGCTTCTAGTTACCACTAGAAGTGGTTCTTGATCTGTAATGTCAACTGTATAGATAATTCATTGTGTGGAAATTTTCCTGCCCTTTCTATCTGTAACTTAGTCTTAAGTTACTTAGGCACTTAGGTCAAATGATTTATCCATTGTCTTACTAGTTATAACGGAAGCAAGATTTTGACACAGGCTCTAAAGCTAGCTTCCTATCCATTGTGCCACATACCCTTAGACTGAAAAAGTTGCAATTTTGTATACCAAGATTAATAAAAAGTGAAGATGCTACCTGCTAAATTGGCAACCAATAATTTGGCTAAAGTATAAAGGAACTTTGTATATGTTGTAATAGAGAATATCTCTTTATAATTCAAAAAAATCATGGAATTCATGAATATTCTGAGCGCTAAGATTGAAATAAAAAGTCAACTATTAAAACTGCTTAAAGTTAAGATGACTATTTACATATTTCACCTTTGGATTAGAATTAGCTTAAACTAAAAGCCAATACAACTCCCACCTCCCCTGTTCCATCTACCTATACACTCACAATTACTTCATTAGAAGAATTCTATTTCTTTTTCTTTCTGGTTTATATATCTTCTAATATAGTTTAAGACAATAAATGACTTTAAATAATGGAGTACATAAGCCAAATTTACTACACGAGAGTAAAAAGTATGACTAGCTTCTGTAGCCATCTTATTCTAAGCAAAGAAATACAATATTAAATTAGTTAAGTGAAAATCTGACTTCTAATCCCACCTCTGCAACCTCTTGACTTCATTGGGCCTGAGTTTTCTACTTCAAAAAAAAAAAAAAAAAAAAAAAAAAAAGACTCTATTTGGCTATAATTTTTATTTTTCTCCCTTTATTTAGATGTTAGGTTTGAGGAATTTAATAAATAATTTAATTGTGCAAAGTGCTGGATTAGTCAGAGAGAATTAGATTTAAACTTAATTAATAGTTTTGTGAATTTCAAAGTCTCTTCCAACTTTAAATCTGTGACGTTTAAATCTGAAGTTGAGAGTGCAATTGACAATTCACTAAGGTAAAGACAAGTTTGTGATCTGCATCAGTGGAATGAGTTTCTACACTGGCAGGTCCAATGAAATCAGAATTTTTTTTCCCCATTTCTTAAAAGAAGAAAATTCATAGCATATAATCATTATATATATAAAATCATTATATATATGTATATATATATATATATATATACACATACACACACATATATATATATACACATATATGTATATATATATACATATATACACACATATATGCTTTAAAACTTGCTGTAAGAAAACTACTAAAATACTTCAAAGGTCATGTGATTTTTGTTACTATAAGATTATTATGAGTCAACATAAGTACTCTAGGCCCTATCAAACTGGAAAGGCTTCAAGTATGGATCTAGAACCATCTGAGGTGTATTAAGCATATCTTTGATGAAAATGAGAAGTAAATATGTGGAATTTCACAAATATTAAAACACAACTTCACTTATACAACTGATTCTAAGCTGAAGAGAATACTAGATCCTACACCAATGTTCACCAGTAATCACTTGATTTAGTAGATATGTGTGTATGACATTTTAAAGGTTTTCTCCTTTAACAAGATGTCTCCCATTCATATATTAAAATAATACAAACAGCTCTGATAAAACAATTGAAACTTATAAAGAGTAGATTCTTGAAGAAAAAATTGCCAAGGGACACATAAGGAATTGAATATTCACCAAAATGTTATATAAATGTGAGCTGTCACTTTTGTTCAAGAAATCTTTGCTCTGTAATTTGAAACCTAGCTCCCAATCCATTTTAGTTTTCACTGTCTGTGTAGAAAACATTTAAAAAATGTATTGTCCTTTCTTGCTTGCTTTTCTAAGAGTAATGATATCCCTAAATATTTCTTGATGACTGAAAATCTTAAGAGTCTCAGGGTTATTATTCTGAATGGCAATGATCATTCTATAATAGAGGATGTAAAAAAAGATTCAAGAGTTTCAAGCATTAACATGCATTAAATCCAAGAACCAAAGGATCACAGATTTAGAGGGAGGAACTTCCATTCAGTTCAACACCTTCATTTTACAGGTGAGAAAATTGAGGGCCAGAGAAGTTAAGTGACTTTGTCTAAGGTGACACAGAAAAGTAAACATCAAATCTAAACCCAAGACCTAAGATTCCAAATTGAAAAATTTCCCCACTAAATCAAAAACAAAATATACTTGTAAGAAAGTTATTTAGAATGCAGTGGTATTCTCATGGAAAAAGATTATAAAAACAGAATGAGTTTCTAGGATAATTCACCAAAGCCTATATCCATAATTTAGTTGAACTACAATATTAACAACTATAAATACCAGTATTTTCTTTTAACATTGTGTCTCTGGAAAAACTGTAAATCGGGACACCAAGACCATCTCTTTTGACTTAGCTCTAAAAGTAAGAATACAATTCCTCTTTCTTCCCTGCACCAGTTCTAACTGTTAGAACTTGACCTCAGTAGCTCCAGTGGCATCAGGAAAGGAAAGGAAAGGAAGAATAACAAAGATGGAAGGGAAGAAGAGTAGGGCCCTACTAGCTCTGTGGCTGAGCAGTATGACAGCTAGAGCAAGAAAGAATTTCAGACTAGAAAAAGGCAAAGAAGTTGTAATGGATATCAGTAGTAACAGAAGATAATATAGGGTCCCCATAGTCAGTGGTAGTAAGATATGGAATGGAGTAAGATACTTTCAGTAAAGTTTCTAGAAATAGTGGTAATGGAGAAGGGAGAAAAATAAGGAAAAAGAGAAGGAAATCCTGACTGAGAATAGCAAGATGTAGGGAGTAAGGAGGAGTAAGGATGGCAGCAGAAATAGGCTATCGCTAAGTAGCAATGGTTGGAAGCCATTTCTTAAAAAGGGGACAGGATTCAAAAATAGTAATAATGGTTGTACAGAAAGAGTAGTAAGGTGTCCCTGGTTGTACTATGTGAGGAGTAATCTAAGCCAGGGCCTGTCTGTACTTATTTAAAAAAAAAAAAAAAAAAAAAAAAGAGTAGCAATTAAAAAATAAGATTAATAAAATTTTCTGCTTTAAAAAAAAAAATTGAAAACTTAAATCCCAGGTGGGGAGAAATCTTGTGTTATCATCAATGGCTCTTCTAAATGTGGAATGCAAGAAAAATACAGTTAACTAAAGCTGGGGATATGTCTGAGATTTTATTCTATTTTCTCTTCCCTCACTTTTATTTCATCATTGGTAAAGAATGTATATAAAGAATGTACACACATACTCCCACCTCCACCACCACCCTCATATATACCCTCCATACCCTCCCCCCCACACACCCACACACAATAATTTGATTCTTTTTCTTTAAAATTGAATAGAAAAATGTATCAGTAGTTTCTATAGAATTCTTTTAGTCAAATAGTACTTCTATATAACATTGCTATGGAAAGCTAATATTGATGGTCCAATAAAAAAAACAAAGATACAAAAAGCCATTAACAATAGGCATATAATGAATCATTGCAGCTTATATGTATAACAGAGGAATTTTAAAAGTTCTTTGAAAATCTCAAGAATCAGGGGCAGCCAGGTGGCACAGTGGATAGAGCACCATCCCTGAAGTCAGGAGGACCTGAGTTCAAATTTGACCTCAGACGCATAACACCTCCTAGCTGTGTGACTCTGGGCAAGCTACTTAAATCCCAATTGCCTCAGAGGAAAAAAAAAAAAAGAGAAGAAAAAAAGAAAATCTCAAGAATCAAGCTCTTTCACCATAGAAATCTCCTTTAATTTGTGCTTAGAAATATTATCAGAAGTAACACATAAGTTATTTTACGTAATTCACTAAATTTGGAACTCTCTTTTTTCTCCCAACTCTACCTACATACACTGACTTAACTGATGAAGAAAAGCATTAGTGGAGCTTGAATATTTAATTGTAATTTATCAGTAAATACCTTAAACAGAATTTAAATGAAAGGGTTATCTATAAAAGGAAATAGCATCCTTTTCTCACTGCCATTGTTTTTCTTCATCATTAGAAAATTATTATTTTCCCAATCCCCACCCCAAATTAAGAAAAATAACATACTTCAGTTTTGCAAATAAGTATGAAGATAATAATCAAAAGTTTGCTGATTTCACAGGATATCATTTCTTTATATTTATCGTATGCTTTTCTGAAAAAGGCTATTGTTTAAAGAGTAATTTTGATGCCAAGTTGGGAAAACACAATTATCAAGGCATGATAGCAATTATTTTGTTTAAATGATGATTATGCATGCAGATGTCCCAAATCTTAGTGCAGTTTTAAGCTATTAAGATTTAAAAAAAAAAAAAAAAAAAAGCTTACTAGCTTTAATAGCTTAAATTTCCATTAAGCTTTTCGGAACATTCTGCATATAGAAAATATAACAGTCTGATCACATGTCGAGAGAAAACTTAAATCTATCCTAAGGTCTACCCTACCCTCCTAAATTGTAGTAATTAGACCACGATTTAGATGGGAAGAGGGAGTCTTATTCAATATAAAGCCTGACTATCTTTGAGCAACTGGGTACAACAGAGATAAGATCTACAGATAAAGTGATTACCTATAAAAATTCTAAATTATGACACTATCTTCCTTAAAAAATAAATATAACCCATTTGCTAGTCAATATAATTCCTAACAATCATTCAGGCTCCTAAGCCTCTGTGGCCCATTTCATTCCTTTACAAAAAAAAAATGCACATCACACGCATACATGTATATATACACATACATAAAGGTGTAGTAATAATAATAGCATTTATATTGTGCCTAAGGTTTGCCAAGCACTTTATAAATATTATCTCATCTTATCCTCCCTACAACCCTGAAAGGTGGATCCTCTTTTTACAAATGAGGAAACTGAGGCAGACAGGTCAAATGACTTGCCCAAGGTCACAGAGCTAAGTGAAGCTGGATTTGAACTTCTCTTCACAACTCCAGGTCCGTGCTCTAACCATCATGCCAGATGCCACTGTGTTTTTATATATATATGTGCTCTTGGAAAGTGTTTATTATATTCCTGAATGTAGGTTTCATCTCACTTAAGTAATAGATTAGTTAAACCAGGGAAGCACCAATTGCTGCTCACAAATAGATTAGAGGCAAATATCAACAAAAACCTAAGTGGCCAAAAATATCACAATCATAAAATTTTGAGTTTCAAGTATGACATTATTATATATTTTTTAAAAACTACCAGCTAGATACTTTAAAATCTAAGTTTTCTAAGAAGGTTATTCCATTCTCCCAGAAAGGCAAAAAAGGGATGAAATATTTTGAAATTAAAACAAAAAATAAATGGGAATTCTTCCAAATTCTGACCACACCCCATTATAGCAAAACTACCCAAAGAAATTATACTTGGTATAAAATCTCTCTTATAACTACATATGATTCAATTTATTTTACCCTCTTGTTCTGTTGTGGTTCCATTAAACATTTCATTATCTTATTTAATAACAATCTCTTTTTAAAAAGCTTTCACAGTAATTAATGAGCCTACTTCCTCTTGGTAAAAAATTGTTATTGAATTTCTTTAAGTAGGACCCATAATTTTAAATGGCACACCAACTTAAAAGACAGAATACTTCATTTTTTAAAAATTTGGAAATAACTGATTTCAAGGAAAAATTCCTAGAAACATAATTTATCCCCAAACCTATTTATATGTAATAAGTAAATCAAGTTTTGCAAAAGGCCATTTAAGTTGTCTCTGGAAGGTTGTCAGTGTTATATGAAGTGTAAACTTGTTTTAAAGATACTTTTTGATTAATGCACTTTGACATGGTTTGTATTGAAAACTTCTAAAAAAAAAATTAACAAATACATATATATATGTGTGTATATATATGTATATATATATATATAAACATACATACATATATATATATATATATATATATATATATATATATATAGTTCATTTGCTTCAAGGGGTTTCTAAGAAATATAAGCTACTTGAAGAAGCATCAAGTTCTATAGTAGCAAATGTCAACAAAAAATGAAACACTATTGAATCACAGTGCAAAGGGCTAAGCTCAAGATTACCTCCCAAAGTGACACCAGCATAAGATGTGATTTATGACTCTATCCCTTAAAAAAAATAGCACACTTAGTTATGCATGGCTTTTAGCCTTAGTCTAATATTATGCTATCAATTATTGACCCTATTCCCCTCCCATAAAAACCAAATCAGTCACGTGGAAATATACATATTCTCTGAACACTGTTTAGAGTCCTTGGTTTTCCAGCTCTGATGGAGATCCTGAAGGCGTTCAGAAGTCCGTGTACTTATATTCAGGGCAGGATGAACTTTGCAAATTCCACTTTCGTCCATCAGTGATAGACCACAGATTCCAAAGTATGCATGCAAAGCATCTGAAAATAAAATATTAATATTTTGATGGCCATTTATGTTAGCATATACTATATGATATTTTAAGGGCATAGCAAATTACTGTTCTTTAATTAAATTCAACAAACATTTAGTGAGTGCCAACTATGTGCAATGCAATTTGCTTAGTTACAGGGTAATAGAATAGTGAACAAAATAGGCTGACATACATGCAAACATTAGAAATGGGTAGATAAGCCAGATATACAAATAAAATACAAAAGAGAATATGAAGTAAAACCATACAAGCATAGATAAACAGAACTTCCTGCTTGGGAAGTGGCAGTAGTAAAAATAAAAGAAAAACTTTGACTGAATTTAGACTATTAATGAATAGGCTGTATGCATGATATGGTTAATATTCTTTTTAAAAAAGTATTTCTTTTAAAATATCAAATGCCATATATTTTATGAAAGTTTTACATCTATATATATATTTTTTTTATTTTACCCATTTACAGGGTGGGTTTTAAAGATTGCTGAAATCAATGCCTACAAGAACAAGATTCCTGTCTCGATAGATTGAAAGTCTTCAGTGAGACTGAATCTACTATCCCTGCAAGCAGCCCATTCCACTTTTGAATCCATTTGTTGTTAAGATTTTCCTTACAAGTCTAATACTGACATTCTGCAATTTGTACCCACTGTTCCTACTTTTACCCCATGGAACTGAGAAGAATAAATCTAATCCTTTTCTTTCCACGTGACAGACACTCAAAATATTTGATGGCAATTATGTCTTTTTAACTTTTTATAAAATGTCTTTATTGATTTTTTTACATCATTATCAGTTTTCCTCATTATCCCTTTCCCTTTCAGAGAATCATCCTGTGTAACAAATGTTTGTTGTTTTTTTTTTTTAAAAGGACCTCCCCCATCCAAAAAAGGAGAAAAAAAAAAATCAGTGCAAACCCATTAACATACTGAGAGTGCAAAAAACATGTATAATATATATAACACTTTTCACACCTGGAAAATGAGAACAAGAGTAAGGGAAGGGTGGGAATGTTTAACCTATGTAATTTTTATAACATTCATTTCTGATTTCTTTTTTTTTTTTTTTCAGGGCGGGGGGAGGAGAACCTGTTCTTCCCATTTACACTGCTGTAGTCATTATATACATGATTTTCCTGGCTCTGTTTATTTCACAGAGAATTAGTTTTATATAGATTTTTCCATGTTTCTCTATATTCTTTACCTTCATTTCTTACAAGAGAGTAATATTCTATTACATTAATATATGACAATTGATGGGTATCTAATTTGTCTCATTCTTCGCTATCATGAAAAGGGTTTTTATAAATATTTTGCTATTTATGGGGATGTACTTAACAATAGCCTTTTTGGAGTATAAGTCCAGTAACAATTTTTGTATCAATAAGTATGAACATTTTAGTCACTTTGCTTACATAATTCCAAATCATTTTTTCAACAAGCAATTATACCAATTCACAGCTCCACCAAGGTATCAGTGTGCCTATCTTCTGACAATCCTTCCAAAATTGAGTACTGTCATTTTTTGTCATCTCAGCCAATCTGCAGGATGTGAAGTAGAAAACTCATAGGATTAACTTGATTTTCACTACTAGTGATTTGGAGCATTCTTTCAGGTGGCTGTGAATAGCTTGTAAATCTTACTTTAAGAACTATTTATATCCTTTGACAATTATCCAATTGGAAATGGCCATTGGCCACACACATTTACTAATTATTATGTCTTTTGGGTATCAAACCATATAAAAGGAAAGGTACAAAAACCTTTTTCCTGTTTGACTACCTCCCTTCTTATCCTAGATCATTAATTTTGCTTGTGCAGAAATTTTTTGTTTGATGTAACCAAAATTACTTATCTTTTGTAATTGCTGATTTCATCTGGTTAAGAATATATATATCTCCTATGTGCCTGTATAGTTTTCTTTTATTATACAATCTGTTGCTTCATTTTGTTTCACTGTATTATTTAATCCACTTACATTCAAAGATAAGACTTTAATCTTTAATACTGGGATTTTTGGTCCCTCTTCTCCGTCTAACCATAATACCATAACTTCAGTTATTATTTTAGTCTCCTCTTCAATTCTGCACTCCCCGTCTCCATTTGTTCTCTTTCCCTCTGTAGTTTTTGCTTATTAGTTCTTTCTTTTTGTCATTTGAATCTTATTCTCTTTTGTCCCTTTCACTTGGAGAGTCAAATAGGGGGTAGCTAGATGATGCAATGGATAGAGGACTGGCCTTGAAATTAGGAAGACCCGAGTCTAAAATCTGGCCTCAAACTCTCTTAATATGTGTGACCTGTGTAAGTTACCTAACCCCAAATGCCTCACCAAAAAAAAAAAAAAAAAAAAAAAAAAAAAAAAAAAAAAATCAAGTAAAATTTTCCTTTCTCTTTATTCACTTTATTAACCCTCCCCCCCCCATTTTTAATTCTTTGATTAATGCCACTTCTATTTCCAATATAGTCCCTTCTTTATGCTCTGTATTCTTAATTATAACTTTTGAGATACCTATTTTTTTCGGTTCTCTTCTGAACAGTTTTTATTACTACCTTACTTGCCCTTTTCCTAAGCCTCTTTGAAAAAACACCAATTCATACAGGTGATAGAAGACACTGCCTGAGATAAGATTCTTCTGGTATCTCTGATTCCATAAGTCAGTTATTGAATTTTGCTTTTCCTTTAGCCAATCCTTTTTCCCTTTCCCTCCCATTTCCCTTGAAATCTCTTTCCCTGTTTCCACTCTCTCCCATACTTCTGGGTCTTAGTTGCCTCCAGGAGCTCTGACTCTCTTGCCTCCAGGAGCTCTGATTCTCCTTCTCCAGAAGCAGGATGAATGATCTCTAAGCATCAAACTCTTGCAAAAAATACCCATTTTAAAAAACATTGTCCTCCCTTTATTTCTCTTCACCCCTAGGAATATGTGGTACTTCTTCCACCAAGAAAACAAGGCATATATTTTTTTGCCTATTTCTCTCTGCCTCCTCAAACAGTTTTCCTAGAGGTTCTCTTCCAAGAGACTACAAGAGTTATCTTCCCCTCACTATTAACTTTTGATTTGATTATGACACATTACATATTCCTTTATATCTTCTTTCTCCTTTCCCTCTTTTTATAAGTCTTCCCAATTTTAGTCCCACAAAAAAAAAAAATTCAATTAAAATTTGAGATTGAGGTTTCATGTTTATTTCTCCACCATCAATTCTATCTAACTTCTATGAATGGATGTCCATCAGTTGGAGAATGGTTGGGTAAATTGTGGTATATGAAGGTTATGGAATATTATTGCTCTGTAAGAAATGACCAGCAGGAGGAATACAGAGAGGCCTGGAGAGACTTAAATCAACTGATGCTGAGTGAAATGAGCAGAACCAGAAGATCACTGTACACTTCAACAGCAGTACTGTATGAGGATGTATTCTGATGGAAGTGGAAATCTTCAACATAAAGAAGATCCAACTCACTTCCAGTTGATCAATGATGGACAGAGGTAGCTACACCCAGAGAAGAAACACTGGGAAGTGAATGTAAATTGTTAGCACTAATATCTGTCTGCCCAGGTTGCATGTACCTTCTGATTCTAATGTTTATTGTGCAACAAGAAAATGGTATTCACACACATGTATTGTACCTAGACTATATTGTAACACATGTAAAATGTATGGGATTGCCTGTCATCGGGGGGAGGGAGGGGGGGTAATTTGGAAAAATGAATAAAAAAAAAAAATTCTATCTAACTTCTGATTTTATCTGTCTCTTTAAATAAGATTTAGAAAGACCTTTCTTAATGTTCTTTATTCTTATTTTGCTGCTAAATTTAACTGACATATTTGTTTGTCCTTCCTATATTTCTGTTGTCTAACTTATTTGAGAAGTAAATACTCTCTTCAAGTCTGCTTTTCTTTCTAAGAATGTTTTAAAACCACTTTTATTGTGGAATATCTTTTTTTTTTTAAACAAGTAGGCTCAAGACTTGAAGGGTAGGTCACTCTGGGATGCATCTTGAGCTTCATCACTCTTCAGAATACATTACTTTACTGCATCTATGGATGCAGAATAACTTTGCATTATTTTAATGTCCTTTAGTTTGTATTTGAAGTCCTTTCTCTTAGGCACATGCAGAATTTATGTCTCAATAGAACTATTAAAACTTAATCTGTATGCCTTGGGATTTATAGTCTGGGGTCTTTTATGAAACGCTCTACAAATCTTTTAAATTGGCAGTTTGTTTTATATATTCAGAAGTTCTGGATTATTGGGTTTTTTTGTTTGCTTGTTTGTTTTTTTTTGTTATGACACTCAGGCTATGAATATTTTTCTGGGTCCTCAATATTCCGAAAAATTGTCTCTACAAATAATGTTTTCAAAGACAATGTTTTGCTGGTATGGAGAACATATTTTCTTTTAAATTATTACTTTTTGTTTCTCATCTTCCACAATATCCTGATGTGTACTTTCATTCTCTATCAGTTGTCCTTTCTTTTGTTTCTTTAATGAAACTTGTCACCGCAGATTTTCAAAAAATCTTTTGCCAATTCTTTCTGTTATACAGGTCATAAATTCTCTCTTCCCAATTCTTTCTCTTTTAAGCCAACATAGCAACAGTGTATTGTGATTCCATGCTCTTCCTAAAATACACAGGTCTTCCACTTCATCAGGTGTATAATACTTTCTCTTTGTTTTATAGTACTTATTCATAAATGCCTGAAGTCATTTACTATAGAGTCCAAATTCCCTCCTGCTGTTAAGTCTTTTCCTATTGATTTGTTTATGTTCAAGAGATTTTTTTCCTCCCTAAATCTTAGGTGATTTACTTATTTCCCACTCCCACCCCCCTTTGTTTTCCCCAAGTGATCCTTAAGATGATAGGTTTCCTGAGGGATGTAACTCAAAGAATGTCAGCCTCTTCCCCTCTACCAGTCCATAAGCCTAGATCTCTATCCCAAGTGACCTGAGAAAGGGAACAAATGTGGCTGGAGCTATATATGGAGTGCTTTCCTTCTAGCTTAATGGTTCTCCCTTTTTTCCCACACATCTTGCCCATTCCCTATTCCTTAGTTCTTTAGCCTAAAAGCACAGAACAACATGAACTGGCTATTGCAGCCTAAGTAAATTCCTGTCCTTTGGAGTTTGAATCTCTGCAGCACTAGAAGTAGGGTTAAGCTCTATTATAGGCACATGTCTTGTTCTATTCCTTTACTCTGGTTGAGTTCTGTTGCAGAGCATGACAACTATGGCACTACAGCTAGGGCATATTTCTGTCACTTGGAATTTTGCTCTCTACTATACAAGGGGTGCCAGTATGGGCAGGAGGATGAGAAGTAGAATTCTGTTGCAAGCTTGTGATCCAGTTGCAACTCTGCTACTGAAAGTGTGGTGGGCAGTATTTAGTTACTGTTGTTTAACATTATTTCATAGAGTTTTTTACCTTGTTAGAATTCTTAATGTCCTACATTAAAGACTGCTGATATTGCTTTACTACTAGAGTATTAAGTTTTCTTTTGGAGATTTTTTTGTGAGATCAGAGAAAATGTCTAGTCTTTCTTCCATATTGTTAATCAGAAATTCATGTCTTCTTTTTTCAAATATTTTTTTAAAAAAACCTACAGTTCTTCTGAATGATCTTCAATATGGTTGAAGCCCTACATATGTTGATTATCACTTCTCTGGAAGTGGCTATCAATAGCCTTCCTTTCCTAAAATGAGGTGTTCAGAATATGGTTCAACAAAGGCAGAGTGCATCAGGTGTATCATACCTTTAATTCCTGGATACTAAAGCTCAACAATATAGATCAAAAATTAACTTTTTTGGTTGACATTTCACACTGCTAATTCATAGTGAGCTTGCACTGCAGCACACCAATATAACCTAATTTTTCTCTCCAAACTGCCATCTAGCAATAATCCTCTGCTTCTACCTCCTGTACTATTAAAGTTGGATCCTTGAACTCTAAACTAACACCTAAGGAGAGAATTTAGCTTAGAAGAGTACTTCATTTTTCACCTGGCTGCCCTCCACTGAGACTTTCTTGTCTTCTCTATCACACCACTACAGGTACCTTCTCCTGCATCCCTCCCTCTTTTCAGTATCCTGTGCTTTTTCTTCCCTCTTAGAATGTTAAGCTCTTTATGGGTAGAGACTGACTTCTTTTTTTTTCTATGTTTGTATCTCCAGCATTTAGCACAATGCCTGGCACATAATGAATCCTTAATAGTTATTGACTATTAATTGTTACATGAGAAGAGGGGAACAAAAAAATTGAAAATCAGGAAAAAACAATGTTGTAGACATAAATGGAGAAAAAGATTTTAGCTTACTCACAACTTTAAATGTGAATACATTAATCAAATAAATAAAGAGGAGCAACAGACTGGTTAAGAAAACAAAACCCCACACTAAATTGCTTGTTGGCTGCCCAACTCATCTAAGAAGCAAAGATAAACACAGACTGAAAATGAAAGGCTGGAACAAAATGTATTATGAAACAGCTGAATTCAAGAAAGATGGAATTGAAATCACAAAACAAAAAGGAAAATTCACAGTACAGAGATAAATGAAATGACATCATGTTCAAAAAAAAACTATAGATAATTCAATCTTAATATTAAGCTTATGTACTCCAAAAGCCAATGAATCTTAACAAATAAAGGAAATAACTCAATTATAAGAAAATCCTGAAAGAAGCATAGTGATGGCAGGAAACTTTATTGAAACTCTCTGATTTGGTCAAAACTAACAAAAAGATAAATAAAAGGGAAATACACATTTGAAATAATTGCAGAAGAAACTGGAACTAAATAAGTGGAATTTTCCAACATGAATGCCAAAAGAAGATACATTACTCGGTATCATAAAAACTTCTACAAAAATTGTCTATGTATTAAGGAGATATAAAGCAAATAAATGTAAAAGGCAGAAATAGTAAGCATATCCTTTAAAGATGAAAATGTAATAAAAATATATGTTCAGGAAGCATGTGACAGAACCATGACTCCCCTTCACTACTTTTCTCCATAAAAGATTGAACAGCATACTAAAAAGCAGAAATTAACTTGCTGACAAAGGTCTGTATAATCTTATACTATGGCTTTTCCAGTAGCAATATGTGGCTGTGAGAGTTGGATGATAAAGAAAGTTGAGTGCTGCAAAAAAATCAATGTTTTCGAATCATGGTGCTAAAGAAGGCTTTTGAGAGTCCTTTGAACAGCAAAGAGATCAAATCAGCTAATGCATTAAATAATTTATCTAAGATTATTCATTTGGTCAAATGCCAAAGCCGAAACTTAAAAATTTGGGCCACATAATGAGAAGACAGGACTCATTGGGAAAAATGATTTCCTGATGTTGGGAAAGACTGAAGGGAAAAGGAAATGGAGATGATAGAGGACAGAGGACAGAGGACAAGACAGGCAGTGTCATGGGGTCACTAAGAGTTGGATATAACTGAAGTACCGAGCAACAGATTAGAATTGGCCATTACCTCCCTTGACACAGCTTTCTGTTTACATAAGAGCATAAAATATCCATTTGTATTGTTTGTTATGTCCCTAAGAATTGAGTTTTCTAAAGAAAACAACTGACCATACTCTACCCTGCTGACCAAATGTGCTTCCAAATATGATTAAGGACCTCATCTAAAGAAATTAAATTCCAATCACTCTTGTATATTCTTGCTCTTTAAATAAACCTCCTTTTGATAAATGTTCAAAGACTCAAATGAGTATCTCAATTCATCCAACTCAAACATCAACTGATTGGATATTGATACTGGTGACTAGCTTACCGCCAACATCTGGTATAGCAGGTAATTTGGATGAAATGAGATGGCCTTATGGCTCACATTATCTGAGCTGGGGGAAAGCATTACAAATACAGAAGGCGGGGTGATCTTGGGATAGTTATATGATATCTTATTACAAGAGTCCTTCTGATCAAATATTGGGAGTTATCTCTATAGGACAGAGAGATTTATTTTTGAAAGAGGAAATTAGCTCAGTAGATGCTAAGATGAGCCAAGTCCAGTATTCCCTACTTGTTGACAGCCCTGCAAATGGACTGCCCCTGTTACTGGACCCTATTTAATACTGAACAGATGAAGCAGTCAAACAATCACCATTTGTTCAGAGTTGCCCTTTATGGATTGGTTATATGCAGAGGTAGCCATGCAACGATATGGTATGAGCACAGCAAATTTCTACTACCAAATGGAAGAAGTACATTAAAAATAACACTTGCCTGGGGTCCCTCTGGTATTAATGTCCTTCATAAATAGAGAACAACTATTTCAGAGACTGATGTTTCTGGTCTAAATTTTGGAGCCCTGCCTCCTCCACTGATCCCCACTTAAAAGAACAAAGCCCCTAAGGAACATGATTTTGCCTCATTAATCAATGGTTCCATCTGTTTGAGGAAGTATAATAAAGACAAGTCCTTCCAGTGGGTTGAAATTCAGATTACATAGCTGGCATGTGCTATGAGGAATAAGGCACAGAAGATTTTTATTTATACTAGTCCCTCAGCAGTAGTCATGAGTAATATGATCCTGCATCTAGAGAGTAAAGGACTACAACAATTTTACCTATGCCTCCCATTGTATATAATTATTTGTGAGTCATGTTAGAACTTACAAAACATAGCATAAACATACTAATGAAATAGTATATTAATCATTTACCATATAAATGATAGCTTGCAACTGTTATGAATAGCAGAGATTGGGGAGTAGATTTGTTAAAAATAATGGTATTAGAGAAATAACATCACATTGCTCTGGTCAAAGAACCATGATTCCCCTAAGGACAAAAAGAACTAGATGAAAAAAGCTAACAAAGGGAGGAAGAAACCCAGCAAATTCCTGGTAAATTTAGAGGACATTTTTATCAAACTTTTAAAGAAAAGTTGATGACAATATTAAACAAATTATCAAAAAATGACAATGCACTAAAATAGTCCTAATGCCTAAATAAAGGAAAGATGACACAATGAAAAATTACAGAGCAAAGTATTAATGAACAGATTGAAAAATATTTACTAACATCCTGAGAAACAATCTACCACAACTCATCCAAGAACTTATTTATTATGATTCATCTGGATTTATACCAGGGATACAAAGACAAAAAAAAATTAGGAAAACAATGAATATAATTAATCATATGAAAAATAAAAATATTTAAAAGCACATGATTATCTCCAAAGATACATTTCAAATCTGTGAAAACAGTACTTATTTATTTATGCTAACAAAAAAAAAAAACTTTTACACTATAGACGGATCTCTTTTTAATATTATAAAAATTATCTATCTAAAATCCAAAGCAAGGATGGTGCTCTGCAAGAAGCTTTCCAAGTAAACAGAAATAAAGCAGGGTAACCATTCTACCAGTTGTTAATTGATACAGTTCTAGAAATGCTAGCAATATCCAAAAGAAAAAAAAAAAAGAAATTAAAGGTATAAAGACCAACAAAAAGAAGATAAAGCCATCCCTTCTTATTAATGACATGATGTTAAAAAAAAAAATCCCAAGGAATTAGCAAAGATACTAACTAAAACAATAGCTTCAGCTAAGTTATAAAGTAAAGCCAGAAAAAAATCAAAAGCATTTGTGTAGAATAAAAAATTCAAAAGTCAGAATGTAAGGAATAAATATCATCCAAAAATACTACAAAATGCATAAAATATTTGAAAGTGAACATACCAAAGTCCACAAAATCTTTGTACAAGTTTTATACAAAGTGCTCCTTTAAAAAAATACAGAGCTTAAATGGCTAGAGAAATATGCAGTGCTCATAGCAAGGCTGTACCAATATGATAAAAATAATCATGTTAATTTACAGCTTTAATGTTATATATCAAATTATCAAAGTAACACTATATAGGACCTCATGAAAATAACAAATTTCATTTAGGAACACAAAAGATCTTGAATATCTTGGGAAATAATGAAAAAAGGGAAAGGATGAAAGGGAGAAATAACACTTCCAGGCTTCAAACTATAAAGTAGAAGCCATTAATACTACTTAGTATTAATTTTTTAAAAAAATAAAGTTATAAACCAGTGGAAAAAGATAGACAAGAGAGCATTAGAAATAATGGAACTCAATAATTCAGTATTTGATAAATCTGAAAACAAACTATTTACAAAGAACTATCTGATGAAAATGCCAATAATTTAAGATAAAGCAGTCACAGTCAGAAATTAGACTTGAACTGAATATTAAAGAGCATGGTATGAGAAAAATTAGAACAGAAGCAGACTACAAGTCTTTCACGGCACAAGTACATGAATTCTTAACCAAAAAAAAAAAAAAAAAAAAAAAAGAGAAAGGGAAATTTAAAAAAAAATATGATTACATAAAATTGAAAAGCCTCTAGGTAAAACTAATGCATTTAAGACAAGAAGTGGTTAAAAGGGGAAATTTTTTTGGTATCAAATTTCTCAAATAAGAGTTTGGTATTTAGGATATGAAAGCTACTATGTAACTCAAAGGATAGAGTGCTGGGCCTAGCTGGAGTTCAAATCCAGTCTCAAAAAAAAAACAACTAGTTGCATGACCCTGGATAAGTCATTTAACTTCTGTGTGCCTTAATCCACTGGAGAAGAAAATGGTAAAGCTCTCTAGTATCTTTGCCAATAAAACCCCATGGACACAATAGTGGCATGATATCGTCCATAGGGTCACAAAGAGTTAAACATGACTGAACAAGGACAACAATCCAAGATATAGAGAGAATTAACAGATTAAGACCAAATGAAAGGATAGGAACCATTATCTCTCAAAAGAACTTAAAACTATTAGCAATATGTATGAAAAAGTGTTTCAAATCATTAAGATAAACGTGTATCAAAACAACTTGAAATTTCTTCTCAGTCCCAACAAAAGATGGAAACCATCAATGTTTGAGGAATCAGGGGACGATAAGCACATCACATCGAACATCAATATAACCACTCTGGAAAATAATTTGAAGTTATGAAAAGAAAGTCACTAAAATGTCCATACTCTTTGACCCAGAAATTTCACTGCTAGGCATGCACCCCAAGGAGGTCACTGATAAAAAGAAAATCTTCATTACGTATCAAAATATTGATAATAGTATTTATGGTCATATAAACTGAAAATATAATAGATGATCTTCAAGTGGGAAATGGCTAAACAAATTGTGATATATGAATGTAGTGGAATGTAGTGTAATAAGATATAAGAAATAATAAATATGATGAAGAACAAAGAAGCATGAAAAGAGAAAAATGAACCAGAGTGAAGTAAGGAAAATATAAAAAACAATAAAACTACATAACAATGTAAATGGAAAGAATGGAATTTTGTAAAATTACAAAAATAATCCCAAAGTAGAGATTTTATAAGACCTTTTGTCTGACACCTACATTCCAGGCAAAAGGAGTGATGGGAATTTAATGTATGGAAAAAAGTATACATTTTCCCCATTTTTTGCAATGTTTTTATTGGTACTAATTGCTTTTTCTCTTCTTCCTCTTAAAAAAGAAGTACAGGAGGATATTAGCCAATGTCAAAACTGAAGATATCAATAATAACAACACCAAAAAGGGATATCTATCTATTTGTCTATCTATCCATCTTTAATATTCATCATTCTCCCCACTATGGAATAATGTATTTCAAACTCTCCTCTCCTTAGTCATAGTCTGTAAATTTTATGTGATTCCGACTGTGGCTCCTTGGTACTTAAAAAAATTCATATTTTTGGCTATATTAATTTTTTTTTTGCATAGTTCTAGATTTTGGCTAAGATATTCCTGAGAATTTTTGGTTTGGGTTTCTTTTATGAGATGCTGGCACATTTTCTAATTTCACTTTACCCTCTGGTTCTAAGACATCTGAGCAACATTCATTTATAAATTTGTTGAAATATGGAACCTAAGCTTCTGGAAAGCATTATTTTTTAGATACTCTGATGACTCTTTCTTGGACCTGTTTATCAGGTGAGTTATTTTGTTATTTCAATTTTTTTGTTTCATTTTTCTCTAGTACTGTTGAAGATTTTTGTGGATGACTTTGTGGCTTTTTAGCTGAGGTCCATTTGTACTTTCTGTGGAGTTACTCTCTTTCTGGGTTTACCCTTCAGGATTCTCTAAGCCCAAGATATTTCTTGATTGTGTTTCAGTTTTTATCTCTTATCTTGGTTAGATGTTTTTACTTCTTCCTGAAGCAGGGGCTTTCTGAAGTGCTTTGACTTGGATATTGATGTGGCTCTGTCTTCTGCAGCAGACTGGAGCCCACACTTTGCCTTCTACCTACCCTAGTTTATTTTCTACTAAGGGCACAGGATTCTAGCACTCTCTTTTCAGTCCCAGATTAGATGCAGTAGAACAACAGAACCTTTGATTTTCTTGATCATTGTTTCTTCTAAAGCATTTTAGAACCTTAATGGAGTATCTGTGGGGTAAGAAAATCAAACTATTCCATTTTATAATATCCTGTAATTGATTTAATTTTGTATAATAAAAAACATTTTATGTAACAATCTAAATCATGTTTTATTTGTCTCTGAGTTAAGTTTAGTAGTTCAGCTTTCCTGCTAATCACTATTCTAATACTGTCAAAGAAATCTGTTATCCTTGAAGGATGCAGGTGGATGTCAGGGAGTCTGATCTATTATTTCTGTAACAATGATTGTCCTTTAAGAAAGTCTGGGCTGCTATAGCTATGATACCAACTAGCCATGTAAGCGGACACCACCAAGGAGCTTTCTATAATGACAAGATAGAAAGAGGGGCTGTTGCTAGTCCTGCATTTCAAATTTCTAGTCAATCTTATTACCCCTCTATAATGCTTCTGACTTTGTAACAATCATATTGTTTTCCCATCTATGAAGCTGTTTTCTGTATTTTCTTGGATGTTTTTTGTATTAATATTGGGGTCTTCTGCCTTGCCTTACCTTAATTTTAAATGCAATGATGGGGGGAGGGCAATCTTAGGTCTCTAGATTCTAACATATAGTTATCTTCTCACAATGCTCCTTAATAAACTTGCAACATCCCTTCATTTAGGATAAAACAACAATTTCTTCATTGATTAGTTAAAAGCCTTTAGAATCTAGAACCAACCTACCTTTCCAGCATTATTATATCTTATTCAATTTCCACCATGCTACTTTCAAACTTGTACTCCCAGTGCTTTTCAAACTTGACACGTCATCTTTTTTATCTATGTCTTTGCATTGATTGTCCCCTATAGCTATAAGATATTCCTCATCTTCTCTTTGGTTTTTAAAATCCACAATTTCTTTCAAAATTCAGTTCAAATATTCTTGATCTCTCTCCTGGCTACTTATATCTTTTCCCCCAAAAGTTATCATCTTCTATTTTTTATATATATGTACATGTTGTCTCCTCCACAGAACATAAATTTACATACACACATGTATTTATCTAACATGTATACATACATGTACACACACATATAATTTTTCCCAATTATACATAAAGACAATTTTTAACTTTTTTTTTTTTTTAAATTTTGATTTCTAAATCTTCTCTCTCCTCTTACTTATCCTGAGGTGGTAAGCAATTTGATATAGTACAAGAACAAAAACTTTTTAAGGGCAGATATTATTTCAGTGATGTCTTTGTGTCCTAACTGAACAGAACACAGTTGGTACCTAATAAATGTTAGTTAATTTATAATCCAGGTACATTAAATACAGATATGCCTCATTTAACAGAACCTCATTAATTCAAGAGGAAAATAGGAAAAAACAGTAAATATATTACCCAAAATGTAAAGTTATAATAATCATCAAACTGCTGGTAGGCAGAACTGAGTAGTAAAGATTGTAACAATAAAAGATATAAGGCAAAAATTTGAACAATACTTTTACTATAAGAATATGAACTCCTTGAAAGCAAAGAATGTTTTTTTGCTTTACTCAACTCAACAAACTATCTGATATAAAGCTTTTAACTCAACTATGTAATAGCTTTCTAAAGGAAAAATTCATTTAACATTTTTCTCCATATCTTTTGAAACAATATTCTTAAATCCTATTTTATTATTTTTTAAAGAAACGGTAATAATGCTAAACACTAAATTTCTCCAAAAATGAAAGAAAACTTCCCAAATAGGGCAGAATACTTTACCTGGATGGCTATCTGGCCACTTAGCAAATCCACCTACAAGGCGATCTTGAGTTGATAATATATAATTTCTGTTTTTCTCAAAGTTGGTATATTGAAATATTTTCAGCAGCTGAAATGAGATCACAGAAAGGACATTTACTGAAAAAAATAGTTTAAAAACTATTTTGGTGCAACATTGACTTTCTTAAAATTTAAACAAGTTTCCTCCAGTTTTTTTATTTCTGAAAAATTCTGAGGTACCAACAGAACTGCGATTAGAACAAACTTTCAAGGAATCAGAACTACTTTTATTAACTAAACATTTCTCTTATCTACCATGTTCATCCTCATATACTCACTTTCCATCAATTTAATGCTTATTAACATGTGATTTGAAACAAAATTTTAAAACTCCCTTTATATTAAACCAAATAAGTTTTTTAATGACATCTTCACCAATGCAAAATTTGTCACTTATGACTTTAAATTATAACTATAACATAAATTCACATTAGACTTTAACAGAGAAACTTGGCTCAAGGGGGAGAAGTGTCTTTAAAAATTGGTGCCTGAGATGAATTCAATTTAGGCAAGTATAAAATGATATATTTAAGAAACAAATAATTCAAATTGTAGTAAGACTTATGCACTAAATCTTTGCAATTAGGAGATACCCCTGAAGCTTGGTAGACAGTTTTAGGATGTAGGAAAATAATGTTTTATTCAAAGAGGAATAAATTTATGAAAAATGTTTCCAAGAAATCATGCAAGCTCATAATAACAAATATTAAGAAGTTTTTAAAAGTTCTGAATAAATTAGTTCATGAATAAATCAATAATGTCATTAAGGAAAGATAAGCTATAACTTTAAAAGTTGATAGTGAAAAGAGGTTTTCTCTTATTACCTCTACTAGAATAATCGCAGACACAAAATATTAAATTTGGCCAACTATCACAGCCTGATGGATTTATCTTATTTCTGATAGTTAATTATTATCCCTTTTTTGCTTAGTCTGAATTAGGAATCACTACCATAATATAAGAAACTCAGTATCCTTACTATATACTAATACAGAAAAAAAGCATGTGATACAAAAACCAATTTATCACATAGGTTATTATTACATATTTTGTATATCTTTCTATATTAAGTCTTAAATTCTATTATTTTTTTATTCCTATCTTACCTTTAAAGTCGCTCCCACCCAAAAAGAATAGCAGGTATCTACAGGCTTATTAGGTCGTCCATGATAACCAGTCTGTTGCCTCATTATGCACCATCTCTTTATCCTGTTTAATTCTTTTTCAGAAAAAACCTCTTCTAATTTATCCATCAGACATAATGATGCAATGCCACAAAAAGTTGATCCTCCTGTTAATCATAATCAGTCAATATTTTAAGATTCAAATTAATTAACTATGAAATATTTATAAGATGACTAGTTAAAAGACCAAGCAATTCTAAAGGGCAAAAAACAAATAAACAAAACCAAATAAAAGCAAACTGAGAAATCATTACAGTAAGGTACAGAAATCTGCAATATTAATTTGATTATACAGATCACAAAATCTGGGTTGAAAAAGAAGTGAAGAAAACTGAGTCCAGAGAGAGATTAGGTAAATTTGTCCAGGGTCATAAATCTATTTAGTAGCAGTCAGGACAAGGACTGAGATACTTCAACTTCCTAATGTGATATACTTTCCTTTGTCTAATTCCTTAACTGAAGATAGAGCATTAATACTGATATGTGGGAGTTGCTGACTGAATAACTGTTACAATCCAGTCAAATTAGAAGCTGACTTGTTAAATCAACCTAGTTTGTTGTGAAAGAAGTCTTCTAAATCCTCTAATGACAGCATATTATGAAAAATGAATCCCAAACTACAATTTAAAGTATACATTATAATTAAAAGTAATTGGATTTTCCTTAATAAAGATAACAGCTAACACTTATATCACATTAAGGTCTACATCATCTCATCTGATCCTTACAACTGCCTTAGGAAATAAAAAATCAAAAAATATCTAAAAATAAGAAAAAATTGTTTTCCTAGACTTGCACTCGGAATTTGCTGATAACCATATAAAACTTTTAAAACTATTACAACTTCAAAACTGAATTATTGAACTATATCTTATTCCTTTTAAGATTAATGTTTTTTCTAAATCATAACTCTGAATTGTATCCCCTTTTCTTGGATATGCTCTCTTAATGTGATTTTTATGGTGTTGCTTTCTCACGGCTCTCCCCCTACCTCATTATCCATTCCTACTGTCTCCTTTGCTAGTTCATGGAGTGTGTACATGTGTGTACATGTGTGTGTGTGTACGTGTGTGTGTGTGAGAGAGAGAATGTGTGGTGTGTATATATCATATATATATATAGTCAGTGCTACTACATTATAATAATACTACCTATTATTTATATACACTGATAATCTCTAAATTTTCTGGATGAAAGAGATGTTTAATATAGAAAACAGAAAGTTCAGGAAGGATACAATACATAAGGCTGCCATATAGAATAGGGATTCATGTTATTCTGTTTTTGTCATAGAGGAAAATCAGGACAACTAGAAGCAAATTTAGGCCAGATGAAAGGAAAAACTTATTAAAATGTCCAAGGTGGGAACTAAGCTGCTTTGGGAAGTAATGCATTCCTCTTCAAAGTCTTTAAGCAGTGTCTAAATAAGCACTTATATAGGATGGAGAGAATGAATTATATAAAATTGTCACGGAGATTCCTTTGAACTCTAAAATTCTATGCTTCTAGAATTCCCGTATCATCACCTATCTTCTGGAAATCATAGTCTGAAGGGTACTTGTGTAAAGTTAGAAGAATCTCAAAAGCAGTTTTCCTTAAAAGGCCCAAAATGCAAAAAACTCAGCAAAGACAAGAGTAGAATAAATGAAAGAACCTAGGACAAAATAATTTTTACATAAAAAAAAGTAAGATTAATTCAAAACCCCATTTTTCATAGTGTTCACAATCTCCCCATTCCCACAGCCTATAATACACTAACAAACTGAGCCAACCTTTGCTGCTGCAGTTTTCAGTTCCTTTGGGCAGTGTCCCAGTAGTTGGAGAAGGTCAGACATATGAATAAGAACAGCCTCAAAGATTTGAGAAGGAGGAAAAGTGGTAAATGTGAAGAATTGGAGAGCCTCAGGGACAACAAACTGAAGGAGACAGACACCAGAAATATGGTGCAAATTAAAATTAATATAGTACAAAAGGAAAGAGGTATCCAGTTGAAGGAATAAAAGATGAAGAGACCCAGGTGTATAAAAGGTTTCTTGTAGTATTATTCCCATTAGAGGATAATTCTCTAATTTCTTTATAACACGCCTACACTTATCTCATCATCCAAAAATTAATGTGAAATCTGGCAAAAAGAATAGGCCCAATTACCACTAGTACTAGGAGTAAAGAGACCTACCTGTCAAAACTGAGAATCTGATAAGTGGTAACAAGGGCCAGAGGAAAGGTTTCTTTAAAAGCAATGGGTTTACAAAATGGAAAGGGTCAGCAATAGACACGTTTATTAAAATGACGTCATAAAACGAGCAGATTGGTTAAGACAGTGATTTAAAACAAAGGAAATTAAGTTTAAAGCTTATAGGCAGGTGATTTAACAATTTTTGTAAACTTCAGGGAAATTACAAGGGAACAATTCCAATAACCTTCAGAATTGTTCAGAAAATCAACTTAAGAATAAATATAGACATTAAATAAGATTTTTCAGGAAGGAATCAGAAAGTCAAACTACAGAATAATTAATTTAAAAGAGATTCTCTCCATAAGACTAACTTCTGAAAAAAAATGACAATTAAAATGCAAAAATACAGAGAAAAAAGGAAAAAATTATGTAGCAAAATAAAAAAAGAACAAGATGGAAACAATATAAGAGCATTCTAAACATGGAGAATAACAATTGTGAAGTTAGTGTCTAAACAATGTAAAAATTATACACTTTTCAAAGAACATGATGAAAAATTATATTCTAAAACTACTAGATTCCAAGAAATCATGCAGAAAAATTGCTAAGTAAAGTTATGATTCTATCCTTTGCAGAATCATTTTGGATTCTGAATCTGTCATCTGATATGTTATTTATCTCTCCCAATAAGATGTCATCTGAAAATCTTCAGCATAAATTTATCAAGGCCATTAATATGATACACAGGAAAAGTGCCACCTTCTCTTCATGACTTTATTTGTAAAATGAGACAGACCAATGTTGCCACTAGAACTAACATTCCTTTTGTCATTCTACCTAGATATTAGTATCCATTTAGATGTCTAGTGAACTATAATCTCAATTATCAAACCATTCACATATGAAGAGAAGAAATAAAGGAAGTTGAAAAGATAGAAAAGTTACCTTTTTTTTTTTTTTTAATTAACTAGCATAGTGAGAAAAAGGAAGTTCAAACTAGGGAAAGAAAGCCACTCACTAAAAAAAAAAAAAAAAAAAAAAATTAAAAAAAATTAAAAAAAAAAAAAAAAATCATCCAACAAACTGACCTGAAACTCCAGAGATATATACACATCCCAGGAAGATCTTTTGATTCTAGGTTATGAGAAAAGAATACAAAGGGATATTCAAATCATTCTCTGGATCAATATCAGGGGTTGGAATTAAAATGAAAAATCAAGATATGGTGATTAAATAAATTAAAAAAATAAATTCTCAGTATTCTTCAAAATAAATAATATAAATAGAAATGTGACAATGCTATTTAAGTTACAATGCTGTTTTGATTATTTTATTTCTATACAAAAATAAAAGGCATACTTGTTCCCACCATTCCCCACAGAAATTATTCCAAACCTTTTCTTCTTTCCTTTCAGCAGTTTTCAATCTTCCCTCTCCTAAATAAAAATTGAGGCCTTTTCTCCTCTAATAATCTTCTCAAAACTCTTTGAAGTCATCTCCCATTGCGTCCTCTTTTCTCACAGACTTTGATAATAAAACAGCCCTTCTCCTAATTCTGCTAAATTATATGTCTTGGAGACATTTCAAACTCAAAGTGTCCAAAAGGTAACTTATCTTTTTTTCCTAAGCTTCCCTATTTCTGCTAAAGGCACCATTTTTTCAGTCTCCTAGATTTATAACCTTGTTGTTATGACTGAGATGCTCCCTACTCCATATAGC
This sequence comes from Sminthopsis crassicaudata, assembly GCF_048593235.1. Classification (NCBI taxonomy): domain Eukaryota; kingdom Metazoa; phylum Chordata; class Mammalia; order Dasyuromorphia; family Dasyuridae; genus Sminthopsis; species Sminthopsis crassicaudata. The sequence continues at coordinate 546,777,483 of NC_133617.1, read as the reverse complement.
AACTCGTTAACAGATTTTAAAATGTCTTTTTCTACACCATTTCTCATATGTCTCCTCATTCACTGCAAGGTAAAGGGTCTCATAGCCTCTTAACTGTATTACTGCAGCAACAACCTTCTAATTGACTTCCCTGTTCCAGATCTTTCTCCACTGCTGTATACAAAATGATTTTCCTCTGATCATGTTCACAATTTTAAAAAATCCACTGGCTCCCAATAGCTGCTAGGATAAGCTAGGAATGCTTCTTCCTCTGTTTAGTTTTTAAAGCCCATCAAAACCTAAAGTTCCAACCTAACTTGCTAGCCTCATTTTTCACTACTTCCCATCACATACTCAGAGGAATATTATGTTTCAATGACATAACAGTGGCCTTCCTTCTTCCTTATCTCTGCCTAAAAATAAAACTCAAGCATCAGGAAACCTTTCTTGATTTCACTTCATTCCCAAATGCAAATATTCAATGACCCAAACTACTTTGTATTTAACCACTTGGTACTTATCTAAATTTAATGTCTTTATATTTATTCTATATATAAAACATCCCTGTTGTCATTCTTTTAAATTATAACTTCTTGAAAGTAGAGACTGTTTAATCATTAATATTTTTGTCCCAAGCTGCTATCCTATAGTAGGTGCTTAATAAATGCTTATTAGCTACAAGGAAAGCACTTAAAAAGAAAAACAGGTCTTTTGTACTTTATAACTGTAAAACTAAATTCTCAGGTTAAAACCCAACACACTTTATTAGCAAATATAACACAACTGTTGAGATGCATGAACCCTTACTTTGCAACATGATTAAAAAATTATAAAGCAAGTGGTAAATTTTTTTTGAAGAATACACACAGCAATGCTAGAAATATACATGGGGTCCTCAGTATTTTTTTTCATCAAGATTAAGAGAAGTCAACAATATTAATGGATTTTCATTTCTTTATAGTCTTATCAACTGAAATGCATCCCAAGTTAATAACTTTTTAATATTAGAAAGTGATTTCAAGGTATCACAGAGATCATGATATCATAGCTGTCATAGAATCACAGGATTATATTAGAAGAGACTTTAAAAAGCCTTAAACATTCAAAGCGGGATTCTCTTAACAATAAATATCCTTTCCAAGTAGTCATCTGTAATTGGAAACCAAGTAGAAGTGGAAGAAGAAGCAAAAAAGAGGCACAGCAGAGACAGAGTATGCTAGAAGAAGAAAAAGGATGTGGTGGAAGGAGTTTATGTCAATATTTAGAATAAAGTACTATGATGCATTCCATGAAAACTGCCAGAAGATAACATCACTAATGCAAAATCTCAACTTTTTATTTCATTTCTGAAAAACATTTATTTCTCATATGTCATTCTTAAAAGTAGCGCAATTTCACACAACTAAGGAGACACTTTGAAAAGACAATATTCATACAATCCCAACTCTATATTGTTAACCAGTTAAAGATATCTTACCATGAGATTCTAGTCCAGCTCCCTGTGCCAGTCCATTGTCATAAGACTAAAAAAGAAAAATAATACTGTTTACTGTGAAACAGTAGTTAAAAAGCTATAAGGCTTGTGGAAAGAGAATCAGACATGGAGTATAACTATGGGCAAGTCACTTTGTCTCTCACTGTCCAGGTAAACATGTGGAACAGTTATGCATCTGCACTGATGGAGAGAATTTCCTATACTAATAAAGTCACAAGCTTGGACAAGACAAAATAAGAATACACTTATTCTCCTTTGTAATTCCAAAAATAGCTATTCTTTCTTACAAATGCAGGGCATGAAGGAGGGATGGGAAGCCCTTATTTTGCTCCAATAACCAGTGGCAAATTGCAAAAATGGATTTTTAAAGCATTGCACAAATGAAATGATTTTCCATAAGCAATCATCTAAACTAGTTTTGTGGATCTAATTTTCTTTTTTTAAAAATCCAATCTTCTTTCCCCTTACATTAATTCTATTACTTTATGATTCACTTGGCTAGTTCACTGCCAACATTATCATCAGCATGCCTACATCTCACAGAGCTGTCAGAAAAGAACTCTCAAGTTCTACATACATACTATTATTGAAGTTAAATTAAAATAACTAATGAACAAAATACATTTACTATCATATTTGTTTGTTACTTTCAAAACCTAATAATAAAACCAGTGATAGATGAAAACTTGCATAGATAAAAACAAAAATTCACTGATAAATAGATCTTTCTAACAAATGACAGTCAAAGTAGCACATCTTAGTATAACAACAGCCAAAAAGCATACTTCCCCCCCATTATTAGAAATATCATTTCACAGTGTGGCAAAGTGGAAAGAACAGTGGATCTGGATTGGAATTCTGCCTCTGCTACTTATGGGATCCTCATCTTTCTAGACTAATTGAACTCTGAACTCCATTTCAGTTTTAAATCTATGACCTTATGAAAGTTTCACTCTTAGCTCACAAAATAAGTCATTCTACTTTTAATATAAGCTTAAATATATTACATGTAAGTAAAAATATCCATAAAGACATAAAATTACCACTATAAATTATTTCCTTATAGATGTCGATCTTTATTCAAAAGTCCTTTATCTAAAAACCTAAGATGACTATTTAAGATTTTCTAACTTAGATTTATTACCTAATAAAACCATAATGAAATGATCAGAAGATTAGAAGTGGAAGGGACCATGGATACATTCTAGTACTGTCCCCTCATTTTACAGAGAAAAGTCCAGCTTAGAGCAATTAAGGGAAATGACAGGGCCAGGTTTTGAAACTAGGTGCAATGAACCCAAAACTAGTGCTCTTTACCCTATTATCAAAATATGATTGAATTTATTTACATTTTTTGCAAGCACAATTAAGAATTTTAAAGGCATAAATTGCTTTTAAAATACAAGACTGAGAAGATCTCAGGTATCTAAGCCAACATCTAACCAGAAGACCAGATTGCAAGTAATTCTTTATGATTTCCAGATGAAATGTTCTTTCACAGATTCACAGAATTCAAAGGCTGGAAGAAGTCTTATTTTATAGTCCAGTCCTCTCATTTTTCTGAAGAAACAAAAGCACAGAAAATTTGCTTCAAGTCTTATAATTTTTAGGTTCTGGTCTCTCCTTTGTTATATGACTATACACCTAACCTAGTATACTTTTTGTTATTTACTAGTGGCTCCCTTGTAAATGAGTTTCAGTGTGTAGAAATCTTTGTCTGGATTTATGCTTCACATAGCTAATATACATCTTAAAGAAATTCTTAAATGGGGTTAGACAGAAACAATTAACAACTTAACATTTTTTATAAAAACCCACCTCATATATTTCTAACAGAGCTAAATGGCTTAGTGGGTAGAGCAATGGCCTTAGAGTCAGGAGGACCTCAGCTCAAATGTGACTTCAGACATTTAACCCTTAATGGCTATGTGTCCCTGGGCAAGTCATTTAACCCCAAATGCTCTCAAAACAAAACATATATTCCTAAGTCAAACCACTTCTCATGCCTAATTCAGTCCTTTCTTTCCTGACACCAATTATTCTTATCTATTCTTTACATACCCTATTTTCCAGTTCTCATGCTTTGTCATTATATACCTTTGATTTATCTTTATAGTTGTCTTATTTATAAAAACTTTATTAAATGCTTCCATTTGAAGACAAACTTTCCTACAAGCTCTCTCATTCTTTCTAAACTTCATTCAGAAATGTTAACTTTTTTTGTCCAAACCTGCAATTTTATTGGTGTAAGGAACTGATAGGGAGCAAATTTCTCTCTACTTATGCATTTCAACTGTTCCAAATCTTTTAGTATCAAGAGTGCCTAGGGCACTAAGAGTTTGAGTGACTTGTGCAGTATCAATCAATATGTGTCAGAGACCCATTTCTTCAGACTCCAAAGATAAATCTCTACATCAATTTACTTCTGTTGACTTAAAAGCATATAAAAACTTCACACTTAGGAAATTATATATTTTGCAAAATAAATTTTTTTTAATTTTATTCAACATTATAAAAAAGGAAAAGGAAAAAGGAAATTTGCAATGAAACTAGATTTCCTTCTTAATAATAGGACTCCATGGGCTTTTTTTTTTTTTTTTTTTTTTTTTAGTAAATTACTTAAACCAGAACTAAAAAGAAAAAAAATCTGCTTTTCTTCTTAAAATAATATAACTTACTGCTTCATTCATTAGGAATGTTTACAGGTCTTTACATTTTAAGGAATCAATTAAAAAAAATAAAAGGACAATTTAACTAGAGCAAAAGAATGTATTTTTGAAACAGCAAGACATTATTCATTACTTAATTACTTAAAATCTCAAATATCTACAAAAATCTAATAAACACAAAAAAAATGGTGGAAAAAAGGAACAATTCATGTTCACGATTTTAAGAAAGATTGAAAAGCATAATTTATCCTTGGAGTGACTGGGTAATTAATTTCAATTAATCAATCAATAGCTATTAAATATCTATGAGATTAATGAAAATCCCAAGAGACAAGAGTTTCTGGATAATAAGTAATCAATTTATTAATTAGGTTAGCTAGCAATCAGTAAATTAGGGTTTCTCTCTGTAATCAAAGACTACAAGGGAAAACCTGAAATGTCTTAAATCCCTTTTAAAAGGAGACTTCCTTGACAAATGACAATCACCTGTGATTTGTAGACATTTAATTAGGAGATGCGCTATAAAAGTCTTCAGCTCCTTCTACTAAAAACATAGTGTGATCAAAAGACTTAGAAGCTTCAAGGTATTTGGGCAAGGGAAAGCCAACTCCATGAAGTCCACAAGGACCACTCTAGCTAGTTTCCTCTTTCATGAGCTAAGTGGCCCTAAAAGGGACCAAGGAAAGAGAGCCTCTCTCCAGGCAAAGGTTTGCCCAGAAGCAGAAATTTGGTTTCCCAGTTGGGTGACAAAATTTTATCACTCAGCCATGCCCTTCAGAGGCTGACTGATCTTTTCAGGAGTTGGGTTTTAACAAAAATGAAGTAGATTACAAATTAATAATTAATTATCAATAGTTTTATATTAATTTCTCTTATCTACTACATGCCAGGTACTGTGCTAAGCACTGGGGATATAGCAAAAGACACAGGCTGCTCTCAAACAGCTTACAATCTAATGGGGGAGACAACATACAAATAAATATATACAAGGCAAACTATCTACAGGGTAAACAGGAAATAATTAACAGAGGGAAATCACTAAAGGTTGAGAAAGGCTTCCTGTAGAAGGTGGGTCTTAAGGGAAGCCAGAAAAATCAGTAGCAGTCGACGACTCTCTAAAAACTACAAGTTGAAGAGAATCTGTACAGAATGTCCAGTCCTTATTCTATTCATGATTTTATGAGACAGAAACTAAGGGAAAATAATATCAATCTCAAATTATCATCATTAAGAACTGCTAAAGAAGATTTAACTCCTTAAAAAAATGACTAAGATATGTCTTATTAAAAATCATAGGAGTTGCAGCTGAAAAAAGGCCTTTAGTTGAAACCTTTCATTTTACAAATAAAAAAACTGGAAATGAGAGGCTAAGAGATTTGCGTAATGTTACATAGGAAGACCTAGGTTCCCAGACTGCTTTCAACACTTAGTAGCAAGTCACTTAACCTCTGGCAAGCCTAAATTCCTTCTTATAGGTTAATATCTATTGAACCTATTCTCACTTGTTTTTAGGGTGTTTAAGGGACTCGAACCTCTGGTGTGAGGCCTTGCCAAACCCTTTTCAGAACTATTTATCCACCTACAGTGTCCACTTAATTCACTCAACTCTGACTTATGGCTCTAAGAAACTGTGACAGGCACCATAGCCACACCCTGGTAAGTCATGGGCAGGCTTCAAACCCATCACTGATTCAGGCAGCTGTCTATTCCAAGTGACTGATGACTTTCCCAGAAGGAATGGTTGGATGAGAACAATTTATTCCAATGGACATGAAGCATGGAATGCTGAGAGGTTGATTAGGCATCAAAGAGACCAAGATCACTGACTACATGCCAGTTGGTGCCAGTCATCCTGCCACTGAAGAAAGGGATACTTAACAACTCTGTGCAACTCTGCCTCACTGAAATCCAATTAATGAGCAAGACAAGACATTACCTCACATTGTCATTTGTCCTTTGCAAAAATGAAGGACCAAAAAAAAGCTAGCTCAAAAAACTTAACAGGATAATATAAAGAAATCTGTAAACTTTTAAGATATTATATATAATTGTTTCTATTATGTAACAGAAGGAAAAAAAAGAATTGAATTCTTTAGACTCACCATACTTCTTCTAATATAGTCTATGGCTTTCTTTGTGTCCATGCCTGACCAATTGTTGAGCATATAACAAATACAGGAAGCACAGTAGACAAACCTCATGTCATTCTCACTACCTTCGGGTATAGCACAAAAACTGAAAGAAATAAAGATTTTGTTCTTAGTATTATATTGATAGTTATTACATGCACAAATATCCCTAGTTTCATTAAAAAGGCTTATCTTATTCCCTTACTATCAGAAACTTTAATGACACTCTTATCTTGTGTAAACTACTGCCTTTACTAGATTTACCTTTTTTTTTTTTTTAACTGAGAAACATAACAGTAATTATATCGCCATTCCACATTACAATATGACCTAGGCCTCTCCCCATTCCCCCAAAAAGGCTCAATTTTAAAAGTAAGTTGACATTATATACTCTGATAATTATTAACTGTGTGTGGTGTTATTCAGCCTTATCTGACTCTTCATGACCACATTTGGGGTTTTCTTTGTAAAGACACTGAAGTGATTTACCATTTCTTTAACTCATTTTACAGAGGAGTAAACTGAGGAAAAGTGAGTTAAAAGACGTTCCTTGGAAGACAGTTAATAAGTATCTGAGGCCAAATTTGAACTCAGGTCTTACTCCAGGCCTGGTGTTCCACTGTGCCACTATTATCTGTGTAACCGTGGACAAACTCTTTATCCTCTTCAACCTCAGTTCTCCCATGTACAAAATGGAGCACTATCGTTGATAGGAGGCGGCATAATATGTGGCATTAGACTTGGGATTCAGAAAAATCTAGGTCCAAATTCTAATATGGATAATCTACTACTATTACTACTTGTACTACCTACTTAACAGAACTGTTGTTCTTGTGACACTCCTATATCACTTAAACTATCTCCTTTCCAGACACTACCTCTAAGGAACAGTCTTATCTGCTTCTATTCAATCCATATATATAGCTTTGGAATACTGTCAGGAAGTCAGCAATTGTCAGCAAAAAATAAACTTAGAGAATACTATGCATAAAGAATTGTTAGGACTAAGCAACCATAACCCCAGTCTATCAAATGAGGAAAATAATACTGATCTAGCATGAATAAAACAATTAGTCAATAAATAGTGTCAGGCATTGTGCTACATATTGGGGATATAAAGAATATTCTTCTGCTATGCAAAAAGAGGAAAAAAATAGTCCCTGTCCCTCAAAGAATTTACAATCTAATGGGGAAAGACAATACACAAAAATTAGCTGAAAAGTGTGGGATGTGGGAGAAAAGGCAATCAGAAGTTTCAAAGTAGTGCAGTCAGGGAAGAAAGATGTTCTGAGCCAAGTTCCCTCCTTAAATGGAGGGTAAGAGTTCATTGATACATCCTCCAGTCAAGAGAATCAATGATGATGTGAAGTACCAAAGCTAGATGCTTAAAGTTTGGGATACAGAATGATGGAGATTTTATCCTAGTGGATGGAGGATAATGAAGTATTCTTAATAATGAATTATCTCAGGCATGGTGGAAATGTCATAGGAATTCCAAAGTAGTGCACCCAATTGAGAAATGAGGTTATTCAAAAGCAGTTAAAGAACTTATGGAATCGGGGCAGCGAGGTGGCGCAGTGGATAGAGCACCAGCCTTGAATTCAGGAGGACCCAAGTTCAAATCTGGTCTCAGACACTTAACACTTCCTGGCTGTGTGACCCTGGGCAAGTCACTTAACCCCAGCCTCCAAAAAAAAAAAAAAACAAACAAACAAAAAAAAAAAACCTTATGGAATCATCTATACTATCCCACCCAGTCATCCTTATGACCAATGTCAAGCATCTTAAAAATGATTGGCTAGGAGAAGGTTTCACTCTGTGACTAGAAAACAAAAGAGCTTTTTCTGTGTGTAATCTACTAGCTAATGAGGAACATAAAATCAAAATGAAGTCTTGCTCAGGCTGAAACAGCAAATCTTACAATTTCCAACAAGATGGAGACTCATCTTTAGCATAAAACCTTTCCTAAAGCCTTCCTAAACTCCTTGTGTTTAATTATTTTGCATGTATTTGTATTTATTCACTTCATTTTTATGCTACACATACAAAAAACAATTGTTTCTCCCCATTAAAATGCAAGTTTCTTTTAAGTTGGGAGTCTTGGTATTTTGTAGTTATGTACTCAGTACTTGATACAGTGCCCAAGACATAGTATGTGCTTAATAAATGCTTTTGTTTGGTATATTTCTATTGAATATTTTGTAAATATAATGAACTCAATGCTAGAGGAGATGCTAAGAGTCTCTTAAGACTTTCTTCTTCCTCTATCACTTCATGATCTCTTCAGCTTCCATAGATTTATCATTTCTATGCTGTTGATTCTCAAATGTTTCAATCCTACCCTGGTTGACCTCCAATCTCACATTTCCAAACATATAAAATAGATATCTTAACTCAACATGTTCAAAACTATATTTTCCCTTAAATCCTCCCTCTCTCTCTCTTATTTTCCCTATTACTGTAGATGGCAATAGTATCCTTCTAATAATTCAGATTTGCACACTAGGAATCCTAAACTCCTCACAGTCTCTCACCCTACTCCCCTTTGACTTACCTTTGAAACACTTTTAGTATATGTCCCCTTCTCTCCTCTAATACACCAGCCGGGTGGTACAAGTCATTACTTCAAACCTGAACCACTGCAATAGCCTGCAGGTGAATCTGCTTGTTTTGAGTCTCTGCCCACTTCAAACTACTCTCTATTCACCCTCCTATTCTAGGTCCCCTAGGTCCAAAGGGGAAATCCTCAAGAGCAATATGGCCTAAGAGCAATGCTTTACTTTTAAAAAATATAAAGTCCTTTAAGGGTTCCACTTCAATTTCTTTACCTATATTGTTCCATAGGTTAACCCATTAACTCCTTTGTAGTTCTAAAAGGTACAGTAAATTAGTTACAAAAAAACTAATTTTTACTTGGGAATAACTTGTGGAGAGTCAAAGTTCAATCATAGATAACAAAAGCAAAGCCAGGAAGTAAACGAAAACTTTAATTTCCTGACACGAAAGCATCTTAATAATGCATTTTCTTCTGGTTTTTTTTCCTATTGTGGTTTTTCCTTTTTGTTTTGATTTTTCTCTCCCAACATGATTCATATGGAAATTCATGTTAAAAACAAAACAAAACAAAAAAACCCTGAATATATATGCATAACCCTCCAAGCCCCAAAATGTTTTTACTGTAACTGAAGAAAATAAAAATTTACCTATTATAAAAAAAGAAAAGAATGTCAGAGTCCTAAGTCTATGTAAGAATAGTTCTAATTTAAATTTCCCTTAAAAGAAAGTCCTAGAGTATATTAAATTATGCTTAAACATATATTCATACTTTTTTTTCAGCATTTATGCCTACATTTCCCATTTGTTCCTACTTCACTATTAGACTTCTTTTCTACATTATTGTTATGCTTCCTATTTTTATTTTGCTCATATCTGTCCAAACTCAGTAACTTATCTTTTAAAAAATGACAAAAAATTCATCATACCTTCCATCTTCCAGCTGAAGTGCTCTCAACCCCGCTAAGCAGGCTTCTTTATTTACTCTGCTTAAATCATCTCCAAGAATAACCAAGCATGACAAGCCAGTATAAGTCATTGCTATATGTCCACTGTCATAAGGATGAGCTATGCCAAGATCCTAAATTTAAGATAACAATACAATTATAATTAAGAAACTGGTTGTTATATATCAATAATTCGATATTAGATGGCTAGTGAACAATCAGTTAAATTTAGCTTGTTAATACTTTTTAGATAGAAAGCATCTTAAGGAAAAGTTAAAAAAAAAAACAATTCTCTCATATAAAAACATCAATAACAATGGAGGTTCTAAATGTAAGTATAAATGCAAAATTCAACCTGCTTAATAAGTTCAAGTCAATATTATAAATACTTCCTGTGATTCATTAGAATAAAATCAGTTACTTTTTTTTTAAACTGTTTTTAAAAAGTTAAATCAGTTACTTTTTTCTGAATGGTAAAGACTACAATTAACTGTGTTTTCTAAATTGAAGAGATAAAAATATTGATATTGTGAAAACATTTGCAATAAATTAAATAAAATCTAGCCCCCTACAATTTGATATCCTAGAAATGAGAAAAGTATTTACTCAGTATTATAAGCTTCATTCTCCAAAGTATTTAATAATTAATTTTTGATCACATTAAGTAATCAGATACAATACAAAGGAACAGAAGAAAGTGAGGGTATTTTAGACAATCTACCAAAGTATTACTTTAACCATGTCCCTCAAAGTCTTAAAAATAAAAGGCTATAAAAAGGCCAGGGAAAAACCAACTATTAAAAAACTGGGAAAAGTAATTTGGTAGAAAATGAATCAACACCTTAGACCATGTTTTATAATAAGTTCTAAATAGGTAAAACATATAAATAAAAAGTCATGTAATATAGAAATCAGACACCAGTAGGATATACTTTGTATGATGATGGCTAAAAAGAAGAATTCTTTTTTTTTTAATTTTAATTTTATAATTATAACATTTTTTGACAATACATATGCATAGGTAATTTTTTACAACATTATCCCTTGTACTCCCATCTGTTCCGAATTTTTCCCCTCCTTCCCTCCACCCCCTCCCCTAGATGGCAGGCATTCTCATACATGTTAAATATGTTATAGTATTTAGGTACACTATTTTTGTGCAGAAAAGAATGTTGTTGTTGTTGTTGTTGCAAAGGAAGAATTGGATTCGGAAGGTAAAAATAACCTGGGGAGAAAAACAAAAAAAATGCTAACAGTTTACACTCATTTCCCAGTGTTCCTTCTCTGGGTGTAGCTGATTCTGCCCATCATTAATCAATTGGAATTGGATTAGCTCTTCTCTATGTTGAAGATATCCACTTCCATCAGAATACATCCTCATACAGTATCATTGTTGAAGTGTATAATGATCTCCTAGTTCTGCTTGTTTCACTCAGCATCAGTTGATGTAAGTCTCTCCAAGCTTCTCTGTATTCATCCTGCTGGTCATTTCTTACAGACCAATAATATTCCATAACCTTCATATACCATAATTTACCCAACCATTCTCCAATTGATGGGCATCCATTCATGTAGCGTGCTGTTGTCTCCAGAAGCTGCCGGATCGCTCTCTGGGAAGAGATCTGCTGTGTCTACTCAAATCTCTCAGACAGATTCTTCTTCCTGTAGTGAACCGTTGTCTCCAGGCAGTTGCTGTTAACTCTTGTCCTTAGAAGTGACTTCCCTTCCTGCAGAGAGCCCCGTCAGGCCTGATGTAATGCAGAGACCTTCTTCTTGAATCCTGGCTCTGAATCTCCTCCAGCTCCTATCCTTCTCCAGGCCGATCTGCTCTCCAGGCCCAATATTGTGTCTTTTATCCTCCCAGAGAATGGGCGTGGGATAATGCAAGGGCTTCTGGGAAGAACCACCCCAGCCAATGAGCTTGCCCCCTCTATCAAGTCAACCTGAGTTCTCACCTTGTAATTGTCCAGAAAACCTGAATTCTCACCTTGTCACTGTCCAGACAACCTGAGTTCTCACTTAGTAACCCTAACACATTCATTTTCCAGTTTCTAGCCACTACAAAAAGGGCTGCCACATACAGGTCCCTTTCCCATCTTAAGTATTTCTTTGGGATATAAGTCCAGTAGTAGCACTGCTGGATCAAAGGGTATGTACAGTTTGATAACTTTTTGGGCATAATTCCAGATTGCTCTCCGGAATGGTTGGATTCTTTCACAACTCCACCAACAATGCATCAGTGTCCCAGTTTTCCCACATCCCCTCCAACATTCATCATTATTTGTTCCTGTCATCTTAGCCAGTCTGACAGGTGTGTAGTGGTATCTCAGAGTTGTCTTAATTTGCATTTCTTTGATCAATAGTGATTTGGAACACTCTTTCATATGAGTGGAAATAGTTTCAATTTCATCATCTGAAAATTGTCTGTTCAGATCCTTTGACCATTTATCAATTGGAAAATAGCTTGATTTCTTATAAATTAGAGTCAATTCTCTGTATATTTTGGAGATGAGGCCTTTATCAGAACCTTTAACTGTAAAAATGTTTTCCCAATTTGTTACTTCCCTTCTAATCTTGTTTGCATTAGTTGTGTTTGTACAAAAGCTTTTTAATTTGGTATAATCAAAATTTTCTATTTTGTGATTAATAATGATCTCTAGTTCTCCTTTGGTCACAAATTTAAAGGAAGAATTCTTAATAAGGTATAGATTACATACCATAAACCAAGACAAAAACCAATTGGTATATAATTTAGACAAAAAGGCTGATATAAACAAATTAAAGAAGCATGGTTAAAATTACCTACCAGATCTAAGGATAGGGGAAGAGTTCACAACCAAAAGAAGAAATGGGGGGAGAAAGGTGTTCAGAGAAGGTAAAATGGACAATTCAATTCCAATGATAAAAAATTTAAAAAGTTTTCCCCCCAACAAAACCAATGCAATTAAAAGAAAAAATATGGAAAATAGGAAGAAAAAAACGATAGTGCATAGTAATGTTTTTGATTGACTGCAGCAAGTTTCTCTGATAAAGGTCTCATTTATTATCTAAAACATAAAGGGGAGTAAGTTAAATTTATGTGAATAAGCATAATTCCTCCAATGATTAAAGGATATGAATAGACAGTTATCAGAAGAAATTCAAACTATCAACAGTCATATAAAAATGCTCTAAATCACTAATAATTAAGAGAAATGAAAATTAAAACATTTGTAAGATATCAACGCTCATCTGTCAGACTGGGTAGAGTTACAAAAAATAAAAATGACAAATGCTAAAGGTGCTGTCAGAAAACAGATATTTTAATGCATTGCTGATGGAGTTGTAAATTATCCAGTCATTTTTGAAAGCAATTTGGAACACAAAAAATTTAAAGTTTTAAAAATGTGCACATCCTTTGACCTAATGATGCAGTTCTATATCCCAAAGAGATTAAAGAAAGAAAAACAGGATACATACACTCATATATCATTTTTTCATGATTGCAAATAACTGGAAACTCAGGGGATGCCCATCAACTGAGAAAGAGTTGAATAAGTTATGGGATATGAAAGAATTCTACTGTGTTATAAAAAATAATGAAAAAGATAGTTTCATAAAAACCTGAGACAACTTGTAAAATCTAATGTAAAGTGAAGTGAGCAGGACCAATAGAAAAACTTATACAATAACAGCACTATAGAGACAAACAATTCTGAAAGTTCTAAGAACAGATCGCCATGATGGCCAACCAAGTTTTACACAACTCATGATGAAACAGGAAACTTCCAGATAGTCAGGGGATAAACTCACAATGCAGTTTGAAGAACTTTTTTTTTTTTTGACATGCATATTTTGTAATAGATCTTATTTACTTTTTTTTTTTTTTTTGCTTTTACAACAGGGAAGAACATGGAGAACTCAAACTGAAAATAAAATAAAATAGAATAAAAGCAAAGGATAAGTGAGCACAGATTAAAAGGAACAATTTTAATTACACAAATAAAACAATGCTGGTAGGATCAAAAAAGACTTAATTTGAAAAACAAATATATAAGATAAAAGACACTTTGAATAGGTCTTTACAAAAAAAAAAAATAAAAATCAAAAGCAATCATAGAAAAGAATGTTCCAAGTCATAACACAAGAAATGAACATTAAGACAACTATGAGATTTCATGCACCTCAGACCCTGGCTGGCAAAAATACAATCCAAGATGAAAACTGAAAATGTAGATGGCATTGGTAGAACAGGGAATTAGTTCAGTCATTCTGAAAAAGGATTAAAATTATACTGAAGAAGTAACTAAAACTATACTGCTACTTTATTTAGCATGACTACTACGCATATGGAGGTAGCTAGGGGGCTCAGTGGACAGAGATAGGCCTCAGTGCTTACTAGCTGTGTGATTGATCTTGGGCAAGCCACTTAAACTTCTGTTTGCCTTCATTTCCTGAAGAAGGAAATGGCAAACCACTCCTGTTTCTTTGCCAAGAAACCCCATGGACTGTATGGTGCATAGGATTACAAGGCACACATGACTGAGCAACAACACTATACAAAGACCCCAAAGAGGTCAAGAATAGAGGAAAAAGTCTCATACATACAAAAAGTATTTCTAGAGATGCTTTTTTGGAGTAGCAAAGAATTAGAAGCAAATGTGGTCCAGTAAGTGGGGAATAGATGAATACATTTTGTGGTATGTGACGGTAATGAAATATTATTGAATGCATCATAACAAATGATGATAGCTAGATGCAATTAGTGTAAATAATGAATCCCATGAAGTGGTTCTATTTTCTGTGGTAATTGATTCCAGCCCAATTAAAGCTGCAGTGCAAATCTGAACCACTTCACGAGATTCATTATTCAAAATAATTGGTTACTAAAACTTCTATGAAACATGGGAAGACACACAGATGTAGAATAACACTCGTCAAGGAGAATTTTCACAATTTACAAAAATGCAATGTAAAAGGAAATGTTAAAGATAACATAAATAAGAAAAATAAATGAAAATGCAAGATAAATATATATATTGTGCATGTGCCCCCCACACACACCCATAAAATAAAAAATGAAAATTCTTGTTAAGGTAGAATCCAATCATGATTTCAAAGGACAAAAGGTGAAGCAAGTTTCCCAATATGGGGCAGAAAGGCGGCAGAAGAATACAAAATTCAATCATATATTTCTAAATATCACCAATTAATTAATTTATTTTGCTAATTGTTCTTATTTGTTACAAGGGTGAGGAAAAGAGTAATATGGAAGAGACTTTTATCCTTTTATTATTTACAAACCTTTTTTTTTTTTTTTTAAATAGAAAAGTGGCTCTGTTAACACTAAGAATATAATGCATGCTAAAATTAAGCAACAGTAAGATTTTGGTAGAAATCACCATGTTATATTATTAAACTAATTCAAATGAAAAAGCAATTAAATAATTTTAGGAGAAATTCTATTTAATAATATATTCAATTTTTATTTTTGACCCTCAGAACTAGGAGAACTAAATTTATTGTGAGTTTATGCTTCTAGCTGATCCACAAACATCCAAAGGATTTTGAAATGAGCAGTTTATGTAACATATAATTCATAACTTTTTCCAATTATCTTTCATTGACATAAAAGTAGTAAGTTACTAGAGTAAATATTAGGAATACACTAACTACTGAGTTGTTTTTTAAAAAGTCATTACTGAGAAAGATTACTTGGTCTTCAAAGTTTACAATCTGAGATACTATGAACCCACAGTACTTTATAAAACTTTGTGACAAGGGAAATACACACAGAATGAAATAGAAATGTCTGTGGGCAAAAGGTCAAAAAAAAAAAAAAAAAAAAAATTACAGCAGGTTGCTCTAGGATAGCCATAAAGGGATGACTGCATTCTTAACTTTCAAAATCCTTTATAATCTGATCACATCATGCCTACACCTAAAATGTTACTTTTATATAGTTTGCCAGTTTCCCTTCCTATAATTAAGCAGTTATGTAAAAAACAGGTTTTAATATGTAAAAAATCAATGTTTACTTAAAAACACTGAAGAATATGAGATATATATATATTTTTGCACTAAGTAGGAAGGGCAAATAACCACTCTAGAAATAATGTTAATCAATAACAACAACAATATTTTTGCTGGACTGAAAAATTTGTGTTTTCAGGAAAAAGGAGAGGAAGAAAATTAGGAGTAACCAGAATTTAGTGTATTCCAGGAATAATCTAGCTTTGACTATATTAATATTTTCTATTAATACATGTAATAATGATATTTTAACACATTTCTCAATTTTCTTTGCACAATCCACATTACCCCCTTTTTTATCCCGCAACACACAACTAAACTAACCTTAGATGGATTGAACGGAATACCCAGGTATGAAGAACCTCGGAAACCACAGCGGTTTAAATTTGATCCTAGAAAATAAACATACATATTTACTTAGGTTAAAAAGAAACCTTTATTTTTGCTAGATAGTAAAACAATGCAATCTACAATCAAGTCAAAAAAGAAAAATTATCAACTGGGAAGAGTAGGGATAGATACCTATATACCTTTTTTGTCTGTATCTGTGAAGGAACTCCCAGTGAGGCAATTCCTTCTATTACTGCAGACTAGCAACCACTACTTACAGACTTTCCTAGAGCACTGGGATGTTAAGTGACCTGACCAAAGATACACAGTCAGATAGTTTATATCAGAAGTAGGATTTAAACACAGGTCTTAAAGATACACAGTCAGATAGTTTATATCAGAAGTAGGATTTAAACACAGGTCTTAACTCTTAGGCTGGATCTTTAATTCCTATAACATGCAGTCTCTCATATAACTCTTAAACTGGATCTTTAATTCCTATAACATGCAGTCTCTCATATATATATTTATAAATACTTTCAGAAAATATATATGCTTTTCATTTAGGCCTTTCCAGTGTGAGGCTAATAATAGCCGTATAGTACCTAAAAAAGTTTAAGAGCCCTCAAAGGAAGGCAATCACAATTGTGAAAGTCCTTGAAATGGGACTATATGAAAATTGTTAAAAAGAAGTAGAAATATTGAAGGCTTGAGATATGCATAATGACTACCTTCAAATATCTTAAGGACTAGAGCACATAGAAGAAGGAGTGGACTTCTTTTTCTTGGCCCCAAAAGGCAGAACTAAGTTTTGGTTAAATCATTTCCTAATAATAAGAGTCATCTACAAGTAAAACAAGATGAGGTACTGGACTCCCTTCTCATTAGAAGTCTATAAAGCCATTAGATGATTACTTGTCCAATAGATTGGTGAGAGGATTCTTGTTCAGATATGACTTAGTTTTTGAAATCCTTTCCAACTCTGATAGTCTATGAAATTAGCAGTTAAAAATTAAAATTGAAAAGGCAAGACACTCAGCCTATATATTCACTCACTAAAACACGTATTTAAAATGTCATAGATAAAACCAGAAATGAGAATTTGGTTAAGACAGACAGAATGGAAATATGGCTACAAGAAGCAAAATGACCCATAAGATAGGAAAACTAGGATGTGTCTATGGATTTAAAAAAGACTGTAAAATCTGGCTTTACACCCACTCTGTACTATCTGTACTGTAAATTCAAAGAATTCAGATTAAATAAAAATTAGCATTTTTTTCCCATAAAAATTCCCCTCCCCCAAACTGTAAAGTTTTTCTTGGAAAATATTGTTTTGTTATTCCATAAACTTAAATTTATTAAGTTAAATTTTAAAATTCCAAAAAATTTTTTAAAATAATATTTTCCTGTTTTTTGTTTTGGCCTGAGTATTTAACAAAAAATGCCTATTACTAACAGAGATTTATTATCTTTTTTGTTCTGCTTTTCCTCATTTTATCCCATACTTCTTTCTGATACCTTCATTAGCAAATTAACCTGATTACTATTTCTGATTTGTTTAACTTTTAAAGTCTCATTAATTTTTAGTTAAGAGCTTTTTGTCCCAATACCAATTAAATACATTTGTTATGTATTATTGACATTAAAAAAAAAAAAAAAAAAAAAGACAGCTAGGAGAAGGACCTCCCCCCTACAAAAAAGGAAATCTCTGCCCTTGAGGAATTTTTTCATGATTTTTAATAGAGCTCAAATTTTACCTATGATTTTCCTAAGGAAAAACGAATTCCATTCAACTGAATTTAATAAGTATTTATTAAATATCGAAGCCTGATGTTAACAAAGAAATAAATATCACTCATATCTTTCAAAGAATCATGTGTAATGCTGGAACTGTTCTAATTCAATGCCTGGGACATAGTAAGTGCTAAGTAAGTGTTAGGTAT
Organism: Sminthopsis crassicaudata; assembly: GCF_048593235.1. Classification (NCBI taxonomy): domain Eukaryota; kingdom Metazoa; phylum Chordata; class Mammalia; order Dasyuromorphia; family Dasyuridae; genus Sminthopsis; species Sminthopsis crassicaudata. The sequence goes on along the minus strand of NC_133617.1, from coordinate 546,759,423 downwards.
CATCATCATCATCACTTAATGACTAATTCCAACATTTGCATAAGATTTTGTTGGAAAAGAGTTAAGAAAAGCTCAAGTGAATCAATTGTTCTAGTGAATCAATCTTCCCCCCCCCCCCAAGTAACATATAAATAATTAGCATAATGAGTATTTTCTTGAAGTTTCTGTCAGCTGTGTGATGGTAAAGCTATAGTCAGTTATAAAGTTGAAATACTACCTAGGAAAGACAACCTTCTTCCCTTCTAATATTCTCAACAATGCCCCAAAGGGTAATAGAAAAAAGTATAGTACATGTGAACAGGTGGCAACACATTACAAAGAATTATAAAAGGAGACATGGAATAAAGAATGTTATAAAAGAAATATATGACTGGAAAGATGGACTATTAGTCATGATCAGCATGAGGAAATGTTGATCTTTAAAAAAAAATTTTTCTTTTTAAAATTTTTAAATAGTTTTATTTTTCAAAATACATGCAAAGATAGTTTTCAATATTCACCCTTGCAAAACCTTATGTTTCAATTTTTTCTCCCTCTCTTTTCATCGCCCCAGTCCCCTAAATAGGAAGTAATTCAAAATAGATTAAACATGTGCAATTATTCTAAACATATTTCCATATTTATCATGCTTTACAAGGGAAGTGTCAACTGAAAGCCCAAAGATGCTACTAGTCTTTTGATCTTGGCAAAGAGAAAAAAAAGGAATGCCCCCAACATACTGGGTGGACTCCCTGTGATGAGCTTATATAAGGCAATTCCATTAGATGAGAAAGCATAAATGTGATGTGATGGATGTTTATGAATGGAGAGACTGTCACACAACAATGAGATCACAGATCCATTTGATCTAGTGGAATAAATATAAATCTTATGAAAAACTATGAGGTTTACTCCAATTTAAAAAGTTAATCTAAATCATAACAATGTGGTAGATTTACTCTATAAAAATTTAATACTGGTAAAAAAAGCTTCATTTTTTTTTTTAAATATAAAGAGGGTTATTATGCTAATTATTACAGCAAACTAAACCCCTTCAAGGAGATGATCTTGCAATTTCTTAACTGTTGAAGTACGTACAAGTTATTGTATAGCACCATCTACTGTTTCACTTTAAAATTAACAAAGTTTAAAAGTTCCCAGTGAAATCATTACATTCAATCAGGCTACTCTGGATTCACTCAATCTTACTAGTCACTTAATCTCATGCGATCTCAAGCAGCTCTATAGATTTCTGCTTTTATTCATTGGAACTCAGAGTTGCTTACATCAATAGTATCACAAGTTAGAATCAAAATAAAAAATAAAAGTACTAGGTAAAATAATTACATCCCATCAATATATGGCACTTGCTTGATTCCTACCTTTTAAAAAATGGCTTTTGTTGTGCAAAATCAAACAATTTTTTATAGTATTTTGAGTATTGTTGTCTAATATAATTCATCAATAAAATCCTAAAGCCAAAGGCTTCTCAATACTTTTCATGAAAACAGATTTTTATATAAAAATCAGTAAAAAGCATAGTAATTAATGAATTGTTCCTTAATATGGTAAATAGCATCTATCTAAAAAAGCAAGAGCTAGCACTAGTGATATAATTCTAGAAATCCTAGCTATTGCAGTAAGACAAGATAAATTGAAAAAGGAAAGGTAAGCAAAAAGGAAACAAATGTACAGCTTTCTGCAGGTGATAAAATGGGTTAGTTAGGGAATACCAGAGATTCTAGTAAAAATTAACAGAATTTAATAACTAATTTGTATATTATCAAAAAAATTCTGAAAGAGATAAAGGAATTCCATTCAAAATGTATAAAGTATCTAGGAGTCCCCTTACTGAGCCATAATATGAACTAAATGATATTGTCTCTACAGAAATAATTACTTTAAAAAAGCTGGAGAAATTGTGTTTTGTCAATATGACAAAAAGAGTTCAAGATTTCTTCTAACTTTAAATCCTATAACTGCATATAATAAGATAGAAAGACGAAAAGATGTTACATTGAGTTACTAATAACTTTTTTTTAACTACTGAATATTTCCATCTTTGAACTGTTAATTTGCTACCGAGAATTTTACATATGCCTACATACAAAAAAATCCAGAGCACTCATAATATCAACTCTACTACCCTTTTCTACCTACAAAGAGTACCTGTGTTTCGTAAAGCCATTAACTACCTATATGGTCTCTATATGGTCTCAACCCCTCAATCTGCTAAGAGCTCCAATACTGCTTATAACAGACTAAATTGACTAAAAGAGATGAAATTAGCAATACAGGATATGAAAGAATCAGGAGATTAATGACAATGATTAGGTACAAAGGAGTGGGAAAAGAATCAGCAGTCCACTAAGCTCTGGACTAAGAAGCTGAACCCAATTGTCACTAAGAGATATCAGCTTCCAACTCTAGTCCAAAAATTCTTAGATACTGAAGTCTGTGGGATCAGGGAATAAAATCTGGATAGTTGGCAAACAGACTCAATAGGGCTAAGCTATGTAGCTAATAAGTTGGTAAAACAATATTATTTTTAAAAGAAAAAAAATTATATAGTCATATTTACAAGTTTCAGAGAGGTAAAGGAGAAAAGATTCTTCTCACTTTTCTAACTACAAAATGGTAAATTAAAAGTAGGACAAACTTAGGTATATCCAGGGACCCAAGGTATAAACAGAAAAAAAGACTATTACAATCCATGATTCACAAAATTTGTTCCTTAAAGAATCCAGAAAATATACTGCCTTGCTTATGAATAAGTGACAGCACTTTACTAAAATTCTTTTGATATTCAAATTGAGAACCTTCAAGAAGATAAGGACAATTTCAGTACATGCACTGGGGGGCAGTACTCAGAATAAGTGAAACCTGCAAAAAGGTATAACTGGCCTGATATAACACAAACTTCCTAACAAATTGGAAGAATCCCAAAGTGGAATGAAATACCTTGAGAAACAATGCACTTTCCCTAACAACTAATCTTTAATCAGTCAGCCAACAAGAATTTAAGTGCCTATTACTTAATTTGCAGTTTGGAGATGGAACACCAAGGAAGTCTGTCAGTGAATTTCATAATAAGGGGGAGAGGAATAAGATATTCTTTTCTTAGAAAGAAAGAAGCAGATTATGAAGTTGTGAAGTGCTCTGAATGCTTTAGAATTTTATATTTGATTCTGAGGGTGAAGGGAACCATTAGAATTCATTAAATGGGGGTGGGATGACTTTCATAACTAATAAGAACATTTTATATATATATATATATATATATATATATATATTGTATGGGGGTTAATAATGAGTTCAGTTTTGAATATACTGAATTCAAGATATTTATGGGTTATCCAGTTCAAGTCCAATAGGCAGTTGGAGATTGGAGGGTCAGGGGAGGGCTTAGGACCAGATAAGGAGATATGGGAATCATCAGTCATCATCATGGGAGCTGAGGAGATAAGTCAAATGAAATAATAAAGAAGAGGGTCCTACACTGATCATTGTTGGTGGAATTGTGAATACATCCAGCCATTTTGAGAGTGATTTGGAACTATGCTCAAAAAGTTATCAAACTGTGCATACCCTTTGACCCAGCAGTGTTACTACTGGGCTTATATCCCAAAGAGATCTTAAAGAAGGGAAAGGGACCTGTATGTGCAAAAATGTTTGTGGCAGCTCTCTTTGCAGTGGCCAGAAACTGGAAATTGAATGGATGTCCATCAATTGGGGAATGGCTGAATAACTTGTGGTATATGAATATTATGGAATATTATTGTTCTGTAAGAAATGATCAGCAGGATGATTTCAAAGAGGCCTGGAGAAACTTACATAAACTGATGCTGAGTGAAATGAGCAGGACCAGGAGATCATTATATATTTCTACAACAATACTATATAATGATCAATTCTGATGGACGTGGCTATCTTCAACAATGAGAGGAACCAAATCAGTTACATTTGTTCAATAATGAATAGAAACAGCTATACCCAGCGAAAGAACTCTGGGAAATGAGTGTGAACCACTACATAGCATTTCCAACCCCTCTGTTTTTGTCCACCTGTATTTTTGATTTCCTTCACAAGTTAAGTGTATTTCAAAGTCCAAGTCTTCTCGTGCAGCAAAATAACTGTATGGATATGTATACATATATTGTATTTAATTTGTACTTTAACATATTTAACATGTATTGATTTACCTGCCATCTGGAGGAGGAGGAGGAGGAAAGGAGGGAAAAAATTGGAACAAAAGGTTTTGCAATTGTCAATGTTGAAAAATTACCCTTGCATATATCGTATAAATAAAAAGCTAAAAAAAAAAAAAAAAAAGAATAGGGTCCTAAACATAGCCCTAAAACTCATCCATGGTTAGTGAGTCTAATCTAGATAAAGATTTAGCAAAAGAGACTGAAAACAGACAGGTAGGAGAAGCAGGAGGGAATAGTCTCAATAACTAAGAGTATCAAGGAGAAAAGAATGCAAAGGCTGCAGAGAAGCCAAGAATGATGAGAATTGAGAAAATGTAATTAGATATGATAATAGCTAAAGACTGGCATTCTAGAGAATATTTTCTATTCCATACTGAGACTGGAAACCAGACAGCAGAGAATTAAGAGACTAAGAAAAAAGGATGAGGAAGCTCCCAATTATAAATGTCTTTCTGAAGGAAGTGAGTCACAAAAAGAAGGAACAGTAAGATGGACAAATCAAGTAATGGGTTTTTGAGGATGTAAGAGACATGGAAAGGGAAAGAAAAATAAGCATTTATATAGCATTTAAATGTGTTCCAAGTACTGTGCTGAATATATATGTAAATTTCATTTGATCCTTAAAATAACCTTGGGAAGTAGATTACAAAGCATAGTACTCTATTTTGTAAATCACCAATTTACCGTTGAGAAAACTTAAGCAAATAGAGGTTAAGCTACTATATGTGTTTGAAGCTAGGATTGGGTCTTCCTAACTCTAGGAACATTGTTTTATCCACTGCACCATCAAGCTGCTTCCATATAGTCACCAGCCAATTCCATAGGCATGTTTGTAGGCAACAGGGAACAATCTTCTTAAGAAGATAGAATGGAATGACATGACTTATGTATAAAGCTAGCTTTGACAAAATGGAGTTACCTTATCATATAAGAATGGAGTGAAGGAGGTAGAAAAGAGAAATGGCTTCAGAATTTTCAGCAAAATATGAGGCAAGGTTCTCAGCTTAGAGAGGTTGGAAAGATTTGGAAAAAAACAAAATGTTTTTATTATGAACTGAATCACCTCACACAAACATTTCAATATACAAGAATAGGGGAAGAGGGTTTGTTTAAAACCGCAGACTTCTGTTTTATTTAACTATCTCTCTTTTAAATGTAACTGAACATATGCAGATTGTTTTATATAAAATTGATTTTTTTAAACACAGTCCATTAAGCTAGCCCACACTAGAAAGTAGAAATCCTCTCTTATACTAAATGTTTATAATACTGCAATATTTATAATGACTTACATTGGTCATATTTGACAATACATATTTTATTGGGTATTTCTTGTCTATAACCACTTTTTTTATTATAGCTTTTTATTTACAAGATATATGCATGGGTAATTTTTCAGCATTGACAATTGCAAAACCTTTTGTTCCAACTTTTCCCCTCCTTCCCCTTCCCCTTTCCCCCAGATGGCAGGTTGTCCAATACATGTTAAATATGTTAAAGTAGGGGCAACTAGGTGGCGCAATGGACAGAGCACCAGCCTTGAATTCAGGAAGACCAGAGTTCAAATCTGGTCTCAGACACTTAATACTTCCTAGCTGTGTGACCCTGGGCAAGTCACTTAACCCCAGCCTCAGGAAAAAAACAAACACACACACACACACACACACACACACACACACACACACACACACACACACACACACACATATATGTGTGTGTGTATATATATGCACACACACACATATACATATATATATGTTAAAGTATAAGTTAAATACAATTTATGTATACATGCCCAAACAGTTATTTTGCTGTACAAAAAGAATCGGACTTTAAAATAGTGTACAATTAGCCTGTGAAGGAAATCCAAAATGCAGGTGCACAAAAATAGAGGGATTGGGAATTCTATGTAGTGATTCATAGTCATCTCCCAGAGTTCTTTCACTGGGTGTAGCTGGTTCAGTTCATTACTGCTCTATTGGAACTGATTTGGTTCATTTCATTGTTGAAGGGGGCTATGTCCATCAGAATTGATCATTATATAGTATTTATTACCACTTTCTTAAGAGGTAGATATATTACAGCATTGATTAACTGAAATCTACTATCCACTTTGATCAGAGTTTTCTGAAGTCTTTCAGTTATTTTTTTCATTACATGGTTATTATCACAGATTGTTCTGGTTCAGCTCATTTTGGTGAATATCATTTTGTACAAGTCTACTCTGAATGTCATATTGGTTTTATAGTGTAATACTATTCCATTGTAATTCTATACTACAATTTATTCACCATTGTCCAATATGATATGCACCTATTTTGTTTCCAGGTTTTTGCTACTTACATGTAAGTACTGCTATACAAATTCTTATATTTGTAGGTCCTTACCCCTTTCTTGGGTATTCTTGGGGGTATGTGCCTAATATGTTTTGAGATTAAAGGCTACATTTAATTGTGGGGGTTTTTTTGGTTGGGTTTTCAATTTTTTCCCCCCAGAGTAGCCAAATCAATTCATAGCTCTACCAAAATGTATTAGTGGGCCTGGTCTCCTACAGTTCCAATAAATTTTTTCTCCATTAAAGCAAAGCCCAGCTGGATAACTGCTTATAGTGTATGCTGTAGAAAGAATCCTTGTATGAATCAGTTAATTAAACAGATTCTGAGGGTCCCTTTCACCTCTTAAGATCCCATGATCATACACAGTACTTCAATTGGTGTGTTGGGAAAGTTAATAAAAACTTGAAAAATAATTATTAAATTGCGTCAGAGTAAAATGAGGTTTAAACTAGTTCACCTATAACCTTATTGGTGAGCACTCCAGTCCAAGAAACTATCTTTAGAATTCCTATAAACGTTTGCTATTTTAACATGTTACTGTATCCCACAATTTAAGAAAGTTTTACTGTGTCCAATGTAATTACAGGGGCAAAACCTCCATATATCTTATAACAAACACTCTTACCCACTCCAATCTCTCAGCAAAAGAAATACATATGGATAAAACTTTTACTTGTTTGGCAATATTCCTCATAAAGTTCCATTTTACACGAACAAATAAACTTTGCTAAGGCCACAGACCAAGGGGCCATGCCAAAAAGCAAGGCCATGATAAATAAAAAAGGAGAAATATCACAAAGCATAGATTGAAAATTAAAGGTCAGAGACAGGATCCCAAAAGCCTGTCCCTGAGAAAATGAAATAGCATATACCATAGCAGCCCCATTATATTTATTAGGCCAATTGTTTGCAGAATATATACTCCTTGCAATTATTACAAAAAAAAAAAAAAAAAAAAAAAAAAGTGGAAACAATTACCTGTAAGGTTATGTATGGTTTTATTTCTATTCTATGAGGATCACAGTGTTTTGTTACTGAGCAAACCTCAAAGATGAGGTCAAATCACCTCAATTTACCTTGGAAGAGTACTTTCTGTAGTGCTAATGAAGATATTTAAAGAAAGTTTTCTACATTTTATAAAACCACATTTTAATGACTTGTTTTTACCTCATAAAAGCTATAATCATGGTAATTAGTTAATATACATATACAAACCTATTCTTTAGTTACTTCCAGGTTAGTATACTTCAAGGGATGAAATTCAAAGAGTTGCAAAACTATAGAATAGGTCTAAGAGCCAAAAGCACTCAATATTAAATAATATGTATCAAAAATAAAAGATTCTAAAAACTCACTCACTGTCTTCTGTGGGAAGAACCTGCAGGGAGTAAATCCATTCTATGATATCATCTTTGTTCACCACATCTAATGAATCCAACATATCCAGCCCAGAGAGTGCAAAAAATGCAATTGTCAACCTAGAATGTGTAGGGAAAAGGGCAAAATTCCACCATAACTATCAAACCATTGAACATCATATGATCATAAACAAAAATAAATCCATTCTAAATATGCAATAATTTTAATAGTCCTTCAATTCTGTTCAATCCAATAAAAATACTTCTCCTATGAATCATAGGATGAATAAAACATAGAGGAGCATAAGAAAAAACTGAAGAATGGGCACCTGAGAGCAAAATATAAGTTAAAAAAAGAAACAAATTATAATACTTAATTACCAATACTAAATGAGACATTATAAAGTATATAAAACAAATCAATTTCTGTTTAATCAATCAAGAAGACAATAGGGAAATGTTTACTTCCTAAAGTAAAAATTAGTCAGAATAAGTCACTTTCAGTATTCATATAAACAAACCAAGAAAGTATTTTTCTGTAAAATATATTTACGTAGTATAAGTTACATAAAAATTACAAATTATCATAAAATTATCTGAAAAAATGAACAGAAATACTTGATAATTTTTTTAAAAACTTTGATTCATCAGATATGAGCATTGTTTCAAAATAGATTAAATATATTTCCTAAATTCAATGATTAATCAGTATTACGGATCTCTTTTTTTGGACAGAGCTTACCATAGCTAATGTCATCTCCTACTATAAATAAAATTAACATTCAAAATATTATTTATTATAAAACTATAGCTTCAATTCAGAATTTTTAGAATTTCTATGCATTTAACTTTAACAGAGAAATTTCTGCTTCCTTATACATGTTTACTGATACCATCATAAGATCCTTGTTTTTCTCATTTTAAAATCAAAGGTTTGGCTAGCTGATTTACAGTCCCTTTACCTTAAGCACAGAAAGCTCAGTACATGTATGAACATATATAACATATCGAACATTTTTTAATAATAGATCATACAATTACAGATTGAGAACAGACTCAACCCCTTCATTACACAGGTAAGGAGATATTTAAAAGAGATGATTAAAAAAAAAAAAAAGAAAAAAAACATGAAAAAGAAAAAGAAATAGACTCAATAATAGATTTGGACAGTATAGTAATCATTCCTTAAAACCAATACTTTTTGCTAACTAATAAAAACTTTTAGAAAGAAGTAGTTGACAATATAAAGGCATGGAAATTTATTTTTGTGGTGTGAATTCCCAAGTTTTGGGAATTATTTGCGTAGTAAGTCCCAGGACTGGCATCTATGTCTATCTTCAAATGAACAAATGGGTATACTTCCTCCAGGTTTCTAGTCAGGACTGTGATAGATAAATCAAAATACATAACAAATACAATTTACAAGTTGAAAAGGTAAATTAAATTTACCTTCTGTAGCAATTTGAAAGGAAGTATGTTAACTAACAGCTGTTTGTGAAGTACTGATGACATACTATCCATTCATAAACTCCATTATAATCCATAGTCTTAACTTTATCAAAATATTACTTTATTCAAATGATTCTCTTTCTATGAAATGATAAAATATTGATTCATTAACAGATCTTGGAGCTCACTTCAAAAACCAGTTCTTAAAAAATATGTACTCAATTTAATAAGATGGTGTTTTTACCCCTTATGCCATACCTACTGTATTTCTATCAATAGTTGGTTACATCTGATATATTATTATAAATACTATAATACCTCCCTAAATTAAACGCAGTTACAAACCAAACAGCTTATTTCTTTGTCAGAATGCTTTAATAGCTATCTATAAGATCTAGGAAATTTTTAGCCACAGGAGAAATAAGACAGTGTAGACTAGGGTAACTGGATGCTCTACAAAATCTGCCTTATCTTCCCATTATTAGAATAAAACAATAGAAATATAATAATAATAATATAGCAAAATTTTAATAAGTAATTTACAGATTGCCAACCATTTGCAGAAGACAAGAAATCCAGCTCAATACTATGATTTCAGTAGCTTTTTTTTTTTTTACTTTAATTGTATTATATGACAATTTGATTAACATTTATGGTGTTACCAGAAAAGAAAATCAAAAGGAAGTCCTACTAATATAAGAGATTAAGATTACTAGAAGCAGAAAAAAAGCTAACAAAAATTAACATATGTTTTAATAATTTCCTTTTTTCTTAATAATTTATTTGATTAAAGTTCCTAAAGTACTTACAAAGGGGGCAGGATAATATCACTTGACAAAAATCATACATAAGAAAACAGCAAAATGAGATATCAAAATTTAGTCTGGGACTCTCCTTAGAGATTCTCAGAAAACAAGGTCATTTCACCTGTATCAATAAAAACATGAATAAAAAGCTTACTATACCGTTAAGAGCTTTTCTTTGGTCAATGGACCTCTGGTCAACTTACAAAAGTTAACGGTGTACCACCCTTGCTTCCTTTAAGATTAATCATAGATTTCTCAACTATCATAATCTATTTATTATAGCACCACTACATCTCTGATAGACTATTCGGTGATCACACTCATGACCTTGTTTTATCAATCAATAAATATGAAGCACCTATTATGTTCTGGGAATCCAAAAAGAAGCAAAAGACAGTCTCTCTCCTCAAGGAAGCTATAATCAAACAAACTTTAGTGTTGCATTTCCTTAATCAAAGAATCATAATCTTCTATCCTTCCATCTATTGTCTTTCTCCTAAATCTAGTTTTCATCTTCACAGTGACCTTGAATTCTTCTACTCCTTAGTTCTTTCCTATAAAATCACCACTGCTCTAGCTAACCACTTTTCAATCTTACTCTTACAGGGAATATATCCAACAATACTATTCTCTACTTTCAAATGCTTTGTGTCCTATTATTACTCATCTCTTGTCAAACCCTAATCCTGGATTGCTTTCAGTTTGCCACATCTGCTCTACTCATGTGCTGATGAATAGGACTGAAGGAAATCATGAAACCAAGCTGGCTGAGATCATGTTTGTATTATCTAATTTCTTTCACCTGAGTGTTCACTAGAGCAAAAGCAATAATTTCAATTCTCCCTAAATGATTCTCTATGCCACTCTACAGTGACAAACTGTCCCTTCTCAAGATTCCCACAGCATTCTTTCTGAATTTTCAGCTATAAACTTCACCTAATCTCAAGTAGCCACCACACAAATTACTGCAATAGCTTCCTGACCTGAGATCTCCATCTTCCACGTAGCCAACAAAATCATATACAAGTCTGATCATGTCACTCAATAAACTAGTGACTTTTTTGTCCCCTGTAGTATTAAATATAAACCACTGTATTCAGGTCTCTTTACAACTTGATCATAGTAATAGATATGAAATCAGAAAGACAAATTCAGATTCCATCTCACATATGCGAATCCAGGCAAATCACTTCATGTCACTCCACCACAATTTTCTAATCTATACAAATTAGTTACTAATGGCACTTCTCAGGGTAATAAAAACCAGATGAAGTAATTTCTTCTTTTTCAACTATTTATTTTGTATACTTACATTTTATATACTGCTATCTCTTTATCTATGAACAAAGAACATATCACTACAAAGTAAATTCTTAAAAGCAGGTATTTCTTTGTGTATTTGTCTCGATTCCTTTTCTCTTCTATACTATTTTACTTGGTTATCTTACAAGTTCCCATGGACTTAACAATCCTCTCCATGAAGATGATTAAAAATCTACTTTAATCATAACCTCTTTCCAATCCTCCAGGTTTGTTTTTTTTTGTTAGAAATCTTGACCTGAGTGTTCAGTAGACATCTTGATCTTATTACCTCTAAAACAGACCTCATTATCTTTCTCACCAATCTGTCAAGTAGATAAGTCACTCAGGCTCAAAATGATCATCTCCATCAATTCCCTTTCAATTACTATAGAAATGTCTGTCATTTGTGTCTTCCTAAAATCTCTTACATACCCCATTCTCTCCTTTGCTATTCAATAAACTTCACTAACTCTTTCTTGGCTTCAGATCATATATAAAAACCTCTCTGGCTAGTAAAGCCTTCGTAACCTACCCCCTTCCTACTTTTCCAGCATCCCCTTACTCTGCGATCCAGGGGCACCGGACTCGGGCTCGGGCTCGGGTTCGGAGCCTTTCCATTGGCTGAATGTCCGCCCCGCGCTCCCGCACCTCCGCATCCCAGCTTCCTTCAAGTCCCAGCCAAAGTCCCACCTCCGGCCAGAAGCCCTATCCTCTTAACTCTAATTCACTCCCCGGGTTAATTATCTCCCGTTTACCCCGCACATTATCTTGTTTGTAGACAGTTGTTTTCAAGTTGTCTCCTCATCGGATGCGGACTCCTTGAGAGCAAGAATGATTTCTGCCTTTTTTTGGTATACTTAGCACGACGTCCAGCTAATAAATATGTATCGGAAGAACAAGCCTCCAAGCCTAATCAGTACTGACACACAGGAGGAAGTATAGACGTGCTTTCTGGCGTTCCGCCTAAGGTCCCGCCGATAAAACGTAACAGAGCCGAGAAGTGAGCCCAAGTCCGAGCCCCTTTCCCACACACCGCAGGCTCCAGAGCGCCCTCTCGGAACACGAGAGACCCGGAAAAATGCGAACCGCAGCCGCCAAGACTCACTCGGGCAGTAATTACCTGCTTGTTTCGAGGGAAGAATAGCGCTCAGGCAAAACCTGGAGACAACGCTGGAAGAATCGGACGTGTCTATCCCGTAAGAAATCTAACCGCTCCGCATCTCCGTCAACCAAGGTCAACCGCTCCCCCTCGGCCGCCATCTTGCTCCGGATCGTGGACCACACCTCTTACCGGAAGTTTTTCCACTTCGTTAAAAGAAGTCCCGCCTCCCAGCGCCGAGACTTTGCCGTCACACTTGAAGAGCTTAAAAGGATTTCATTGGTTTACTTTAGCTGCGCAAAGTTTAAAACTCTGCTGGATTTTAAAATACTGACGGAGTTGGAAAAGTGAAGCTTGGGGCTTAATCCCACCGATTTCAACCATTTTACCACCGGTCTTGAGAGCTAGATGTGCGTCTCTTGTATAAACGCTTTAATAGCATCCCACTCTCACCCCGTGTCCCAAATCGTGTTCTGTGGGTACTGACCCAGATCAAGCAATTTACAAGGGCCTCACGCGCTGTTTGAAAATGTTAATAATAATACAAACTTCGAATAAAGTTAACCACAAAAACTGCTTTGGGAAAACTCCCTCTCTACTCATATTAGGTACCTGCCCCTCGTTAAATATGTTCAGCTAGCTGTCCCCTCCCCCAACCCCCCAAGTTCCTTTTCCTCTCCCTCTTTCTAATTTGCCTAGGGGAGAAGTGACTGGTGCAAGGACACAAGCCTGTACTGATTTTACCTACTCCGAAGTCAACTCCGCTCTTTTGGAACAGAGATGGGCGGGGAAAGAAGAGGGATTCAGAGAAAGCTGAGAGAGAAATGGAAAGCTAGGTGCCTAGTGAAGCCCTGGGCTGGGAGTCAGGGTTCCGCCGCCTGGTTCTTTACAAGTCATTTAACCCCTGTTTCCCCTAATTCAATGAAGAAGAAAATTACACATTTTGCCAAGAAAACCCCGCGAGCAGGGTAGTGCATGGGGTCAGAAAGGGTGTGACAGGAGCGAATAGCAACAATTGACTGAGCTGCCTTCTAGTCACCAGCTTTACCTCCTCAATCCCCAGCAATCTGATGGGTGTTTCTACCACTTAGAAAACTGTACAGTCTGAGCGATCTGACTTCAGTCCTCATCCTTCTTGTCAAAACAATCTCCCTAAGACACAGGTCTGATTATACTATTCAATACCACGTCAAAAACTTGCAGTATATCCCCGATGTAGGATAACATCCAAATAATAGAAAGCTCTCCACAATTTGGCTATTGCCTCCCTTAACTCATACCACTCCACTTCCTGAACTCTCTTGTAGCCAAACTAAACTAGTACCTGAATTGGAGACTCCCATTTCTTGTCTCTGGGACCTCTTCTGTTCTTTTATTGCACTCCCCCTCCTCATCTTCACTTCTGAGTATCCTTGTCTTCCTTTAAGAAGTAGCTTTTTTTTTTTTTTTAACCATATCTCTTGGGCTTACTCTGATGCCCCCAGTTTATATATTCTCCTGTTTTTCCTTGTTTCCACTTTCCATCCATATCAGAATTACTTAAGAAAAAGTATCTGCTGCATTTTCGTCCTTCTTTCTCCAGCATTTAATACTGCATTTTTGTCCTTTCTCCAACAACTGACATCATGGGACCTTAATGAATGTTGAACTGAATTTTATTTCTCTGCACCATGCCTGTCTCTCCTTTCCTGATATTTCTAATAGCTTCTTGATCTCTTTTATGGGTTCCAATCCCACAAAATCTAAGTGTCCTCCAAAGCATTTTAGTCTTGGAAATATCCTACATTCTCACAATTAACTCTATACAAATAACTGTTAAATCTATAGATTCATCTTTTTTTCTGAGCTACAAACTTGAAATTCCAGATAATTGCTGATAGAATTTCTTTGGGTCTCAGTTTTCCCATCTGTAAAAGCAGGGGGTTGGCTTAGACATTCCTAAAATCCCTTCCCATTCTTTTTATGATTCTATTATCTCCATCTTGATGCTGAGTTATCTAAAACTCAAAATGTCCAAAATCTGATGCTCTTTCTCATAATATCTGTCAGTAAAACCTGGAACTAGAGGTTTCAGTGAATCTTCCTTCTCTACATACTCATCTCAACAAGTAAGGTTCTGTTTCCACTACAAATCTGTCCTCTCCATTCTTTACCACTATCTTCTAATTCAAAGATTCATTTTTTTCTTATATTATGTTTCCAAATTGCTCTGATCCCATTCTTTCTCCTCTCCTTCAAAGAGATACCTAAAGAGATCTTCCTAAAGGACAGATGTGATTCCTGCTTAAGAACATTCAGTATTCCCCTATTGCCTGAGATGATTTACTAGGTTCAAGGCTTTAGTTTACAGAAGGTCTTGGACCTCTTTTCTACCTACACACTCTTGACTTGGTTGATTTTACCCATTTTCATGGTTTTTAATTATCTCCATACAGCTGACTTCCAGAATTCATCCCATATTATCAATTATCATACATTGCAAACTAGGTGTCCTGGAGTTACCTCAAAATTAACTTTAAAAAAATTCATCTTTTCCCACAAAATCACCAACCCTGTTCCAAACTTCCCTATAATTGTCAAGGGGACTCTATCCTTAGTCAGTTACTGAGGTTTATAGCCTTAGTGCCATCACAGACTCTTTACTGTCCAACACTAGGTGGTATGGTAGTTAGAATGCTGGGACTGCTTTATTTTCCTGAGTTCAAATCTGGCTTCAAATAATAGCTATGTGATCTGGGCAAGTCACTTAACTATATTTGTCTCAGTTTCCTCATATATAATCTGAACTGGAGAAGAAAATGGCAAATCATTCTAGTTATCTTTGCCAAGAAAATTCCAAATGGGATCATGAAGAGAGAGCCACAACTTAACTGAATAATCCCAAAAATTTCCACAAAATTTCCCAAATGTCCTAATTTAATCTCCTGATTTGTCTGACTAGGCACAAAATTTCCCACCCTAATACATCTTCCACAACTGCCAAAGTAATTTTCTTAAAAACTGTAAGATTAGTAACAATAGGTGCACAGAATTTGAGAATTGGAAAGGCCTTCAGCAAATCATCTTGTCCAACTTATTGGTAAAGGAATCCAAACAAATGGTCATGAAGTCTCTACTTGAAAACCTCCAAGGAAGCCACTGCTTCTCAAGACAAGTAATTCAATTTTTGGATAGCTCTAATTTTCAGTAAATTTCTCCTAACATCAAGCCTAAAGTTGCCCCTTTGCAAATTCCATCCATTATTCCTGGTTCAGTCTTAAGGGACTAAACAGAAAATCTAATTCCTCATCTACTAGGCAGTCCTTCAAATACTTGAAGTATCATGTCTTCCTCGAGTCTTCATTTCTCATTTCCTCAGTTCCTTCAGTTAATTCACATATTATAACTACTCAAGTCCCTTCTCCAGTCCTGGCTGCCTCTCCAGCTAATCTATGTTCTTCTTAAACTGTGGTATCCAAAACAGAACACAATACTGCAGATAAAAGCTGACAAGAGTACAGTGAGACTATCATCTCCTTCATCTTCAAAGCCACGTCTTTCTTAATGTAGGTCATGATTATATTGACTTTTTGGTTGCTACGTCACACTTTTCACACATATTGAACTTACAGTTCTATAAAACCCCTAAATCTTTTTTTATCACTAACAACTGAACCTCTTCTATCTTGTACATGCAAAGTTGGTTGTGACAATCAAGCATAAGTACTTATATTTATCCCTTTCAAATTTCATGGTTTTTTTCAATAATCATTTTTATTACAGTGCAGGAAGAAGTGGCAAACCTGGCAGGAAGGTTTTTTGAACTTATACCACTAATTAAAAAAAAAAAAGTCCTCTGTTATAACTTGTGGAAAGACCTCTCAAAACTAAAGCTTTATCTTCAAGACCACACACAGTCTTTGTGTCTCTGTACTACTGGCATAGATCAATACATTCTAAAATGAAATTTTGTCATATTTCAGGGTAGTAACAGATTTTTTTTTAAAGGATAAAGTCTCCAAAGTGACTAAATGTATTTTTTTATGACCAAATTATGTTTTTAGCACCTGTACTTACTATCAGCCTGCATCTTTCTCAGGAACAAAAATCCAAAATTTTTCTGATAGGTCTTGTTGCTATTGTGGCCTAAATTGGGTCTTTCCCTATAATTCCTCCCTCCTCACCCCATTCCCTAAAATGTTTTCTTCTTTTTATACATTGTTTTCTCCTAAGTAGGGATTGTCTTTCTCTTGGCTTGCATTTTTATCCTCAGAACACACAGTATAGAAAATATTTAATAAGTATTTGTTGATTTGACTTGCTAGGATCAGAAGAGCTGAGTATGATACAAGTTTAATATAATTTCCTTCAAAAATTAATTTTTGGAACTTGCGACAAACAATACCTGGTTTCATGTGTGTATGCACTCTCCAGATAGATTTTTAATCCAAGAAACTTATGATTACAGTAAGTGAACCATTCTTTTCAATAACAATTTTGACAAGAAAATGAGACCCTATCTTGAACTAAAAATTCACAGTAATGCCTTTGATCATATTTTGCTGTAATATTCTAAGATTTAATCTTCTCTTGTTGGGGTTTCCTGGGGGTCTCTGGAGGCAGCCTTTGTTTCAGTTCAGTAATCACCCCAAATGCAGACAGATGTTAAGGTCTATATCCCTTATTGTCTCTTTCAAAGCCTTGTCTCTTTCACTTGGGGCTCAGCTAGTTTTTCTGAAGGCCTTCTGGATCTTGGTTTCAGTGGAGAATCAAAGGAGGACAGCTTGCCACCACTTGTCTGGCCTTCCCTAATTCTCCTTCTGGCTGAGTTTGTCTGAGATTATATCCTCTCTCATCATAGATCTGAATCTTGTGGAATTATAGTAAGTACTAAGTACATGTACTGAACTAGAGAATTGTTAAGCACCATGCTAAATTAGATAACTTGTCTCTATCAATTCCACTGACTTACCACCTTGTTTCAAGTTCTGGTCCATAACATTTTGCATCTTAATCTAGATTTGTGTGAACTGTTACAGGTTTTTTCTGACTTCTAGGGCACTTGTGATAAGCTGTTTTCTGTTCTTTCCAAAGAAACTAAGCTCAATGTTAACAAAGTGGAAAAATGCCTATGCAAGATTCCTTCAGAGAAATGTCAACATTTTCTATAATATCAACAATCTGGCCATTTAGAATAGTCGTCATTTGTTTAAATGAGCTAAAGAGAGCTGATTTTCACCTTCTTAGACTCTGTACAGTGTTCAAGACTATCAAGATTTTTTTTTTTTTCTGGAGCTGATCACTCTCTTGTGTTCACTGTTCCCAGCTTTCTGTCAAAGTATCATATTATATGTCTGAAAATGACACCTGTACTATGCAATAATATATGTAAAGCACTTTGCAAACCTTACAGCACTATATTAATATGAATTATTATTACCATTATTATTGTTATCTCCAGGACAAAATACAAACTCTTTAGCACATAAAGCTCTTTACAAATTGATCTCATTCAACTTTTCCACCCTTTATATACATTATTCTTCTTCGTGCACTGTTATTCAGATGGAACAGGTCTTGTTATCCTGCAAGCATAACATTCCTGTCTGTGATTTTGCATTGGCTTTCCTCAATGTCTGGAACGTATTCCCTTTTCACATTTACCTCTTGGAATAACTGGTTTCCTTCAAAACTCAATTCAAGCATCATCTTCAATATGAAGCCTATTCTAGTCATACCAGATGCTAATATTTTTATACTATCACAGATTTATGGCTGGCAAGACCCTAAGAGATCATCTAGTAGAACCCCTCATTTTACTGATTAATCATTAACCTCCTTGGACCTAGAGCTAAAGTAACTTGCCAAAGGTTACACGTGTAGTTAAGTGTCAGGGTTAGGATTTGATCTCAGTTCAGTGACTCCAAGTCCAGCTTCTCCCCAACCTCCACAGTACCTCACTTCTTCCCATCCTTATATCTGTTTGCATGAATATATACATATGCTCATATGTGTTTAAGAATATAAGCTTCTTCAGGAATGGATAGGACTTGCTTTTGTCTTTGCCTCTCTTATACTGCCTGGAATATGGCAGTGTAGCTGCTTAATAAATGTTAACTCAGAGAAATTAACAACCAAGGCAAAGATAATAACTTAACAAAAGATCAAATATCTGGTATCATTAGTTAAAAATATATAGCTATGAATATCCAAACAATGACATTGATTTAGTTCCATGTTAACTGGATACCTAATGGCAAAAATGTCTTCCTGGGGAACATAGTACAAGGTCTGAAAGTTCCTTTACCTGAGAATGTCCTCACGCTGAGAAAAGGAAAGAGAAAGGTGGCAGAGAATCTTGTAGTACTCAGGATCTCCATCTTCATCCACTAATTCTTTTTAAGAAAAAAAAAGCTTTAATGGGAGGATTGGTATAGCTAAAAAGAAACTCAATAAAGAAAAAAGCAATCGTACAAATATTTTGTCAGATATTAGATAAATTTTATAGATTTAAAGCTGAAGTTACTGTGGAAGCTGTTAAATTCAATTTCTCCATTTTTCAGATAAAGAAACTGAGCCTATTTGTTGTTGTTCAACTGTTTTTCAATTATATCTGACTCTCTGTAATCCCATTTGGGGTTTCTTGGCAAAAATACTGTATTGGTTTGTCATTTCCTTCTCCAGCTCATTCTACAAAGTTAAGTGACTTGCCCAGGGTCACACAGGTAGTAAGCATCTTACACCAGAGAGAAGTCTTCTGACTACAGGTCCAACACGCTATCCACTGTGCCATCTAGTTGCCACCTGCGCCTGAGGGAGCTTGCCCAGGCTAGCATAGCTAGTAACTGTGGCATAATGTGAACTCCAGTCCTCTTGATTCCAAACCTAGAACACTTTATACCATACTACCTTGTTCACAAATGGCCACTATTTCAAATAATTTTTCAAAAAAGCTTATGAAATATATAATGACTGTCAAATAAAGGCCCAGACCTTTGAGCATACACAGTCTGATCTGCTGGGTGCCAAACAACCCATATGAATTCTTAGGAAACCTTTTCCAGCAATCCTGACTTCCCCTTAAAAAAGCATATACATGTAGACTTTTACAATAGCTTTTCTCCTATTGCAAAGTGATAAAGAGCCTTTTAAGTGGATAATGAAACAGAGCTAAATGTGCATATAAAAGAGTTAGGGTTAGTCTTACTGTCACACTCATATCTCCTAGCCAACAAGAAGGAAAGCTATTTTGTTAGTCTGAACTTTTGGTATGTTCCAGTTCCAATTTGGCATCAATTAAAAGTTTTTTTTTTGTTTTTTTTTTTAAGATAGTGATGAATGTTGAAGGATTTGTGGGAAAGCACTAATACATTGCTGGTGAAGTTGAGAACTACTCCAACCATTCTGTAGAGAAAGAGCTTTCAAACTGTACATACCCTTTGATCCAGCAGTATCTCTACTGGGCTTGTATCCCAAAGAGATCATGAAGGAGGGAAGGGGACCTACATGTGCAAAAATGTTTGTGGCAGCCCTTTTTGTAGTGGCTAGAAACTGGAAACTGATTGGAAGCCTATCAATTGGAGAATGGCTGAATAAGTTATGGTATATGAATGTTATGGAAATTATTGTTCTGTAAGAAAAGATCAGCAGGATGATTCCAGAGAGTGACTTACATGAACTGAT
Organism: Sminthopsis crassicaudata; assembly: GCF_048593235.1. Taxonomy (NCBI): domain Eukaryota; kingdom Metazoa; phylum Chordata; class Mammalia; order Dasyuromorphia; family Dasyuridae; genus Sminthopsis; species Sminthopsis crassicaudata. Next base: position 546,739,221 of record NC_133617.1, on the reverse strand, counting down.
GCTAAGTGAAATGAGCAGAACCAGATCATCGTACACAGAAACAAGATTATGACAATCAATTCTGATGGATGTGGCATTTTTCAATAATGAGGTCATTCAGGCCAGTTCCAATGATCTTGTGATGGAGAGAGCTATCCACACCCAGAGAGAGGACTGTGGGAACTAATTATGGATCATAACAGAGTATTTTCACTTTTTTTGTTGTTGTTTGCTTGGATTTTGTTTTCTTATTTTTTTTTTCCTTTTTGATCTGATTCTTCTTGTGCAGCATGATAATTGTGGAAATAAGTATAGAAGAATTGCACATGTTTAATATACATTGGATTACTTGCCATCGAGGGGAGGGAGCAGGAGAAGGGAGGGAAAAATTTGGAACACAGGGTTTTGCAAGAGTGAATGTTGAAAATTATCTATGCATATATTTTGAAAATAAAGACCTTTAATTAAAAAGAGATTTTTTTTTCACAGTACATCTGTGTGGTTTTATTTATTTATTAATAGTTTTTATTTACCAGATGTATGCATAGGTAATTTTACAACATTGACAATTGCCAAACCTTTTGTTCTAATTTTTCCCCTCTTCCCACCCCTCCCAGATGGCAGGTTAACCAATACATGTTAAATATGTTAGAGTATAAAATACAATATATGTATACATGACCAAACACTTGTTTTGCTGTACAAAAAGAATTGGACTTTGAAATAGTGTACAATTAGCCTGTGAAGGAAATCAAAAATGAAGGCAGACAAAATAGAGGGATTGGGAATTCTGTGTAGTGGTTCATAGTCATGTCCCAGAGTTCTTTTGCTGGGTGTAGCTGGTTCAGTTCATTACTGCTCTATTGGAACTGATTTGGTTCATCTCATTGTTGAAAATGGCCACATCCATCAGAATTGATCATCATATAGTATTGTTGTTGAAGTATACAACAATCTCCTGGTTCTGCTTACTTCACTCAGCATCAGTTCATGTAAATCTCTCCAGGCCTTTCTGAAATCCTCCTGCTGGTCATTTCTTACAGAACAATAATATTCCATATTATTCATACACAACAATTTATTCAGCCATTCTTCAATTGATGAGCATCCACTCAGTTTCCAGTTTCTGTCCACTACAAAGAGGGCTGCCACAAACCTTCTTGCACATACAGGTACCTTTCCCTTCTTTAAGATCTCTTTGGGATATAAGCCCAGTAGTAACACTGCTGGGTCAAAGAATATGCACAGTTTGATAATTTTTTGATCACAGTTCCAAATTGCTCTCCAGAATGGCTAGATGTATTTACAATTCCACGAACATTGTATCAGTGTCCCTGTATTCCCACATCCCCTTCATCATTCCACATTATCTTTCCCTGTCATTCTAGCCAATCTTACAGGTATGTAGTTCTATCTCAGAGTTGTCTTAATTTGCATTTCTCTGATTAATAATGACTTAAGAGCACCTTTTCATATGGCTAGAAATAATTTCAATTTTTTCATCTGAGAATTGTCTATTTATATCCTTTGACCATCTATCAATTGGAGAATGGCTTGATTTCTTATAGAGTCAATTCTCTTTATATTTTGGAAATGAGACCTTTATCAGATGGGTTCTTTCATATCTAATAAGAAATCCTCTATTTGCAAAAACTTTATAACAATGATTACAGTTATAAAGTTTCTCTTAAGTGTGGGTACGCTTGTGGTCAGTAAAACTAGAATTATATCTAAAAGCCTTTCCACAAAAGTTACATTCATAAGGTTTCTCTCCAGTGTGGATTCTCTGATGTATAACAAGTTTTCTCTTTTGTCTAAAAGCCTTTCCACACTGGTTACATTTATAAGGTTTCTCACCAGTGTGGATTCTCTGATGTATAACAAGTTTTCCCTTTTGTATAAAAGACTTTCCACACCAGTTACATTCATAAGGTTTCTCACCAGTGTGGGTTTTCTGATGTACAGTAAGATATCCCTTATCTCTAAAACCCTTTCCACACTGGTTACATTCATAAGGCTTTTCTCCAGTGTGGATTCTCTGATGTCCAATAAAACCTATCTTGCTTCTAAAGGCCTTTCCACACTGGTTACATTCATAAGGTTTCTCTCCAGTGTGGATTCTCTGATGTACAGTAAGATCTCTCTTGCTTCTAAAGGCCTTTCCACACTGATTACATTCATAAGGTTTCTCTCCAGTGTGGGTTCTCTGATGTACAGTAAGATATCCCTTATTTCTAAAACCCTTTCCACACTGGTTACATTCATAAGGCTTTTCTCCAGTGTGGATTCTCTGATGTCCAATAAAACCTATCTTGCTTCTAAAGGCCTTTCCACACTGGTTACATTCATAAGGTTTCTCTCCAGTGTGGATTCTCTGATGTACAGTAAGATCTCTCTTGCTTCTAAAGGCCTTTCCACACTGGTTACATTCATAAGGTTTCTCTCCAGTGTGAATTTTCTGATGTGCAGTAAGACCTCTCTTTTGTCTAAAAGCCTTTCCACACTGGTTACATTCATAAGGTTGCTCTCCAGTGTGGATTATCTGATGTCCAATAAAAACTCCCTTGCTTCTAAAGGCCTTTCCACACTGGTTACATTTATAAGGTTTCTCACCAGTGTGGATTCTTTGATGTATAACAAGTTTTTCCTTTTGTCTAAAAGACATTCCACACCAGTTACATTCATAACGTTTCTTACCAGTGTGGATTCTCTGATGTACACTAAGAGCTTTCTTGTCTCTAAAGGCCTTTCCACACTGATTACATTCATAAGGCTTTTCTCCAGTGTGGATTCTCTGATGTACAGTAAGATCTGTCTTTTGTCTAAAAGCCTTTCCACACTGGTTACATTCATAAGGTTTTTCTTCAGTGTGGATTCTCTGAGGTCCAGTAAGACCTTCCTTGCTTCTAAAAGCCTTTCCACCCTGGTTACATTCCTTAGGTTTCTCTCCTGTGTGGATTCTCTGATGTACAATAAGATCTGTCTTTTGTCTAAAAGCCTTTCCACAGTGGTTACATTCATAAGGTTTTTCTCTGGTGTGGATTCTCTGATGTACAGTAAGATGTCCCTTTTGTCTAAAAGCCTTTTCACACTGGTTACATTCATAAGATTTTTCTCCAGTGTTGATTCTCTGAGGTCCAGTAAGTCCTTCCTTGCTTTTAAAAGCCTTTCCACCCTGGTTACATTCATTAGGTTTCCCTCCTGTGTGGATTCTCGATTGTACAATAAGATTTTCCTTTTTCATAAAACCTTTTCCACATTCAGTACATTCACAGTGCCTCTCTCTAAGCTGGATTCTCTCCTGTCTTGCACAGCTTTCTCTCCAAGTAAAGTCACAGGCTCCATGAATAGTTGCTTGGGAGTTTCTAGCACAGAATGGCTTAGCTCTGCAGGAGTTTCTTTCATTTCAAATCTGAGCTCTGGAGGGCAGCACCTCAGGTCTTCTTGGTCCAGCATGCACAGTGCTTCCCTTTGCTCAAAATAAGAGATCATCTTTTCTCTGGGAACTGGAAGCCCCAAGGAAAGCAGGTTCCGGGCATTCTCCACCATGACCTCCTTGAACATCTCCTTCTGAGAGGGGTCCAAGAGCCCCCACTCCTCCTGGGTGATGTCCACAGTCACTTCCTTGAATGTCACAACCTCCTGAGGAGGTCCGAGGCTCCCAGGGCGCATTCCCTCTGGCTCCAGGCTTCCTGGGAGCTGCAAGCACAGGCTTCGGTGCAGGAATGCAGAGAGAGCTCAGGTGCAAGGGAAAAAAAGAGGAGAGTTCCGAGTTTGCCGGGGAAAAGGGGGGAGAGATCTGACCTATCAGGGAGAAAAGGGGAGAGAGCTGAGCTCAGGGGAGTGGTGGAAAGGGAGAGATCTGAGCTCACAAGGTGAAAAGGGGAGAGCCTGGAGGGACTGGAAGGGAAAACCAGGGAAGGACCTGAGGACAGACCTAAACTCCCAGGCAGAACAGGGAAGGCCTAAAAAGAGATTTTAAAAAATAAAAGATTTTATTTTAAAATTATGAAGTGGAGGACTTCCAGCCAAGATGGCGGCGTGGAAGCAGACAGCTGCTTGAGCTCCTCATTTTCTCTCAGAACTTACTTCATGACAAGCCTCTGACTTAATGCTTGACCCAGAAAGAAATCCACAAATAATCACCAAGAGAAGACATCCTTGAAAGTCGCCAGAAAAGGTCTGTGTTTGCTCGGGGGAGGGTCAATCAGACTGGGCGCAGACTGAGGGCAGGCAGCCAGAGCAAGACAGGCAGTTCACACAGCTCAGACCAGAGGGGGAAGGGTGTGATCTCTGCCGTTTCTGCGAAAGGGCTTTTGCCCCAGTGTGGATGCTCCATCTTGGCAGCAAGCCAGGAGCAGCAGAGAGGGTGTAAACACCGGAGGTGAAGATTAAAACCCCAGAAAGCCAGCGTCTCTCAGAGCCTGGCCACCCCCAACCCCCACCTGGACTGACTCGGTGCGTTCTCAGAGCCTCAGAGCGCAGACTCAGTACAGTCACTGCTGTTCTGTTAGTGGCTCTCTGCTGCCCTACCCCCAGTCTGTAGAGGAAGCCCATTAATACCATCCAGCCCCATCCCCCGCAAAACAGACCAATTGTTTCTCTTGTCAGTTTGTTTTCTTTGATTCCTACTCTGACAAAATGAACAAAAAATTCAAAAGGGCTCTAACCATTGACAGCTTCTGTGTGGAGAGGGAGCAAACTTCAAATGCTGAGGAGACTAGGAACAGACTGTCCCCAGATGTATCCCCTAAGAGGGATATGAGCTGCTCCTCAATACAAAAGGCCTCATAGAGGAAATCAAAAAGGCTCTCACAAGAGAGCTGGAAGAGAAATGGGAAAAGGAAAGGGAAGCTTGGCAAGAGAGCCTGGAGAAGTCATCCCATGCATTCAAAGACAGAGTGGATAAAGAAATCAAATCATTGACAAACAAGATTAGTGATCTGGAAATGGTAAACAACTCCAAGGAAAACAGGATTAGTGAGCTGGAAAAGGTAAACAACTCCAAAGAAAACAGGATTAGTGAGCTGGAAAAAGAAAACAGCTCTCTAAAAAATAAAATGGATAAAATGGAAAAAAATTCCATAGAAGATAATACTCAATTGGACAGTTACAAAGAGATATAAAAAAAGTGAGTGAAGAAAATACATCATTGAAAATTAGACTGGAACAAGTAGAAATGAATGACTCAAGGAGAAACCAAGAGGTAGTCAAGCAAAACCAGAGAAATGAAACAATTGAAAAGAATGTCAAGTACCTTACCAGAAAGACAACAGACCTGGAAAACAGATCCAGGAGAGAAAATTTGAGAATAATCGGTCTCCCTGAAAAATGGGAGGAAAAAAAGAGCTTGGACACCATTTTCGAGAAAATTATCAAAGAGAACTGCTCAGACATTCTGGAAACAGAGGGTAAAATAGACATTGAAAAAATTCATCGATCACCTACTGAAAGGGACCCTAAAATCAAAACGCCAAGAAATATAGTGGCCAAGTTCAAGAACCATCAGACAAAGGAAAAGATATTGGAAGCTGCTAGAAAAAAGCAATTCAGATATGGAGGATCCACAATAAGGATAACCCAGGATCTAGCAGCATCCACATTAAAAGAACGCAGGGCCTGGAACATGATATTCCGAAAGGCTAAGGAACTTGGTATGCAGCCAAGAATAACTTACCCAGCAAGAATGAGCATCGTTTTCCAGGGAAGAAGATGGACATTTAACGAAATAAATGAATTCCATCTATTTTTGATGAAAAAACCAGACCTACATAAAAGGTTTGATCTTCAAATACAGAACTCAAGAGATTTCTAAAAAGGTAAAAAGAAATCTTGAGAACTATACTTCTGCCAAAAAAATATGTAAAGAACATATGTACAATTTGTCTAAGAAACTAGAGGTGGAAAGGAAATTATATCATAAAAAAGTGTAAAATGGTGGTACTACATCTCATGAAGAGGCAAAGGTAACCTATTGTATCTGAGAGAAAGAAAGGAGGGAGATGAACATAGCGTGTGTCAATAGACATATTCGATTTATGGTGAAACTTCTTCCACTTCATTGAAAAGTGAAAGGGAAGGAGTAAACTAAGGGGAAGGGAATACAGAAATTTGGAGGAAAACGGGTAAAATAAGGGGAGGAACTTTAAGGTGGGGGACGGATCCTAAAAAGGGAGGGCTGTTCACAAGTTTAATACTGGGTAGGGGGGTAAGAGGGAAGGAAAGGGGAAAAGCATAAGCAGGGGTTAATAGGATGGCAAGCAATATAGAATTAGTCCTTCTAACCATAAATGTGAATGGGGCAAACTGCCTCATAAAGAGGAAGCAGTTAGCAGACTGGATTAAAAGTCAGAATCCTACTATGTGTTGTTTACAGGAAACACACCTGAAACAGGGTGAGACATTCAAACTAAAAGTAAAAGGGTGGAGCAGAATCTATTATGCTTCAGGCAAAACCAAAAAAGCAGGAGTAGCCATCCTCATCTCAGATCAAGCAAAAACAAAAATTGATCTAATTAAAAGAGATAAGGAAGGGCATTATATCCTGCTAAAGGGCAGCATCAATAATGAAGTAGTATCAATATTAAACATATATGCACCAAGTGGTGCAGCATCTAAATTCTTAAAAGAGAAATTAAGAGAGCTGCAAGAGGAAATAGCAAAACTATAATAGCAGGAGATCTCAACCTTGCACTCTCAGAATTAGATAAATCAAACCACAAAATAAATAAGAAAGAAGTCAAAGAGGTAAATAGAATACTAGAAAAGTTTGATATGATAGATCTTTGGCGAAAGCTAAATGGAGACAGGAAGGAATATACTTTCTTCTCAGCAGTTCATGGAACCTATACAAAAATTGATCATATACTAGGGCATAAAAACCTCAAAATCAAATGCAGTAAGGCAGAAATAGTAAATGCATCCTTTTCAGACCATAATGCAATCAAAATAACATTTAATAAAAAGCCAGGGGAAAATAGACCAAAAAATAATTGGAAACTAAATAATCTTATACTAAAGAATGATTGGGTAAAACAGCAAATCATAGACATAATTAATAACTTCACCCAAGAAAATGACAATAATGAGACATCATACCAAAATGTGTGGGATACAGCCAAAGCAGTAATAAGGGGAAGTTTTATATCTCTACAGGCCTATTTGCATAAAATAGAGAAAGAGAGGGCCAACGAATTGGGCTTACAACTCAAATTGCTAGAAAAGGAACAAATTAAAAACCCCCAGACAAACACAAAACTTGAAATTCAAAAAATAAAAGGTGAGATTAATAAAATTGAAAGTAAAAAAACTATTGAATTAATTAATAAAACTAAGAGTTGGTTTTATGAAAAAACCAACAAAATAGACAAACCCTTAGTAAACCTGATTAAAAAAAGGAAAGAGAAAAAGCAAATTGATAGTCTTGAAAATGAAAAGGGTGAACTCACCACTAATGAAGAGGAAATTAGAACAATAGTTAGGAGCTACTTTGCTCAACTTTATGCCGATAAATTCGATAACTTAAATGAAATGGAAGAATACCTTCAAAAATATAGCTTGCCCAGATTAACAGAGGAAGAAGTAAGTAGTCTAAATAATCCCATCTCAGAAAAAGAAATAGACCAAGCTATTAACCAACTTCCTAAGAAAAAGTCCCCAGGACCAGATGGATTTATATGTGAATTCTACCAAACATTTAAAGAACAACTAACTCCAATGCTATGTAAACTATTTGAAAAAATAGGGATTGAAGGAGTCATACCAAATTCCTTCTATGACACAGACATGGTACTGATATCTAAACCAGGTAGATCGAAAACTGAGAAAGAAAACTATAGACCAATTTCCTTAATGAATATTGATGCTAAAATCTTAAATAAGATATTAGCAAATAGACTTCAGAAAATCATCCCCAGGATAATACACTATGACCAAGTGGGATTTATACCAGGAATGCAGGGCTGGTTTAATATTAGGAAAACTATTAGTATAATTGACCATATTAATAATCAAATTAATAAAAACCATATGATCATCTCAATAGATGCAGAAAAAGCATTTGATAAAATCCAACATCCATTCCTACTAAAAACGCTTGAGAGTATAGGAATAAACGGACTATTCCTTAAAATAATAAGGAGCATATATTTAAAACCTTCAGTAAACATCATATGTAATGGTGATAAACTAGAACCTTTCCCTGTAAGATCAGGAGTGAAACAAGGTTGCCCACTATCACCATTACTATTCAATATAGTACTAGAAACTCTAGCCTCAGCAATAAGAGCCGAGAAAGAGATTCAAGGAATTAGAGTAGGAAATGAAGAAATCAAATTGTCACTTTTCGCAGATGACATGATGGTATACTTAGAGAACCCCAAAGACTCTGCTAAAAAGCTATTAGAAATAATTCAGAATTTTAGCAAAGTCGCAGGTTACAAAATAAATCCACATAAATCCTCAGGATTTTTATACATTACCAACCCAATCCAACAGCAAGAGATACAAAGAGAAATTCCATTCAAAATAACAGTCGATAGTATAAAATATTTGGGAATATATCTACCAAAGGAGAGTCAGGAATTATATGAGCAAAATTACAAAACACTTGCCACAAAAATAAAGTCAGATTTAAATAATTGGAAAGACATTCAGTGTTCTTGGATAGGCCGAGCGAATATAATAAAGATGACAATACTCCCCAAACTAATCTATTTATTTAGTGCTATACCAATCAGACTCCCAAGAAACTATTTTAATGACCTAGAAAAAATAACAGCAGAATTCATATGGAACAACAAAAGGTCGAGAATTTCAAGGCAAGTAATGAAAAAAAACTTTAAATGAAGGTGGGTCTAGCTGTACCTGATTTAAAGCTATATTATAAAGCAACAGTCACCAAAACCATTTGGTATTGGCTAAGAAATAGACTAGTTGATCAGTGGCATAGGTTAGGTTCACAGGGCAAGATAGTGAATAAAAATAGCAATCTAATCTTTGACAAACCCAAAGATCCCAAATTTTGGGATAAGAATTCATTATTTGACAAAAACTGCTGGGAAAACTGGAAATTAGTATGGCAGAAACTAGGCATGGACCCACATTTAACACCACATACTAAGATTAGATCAAAATGGGTCCAAGATTTAGGCATAAAGAACGAAATCATAAATAAATTGGAGGAACAGGGGAAGGTTTACCTCTCAGACTTGTGGAGGAGGAAGGAGTTTGTCTCCAAGGGAGAACTAGAGACCATTATTGATCACAAAATAGAACATTTTGATTACACCAAATTAAAAAGTTTCTGCACAAACAAAACTAATGCAAACAAGATTAGAAGGGAAGTAACAAATTGGGAAAACATTTTTACAGTTAAAGGTTCTGATAAAGGCCTCATCTCCAAAATATACAGAGAATTTAATTTATAAGAAATCAAGCCATTCTCCAATTGATAAATGGTCAAAGGATATGAACAGACAATTTTCAGATGATGAAATTAAAACTATTTCCACTCATATGAAAGAGTGTTCCAAATCACTATTGATCAGAGAAATGCAAATTAAGACAACTCTGAGGTATCATTACACACCTGTCAGATTGGCTAAGATGACAGGAACAAATAACGATGAATGTTGGAGGGGCTGTGGGAAAACTGGGACACTGATGCATTGTTGGTGGAGTTGTGAAAGAATCCAACCATTCTGGAGAGCAATCTGGAATTATGCCCAAAAAGTTATCAAAATGTGCATACCCTTTGACCCAGCCATACTACTACTGGGCTTATACCCCAAGGAACTAATAAAGAAGGGAAAGGGTCCTGTATGTGCCAAAATGTTTGTGGCAGCCCTTTTCATAGTGGCTAGAAGCTGGAAGATGAATGGATGTCCATCAATTGGAGAATGGTTGGGTAAACTATGGTATATGAATGTTATGGAATATTATTGTTCTATAAGAAATGACCAACAGGAGAAATACAGAGAGGCTTGGAGAGACTTACATCAACTGATGCTGAGTGAAACGAGCAGAACCAGAAGATCATTATACACTTCAACAATGATACTGTACGAGGATGTATGCTGATGGAAGTGGATTTCTTCTACATAGAGAAGAGCTAATCCAATTCCAATTGATTAATGATGGACAGAACCAGCTACATCCAGAAAAGGAACACTGGGAAATGAATGTAAACTGTTATTTTTACCTTCTCAATCCAATTCTTCCTGTGCAACAAGAAATTTGGTTCTACATACATATATTGTATCTAGAATATACTGTAATATATTTAACATATATAAGATTGTTTGCCATCTGGGGGAGGGGGTTGGGGGAGGAAGGGAAAAAAATCTGAATAGAAGAAAGTGCAAGGGATAATGTTGTAAAAAATTACCCATGCATATGTACTGTCAAAAAATGTTATAATTATAAAATAAAATAAAAATTAAAAAAAAATAAATTCTGTGACCACACTGTCACTGAAAAATAAAATAAAATAAAATAAAATTATGAAGTGGAAGATAGAGACTATTTCTACATGCTCTGAAGTGGAAGGCTGAGTGCTCCATCAAACAAGCCTGCTTATAAACAAGCTTCCAGAACATTAACTTGTGTTGGTATTAAGCAGGAGTGATTATGTATGTCCAAAGTATGGGACCCACTTACAGTAACAATGAATATGAAATAAATATCAAAACTTTGCTTCATAAAAGGACCAGCTATTTATTTAATATATCCAATGTAGTAGTCACTGCATCAAAAGTGAAAGGGACAATACAAGTAATTGAATTTTGCTCTCTCATTTTATAGATGAGGTATTTGAGGCTTAGGGACATTAAGGGACTTGCCCAGGGTCATTAAAAAATAAAAATGGCAGAAATGGGATCTGAACCCAGCTCCTCTAATTCCAAATTTGCCCTCTTTTATCTCTATGTTGCCTCCCAATTTAAAGACATTCATGCTTTGACATTCAAAATTTGTTAATTACATAAGGTACCATCTATTTTAAAACATCTTAAAATTTTTCAATTAGGCATACAAATATAGTTTTCTTCTATTATATAATGAAGCCATAAGAAGAAACCTCCACTTATTTACTTCATATGCTTAAGTTACAATAATTTAAAATTATATTTTTCCTTTCAATTTGCTGTTGCAAAATAAAAATTTAAATATGGAAAGAATTATCTCCCTAGGGAAAAACAGAAATAAAACAGCAATTGTTGGCATGTATTTCAATATCTAATAATCAAACACTACACAATGTATATTCACAGTATAACAAGGTAAATGACCATTTCTGAACATAAGTGGTTGCTTTTTATATAAATCATTTATTTTCTTGTGTAAAGGATTATATCAATATTCACATTAGCTGGATGGCAATTTCAATTTGCTCAATTTTCTTCTATAATCCTTGTCTCCATGTGGGGATGGCCCTATGGAGAGAAGTAGTAGATACATTATAAGGAAATAAAAAATACCTTTAAAAAAGCCTTTAACTTTATTTGTTTGTTTATTTGTTTTTTCATTTTTACCTATGTGGTATATTCAGAAGAGGCCCTGCACCTGTTGGACCTCTCTCCTTTGTACGTTCTTCCCATCCTTTGGTAAGTTTGTATAATCTGGATGGATCCCGACTAACATTAACTTCAACCTGTCAATAGAAATAAAATCATAACCTATTAATTATATTAACTAATAAATTAAAACTTATAAATTCATAATAGGACATTATAATAAAAAGGCAATTTCAAAAAAACAAACATTAATAAAAATTCAATGTTTATCAAATAACCACTTTTATGTTCCTCAAGTGACCATTTTATTTTTCTAAAGAAAAGAGGTTATATGATTATTATTTTTTAAAATCAAGGCTTTCTAATTATATTACACAATAGCAACTTAATAATAAAAGTTACCCTTCAATACTTGGTATATTTCTTCTAATCCTCCCACAAAATAAAGTTTAAGGATTTTTAAAAAAGTCTTTTTCATTTCCTTATAATTTAACTACTACTTCTTACCACAGGACTATTCCAACCTAGTGATAAGAATTACAGAAAAGAGTTTAGTAAACAGAAAACAGAATAACATTAGAGGAGCTAAGCAATACCATTTTTATTGAAAAAAGAAAAAAAAAAGTATGATTGCCAAGTGTAATGTATGGGCAAGAATTAAAAAAGGAAGAAAAAAATTGAAGAGCAAGAGTCAAGGAAGGGAAGAGAAAGAAAGTATAGAAGCAGACATTTCTGTTTTTTAAAACATAGATATTTAACCACATATTGTATCCTTAGTTGAATTAAATTATGTTTTTTCCTACTTGGGCAAGCAGTTAAAATTTTTAAAGGAGATAAAATTAGGGGGGAAAAGCCAAAAAAATAAATGTGTTTTAAATGTTTTAAGTCTACTAAAGGGGTAAAAAAAAAAAGTAGGATAATATTGTTGAATATTTTCTAAAATCGGAATTCAGGTATAGTCTTAGGATATAGTACCTTTTCTCTTAATTTTGCCAATCTTCTTTCTTTTTCTATCTTTTCATTTTTCTTTGCTTGTCTCTCCAGAATCTTTAATTCAAGTTTATGTAAATCCTGTAGAACATATGCAAAATAAAAAAGATGATTTCTGAAGACAAGGAAATTAAAATTAAAAATTTCAAAAGTCTAGCTGTTTGATGACTAAACTAAAAGTTAGCTGTCTGGGCTCTCTAATTCTGACTCCACATTTAATAGCTGAGTAATCTGTCAAACTCAATTTCTCTCTCTAGACTTCAATTTCCTCCTTTGTAAAATAAGAGGTCATTTAATTCAAACCTCTAAATTTATTCCCGATTCTAACATTATATGATTCTAAGATTTTTTAATGACATTTAGATATCTTTAGTTATTAATGCTTTAAATTTTTGAAATATAGATTTTACTGTGATGTTTTCTAATGAACCAAATTTTGTCAAAATAAGTTGAGCATCCCAGGAGGGTATATACTATAAAACCAGTGAGGTCTGACTTGGAATATGACAACCATCAACGAAATTAACATGCTATCAAACTAAAACTATTTGTCCCTATAAGATTAGTATTTGTACAACTAAAAAAAAAAGTTCTCCCTAAAATTCCTACTCTACTGGTCTTGTTTCATTCCCACACAAAGTCTCAACTTCATGGTAGAGAAACTTCTTTTATCTTTCTAACGATTTCAAAGTATCATTTAACAAAACAGCAATTTTAAATGAACTAGCTGGCAGTAGAATTTTTAAACTCAAATGAAGATTTTCATTTTAGCTGACTAATTAATAGTCTATAAAAAAACACAATATAATGTTTCTGGCTATTATGTTGTGGTAATTTGTTCCTAGAGCCATGATTAGGTTCAATTCACAGAAAACTTATTTTTTTCAAAGTTATTATGGCATCTAGAAGTAAAAACAAAAGAAATTTTATTTTAGACTACTACTAAAAAACAAGGAGATTGGGGTAAGTAACAATTCAAGGGTATAGTCAAAAACAACTTCACAAATCATTTTCCTTTTCAGGAAATTTCAGGCTAAACATTCAACCAATTGCAAAACTTGTAAGTACTCAAATAGGATGATGTATCCATTTTATCTCCATTATGGAGTTTTCTACAGAGAATAAGTCAAAGATAAATTCCTTGTGGATGGGAAGATACTCCTGATGACCCTATTTTGTGGATGACAGCTGAATTGATTACATCAAGCTCCAGAACCTTGAGAGGCTTTTAGAAGGGACAGGTAATCATATAAAAAGTTTGTTCTATCCACACATAAGGAAAAGATGAAATAAAAGAATGTCTATTGTTCATATTTCAACTTGCATTTGGATGGATATTCTATGGAGTAGATGATCCCAGGATCTAATTGATTTGGGAATTTTCTCCAATGAGTAATCTGATATGAAACTCACATGAATTTTCCCTTCCTTTATAACTACATCCTTCCACAGCCTTCCAAAAGTTCGCCAGAAGTAGCTGACATTGAAGGACTCCTTTTCTTTCTCTCAACATTGTAATGGTACTAGTGAAGCATTATTTGTCATCTCCTTCTCTTTCCATTTTATCAACTTATCTTTTTATCCAATCATAAAAATTCTTGATAACTTTCTTTAATCTTCTTATTCTCTTGTCTCTTCTTAATTACATGTTGCACTCTGCCTACACCCATTAGGTATCCCTTCACTGCCCTCAAGGTATAGTCATCTTCAGTTCTTTAGGTATAGTGCTATTCTATGTCTTTTTGACAATACCAAATGTCTATATAGAAAAGATGGATTTTTGCTTTTATAGGAAGCTTGGGTTTAGTAAAAAGAACTCTGAATAAAATAAAAAATAAAAAAAGAACTCTGTAATTTCCCCCAAACTAGCTCTATCTATAGTATCTATACTGTCACACAAATATACATATTTTTTGATTAAGCTCCATAGAGTATCTATCTAAATGCATTATTAGTCAACCTATAAAATGGTCTAATCACTCTAGAAAACAATATGGAATCATGTAATAAAAGTAAATAAAATATTCATATCCTGAGACCCAACAATTTCACTAAGAGAATAAGCATGATAACTATGACAACGTAAATTTTTAAATTACTAGAATGAAATAAAATTCTGAGTAAATGAAAAATCAATGATGGGCCTGAAGCTCAGAAAATTAAATACCTCCCTCTTTGTAATAGAAGGGCAAGGGATTACTAAAATAGAATGTTTATTTGTGTGTATGTGTATGTCTGTGTGTCTGTGTGTATATGTGTGTGGTATACAAAACCATACATATAGTAGATTATATGTATGTATATATTATATATACAATCAATATATGATAATTTATATACAAATATATACACATATATGTATAGATTGGTAGGTAGATTCAAAAGGAATATGACTATCAGAAATATTAAGTATTTTTTTCTTAAATTCCTTTGTTAATAGGTAAGAGGTCCCCATCCTTCCACCCCCATGATTTTGATGTTGAGACAATAGGTTTCAATGAAACATATTTTTTAAAAATATGATGAGAGAAACAATAGGAGAGATTATATGCACATATAGCAAGTATATACACACATATACATCCACATACATATCCATAATCTATATAGTTACACATATATGCAAAATGTCAATATATGTATAAACATACACAAACATATATATACTCACTCTCTCTTGAAACTTAGTAATTTCATTTAGAGCTGTTTTTCTTCTTTCTTCCCTTTCAGTCTTCTCCTTCATCTCTTTTTCAAGTTTCAACAATTCTTCCTGCTCTTTCTTCTGCTGAGTATGTTTTTCTAGCAATAATTTTAGGTGAGATTGGCGCTGATGTTCTTTCTGTTGCTTTCTCTCTTTTTCCTCCTCTTCTTTTAATTGAGATGTTTGTTTCATAGATAATTCCACAATTTTCTGCTTTTTCCAGGCTTCAATTGCTAATTTCTGTTTCTTTCTTTGCTCTTCTTTTTGTTTTTGGGAATCTTCTTGTTGAAGATCATTACTCCTAAGTATTTCCTCTGACTTTGTTTCCAACATTTCTTTCTTTTCTTGTTGCTTCTTTGCTTTCCATTTCTGAATAAACTAAATAAGTTTTTTTAAAAAAAGGAAAGTGATGTTTAGTTTAAATCCTAGGTGATCAAAACTATAAACTCATTTCAGTCCACTGCATATAAATCAAACAATATTCTGAAACTTTTAACTCAGAGAATCCATAATTATAATTTGTTTTACCTGATTTCTCTAGCTGATGAATATCCCAAACTTATTTATCATTTATGATAAATGGCATTCAAGTGTGAACTACCTTTTGCTAACCAATCTTGACTGATAAGGAAAGAAACTTATTTGTTATCTTTATTAATAAGGCAACTAGAAGGAAGTATTAAACTACAGGCTGAGAAAAAGGTGAAATTGAGAAACAAAATCTGATGCTAGTTCAGGCAACAAACTATTTGACAGACAAGAAAATCATATTTTAATATGCAACTCCATGACAAACATTTACCACAGCAAAACAGTCATATGCCTTGGCAGGAAACAGACCAGAAGTTATATTTTACCAAATGTTTTTAAAAGCATTTTATTTTTAAAAATATGAACATTTAAAAATATAAGCCATAATTACTTAAAAACTGACACTAATGAAATAGTTGTTAGAATTTATGTAAGTTCACATATACACACAACCCTTCCCAAGAGTCAGCTAGATGGTGCAATGGATAGAATGCCAATTCTAGAATAAGCAAGACCTGAACTGAAGAACTCAGACAATTATAGCTGTGTGACTCTGGACAAGTCTCTTAAACTGTTTGCCTCAGTTTCCTTATCTGTAAATATACAGATAAGGGGATAAAAGCAATAGTATCTTCCTCCTAGGGTTGTTGATTCACCAGTAAACAGGGTATTGTAAGGTTTAGTCCATGTTTCAGACTTCTGTTTTCATCCTGATATTCTAGTGTAGAGTGAGAAAGAAATCTCTTAATAATCTCTATTCCATAATGTTGTTGCTCTCAATTGTTGTAACCCTTATTGTATTTCTGTTATCTGGGATGCTTGAGAAGCAAATAATTTCATGTCTAGTTTTCTTTCTAGAAATGTTTCAATTGCCTCTTTTCACTGAAAAGCATTTGTTTTTTTCATTTTAAGTTAGACTCAGATTTGCAGAGTATATTATCTTGGGCTCTATCTTGAATTAATTTTCTCTTCAGAACCAGAAGTTTCTGGTGGATATGGAATACTTTTCTATTATTCAAATTTCTTTTCCTCTACATTCGAAGATCCTTCTCTAAGTCAGTTACAGAATTAGTTGTTTTTCTACATAATTATTACTATTAAGTTACCTGGAGTTTGCAACATGGGTTTTGTTGTTGTTGTTGTTTGGAGGCAATCTCATGTTTTCTTTCAAGTAGCATTTTGTTTTCAATGTCCACAAGTTCTGAGTAGTATCTCGTAATATTTCTTATCTTATGGTGTTCAGGTATTTTGACTTTTCATGTTCTTCTGGGATTCCTTTGTCTTCACTTTGTCTTCAAGATCAATTTTGGAGAAGTCTGAGAGGTCATGAAGATCAGAGAAAATGGATAATCCTCCATCTTGCTAGGCACATGACATAGAACTTGGTATTATTCTCTTCCAGTTTTACATCGTGAACATCACCATAATTTATAGTAGGATTCTTGTTTTGTTTTATTTTGTTTATTCATTCATTCAGTTTTACTTTCTAGATTGGGAATTTGTGTTAGGACCAGATTCTGTAACCTTCTGGAAGGCTTTGCTTTTATCTTTTCTTGGGCCTTGCTGCTGCCCTTTTTTAGAGGGCTGAGTATTGTGTTCTTCATGGATCTCATAGGTAACTTAGGCTGGACACTGAAGCTTTCAGTATGCCCAAAGCTATCTGATCTAAGCTGACACATGACCACTGGCCTAAACTGAGCTTTGCAAGTTCTTGGCTCAGGCTAGGATCTGAACAAAAGAACTAGACTTCGGTTAACCCCAGCCAGTCAGATAGTAGGAAGGTATGTAGGTTCAAAGGGATAGAAGGATAAGCTCTACCTTGGTTTGAGCTCCCCCTCCTGGTTATTCCATTACAAATTCTGGGTTAGATGAGCCCTCTCTCCACAATTAGTCACACAGCCGCTGCTTACTTCTATGCCTGTTTTCTATTGGTATACAGTCCATAAATCACTCCTCCTGGTGCAGGCCCCTCTTCAGTTCACATTAGATCAGTTATGCAGTTGTAGGGTATAAGCAACAGAGCTTCCAAGTCATACCTATTGCTGCGCCCTGCATTTTGTCAGGTCCCTTTCTTCTTGTCCAAATTCACAGTCACAGGCACCTGCTCATTATTCCTGAGCTGGAAGTTCTTGGGTGGCACCCTTTTCTCTAGATCAGTTCTCACTGAGGGCATATCTCTGTTTGTCTCCTTATATGACATGAGGTGCAAAAATAGTTCACTATGATTTTTCCTTGGGTTTCCCAATTAGAAGTAGGTCTGATGCTTTCCTAGGCCTTTGATGGAGTAGTGGGTCTCTATTGGTTGATCTTTCTATTATTAGTTACTGCATCATTCTTCTTGATTAGATAGATAAACCTGCTCTCCCTTATCCAATAGTACTATAAAGTATAGTGCAATATATGAGATTTTGACAGTGTGGTTTTTAATCACAACTATAAGTTTTAAACCATTAGCTATAGACTAGTTTCTAATTTCCTTATTAATAAATGGTAGATCAAATGTGACCTTGGTTTGTTACATAATTAGAGGAGATTAATGGCAACAAAAGCAGGATGCTGGTAATTTTTTGGTGGGCTTTACCTACACTTTTCATATTAATTGGATGGAAAACTTTTCTGTTTCTAATTTTACTTCTAGAAAACAGACCTCTTTTTAATCAAAAAACAAATGGATTATTTGATAGCTTTGGCTGAGACTTATAATGAACTGAACAAAGACTGTTTCTGTTGATCATTATTTAATTTACTGCAAACACTGTAACTTGTACCCTTGATCATGTAAGTGCTTAACCATAAGCACACATTAAAATCTGATTCATCAGTTCTTTTTTTATCTTAAAAATATGCCAATAACATATTAAAATTAAGAGTATCAAATGATTAAAATGTGAAGTCATTTCTTAGCACTATTTCAGCAGAATAAACATGATAAAGATTACATGTACTGGCCATGCCTGATGCAGCTGGTTTTTAAGCACAGAAGTTGGAAGGGAAGGAAAAGACCAATGATAAAAAACTAGTAACCTGTAGTATTGGGGATACAAGCTATGAGCAAATAAAGGTTTTCTATACATTTTTATAATATCTAGAGCATGTTTTTCCATAATGCATGTTTTAAAGCTAAAAGAATGTAGCACACAATTAAGTTAAAATTAAAAAAATTAAAATAAAAAACAATTTAGGAGGGGAGACATGTATCCTCAGCACATATATCAAATCATTTATGGTATGCTATACTAGTAGAAGATATTAATTACTATAGCATAAACCATACTAAGTGGGGTTTTCTATTCATTTCAACTCTAAAGTTTTCCTTGATCTTTCAATACAAGCTTTATTTTATCTAAATGTAAACTTATATTAATTTCTATACTTGAACATATTTAGAATTTTTATGTTTTAATTTTACCACCTTGAGTGCTTTAAGTCAAATAAAGAATGCTTTAATAAATAAAAAAATTATAATGTTTATATTTTTATATTTATATTTAATTTTTTTATAATTAACAAACAAATAAAGAGGTGAAAACAAACAAATCAGACTGACCAAAGGTGATAACTGAATAGAAATATGCCCAAATACTAAATATATATGTAAAACAAAAGTTTTACCTCTTTTTTCCTTTCTTCTAAAGACAGAAATTTTTGGTACCATTTCTCATGCAGCTGAACCTCATCTTCTGTTCTTCCAGGAAGATACTCTAGAACTTCTTTCATATAACTGGGCTTCCCTTTATGCTTATTTCTCACTTTTAGAAAATACTGATGATCATAATCATCCCATCCCCCTTGTCGTCCTCCTGCTTGCTGAAGGAACTTTTCAAATTCTACTACTTCTTCAGGAAGATTATTTAGCATCACTGTGTCCAAGGAAAATCTGCTTGATGGTACTTTGAAAGATCTCTCTGTTCTTGAATTACTCAATGCCCAGGTCTCTATTTTTTTCTCCAAAGCATTTAGTTCATTACTAGTTATTTTCTCTTCTTTAATAAGATCTTCATATCTAAAATTAAGGATAATATTTGAATAGTCAGCTTTTTAAAAATATACATGTCAATCTTCCAACATGGTAATAAAGAAAGAGCAATGAATTTGCATTCTTGAGGATCTGGATTCAGGTCTTGACTTTGACACTTTCTAGCTGTGTAACAACAGAGTCACTTAAAATCTCTGAGTCTTAGTTTTCCAAATATAAGAAGAATATATTTGTACTACCTACCTCACAGGACAGCTAAGTGGCACAGTGGATAGTCATGAAGACTCATTATTTATGAGTTCAAATGCAGCCTACCACACTTACTAGCTGTGTGACCCTGGGGCAAGTTACTTAATCCTGTTTGCCTCCGTTCCTTATTTTTATTATTATTTTGCATTTCAGTGAGTATCAGGTCACTTTACCTGGTCACAATAAACTTAATACAAGATAAAGGAACAGAAATTCAAGATCCTCAAAACCAAGTTAACATGTACATATCCAATGGCTTTAATACAAGAGTGGGTACAGAGGAGAATGGCAAAAAAAAAAAAAAAAAAAAAAAAAATGTTGGAAACATTTTCCACTTCAGTGGAAACACTAAAGAAAGAGAGATGCCAAAGCTGTCTAGACTACTCAAAAACCTAATATCTATATTACATGAATACTTTTTTCAAAAAGAAGCAGTTAGGTATTTCTTGAGACTGAACATTATGGGGAATGTATTTGTTGGATGTTTTTGCTTTGTCAAATCAAGAAAAATTTTTTTTTTGTTTTTTTTTTTTAACACTTAATTTTATAAGAAACGAATAGGAAAGTATTGGACATGGAAAAATCAGCAGCATCATGAAAATGACCATGCAACAGAAAGAAAATTATTGGCTACTGATTTGGGGTTTTGTCATGTCTGTATATAAATGAAAATGAGTAAAGAATTAGATTTTAAAGTCTCATTTAAAAGTGTCTTTTTTAAAAAATTCAATCAACTTGTATGCACATTAAAAGTGCACTTGGGGGGCAGCTAGGTGGCGCAGTGGATAGAGCACTAGCCTGAATTCAGGAGGACCTGAGTTCAAATCGGATCTCAGACACTTAACACTTCTTAGCTGTGTGACCCTGGGCAAGTCACTTAACCCCAGCCTCAGGGGGGAAAAAAAAGTGTACTTGAAAAAGGAATAACAATGTAAGTCTTCCCAAATTACTTTTGTATAGTCTTAACACTAACAACAGAGTGAAAATAAACCTGATTGATTTAAAAATTAAAATATTTTTAAACATACATCTGTCTCTGGTCTTCTTTAAAAGTATTGATTGCATTTTCAATTTCTTCCATCATTTCTCTTAGTTTTTCAACAACTGTTAAAAAAAAAGGAGAAAACAATCTATCCATTTTCTTTACTTTAACGTTCTAATTACTATATATGAAATTAGAAACAAAAACTCAACTTTCATTCCACTTAAAAAAAAGTTTTGAAGTACAAGAACAGTGGCAAAAATATTAATCTTAGAAAAATAACACAGTAGAAAAAACCCTGTGCTAGGAGCCAATATTCATTTGTTCACTAATTAGTTCTTATCTTGAATAACTCATTTAAACTAATCTCTCTGTAGTTCAGTTTCCCCACCTACAAAATATAGAAATCTGTTTACCTTGTCTTACCACAAACATACTGAGATGATATGAAAGCAGCAGTATTATTAGTTATAGTAACATCACTATTTTAACTAATACTAAATGTTAAATATTCTATATCACTAAGACAAATAATGTACAGTATAGTTTTCATAAACATTAATACTAGAAATTTTCTTTGTTCTTTCCATTTTACTTATGCAATCGGTCTTTGCAGAATTAGTGGTAAAAGCATTGATATCTTTCCCTTTCCCCAAGATAATTTTTAATACATAAAAAGTACACTTACATTCTGGTGTAGATTTTACATCTTTTAACTGCTGCTGAAGCCTCTTTACATTGTTATGCATTTTTGCCAAGTGTTGCTGGATTTGAGCTCCTATAGAAATACCAAGTTAAAAATACTTCTATTAGAAATATTTTTACAACTCAGAAATTCTTCTCAAGATTTGGAAAATACTCCATACCTAAATAAGGTCAAAATGGGTACATGATTTAGGTATAAAGGGTGATGCTACAAGCAAATTAGAAGACCAAAGGATAGTTTACCTAGCAGATCTTTGGAGAAAGGAGAAAGTGATGACCAAAGAAGAATAAAAGAACATTATGAAAGGCAAAATGTGACAACTTTGATTACATTACATTAAAAAGTTTTTGAACAAATAAAACTAATGCAGTCAAGATCAGAAGGGAAGTAGAAAGCTGGGAAACAATTTTATAGCCAGTATTTCTGATAAAGGCCTCATTTCTAAAATATATAGAGAACTGATTCAAATTTATAAGACTACAAGTCATTTACCAACTGATATTTAGTCAAAGGATATGAACAATTTTAAGATGAAAAAATTAAAACTACCTATAGACATGAAAAAAGTTCTAAATCACTACTGATTAGAGAAATGCAAATTAAAACAACTATGAGGTACCTTTCAGATTGGCTAAGATGACAGGAAAAGATAATGATAAATGTTGGAAGGGATGTGGGAAAACTGGGACACAAGAAAGGAGACAAGACTTGGAAAGACACAATAAATGATTTGGACTTTAACCCCTGGCTGCACATGTAGTGATTACTGACCTGAAACGAAGGCTGCCTCCAGAAACCCCAAGAAAACCCCAACAAGAGAACATTTTAGAGAGAATAGTTACACCCCTCCACTGTAGATGGGATACTAATGCATTGTTGGCAGAGTTGTGAAATGATCTAACCATTCTGGAGAACAATCTGGAACTCCACATACCCTTTGACCCAGCAGTGTCTCTACTGAGTCTGTATCCCAAATAAATCATAAAAGGGGGGAAAGGACCCACATGTACAAAAATGCTTGTAGAAGCTCTTTTTGTTTTGCCAAGGAATGGGAAAATAATAGATGCCCTTCAACTGGGGCATGGCTGAATAAGTTACGGTATATTAAAGTAATGGAATATTATTGTTCTATAAAAATTGATGATGAACAAGATAATTTTAGAAAGCCCTGGAAAGATTTACATGAACTGATGCTGAGTAAAGCAAGCAGAACCAGAAAAACACTGTATACAGCAATGGCTGAATTGTGCCATGATCAACTATGACAAACTTGGTTCTTTTCAACGGTTCAATGATCCAAGATAATCCCAATAAACTTTGAATTAAAAACACCATTCACATGAAGGGAGAGAATTATGGAGAATGAATTTAAATCAACACATACTATTTTCATCTTTTTTTCTCACGTGGTTTTACCCTTTTCTTATTTTTTTTCTCCCAACATAATTCCTATAGAAATATGTTAAAAATGAATGTGTGTGTATATATATATTATATATGTACATATATATATGTATATATATATATATATGTATATATATATGAATGAAATAAAAATGTTTTTACATGTAACTGGGGAAAATAAAAATGATTTTTAAAAGTTATTTAAAAGACTTGGAAAACAGTCACTTTTATACTGATGAAGTCTGTAGCAGGGTTATAGAAAACAGAATTTGATGTTTGGAAAATCTTTGCTCATACCACTGATAGTAATTTTGCTTATGAGTGACACTGAACATTCAATGTTAAATCCTGAATAAATAATTCTTACGAGTTTATTCAAATTTTATTATACTGAAATTTTGTTCACCAAAAAATTAGCTAACTTGGGTTTGAAGAATTAAAAAAAATACTTTTATTGATTTTCCCAAGTAATATTTTTCAAGTAATGTAAAAAAAAAAAAATTTAACAATTGTTTTTAAGCTTCTGAGAGTTTCAAATTTTCTCCCTCCCTTCCATGCCCTCTCCTTGAGACAGTAAATTTTATTTCTATTATAAATTTGA
The DNA here is from genome assembly GCF_048593235.1 of Sminthopsis crassicaudata. Classification (NCBI taxonomy): domain Eukaryota; kingdom Metazoa; phylum Chordata; class Mammalia; order Dasyuromorphia; family Dasyuridae; genus Sminthopsis; species Sminthopsis crassicaudata. The sequence continues at coordinate 546,715,589 of NC_133617.1, read as the reverse complement.
GTTCATGCAGAACATTTCCATATAATCTATGTTGCAAAATACATACACATACCTCAAAAGTAAAGAAGTTTTAAAAAGTATCCTTCAATCTGCATTCAGAATCCACCAGTTTTTTCTCTAGTTACGACAGTATTTTTCATCATGGGTTTATTAGAATTAGATCTATAGGTTCTTGGATTACTGTACTGATCAGAACAGTGAAATTTTTCATAGTTGAGCACCCTTACAATATTACTGTTATTGTGTGCAATATTCTCCCCGTTCTGCACACTTCACTTTGCATGAAATCATGTTTTCTTAGATAGTTCTGAATCTACCCTATTCATCGTTTCTTATAGAATAATATTCTATCACAATTATGTATCACAATTTGTTCAAGCATACTGACAGACATTCACTCAATTCCAATATTTTGCCTACACAGCCTCACAAAAAGTTGACATACATTTTGTACAAAAAGGTCTATTTTTGCTTTTATTTTGTCTGGGATCTTGATTGTTCTCCCTTTTACTTCACTGAAGCTTAATAATTGATTTTGTTTCAGTCCCTTATTTTAATTTTGTTTATTTGAAGTGTTTCTTGTAAACAATATATTGTGTACATTTTGTTTTTTAAATTATTCTGCAATGTTTCAGTTTTCAGGGTGAGTATATCCCATTCACATTCACAATTATGATTATTACATGCATTTCCCTCATTTTATTTTCTTCTCCTTAACCTCTCTTTTTTGTGCTATCCTTCTTCTAAAATCTGTTTTGCTTCTCAGCAATGCCTTTTTTTTCTTTTTTCTTTTTTTTTAATTTAATAGGCCCTCCCTTTTATCACATCTTCTTTTACTTATATCCTTCCTTTACTACTTCCCTGTTGGGTAAGATTTTTATTACCAACTGAATAGGTACATATATTTCCCCTTTTGGAACTGATTTAGAATGAAATTCAGGTATTACCTCCCCTTACTACTTTCCCCAGTGTTATGGGCCAGAACTTGAAACAAGGTGCTAAGTCAGTAGAATTGATAGAGACAATAGTAATCTAATTTAGCATGGTGCTTAACAATTCTCTAGTTCAGTACATGTACTTAGTACTTACTGTAGTTCTACAAGATTCACACCTTTAAGAGAGCATATATAAGCTAGGAGCCTCAGCCAGGATTCAGTAGGGGAGATTCAGAAGCCAAAGAAGGCAGGTGGGAGCTCAACTTTGGGAACTGGAACCAAGGCCTGACTGAAAGGCTCTGGACCATAAGAAAGCTAAATGGGCCACAAGAAAGGAGACAAGACTTGGAAAGACACAATAAATGATTTGGACTTTAACCCCTGGCTGCACATGTGGTGATTACTGACCTGAAACAAAGGCTGCCTCCAGAGACCCCAAGAAAACCCCAACAAGAGAACATTTTAGAGAGAATATTTACACCCCTCCACTGTAGATGTTCTTCATTGTTCGCCTTTTTTATGAAATATTTTTTCCCATTTGTCCTCTTTCCTCCCCTTCTCCCTAGATATACCTCTTTCTCACTTATACTTTTTTTTTTTTTTTTTTAAACTTCATCCCAAAATAAATGACTCACTCCCATATGCTCTTTCTATGTAGGATCCTTCTAACTGTCTTAATAATAATAAAGGTTTCAGGAGATGTGTGAATCATCTTCCCATAGTGAAAGGTTAACATCTTAAACTTTATAATTTTTCTTTTACAGTTTGCTTTTTATATTTCTCTTGAGTCTTGTATTTGAAAGTCAAATTTTCTATTTAGCTTCAGTCTTTTCATCAGGAATGATTGAAAAATCCTCTATTCCATTAAATATTCTTTAAAACAAACAAACAAACAAATCATGAATGAGTATACTGAGTTTTGTTAGATAAGTGATTCTTGGTTGTAATCACAGTTCTTTTGCCTTCTGGAATATCATATTCCAAGTCCTCTGCTCTTTGTTTGATTTTAACTATAACTTTATATTATTTGAATGGTTTCTTTCTTTCTGTCTTTTTTTCCTACCTGAAGTATTTTCTCTTTGATTTGGGAGTTCTGGAATTTGTTTATGATATTTCTGTGAAATTTCATTTTGTGATCTCTTTCAGGATTAATGGATTCTTTCTGTTTCTGTTTTACCCTCTGGTTTCTATGATATAGAGGCAATATCCTTGATAATTTCTTGAAATATGATGTTTAAGCTCTCTCTCATCATGTAATTCATCAGGTAATTCAAAAATTCTCATAAAGTATGCCTGTTTGATCTATTTTGTCAGCCAGTTGTTTTTCCAATGAATTATTTCATATTTTCTTCTATTCATTCTTTCAGGCTTTGCTTTATTGTATCTTTAAGTTGTATGAAATCATTAGCTTCTACTTGCTCAATTCTAATTTCTAAAGAATTTTTTGTTGTTATGGGCCAGAACTCTGAAACAAGGATTCTTACAAGGTGTTAAGTCAGTGGAATTGATGAGACAATAGTTATCTAGTTTAGCATGGTGCTTAATAGTTCTCTAAATTCAGTATGATTGATTAATCTTATAACAAATAATGGTTTCCTAGTGATATAATTATTGGTTTATACTCAAAATAGGACATATAAAGCTTTGACAAACTCAGCCAGAGTGAGAGCCAGAGAAAGACTCAGAAGGGCTCAGAAAGAGACTCAAAAGGTCCAGACACAGACTGGAAAGACACCCAGAGTCAGATTCATCCACTCCATCTCACACCAGGCCTGTCCTACTTGAATTCTCCACTGAAACTAAGACTCCAGAAGGCCTCTAAAGAAGCTAGTCCAGGTCTCAGGCAAGGAAACTAGATTGTGAAAGAGATAATAAATGATTTGGACTTTAACACCTGGCTATTCTTGTGGTGATTAATCTGCTGAAAGATAGGCTGCTCCAGAGACCACCAGAAAAACAAACAAGTACACTACATTTTGTTAACTTCTAGGCTCTCTTTCACCATGGCCTTCAGGTAATTCAAGAATTCTCAAAAAGTATGCCTCCTTGATCTTTTTTGCCAGCCAGTTGTTTTTCCAATGAATCATTTCATATTTTCTTCTATTTCTTCATTCTTTCAGGCTTTGTTTTATTGTATCTTGAAATTGTATGAAGTCATTAGCTTCTACTTGCTCAATTCTAATTTCTAAAGAATTATTTTTTTGTGTGAAGTTTTATATCCTTTTTTGGCCAAATCTATTTTTTTTTAAGTTTTTTTTTTTTCTTCTTCAGGTTTTTTGTGTCTCTTTTATCAAGCTATTAATTGTCATTTCCTAATTTTCTTCCTTTTTCATTTCCTTAGGTACTTTTTTTCCTACCATTCTTGATTTGGAAAAAAAAAATTTAGCTCTTCAAGAAATTTTTTTGGTCCTGTATCCAATTCATGTTTTTGATTTTCATTTGTCTTCTGAATTTACCTCAATTTTCTGTCTCCAAGTATTTTTAAATAGTAACTTTTGTTTTGTTTATATTCCTCAATTCCTCAATTTCTTAATTTAGATCTTTGTCTTTATATTAATGTTGGTTTCTCTTCCCAGTTCTTGGGAGGGTAAGGGGAAGAGTCTGTCCTACCAGCTTTAGTATTTTTTTTAACAATCCTATTTTCAGAAGTAATTTGGAAGTTTTCAGTGCTTCTAAGGTTTTGTGATATAGGGAGAAGTGAGGTAGATCACTGTTCTTTTGGTTGGCATTGTGGTCCACAACAATTATTTCCATGGACAACAAATATGTATGTATCTCTTTAGCTTCCTTTACTTTCAGGATGTTCATGTTCAATTAGGAAGAAGTAACTAAGGGTGTTGCTTTGAAACATCATTTTAACAACTTGTAAATGGAGCAAGTTTGATATAATTAAATCTAAAGGATTTGGACTCCAGAAACATTATATTCTTCTAGTCAGGCCTAACAGATAATAAAAATTTAATCTTAATAAGATTGTTAGTGAAGGGCAGCGATCTGCTATCCATGACTCATTTCTTTTACATCTGGTACAGGCCACTTAAGCCCTGGGATTCTTGCTTTCACCTTTGATGTTCTTAAAGAATAAATCATGTTCTCAGTGTACATTATACTTATTCTGGGAACAGAACTATTTATTCTGCAAGTGCTTAGGAAACACAGACCTATATGTTTTGGTGAAAAGAATAAGTTAAAGACTGACAATTGTGAGTTCCTCCACCCAACTTGCACTTGCCTCCCCCAGCCTCCAAATGTAACACCAGATCTTTTTCTTGTTAAGAGGCTTAAACCAGCCACTTAAAAGTTCACCATAGATATAGCTGCTCTCATTATTGACACAGGTTCTGGAATACACAAAGCTGGATTTCCAGGAAACAATTTCCCCTTTGACTGTTTTCCCTTCCATCTTAGGGTATCCTGCTTACGTACACTGCCATCCATGTTGTGCTGTGTCTGTTTGCTTCTGGTTGTACCTCGGGTATTGTGATGGACTTTGTTTGTGGTCTGACACACTGTGCCACCTATAAGGATTTTGCCCTTCCCCATGTCATCATCCTTTGTCTGGATCTGGCTAGCTCTGATCTGATGGACTACCTCATAAAGATCTTAATGGAGAGGATATAATGTCATTCCCCCAGATGAAAGGGAAATTCTGTGTAACCTCAAGAAAAAGCTATGTCAGTTATGTCACCCTAGTCTTCAAGATTAATTGCTGCATTTTCTGGAAAAGAGCTATGAGCTCCCTGATGGCCAGGTTACTACCACTGGCAATGAAAGAAGTTCTCTTCCAACCATCTTTCTCAGTTGGGAAATCCACAAAACTACCTTCTACTCAATCATGAAATGTGAAACTGACATCCATAAGGATCTGCGTGCCCACCCCATGTGATCTGGCAGCACCTCTATATCCCCAGGCATTGCAGACAGGATGAAGAAGATTACAGCCCTATTTCCCTGCACAATGAGAATTAAGATCATTATCCCACCTGAGTACAAATACTGTGCACTGGAAGCTCCATCTCTTTTCACCTTTCAGAAGATATAATTCAGCAAGTGGGAGTATGATGGATCTGGGCCCCCCACTGTCCACCACAAATGATTCTAAAAGGATTGTTTGTAGATTTGGGTAGATTGGATGTTTGTTTCTTCTTCTTCTTCTTCTTCTTCTTCTTTTTTTTTTTGTCAAAGCATATGGCATGATAATTGCCCCTCCCCCCCAAAGAGATGAGATTGACATGAAAGTCATTTGTTTTTTGTTTTTGTTTCGTTTTTTTGAGCAGGGTTTGACTCAGAATTTAAAAAGTTGAAGAGTAAAGATGTTGAGCAGTCTAAGTACACTGGAGGCAAACATTCCCAAAGTGATAAAATGCATCTTCAGGACTCTGATTGTACATTTGCTTTGTTTTTTTTAAAACAGTCACTCCAAATATTGTCATTGAAAGTTACTTAGCTCTATGAAAACTACTGTCCTACAGATCAAGCAAAGGGGATACTTAACAAAAATCTAGATGGGGCAGTGGAGAGGAAGGAAGGCACTAGTATTGCTTTACATATAAATTATGTAATCCTTTAAAAAAAAAGTTTTTGTAGTTTCTGCCTTAATACTTTCTCCTTTTTAAAAATTAAATTGTTAAATTATCAAAGCCATAATAAATGACACTTTAAATTCCATCCATGCCACCAACATAGATATGAAGACTTTACAATCTCCCCAAGAGCTATTTAAGATTTATGTCAGAACTTGAGGGAATGGAGGAACTTTACCTGTACACTTGAAGGGACACTGAAACTCTAAAATTCCTTGAAGGAGAGATTCTCCTTGAATCCTGCCACTGTGGGGACCCTACTCTAGGACAAGCAGCTTCATTCGGTAACTTAGGTGGGGCTGGTTGAGTTAGGAGCTGGAGATACCAATCCTCTTGAATTAAAGACACTCATTCAATTCTATTCAAATTCAGCTCAAGCTGAAATCCAGCTTGTAGATAAAAAAAGCCAACTTGGAACTCCACCCATTATTCCCCTTTAGCTTGTAGCTAAGGCTTGTAAAAACTGCAACTTGGAACAACTCTTTGCAGAGGAGCTAAGATGCCAAGGAATCTTTCTTCCTGGCATAGCAGCAAGCTTCTGCCCACTGAAATAATATTCTCTTCCGGTGCTACTCTCTCTTTATTCTAACATAGTTCCCTAACAAGACTTTATGCTTCTCTGTCAGGATTTCTCTACTAGAAACTTTACTTTGGCTGCCTTCCCAATGCCAATAATAAATCTCTTTTATCAATCTAGCTTTCTGGGGTCTGTAAATTCCTTTATAGAGAATCTCTGTGTCACCAGAAGGGGGTTTCTCAAAACTCCCTACCCTTGTGCTGAATCCCAAGGGGGTACACGGGAGCCAAACCTCTCCATTTGGTTCTCTGAACACTGAACCTGCCGCTAGATCTTATCATTTAACTCCCTGACCACCAGAACCCTAATCTCATTTTGGTTCCCTAAATCCAGACCTCATCATTTGGTTCCCTGACAAAAGGGAACCCCAAAACCTAAACCTCATCACACTGACTTAGACTAGTTCAAATAAAAGTCCACAAGTTAAAAAAATATATTATGAGAGAACACACCACAATCTGCATTTTCCCACAACCTTGTCTTTGTGCTACTGCTGCTCCCTTTATCTGCAATGTCTTTCCCATGCCAATTCTGTTATCTAAATCCAAGAATCAGATCAAATGCTATGAAGTTCTAATCTCCACAGTCAAAAATAATCCTTCTCTTCCCTGATTTTCTATATTTCTTTGAATATTTCTTATTGTGCTGTCACAGTCTATTATGTGTAGTAATTATTTGTTTTCATTTCAACGCTCAGACCATAAACTTTAGTATTACAGAAATAGTTTAATTTTGTAATCTTGCATAGCATCTCTTCATAGGGGATGCTCCATAAACAATTAATGACAGTGAAAATCAAGACATTACACAAGAAAACCTTGAATTTCTTTATAATTTAAAATACACTGAAGGAATTGGGTTTTATGGTTCCTACTAACTCATATCTTTGAAAGGCAGTTTTTAAAATAATGCAAAGTAATATACTACAATGCTGTGGGAGATATGAAAGAGATAGTTTAAAAGAAACCTGGGAAGACTTGTATAATCTAACACAAAATGAAGTAAAGTAGTGCCAAGAATACAATTTATACTATAACAACATTGTAAAAATAAAATGAAAAACTTAAATCAGATCAATGGGATAAAATTAATTAAATTTCAAAGAGATGATGGAATAAATGTGCAAGATGAAATACATTTTGAAAATGGCTAACAATAGGAATTCTTTTTTTTTTAACAAGGTATATTTATTATAAAATTTTAGTTTTGGTTTTTCTGGAAGGAGACATGAGGGGAGAAAAATACTTGATAGGTGAAAAAATTAATTTTCAAATGATTAAAACTCATACTTGAGAGGGAAAAAAATAACTGGCAAATTCTGACTCTTAATAAGTTGCAGAATGGTTTCTTAAACCATGAGCTCTCTTCATAAAAAGCCCTTTGTTTGACTTAAAACATTTTACTAAATGATCAACCATTATTTCACCCTTAAGTACTATTTCTGCTATTTATTAGTCTTCAATTCTCTACTATTATTCTCAGATATTTTAAAGTACAAATTTAATATGGTAGCATTCATTCATTCAATAAAAATTAAGTTATCACTTATTATGTGCAAGGAACTGTGCCTAAGACTAGATTTGAGGAAAAAAACCAAAAAACTAGAATTGAAACTACTTTTCACTCAAGTTGTATAAATAAGACCTATCTCACCTCTGTGAACTGCAGTTGCCTCATCTATTAAATGGAGTAACACTATCAATGTAGTACCAACATCATAGGATAGTAGTGAGGATCAAATATATGTAAAGTGTAATATAAATGTTAGATATAATTATGATAAGGATAATCAAGATGCTTTCCTTTAATACAGGACTACACAGTACAATTAAGTAGGTGGAGTGACCCCGAGAATTAATTTCTGTTTGATAATGGAAATTATTACTAATTCATATATATAATACATACACATACACATACACATGATACTTTTTTCCCCATAAACCATAGGATAAATATACCAATATCTCTTGATCTCTGGACTTTTTCTCCATCTCTCTCCCAGGTCTGGAATGCTCTCCTTCCACATTATTACTACAGTAACAGTGGCTTCCATCAAGTCACAATTAAAATCTTACCTTCCATAAGAAGCTTTTCCTGATGCCTTTTAATTCTTGTGCCTTCATTTTTCTGGTTATTTCCAATTTATCTTGTAAATAGCTTGTTTATGTAAAGTTGTTTGCATATTGTCTCCCCTATTCAATCATAAGGTTCTTAGGAGGAACTGTCTTTTTAAACTTCTTTTCTATCCTCAATATTGACCGTCTGGCAAATACTAAGAATTTAATAAATGCTAAATTGGTTGCCTAACTGAAACTGTAAGTATTTATTATGCATGAACTATGCCATACAAAGACAAACATAAAACTGTTCTTCCCTATGCTTAAGGAGTTTATATTCTATCAAAGAAGAAAATATTTATAGGTATAAATTCATATAGAATACATATAAAATAAGTGAGATAATACTAAAAGGGAGAACACTAGCAGCTGGTGAACTCAAGAAAAGCTTCATGCACACCCAAACACTGCACTTGCAAAGACGATAAATGTGAGCAAAGTTGTAGGATAGCAACAAGAAGTTTAAGCAACTGCATAGCTTATACAAACACAATTAGACAACTGTACAATTTTATTGCCTGTAACAGTCTTAGTATATAAAGAGCTTACTTTCTGTTTTCCTGTTGTTAACCAGTTTATGTTCAAGTTCTTCCAGCACAATAAAATCAATTCGGAAGTCATTTTTTTTGTTGTAGAGATGACCATTTTTATCTTTTTCTATATTAGCAACTCTTAAAGGAAAGAAACACATTGTGAGAAGTCTAACTTGAAAACATTTTAAATTAGTTTAAGCATGAAAATACATTATTGTGCATTATTAAGACATATTAAGATAAATTATAATTTAAATTCAATAAAATGTATGTTTATCAAGTTATAATTTCTCATGTTTACCTTTCTTTCTATGACAGACAATAGAAGAGAGGTATGAATTCGAATAATTTGTTCAATTGTATTCCTGACCTCTTCCATCTTCACTGATTCCCACATTGGCTTTACTAAGATATTCTGAGAGGATTGGGATTTTTGTTTTTTAAACATACAAACTAATGATTTAATTGGCAGATTTAAAAAAAAAATGTGATGACAATTCTATTTTTAACATCATGATTGATTTTATGAATAGTTATCTTAATTATGGACTAATAGAACATTAAAAAGGTATTTGTCAAGCTAGGCAAAATTATAAACTATGTTTCTGTTTATTATTTCTTCTCAAGAATAGAGAAGAAATATTTCTAATATTCTTATAGTTTATTTTACTTTACCAGGGAATTTTCTATAGCAGCACTTTCCAGAAACTAGGAAATACATTTTTTTCCTAAACAAATTCTATCTATAGAACTGTTGTGCCACAGTTCTCTTTTATTGTCCTGATTCAGTTTCCCTAAATTGTCCTGCCTTGGTTTCCCTGAATTGTTCTGCCTCAGTTCCTAATTGTTCTGTTCAATCCTGCAACATTACCCCTCCCTCCTAATCATGATGATCCAGATAAGGAGAAAGACCCTCTATCTTAGGCATCATCAGAATGTTAGCTGCCTCTCCCCATTCTGTAATTCCAATTATCAGATATGCCCCATGCCTTCCCCCACCTTATTAGAACCACATTGCTAGTCCTATGTTCCCTCTCTCAGCACCCTAACTCGGCCACTGCCTACCTGTCTACCTGTCTACCCTTGAGTCTGAGCCACGTGTATATATGTCATTGAGAACTCACATTGTTGCTGGATTCTTGGAGATGATAGTCTCATTCAGCCCTAGGACCAAACCATGGGTCCATATGGTCCCAGTAAATCTCTCCCTTTCAAATAAAATATTAAAGACTCTCTAATCTCTAGCTTGCCTTAGTTTCTCCAGCATTACATTTTGGAGGCTTTCCATCAAGATATTAGAAAATGAGAGCAGGATTAGAGAATAGAGACATTTGGGTCTCTGCCTTGGGCCTTGGGGCAGCTGGAGATCTGAGTTCTTGGCCTGAAGAGGCTGGCTCTCTGGAATTTTTTCCAGAGTCTCTGGGAAAGAGCAGTTTTCAGTCACAACCATGCCTGAAACCCGATGGTAGACACCTTCATTCCGGCCATGGGAGAGTAAGTCTGGAAGTCTTAGGACATAATCTGATCTGTTTACCTGTTCTATCTCTCTGTGCTAGCATCTGAATTCTCAGAATAATAAAGTGAAGACAGGAATTAAATTCTGAGAAGGGTATTCATTCTAAGATGCTTAGATGATCCCCTCTGGTTTGTCTTCTAAGACACATTTGGTGTGATCTGATTCTGAGTGCCTTTTTGGGCATTCTCTGGTTATATGTGTCAAATGTTGTAACTGCACAATCTATGTCTGTGTGTTATGTGTAACTTGTCTGTCTGTCCTGTTGGTTAAGAGCTCTGCTAAAGTTTAAAGAACAATAATTAAGAAATTTGGGAACTGGTTATTTCAATGTTGCAACTGTACTTAGTATAAAATTTACTTGTGATTTTAAACTTTTAACTCCTTGTTGGCTGACAGTTTTTTCCTTTGAAGCAGTTTTCAAGCCAGCTAATAGGATTTCTAAAGGAAAGAGCAACAAAACCTTACCTGATTCAAATTCAAGCCTAGTCTAAACTGGGCTGGGCAGATCAGGCCTCTGGAGAAAAAAGGAGTTTATGCTAATTGCTTTGAAACAGGCTAGAGAAAACATTTGAATTAGAAATGTTAAGATGATTCTGAAATTCTGGGAAATAATTTTACTACTGCCTTTGCAGGCCAGATTTGTTCTGAGTATTCTTTTGGACAGTTTTAAAATTTTGGGGAATAATTTTATTGTTGCCTGTGCAAGATATATTTGGTTATCTTTGAGTATAAGACCTTAAGAGCAATGGCTTGTTAAAGTGAAGTTCTGTTAACTCGCCTGAAAGGGGTCACGTGCCTCTAATTAGGTAAAGTAAGTAGCAGAAAGGGTCTGACTTTTCTGAAGGCTCCAACTCTGGCCAAAGTTGGAGCTTAGGAAAAGTCCATTGGGAATAATGGCCATGTGGAGCCAGAGGGAGAGAAAGAAACTAGGCTGTTTAGTGAAATTCATTATCTGAAATATGATAGGGGCAGCTAGGTGGCACAGTGGATAGAGCACCAGCCTTGAGTTCAAATCTGGTCTCAGACACTTAACACTTCCTAGCTGTGTGACCCTGGGCAAGTCACTTAACCCCAGCCTCAGGGGAAAAAAAAAAGAAATATGATAGCAAAAGTTTTATATTATTGGGTTTTTAAAGCTGTATTTAGTTTGGTTCAGAGTTTGTAACCTATGTTATAACATTGTAAATTATGCTTTAAATTCAACTCTGCTGGACATGTGGGTTTTATAGAATCATTTAGCTATTCACTATAGTATGAATCGTAAGTTGGGTGGGGTAAGGAAAATTGGGACTCCCGATGCCTCTTTGGCAGCCTCTTGGAATCCTTCCCCTTTCCCCAAAGTGTGTTCCAGCTGCTTTCTACAGAGGCTTGGCTTTGGCAAATGATTTCAAGAGATAGGCTTTTAAGTTTATTGAATGAATATTTGTTTCTTTTGATACATAATGATTTCCTTGGTTAAAGGATATGGTATTTCTAAAAGTTTAATATTTTTAAGAATGCTTAATAATTCTTTGATGTGATATTAGGATATTTTGTATAGGACAATCTATCTAAATTTTAACTGATTATATTGGGTTATCCTGAGGTCATTTAAAAAGCCTCTGAAAATAATAGTTATTTTTTCTTTTTTGTCCTTTTGAAAATGTTTCTGTTATGGACAATATGCAATTTGGAATATTTGTCTATTGGGTTTTTTAAAAAGCAAACTGATTTGCATGTATAATGTTCAGTTATGGATCGTATACTTATATATGAAATAAATAAATTTACTGAGACATTCTTACTGTTATAAATATAAGGTTATGGTAAATATCTGTTTAGGATTTATCTGAAACTTCGGTTAATGGGATTTGTTATTGGAAGTAAAAATTTCTTGGGCTTATAGTTAATGCTCTGACAATTAGTGGGACAATTAACTGGAGTGCAAATGAATTAAAGCTATTTTATTCTGTATGTGCTGAAAGTTGAATTTTAACTGCTTATGTTATGTTATAGTTGTGTCCCTGCATTTTTTTCCTCTTGTGAATGAGTTCTATGATCAGAGCAATGGTCACTAGAAACTGTTAATGCATTCCAATTATGTCATACCTTGTTATTTCCAATCTGGTTATATATCATATCTTGCTGTTTCCAACCTGATTATTTGTAATCATTATATCCTAAATACTTGGGCAAATAACTATTTAGTCTGGATATTCTATGATATTAAAGTGTTTTTTTTTTTTTTTTTAAGTTTGTAAATAATGAGATGACAATTAGCACAGTGAGACCTAACTATTATTTATGGGGACTATAGCTGACAGCCTTTTGCCTGTGAGACTCATCTCTTCACATAGGAAGCTGCTGGCCAATCTATTTTGGTCTCCCCACATCTTGTAGCAGTCCTTGTGGACCAGTTTTTCTATATCAGACTGTTCTAACTTTTACTTGTTAGACTGTGTTTTTGTTGTTCTAGATTTTGGTCAAATTACAGGTATTGACTTGCTTATGGGACCTAGATCAGCTTTGATTGCCAGCATACCAGGTTACACCAATATATCCTTTGCATGGACTGAGAGTCTCCGCTAGTGCCCAGCCTGAAGAAGTTTTGAATGAATCTTCGTCTGATATGGGAGAATTTAGGAACCCTGATTGGGTCATCTATTACTGTGTTTAAAATTTGGGATGGATGTGTTAAAATGGTGTAACTATTGCTGTATATTTGAGGGATTTTCAGAAAACTTACTGTACTAGTCTGTTATGTATAGGAACTTTTGATTTACTCTTGGGATTTATATGTGGAATGGTTATTTGATAATTCCTTTCTGTGAGAAAAAAAGGGAGGAAGAGATAGGAAATTGGGGAAACTGGTATATTTTTCTAGAAATTCTTTAAACAGTCCTTTTCGTTTTTACTCCTTGCTTAAAATTTACTGGACTATGATTTGCGGGTTATGTTTTAACTTTGAAATCTCTTGTCCTCTTGGAATTGCCCTGGCAGACTCAGTTTTGGGGATTATTTTTTAGAAACAACAAGAAATCAGACACCTATTTTGGGACTGGCAGTCTCTCTGATCTGTTTCTCCACTCCTGTTACCCCAGTTCCTTAATTAGTATTTCAGCAATTTGGTATCAGGCCTCTAAAAGTTTGAGGTTGCCTGTCTTGGTCTAACTGTGCATAATCTGCTCAGAAATCTGTCTCCTAGTAGCAGTTCCTGTTCTATCAGAGGAGACAGGTGGAGGTACTCTAGGCCCCAGTTTTTCCCCCCTTTGGAGTCCCTGAGAGACTTGGGGTGCCCTTCTTAGGATAGGCAGCAGGACTGTCTTGAGCACTGCTACTCCCTATATAAGCAGAAGCTGAGTTAAATGCACAAATGACCACAGACCTAACTCATAGTGAACTGTCCATCTTAAGCTGGATTTTCTGGCTGAGATTCTCCAAGGGCAGAGGATCTAATAACATGCTTGCAACAAGGTTGTGTATTGCTGATTAACTCTGAGGTTATCAGGGAGAGACTTGTCCTTGCCATAAGTCCTTGCATTTTTCCAGTTTTATTTTGGTTTATTTGCTTTATATGGGGTTGGTCAAAATTATGGTGCCAAGACCTTCTAGAGGAAGGTAATTCAATGATTTGAATATTCAGAAGAGAGTGTGGAATGTTGTGCCGCAATTCTCTTTTATTGTCCTGACTCAGTTTCCTGAATTGTCCTGACTCAGTTTCCCTAAATTGTCCTGCCTTGGTTTCCCCGAATTGTTCTGCCTCAGTTCCTAATTGTTTTGCTCAACCACCCCTCCCTCCTAATCATGATGATCCAGATAAGGAAAAAGACCTTCTATCTTAGGCATCATCAAAATATTGGCTGCCTCTCCCCATTCTGTAATCCCAATTATCAGATATCCCCCATGCTTCCCCCCACCTTATTAGAACCAGATTTTTAGTCCTATGTTTCTGCTCTCAGCACTCTAACTCTGCCCTTGCCTACCTGTCTACCCCTGAGTCTGAGCCATGTGTCATTGAGAACTCACATTATTTACTGGATTCTTGGAGATGATAGTCTCATTCAGCCCTGGGACCAAACCATGGATTCATTTGGTCCCAGTAAATATCTCCCTTTCAAATAAAATATTAAATACTCTCTAATCTCTATCTTGCCTCAGTTTCTCCAGCATTACAGAACTGCAAATATACACACATATATATACATATGTACATGTGTATATGTGTATGTGTGTATAATATAATTTTATTGTATATATACAATACATTATAATGTATTATTTTTTGTTTTATAAAATACAATTTTAAATAAAAATGTTTAATGAATTAATGAGGCATTTGGAGAAAAGTTCCTATAAAAATTTTTTAAAAATTTATTATAAAAGTCTTTGGGAACTAGTCTTCTAATCTTTTTTTTTCCAAATATCTTCACACTGCTCTGTACACAGTGCTAATCAGTCAATGACTGTCATTGACTACTTATCAGAAAGGCTCCATAAACAGTGACAAACAAGAAATCACTATTTTTTTTTTCTAGTAAGACAACTGGGGTTAAGTAACTTGCCCAGAGTCACACAGTAAGTAACAAGTAGTAAGTATCTGAGGCCAAATCTGAAAACAAGTTCTCCTGACTCCAGGGTCAGTGCTCTATGCACTGTATAATAAATCATTATTGATTATAGATTTAGAATATGTAAATCATAGATCCAGAAGTGAAAGTACATCACAGGCCATCTAGTCCATACTCTTCTTTTCATACATAAGCAAATCACAATGTTCAGGGACTTGTTCAAATTCACAAAAGTAGTAAGCATCAGAAAAAGGACTTGAATCTAGCTCTCTGACTCCTTCTTTTCCCCTGTATCATGCTGCCTCTCACTTCTATCTTACACAAAGTAGGATATTTTTAAACTTTCATCTTTTCTACTTTTGACTCATATATTCTTGTTTTTTCTTCTTTTTTTAATAAAAAACAAACAAACCCAGTGATTAAAGGAAAAGAAAAAAATTTTCCTAAAGAAAACATAATCAGTTTGTTCTATTTAACAACATACTACTATGATTCATTAATTTTATATGGATTTTTTTAATGAACTAGCCTCCAAAAGAATTCAACTGTCTTAGTTTTAAAGTTGCAAAATTAATTTCTAATCATTTTCTTAAACTTACTGATTTTTTAATTTTTCTGCTGTACGTATGAATTCGATTTTCTTGGCCTGATCAGCTTTCTGCTTCCAGTTCTGTAACTGAAAAGATCGAACTCCTTCTTGGGTACCTGAAAAGCTGTCATTCTTCAAAGAACACACACACAAAAAATAATTATCAGAAATTCTAATTTTATACTTCTAAAAATGTAAATTCATCTAAAACTTAATAATTATGACATCACAGATGTCAATAAACCCATGGATACCAACTATGTAAGGGACAATTTCTGATTTGACAAAAACATCAGAGGAAACTAGAAAGGTGTCTGGTAGAAATTAGATTTATACCAACATATCCACAGTATACAACAATAAGCTCCAAATAGATTCATGACCTAATATTAAAGTTCATATAATAAACAAATTAGAAAAGAATGAATGGCAATACCTCTTATAACTAGAGGTAATTCCTAACTAAACAAGGAATAGAAGTGATCATGACAGACAAAACATCCAATTTTTATTACATAAAATTGAAAAGCTTTTCTAAAATCACTGTAGTTAGAAAGGAAAATATTTGCAGCAAATCTTTCAGATACATATTAATATGAAAATGTCAGAAATTAATATAACTTTATAACAAGAACCATTCCTCCAATGATTAAAAAAATTGTCAAAATATAGGAATAGGCAGTTTTCTATCTTCTTAGATGCTTAGATTTTTAAAAATTATTTATTTTTAAATTCATTTAAAAAAGAATTTTGAATGCCAAATTCCCAACTCCCATCATTCCCTGACCTACCAAGAAGACAAGTAATATATCAATTATACATATGATGGGCATCTCTTCAATTTCCAATTCTCTGACACTACAAAAAAAGAGCTGCTATAAATATTTTTGTATTTTTTCCCTTTTCTTTGGACTCTATGAGACACAGACTTAGTAGTGCTATACAACTTAGTAGTGGTCAAAGGATATACACAATTTTACAGCCCTCTGAGCAAGTCATGGGATATATACAATTTTACAGTGTTCTGGGCATAATTCCAACGTTTTCCAGAATGGTAGGACCTATTCACAACTTCCCCAATAGTGTATTAGTGTTTTTTCCACATCCCCTCCAGCATTTGTCATTTTTTTTTTCTGTCATGTTTGCCAGTTTGATAGATATGTGGTAGTACTTCAACACTTTTAATTTGCACTTCTCTAATACAAAGTAATTTGGAGCATTTTTTCATATACCTATAGATAGCTCTGATTTCTTCTGAAATCAAAAGAAATGCCATTTATCAACATCATATTAAAAAGATACTATAAAATAAAAATAACTATGATCACATCTCACAGACGGCAGATTAGTAAAGATGACCAGAAAAAAAATTTACTACTGTTATAAGGGATTATGGACAAACAGACTAATGGACTGGCATTGAAGCTACAAATTGGAAGAATATTTCTGAAAAGCAATTTGGTGCTATACCTAAAGTCATTAAACTGTATGTATTTTTTTTGATTCACTAATACCATCACCATTAAGTACACTGTCCAAAGGGGGGGGGGGGGAAAATAGGAAAAGAACCCATCTGAATAAAAATTTTGAGAGTAGTACTTTTTATTGTAACTAAGAATTAAAATGTGGATGAACATCAACTGGAGAAAAGGAAAAAAAAAATCTGGCATACAGCTATAACAGAATACTATTTTGCCATAAAGAAATAATAAAAGGGAAGAAGTTAAAGAAACCTAAAGAGATGTGTATAGATTAATAATGATTTCATTTTTATTCTGGTTGTGCTTCTCACTGTCCAGACTTAAAAAACAGCTTGCCCCAGCACTTGCCTCAAGCTCCTTGAGGATTCTCTAACTTGGATTATCTAACTAACACCTAAGGTCTAATCACCCTTATGTTGTATATCCAGCTGTTGTGCAACTCCCCTTCTCCCATCTTCCTAGTGTTTGCATTTTGGAAGAAATCTAATCCATTTAATCTCCATTCCTCTCCTAGTAGGGCTTGGACTCTAATATCATGACTCTTTTAAGTACTTTAACCCCCTTTTCAGCTCGCTTTTGTGAACTGCCTTCTCTAGTTAGAACATAATTTGCATGGTACATGGTAAGTGCCTATTAAATTGTCTTTATCTTGATGCAGTGCAGCAAGTAGAACCATGAAAACAATAACCACAGTGATGTATAGAAAAGCAACTTTTTTTAGAAAAATATAAAGGACAATCATAAGTTAAAGAAGAGCAACGATAAATCATATTTTTCATTTTCTGTTGGATAGGTGTACTCACAGATATAGAATAAGACATATTTACATACAATTTATATTTTTGCTTTGTTTAAATATTCTTCTTAAACTCTTGAGTAGCTAGGTAGTGAAGTAGATAGAGTGCCAGGAGCATTGTCCCTACTTCAAATCTGGCTTCAGACACTTGTGACCCTGGGCAAACCATTTTATCCTGTTTGCCTCAGTTTCCTCATCTGTAAAATGAACTGGAAAAGGAAATGGTAAACCATTTCAGTACCTTTATCCAAGAAAACTCCAAATAGGGTTACACAATGAACATTACTGAATAATAATAACACACTCTCCTAATAGTGAAGAGAAAAACTTCTATGGGATGGAGGAAAATTAAATAGCATAAATGAAACAGTCAAAATACACATAAGTGGAGAAGTTCAGAAGGGGACACAAGCAGGGTAGTTTTGCTACCTACTATACACTTAAAAAGCTGTAGTAACAAGTTCAGTTTCATATAATTAACAGCATTTCCATAGGTTTGCAAAGCACTCTACACATTTCTTTTTAAGTTCATAACAATTCTAGAAGGTAGGTGCTATTACTTTCCACATTTTACAGATAAGGAAATAATTTGGGTAGAGTAAGTGACTTGCCCTTTAAGCCTAACCCTTTTGAGTATCTTCATTCTAGGGTTAGCCCTCTATCCACTATAACCAACTAGCTTGCCTTTTTAATTGCCACTTCTGTTTTTTCTATGGATGTCAAATTAATTTATTAAAAATATTTTTTAATGTAAATGTAAACACTAAATGCTTTTTAAAAATGATATCCCGTTTAATAATATTTTTAACATGTTTAACATATATTGGATTGTTTGCCATCTAGGGGAGGCAGTTAGGGGAAAGGAAGTGAAATTTGGAACACAAGGTTTTGCAAGGGTCAGTGTTGTAAAATTATCCATGCATGTTTTGAAAATAAAAAACTTTTAATAAAAATAAAAATGATATCCCATTTTGTATTAAGGGATCATAATGGCTTTAAAATTAAACATTATCACCATGTTTCTACTTAATGTTTAACTCTTTTACTTCTTTATTAACAGATTTAATAAATGGTTTGGTCAAAAACAAATCAGCAGCAGATTGAAATTTCAACACTTCGACAGATGTGTGATAACACTAATGTGGGTATCCCTTTGCCAAACTGTAGATTTAAATCCATCCAAGTTGCCTCATCTTGTGAGTCCACATTCTTCCATAAATAGTCCTTAGGTTTCCTTTTAGGTCTAATAATATTCCTTTAGTGTCAAATTAGAACTTATCTCCACTCAGGAATAAAAAAAAATTACCTAAAATTTAAAAAACTAGAGTACTATCTAAAGATTACTCCTTTTGGCCCAAGATGAGCAATTTTATGAAATCACAATTTTTAAAAATAGGGAAGGATTTCAGAAGTTAGAGTTGGTGGAAAATGGTAAGAAAGCAACAAATTCTACCGGTGTGCAGGAAAATAAACAATCAGTAGAGGAAATGATATTGAGTCATATTTTTAAATGTGGCTTTTAAACATTGCCTTTGCTTAAAAGTTTACGCTTTTCCTTTGATATAATTTCTAGTTTAAAGAGATTGGGTCAGAAAGACACCCTTGATCACCAATCAAGCACTATCTCAGGAAAATCTGATTGCTGTTTAAAGAAATGCAGTGAAGGGAACTACAAAGTGGGTAAAGAAGAAGCAATGTGGATCCAGTTTGTATATATTATAAAAGCCATAAATGACACATAACAAAAGATCGAGAGCTGGAAGGGATGTCAAATATTATTTAGTCCAATCCTAAATCTTACAGATGTGGAAAATGACTCATACATTAATAATTCAGGACGCATTTATATGCTAGTATTGCAGAGAATTTAACAGGGAATTTTGACTATTCGGGTTCACAAAATAAACTTTTCTGAAAAATATGTAAATTAAATGTAAGTTTTAATTATATGTTAAAAAACATTAACAAGTCTGTAAATAATATTTCTGTTTAAATTCCAATTGATCATCCTTCACAAAAAGATTTTTAGGTACATCTGTTTGGAGTAGATCCACTTCTATTTGCAAGACGGCATATATGCCCCAAAGTAGTTATCTGCACAATCAGGACAATGTTAAGAGAAATAGCTATATTTCTCAAAGGCTGACACAGGGTATTAATTTTTCTTTAATGGAAGGCAATGGAAGAAAGTCTGAGATGAATTTATGAGGTAAGGATGTTACCTTAGTAAGGATGATTAGAGAAGCTTGGGTGGTGAAGTAAATAGCCTTGAGGTTAGGAAATTTAAAAAAAAGCCCTAGACACTAGTTCCGTGACCCTAGACACGTCACTTAGCCCTTTTTGATTTACTCATCTGCAAAATGAGATGGAGAAGAAAATGGCAAACACTCCAGCATCTTTGCGAATTAAACCCCAAAAGGGGTCACGAGGAATGGAGCACAAACGAAAAAACACAAGTAACAACTAAAGGATGAAAACAGCAATGCAAACGACACTAAGACTCAAAAGTGCTCAGTCATTAGACCAAGGGAGATCTCATTCTGCAATCCGTTTACTTCCCTCCACTTTGGAGTGAATCAGTAGTAAACATGAATCTATCGGTACAGCGCCCATTGCAATTCTTGGAGCGGGATCTAAGAGGCACATTTCTACCAAAGTTCCTTTTGTAATCTCACACCTTCCCTAAATTCCAACCAGTGCTTTCGAAGCAATCTCCCTAAAAGTACAAACATAAAAAGCCAGATTACAAAGAAAGAAAAGCATCTATTCAAAGATAAGGTGCGCCCCGCGTCAGCCGTCCCCGAGCCGCACCCGGTCTGGGGTGGCTAGTGCAGGAAAGCCGAAGAGCTCAGGCGCCGCCCACGCCGCCCACGCCGTGGGCCCACCCTCGATTCCGATCCGGCCTAGAGGCCCCCGCCCCACCTTCCCACCCGCCACAGGCCCAGGAACGTCAGGATGCAGAGAGTGGACCGAAATCGGCATCTATCAGATCAAGCAAAACTGCCAGGAATTTCACCTGTGATTGTCCAGCTGTTGAAATTGCTGTGGCCAAGGTCCGAGTTCCGGCTTCTGCAGTAGCGGCCACCACTACGGTAGTCAAGGCAGCCATGTTTCAACAATCTTTCCCGAGTGGCTGGAGAGTGAATCTGAGGCAGGGGCGGAGCCTTAGGGGGCGAGGCCTTCTGGGGCGGGACCTACAGGGGCGGGGCCAGCAGAGACTGGCCAACTCTACCTTTCCAAGTCCATCTTTCTACCTAGCTAGTGAAAATTCTTCTGTGCAACAGATGTGCAGGTTTAGCAGGTAGTGTGCGGACTTACTGTTTATTTATCTTGACTGGATTTCACTGCGGGGTGAGGAGGAGTGGAATTCCTTGATCAACTGGTTGATGTATATTTCTTTTCTTTTTTATTTTTCAAATTCTTACTAGTCGCTGAGTAAGGATAAAAATGAGCTGACCCCTACCTCACAGACCATAACTTCTCGTGGAGAAAGGAAGAGACATGATAAAGTAGCAGCACACAAAAGTACTAAGGGTAAAAAAGAGATACTTTAAAAGGAAAATTTGGAAGGCAGAATATCTTACTTGAGGAACAAGGAAGCTAGTGCCACTGAATCAAAGATTACATAGAAGGGCATAAGGTGTAAGAAGATTAGAGAAGGAGAGGGTTTGAAGGAAAAGATGAGTTCAGCTTCATACATGTTGAATTTAAGATATCTAATTTGAAGTATCCAGTAGGCAATTATAAAGTTGGTGGAATTAGAAAGATAAATTTGAGAATCTGCAGTATATAGACAACAATTAAATCCATGGAAGCTGATGGGATCACCAAGTAAAATAGTGCAGAGGGAAAATTGTAAAGGGTCTAGGACAACATACCAAAATTTGTGGGATGCAGCCAAAGTAGTTATTAGAAGAAATTGGTCTTGCAATTAAAAAAGCTAGAAAAAAAAATAAAAACCCCTAATTTAATACCAAATTTGAAATTCTGAAAATAAAGGGGAGATTAATAAAATTGAAAGTAAGAAAACTATTGAACTAATAAAACTGAGTTGACTTTATGAAAAAAAAAACAATAGATAAATCTTTAGTTAATTTAATTAGAAAAAGGAAAAGAAAATCAAATTGTTAGTCTCAAAAAGGAAAAGGATCAAAGACAGAGTCCTATAGGATATCCAGTTTAAATAGGCATGGCCTGGATTCAGCAAAGGATAATGTCAGAAATGTCAGGTAGAAAGAGAGCCAGGAGAAAGAGTATTGGCACAAAAAACTAGAGAAGAGAGAATATCCAGAAGAAGGTGCTTGACAATGTCAAAAGAGAAAACAAAAAGGATAAGGATTGAGGAAACCTATTAGATTTATCAGTTAAGAGATCATTTGTAACTTTGGAGAGAAAATTTTCTCTGGAATGTAGGAAAATTGTATGTGTTAAATATTATTTAGAGAAAATGAATAGTAGGCTCATGCTTGATTCATAGTTAGTCAATAAACACTGATTACAGAAATGCAAATTAAACAACTCTGAGGTACTTCTCATACCTATTAGATTAATATGAAAGAAGAGGAAAATATTGGGGAGAACGTGGGAAAATTGAGACATTAATAGATTGATGATAGAATTGTGTACTAGCCCAATCATTTTGGAGACCAATTTGGAACTATGTACAAAGCGTTATAAAGTTTGTATACCTTTTGAGCTACTCATACCACTACCAATTATGTAACCTAAAGAGATTGGGAAAAGTTAGAGAAGGACCTATATTATAAAAATGTTTATAGCAGCTCTTTTTTTGTGGTATCGAAGGATTGGAAATTGAAGGGATGCCTATCAATTAGGGAATGACAGAACAAATTGTAGTGTACAATTGTCATGAAAAGTCATTTTGCTATAAGGAATTATGAGCAAGATATTTTCAGAGAAAGACTCCCTTGAGTTAGTGAATGGAATCTTAGAAAAGTTAGATATTATAGACCTCTGAAGAAAAGTGAAGGGAATAGAAAAGAATATACCTTTTTTTTAGTGGTAGCTGGAACCTGTATAAAGAAAAACTCAACAAATCAACTCATAACCAAATGCAGAAAAGCAGAAATATTAAAGACATCCTGTTCACATTATGATAATACAATAAAATTACATTTAACAAAGGAAAGTGGAAATATAGATTAAAAATTAATTGGTAACTAAATCTAATCCTAAACAATAAGTGGGTAAAAGAGCAAATCATAGAAACAATAATTTCATTAAAGAGTATGACAACAATGGAACAATATGGCAAAATTTATGGGATGCATAAGTGCAGAGAGACATAGATAGTGGGGAACCCCAAACAAGATATAAGACCCTTTTGTTAGGATTCCTACAAGGTGTTAAGTCATTGGAATGAATAGAAACAATAATTATCTAATTTAACATGGTTCAATATGATTGGTCTGACCCTACAAGGAGATATTATGGGCCAGAATTTGAAACAAGGCACTTAATGGAATTGAGGATACAATGGTTAAATCTAATTTAGCATTGATTTAATCCTACAACAAATAATGATTTCCTTGTGATATAATGATTGGTGTATACTCAGTGTGGAACATATAAGTGAGAAGCTCTCAGAACTTCGGGAGAACTTCAGGGAACTTCCTGAGAGGACTTCGGGAGGACTTCAGGAGATTCAGAGTCAAGATTCATTCCCACTTCCACCTTTGTGCTGACTAGAGACATTGGGAAGATGAGAGGCTGAAGCTGGTAGAGACAAAGGACTAGTAGCAAGAGCTCTCGGAAACCAAGGAGAAAGGAAGGCCTCCAGAAAACTAACTAAACCCCAAGTGAAGGAGATAAGACTTTGGAAGAGACAATAAAGGATTTGGACTTTTAACTCCTGGCTGCATTTGGTAATATTGAACTGAACTAAAACTAAGGCTGCCTCCAGAAGCTCCCCAAGAAACCTGCTCCAAGAGAACATTATAATTTAGAGAAAAGAACATTACACCCTTTAGTCCAGTAAAAGGTACCCTGCTCACAGTGTCTGGTTCAGCTGCCCATCCCACCCCTAAAGACAACTCGGACTTCCTGATAAGTCAAGAGGTGGTGACAACCTATGTTGTACATAAAACAGAGTTATGCTAAAGTGGCAAGGAAACATCTGCATACAATAGCAAGTTGTTTATGTGGTCCCACATGCATGGTATCCTATAGTTAGCACATATACAGTGTGCTATAGTTATGTAAGTATATTATATAAGCATAGGGTATATAAGGCTAAAGATTTTTTGAATAAATGGACTCCTGCTTGATCATCCCTTCTCAGCCATAATCAGCATTCAGGTTGGCACCAAAATCCTCCCATGAGCAGGTCTGGATACATAAGCATCAAAGTAATATTTAGGGGGAAATTTAAATCTATAAATATTTGCATCAATAAAATAGAGAAAAAGTAGATCAATGAATTGGGAATGTAACCAAAGAAAAAACTTTTAAAAAGGACAAATTGAAAAGCCCCATTAAATACCAAATTGGAAAATCTAAAAGTCAAAGATGAGATTAATAAAATTCAAAGTAAGAAAACTTTTGAATAAGTAAATCTAGAAGCTAGTATTATGAAAAAATCAATAGTATAGATAAAACATTGATTAATTTAATTTAGAAAAAGGAAAGAAGGAAATCAAATTTCCAATATAAAAAATAAAGGGAGTTTATCAACACCAATGAAGAGGAAATTAAAACAGTTATCAGCAATTATTTTGCCCAATTATATGAAAACAAATCTGATAATCAAAAAACTGATTAATAATTATAAGTATATATAATATGCATTATATTGAATAAATATATATTATGAATACAAATATAAAATAATATTTATAAAAATATACATTGCCCAGAAAAGAAGATAGGACAACTTAATTATTATTAATTATCACATTTAATTATTTAATTATATTTTGATGTTTTCATATTTATATGTATTTATATTAAGTGTATTTAATTATAACTAATTAAAATAAATAGTCCAATCTTAGAAAAATAAATTGAATAAGCCATTAAGAAAGAATCACTAAAGCCAAATGAATTCACAAGTGAATTCTGCCAAACTTTTAAAGAATATTAAATCCTGATTCTATATAAACTATTTAGAAAAATAGGCAAAGGAGTCCTACCAAAAATGGTGCTGCTATAAAAAACAAAATCAAAACAGAGAAACATAACTAGAGACCAATTTCTCTAATAAATATTGATGTAAAATATTTAAATAAAACATTAGCAAGGAGATTAGAGCAATAATAAGAACCATACACTATAACAAGATGGGATTTCTAACAGAAATGCAGGGCTGTTTCAATATAAAGAAAACTATCAGCATAATTGACCATATCAGGAACAAAATGAACAGAAATCATATGATTATCTCAATAGATGTAGGAAAAATCTTTAACAAAATATTCATTCCTATCAAAACACTAGAAAGCATAAGAATAAATGGAGCTTTCCTTAAAATTATAAATAATTATCTAACTAAAACCATCAGCAAGAATTATCTGTACTGGAAATAAGCTGGAAACTTTCCCAACAAAATCAAGAGTAAAGTAAGGTTGCCCACTATCACCACTATTACTCAGTATTGTATTAGAAATCCTAGGTATAGCATAAGAGGAAAAAAAAAAAAATTGAAGGAATTAGAATAGTCAATGAGGAAACAAAATGATCTATTCTTTGTAGATTATGAGAATCCTAGAGAACTAACTAAAAATTTTTTTGAAAAAAAACTTGAATAAAGTTTCAAGACAGAAAATAAATCTACACAAGACATCAATACATCTATATATTACCAATAAAATCTAGCAGCAAGAAATAAAAAGAGAAATGCCATTTAAAACAACCATAGACAATATAAAGTACTTGGGAATCTACCTATCAAGACAAACCCAGGAACTATCAACATAATTACAGAATACTTTTCAGAATGAGACAATTGGCAGAAACAACATCCTAAGACCCTACCCCATGCAGGTGAGGTTAGTTTTTCCTTAAATAATATTAACAATTCCTTCAAAATTTAATTGATTCAGAGGGCAAAAGCTAAGGTTCATTATAGCTTCCTGATTACTGAAGAACAAAAACATCTGGGATATTGAAGCCTCTACCTACAGACCTCTAATATCTCTATGGAATGAAATACATTGGATCTGGATAAGATAAAAAAAATTGACTCACCCTGATTAGTAAATTACTGAAATAACATTTTACTTGCTTTTTCAGTGATACAAATATGATCTCATCTTTTTAAACAGAAAGCATCCCATATAAAATATGAGATGAGAATCCCAGTGATCCCTCTAAAAACAGATCAGCTATCTATTTATATACTTTATACAAAGCACTTAGGCCAAATGTTGGTTAAAAAACTTCAAATACTTGTAACAAAATAATTTATTAGATCAGGAACAAAAAATAC
Organism: Sminthopsis crassicaudata; assembly: GCF_048593235.1. Classification (NCBI taxonomy): domain Eukaryota; kingdom Metazoa; phylum Chordata; class Mammalia; order Dasyuromorphia; family Dasyuridae; genus Sminthopsis; species Sminthopsis crassicaudata. The sequence continues at coordinate 546,689,466 of NC_133617.1, read as the reverse complement.
ATTATAAAAGGTCCTAAAAATACAAAGAGGAACTTATGAATATGACAATATTCATCTATATCAGAAATTCTTTGACTCAGTTTTGCACTCATGACTTGGTCATATAATGTAAATTCATAAACTATATCTAAATTTAATGCAAATACCAAGATACTTGATATCTACATGTTTAGTAAACTTGTTATATCTGCCTCTCAGTACTACAGGGTATAACCCTAAGGGAATTCTCTAATGCCATCAATTATATACCTCCCTAACTCTGTTCTTCCCATCATTAAGTGCCAATTACTAAACACCCTAGTTCTATCCAACCATTTAATATCAATGAACATTTGTGAAATGCTATCTTATTTCAAAGATATACCAAAACCAAACCTTTGGCATTTACCAGTATCACAGAGAAATATGCTAGCATGGTCACTGGGGAGAATCAACTTGGAATTTCATTCTGTTCCTACAAGCATTGTTTCCACCATGTTAATGTCTAAAGGCAGTATTTATGTGAAATGAATCTTTATCTCAGCTCCTACTAGACTGGGATCTCTTATTCTTGAAGCTCATTTCTTGTACCTTGGGACTTTCATGCTGTATAGTCACTCAGGAATGCTAGAATACTGACATACCTTGGAGACCTTTTGAAACTCCCAAGACTGAATACTCCACTTTCTTCACTTAGAAAAGGAAAAAAATGCCCATGTCAAGAATGTAGTCCTATTTCTCAGGATCGCTGACTTTAAAACAGGGAAAGCCCCATAGTCTCTATAGTCAAGATGGTGTCTCATCAGAATCTGTGGATAAAGAAGTCATGACACTAGAAACAAAACAGTCAAAAGGACTGAGGTAAGAGATAGCCATCTAGGTTATTTGAAAGCCTCTGCATCAAATCAAAGAATCTCCCATTTGCCATGTACTTAGCCAAGAACCAGTTACAGAAAATCTACATTTTTCTTCACAGTCTGTTCAAGACACTTTCATTTCACCTATCCCAGAAAAAAGGCTTCATATGGAGACAGCATCTGAGGTATTTCTACATATGTATCAAACTTCTATAATTTATAAATTATTTCCTATTTAAAACATGCCCCCAGTACAATGCCAAGAAGAAATTGTATAAAACTAATATCTTTTGAAGAGATGGATTAAGGTGAACTTAAAACTATTGTTCTCAATAGAATTGAATATAGCTTCAAATGAAAAAGGAAGGTCATAACAAAATAATGTATTTATCATTTGAGGATATACATAGATGACATGTTATATGATTATGTGATTCTGTTGAATTAAGTGATATGATTTTTTTTTTCCCTGAGGCTGGGGGGTTAAGTGACTTGCCCAGGGTCACACAGCTAGGAAGTGTTAAGTGTCTGAGACCAGATTTTCTTCCTGAATTCAAGGCTGGTGCTCTATCTACTGCACCACCTAGCTGCTCCCAAGTGATATGATTCTACTGAAAAATCAACAAATAACTATTTTATCTCATGTAAACGTTTTGCTATGATATCAGAATATCATTTGGATTTGATAAATATAAAATTCTTCTTGAGTGCCAAGAAATAATAAAGACCTGATTTGAAGGCAAAGGTCAAAGGTAATATATACAGATAATTTGGTTTTCTCTAGGGAAGACATGTTGAATATTAGATTATCTAGGAAAAAGCTGATTGGCATGTTAAAAGTTAAAGCTTAATGGGAAGAACACATTTATATCAATAAAGACCCACATAATACCAATTTGACATAAACTTTTGATACAGCAAAATGGACAACAGTGAATCTAGGATATATTTTAAAATGCAATGCTAACAAAACATAGACCTCATCATTCTCAAAGAAATTAGATATATGAATACTTCTTTATCAAAAGGGAGAAAAAGGATCACAGCATACAACTACCTGATTAAAAATTTACAAAACTATTTTTGCAACAAAGAAACTTCAATTTATTATTTATTTTCAGAAGTAGGCCCACCAACTCCTCATGTAAGTTAGTGTAGGTAGAGGTCCCTGCTCCTCTTCTGAAATCTGATACTCATTGAGCAATTCCCCATCACATATATAATTAAATAATAAAAACTAATATATCACTATTGCAAATATTGTTTCATTGCAAAAATTTAGCATCTATTAGACATAATGAAGTGGATAAATTTGTGTGCTAAAAGCTTGTTATCTTTTGTAAATGAACAGATAACAAATCTGTATAGCACAAATGCAAACCCCAACATATCCTTGAGAATTCAGCAATCACCTGTCATTACAAATAGAACTATAGCCTACAACAACCTGGACACACATTGAGCTATGGAAAATTTAGAACAATGTTTTAGCAGACCCCATATCAACTATTCAACCTCCAAACTATATGGAATAAAAAGCTTTCAAGATAATTAAAAGAAATGAAAACTGTGGAAATGGTTGCTTTCCTTCATTTTTTTATTATAGCTTTTTATTTACAAGATATATGCATAGGTAATTTTTCAGCATTGACAACTGCAAACCTTTTGTTCCAACTTTTCAAGAAATCATCAGAAATCATCAGGTGACTCTTTTCTTCTGTTCTTGACTAAGATGTCTGAATGAATGAATAAGTATATTATAGACAAAAGCTTTACATGAGATGAAACAGAGGATTTCCCTTTAAAAACAATCTCTAGTATCCTGTAGACATCCTGGAAAATTTTATAATAACTCTTGCATTCTTCCCACATACTAACCTAGCCCAGTATTAAATGTAGGCTTTGGTTAAAAACTGAACTTATTGCTATCTTCCAGAAATAAATGGGATGGAAAGGAAGGGGAGGTAGTATAATTCTAAAATACTGATTTATACTAAAGGCAAATTTCCCATTATTTTAATTTGGATCTTGAAAAAAAAAATACAAGATTAAAATAAATTCAAACAATCCAGCTAGTCAAAAAGGGCTAAAGCTTTCTAATTTTATGGTCTACCAGCTGGTATTTAAATATAACTACACAGGGTAGTCTAAAAGTCTTAGTGTAGTTTTAAGCAATTAAAACTTAAAATGTTTATTAGTAAATTAGATATATTGTAGAGAAACCATTCATATGTCCAGCCTACCCTTCTCCCTTCAGATTTGTTATACTCAACTAAGGAAGTGATATTAATTCTGTCATTGTAATATCCTGAAAATTTTATGACTTGATTGCTTAAAATAGATATATTAAAAAGAAAGAAAGAAAAAGTTCAGGTTGATCTCTATTTCAATAATAGCTCCAAATGCTGGGAAAGGATTATGAATCACATCAGCCTGTAACCTTTCATAGGAAATAGATTTTTTGTATTTTCCCAGAGGACAAGATAAATTTGAATGAAATTTACTTCTCAAAGGTAAGCCAAACCAAACAATATTTAAAATATAGAAAGGCTAATTGGCATATTTTTCTTTATTTAATCGTGTTTGCTTTGCAAACTTTGCTATTTAGAGGTTTTAGATAGGGATACTAGTTCAGATTTCTGTTGTTAATCCATTAATGTAACATAAGAGAAAATCTTGCCATATCTTTGATTACCATCAAGAAATAAAGTAGACAAAAAGCAAATCTTTTATATTTAAAAAAAAGTTGAAATCTTTCTTTTCTATTCTATCTCTCCAAGTTTTATTCCAAAGAATTGGAACTATATGCACTTCAAATATCCCTCTGTTCTAACTCAGTTTCCTCCCTAAAAAACGAATAAAAATATTAGTATGCTGTAAGGCATAGTGAATATAACAAATAAAAGAAGCATGGAAAGATTTACATAAACTGAAGTAAGCAGAGTCATTGTGACTATAATAATATAAATGCAAAGAACCACCACAAAACAAATGAACACAGGTAAAATTACAAAGAACAAACATGATGCCAAAGTGTCTGAAAAAAAACTTCACTTAAATAGAAAGTCCACAAATGCAGTATGTTGCTTATATTTTTGTATTTGTTTGATAAAATTGATAATTTCATGCTTTTAAAATATTTTGATTAGTCTTACTGCTTTTTGCTTCTTTTTTTTTAAAAATACTAGTTTGTTTAGTTGTTTGGTAATTCTCTGGAATAGGAAAGGAGAGGAATGCTGACGACAGCCAATGCAAAAACATTGAAATGGAAGTCGGAGTGTTATGTGTAAGACACAGGGAAGGCCTACTTAGCTGGATCACAGAGTGTAATGGGGAGAACTGTGGGCAATTGGACTAGAAAGACGGGTTGCAGATGGGGAAGATCATAAAAGAGCCTTAAAAGCTAATGGTATGTAATATATGATTCCAGAGTCAAGAGAAAGCCAATGGAATTAATTGAGGTGTGGACATGATTAGATAGATCTTAAGGAAATAACTTTAGTGGCTCAGTAGAGAATGGACTGAAGTGAGAAGAATTTTGAGGGAGAAGACCGATTAGGAGACTCTTGCAGAAATCTAAGGGAGAGGTGATACTGTGTAAATAGAAGTACAGATTGAATGTAAGAGATACTATAATATAGAAATGGAAGTGGCAAGATTTGTCACCTGATTCAAAGCACAGATTTGAGTGAACATTTGAGAATACCAAGCATCCATATCTGAAAGACTGGTGAATCAGTGAAATTTTCAACAAAAATAGGGATGTTGTGCCACAGTTCCCTTTTATTGTCCTGCCTCAATTTCCCCAATTGTCCTGCCTCAGTTTCCCTGAATTGTCCTGCCTCAGTTTCCCTAAACTATTCTGCCTCAGTTCCTTTTATTCTTCTGCCTAAATTCCAGATTGCAACATCTTCCCCTCCTGCTCATTAGGAGATAATTAGGGCTGTGGCCACTCTGGCATTCCAAAAGATAAATCACCAGATGTCCTATCTCAGATATCTAATTGGCATTGTCCTTCCTGGCTCTAGTTTGACTATCTCCTTTACTCCCAATTTGTAAGAAGTTACAGACCTACCCCCAACCTGTCAGAACTGGCTTGATGGTCCATTCCTCTGCCCCTACCTCAATCTACTCGAGTCACTTAGAGCCACATGTGTGTATATATATATTTCATGGGAAACTCACATTCCTAGCTGGATGCTTTGAGAAATCAGCCCTGGGGGCAACATGCTCCCCAGCAAATCTCTCCCTCTCAAATAAAATATTAAAAACTCTCTAATCTCTATCTTGCCTCACATTCTCTGGAATTTCAGGGAGAGGTCAGGGTAGTGAATTCTACTTTGATTATGTGTTGTTTGAGATGTTTCTTGGACATCTGGTTTAAAATATCCTATAAGAAATTGGTGATGCAGGATTGGAACTCAGAATAATTACAGGACAATATTGCCCTTGCAGTCATGAATATAAAGATAATAATTAAACTCAAGAGAAGAGTATAAAGAAATAAGAAAAGATGATTTATGATTGAAATTTGGAGAACACCCACAATTAAGAGGAATTATCTAGATGGATGATAAACTAGCAAGAGAAAGGGAGAATGATGCAGAAGAGAATAGTGTAACAACCAAAGAGATAATATCCAAAAAATAAGGGTGACCAACATTGTCAAAAGTGGCAGATGAGTCAACAAGGATGAGAATTAACAAAAAAAAAAAGATTAGTAACTTTGAGAAAATGAAATTGTTAGAGATGACAGAAGAGGGGCAACAATGAAGTTTTTCCAACATTCTACTGAAAGCAACTTTAAAATAAAACCTCAAATTGAATTCTGAAATGATTATACAAACAAAATTTCAGGGTAATTTTTACAGCTTAGGAAAACATAAAATGTTCTAAAAAGAGAAATCTATGATACTGGAATGAACCTGGTCCAAACCAGAGGCAAATCCAGCAGAATGTGGGCTTTGGAGATGTCACAGTGGTAACAGCAGTTTTAAGAGCTCTCAGCTCAGAAATGTTAGGGGGATTGGACACCTGTTCAGAAAGAGATAGCAAGGAAATCCTATGCTAGTACTCAGCACAAGACTAGATACTATTTGTCAACTCCATTGTTCAAATTTTGGGTTGAAATTCTAGGGCCGAGAGGAATTCTTGGTGGCAAGAAACCAGGGGATTGGTCCCAAATCCAAAAAAGAAAAGTACTTGAGGCTGCAAGGTTGTAAAATCCCTTCCTGGATAAAGACCAAAGTACACCTTCAGAGACAATTCACTGAC